>NC_134096.1:76424020-77035449 GCF_000715075.1 Nicotiana tabacum | reverse complement strand
TAAGTACTTGCAAGAAACTTTTGACATCCTAAGAAAGCATAACATAAAGCTTAACTTCTAGAAGTGCGTGCTCGGGGTCAGCTCCGGCAAGTTTCTAGGATTTCTGGTTTCACAAAAGGTGATTAAGGTAAACCCCGATTAAATCAAACCCATCTAAGACATCCCAGACCAACTATCAAGCGTAAAAGAAGTTCAAAGGCTCATAGGGAGATTGTCTTCTTTGAGCAGGTTCATTTCTCGATCATCAGAGAAGTGTCACCATTTCTTCACGCTACTCAACAAGAAGCATGACTTTGAATGGACCCCGAAATGCCAGCATGCTTTGATTGATTTAAAAATGTACTTGTCAAGCCCTCCGTTACTATCGAAGCCGGAGGAAGGCAAAAAATTATTAATCTACCTAGCAGTCTCGGAAGTAGAGGTAAACGCCGTTTCAGTCCATGAGGACGAAGGTACACAATATCCCATCTATTACGTTAGTAGAATTTTAACGAGAGCAGAAACTCGCTACCCGCATTTGGAGAAGCTGGACTTAGCTCTTGTAGTCACCGCTCGAAAGCTAAGGCCTTACTTCCAATGTAACCCGATAGCTATGGTGACCACCTTTCCCATGGGGAATATCCTTCATAAGCCCGAACTTTCGGGTAGGCTGACCAAATGGGCCGTCTAAATGAGTGAATTTGACATAGAATATAAACCTAGGATTGAGATTAAGTCATAGGTTTTGGCCGACTTTATTGCCGATTTTAGTCCGGGATTGCTGCATCTGGCAACCAAAGAAGCAATGATGGTTTCAGAATCGACATCAGGAGTTTGGACCCTATTTACGGATGGAGCTTCCAACGTAAAAGGGTTCGGGCTTGGCATAGTATTAAGCACGCCTTTGGGAGAAACCCTAAAGTAGGCCATAAGAATGGTCCCTTTGAGTAACAATAAAGCAGAGTATGAAGCTTTGATTGCAGGACTCGAATTAGCCCGGGGAATAGATTTTGAGGTCATAGAAATCAAATACGACTCCTAACTAGTGGTAAATTAG
The DNA here is from genome assembly GCF_000715075.1 of Nicotiana tabacum. Taxonomy (NCBI): domain Eukaryota; kingdom Viridiplantae; phylum Streptophyta; class Magnoliopsida; order Solanales; family Solanaceae; genus Nicotiana; species Nicotiana tabacum. The sequence continues at coordinate 77,034,413 of NC_134096.1, read as the reverse complement.
GTCTACGAGATCTTTAAAGCAAAAGAGGAACACATGAAACATTACGTAGTGAAGGTTCAGGCTCTGCTTGCTTGATTTCGGGAGTGGTCAATTATGCACATCCCAAGGGAAGAAAACTCGGAAGCGGACATATTAGCTAACCTCGGCTCATCAACGGAAATGAAGTTCCGGTACGGTAGTACAACTCATGCACTCGGTTCTGGATGCAGATAGCTACTATGAGGTAAATATAACTAATCTGGTTAGGGACCGAAAGAATGAAATCATTAATTATCTCGAACATGGGAAGTTGCCCGAAGGCCCCAAGGCATCCCGGGCACTGTGCACCAAAGTAGCACGATATAGCTTAAAAGGTGGCCAATTGTACATGAAATCATTCCAAGGCCTACTGGCCCGATGCTTGGGAGCCTCCAAAGCTAATTATGTTATACGAGAAGTCCACAAAGGGATGTGTTGAAATCATTCAGGCCCAGACGCTAAATAATACCCTGGTAAGGGTAGGGTATTATTGGCCGTGAATGGAACAAGACACTAAATAATTCGTACAAAAATACAATAAGTGTCAACTCTACGCACTGCTGGTACATTAACTAGCAGAACCATTACATTCAGTTTTGTCTCAATGGGCATTCATGAAGTGGGGAATGGATATCGTCGGACCACCGCCGTCGGCCCATAGTAAGGTAAGATTTCTTTTGATTTTAACTGACTATATTTCTAAGTGGGTTGAAGTAGGTTCTTATTAGAAGATTAGTGAATGTGAGGTGTTGGATTTCTTATGGGAGAACCTAATTTGCAGATTTGGAATGCCAAAAGAGACATCCTGCGATAACGGGCCACAGGTTTTAGGCGCAAATTTCACAAAGTTCCTTGAAGACTTGAAAATCAAAAGGATCACCTCTTCTCCCTATCATCCAAACACAAATGGTCAAGTCGAATCAACGAACAAAGTAAGTATACAAAATTTGTAAAAGAGATTGGAAACAGCTAAAGGTAAATGTCCCGAGGAACTGCCTGGAGTACTTTGGGCATACCGAACAACGACCAAATCGAGCACATGAGAGACTCATTTCTCCCTTGTGAACGGAGAAGAAGCCTTGATTCCGGTGGAAGTAGGGGAACTTACCTTGAGATATTTCCAGGAAAATGAAGAGGCAAACAACAAAGCAATGCTAGTCAATTTGGAGCTACTCGATGAGCCCAGGGACTTGGCACATATAAGGATGGCAACTCAAAAGCATAAAATAGAAAGATATTATAATCGAAGAGCCAACCTCTGTTATTTTAAAGTGGGAGACTTGGTTCTAAGGAAAGTAACACAAAACACCCGGGAACTCAACGCAGGGTAGTTAGGTCCTACATGGGAAGGCCTCTACCTGGTTTCAGTTGTCACCGGGAAAGTTTCATACGAATTGGATAACCAAGATGGAGAGAAGTTTCCAAGCAACTGGAATGTGGCACACCTCAAGAGATACTATTACTGAAGAACATCACCTGTACTGAAAGTATGTGCTGCACTATTTTTTCCTTCATCCAGTTTTGTCCCAATTGGGTTTTTCTATCAAGATTTTTAATGAAGCAGCAACAGAAAGCATACTACGATGAAGGTTTCAACAGCAGCAATAAGACCTTTTAATAGCAAGGCACAACAACAAAGAACCACTCTGGAGCGGTTAGATAATCTTTTGCTCGGTAGCAAAACTCCCATCGTGAAGTTAAGATTGCTACCGAATAAACGTTACCCGACCATTCACAAGTGAAACCCACTAGGGGATTGTTAGATAGTATTTGGCTCAATTGCATAAATTCCTAAGGGAAAGTGAAGTTTGTCACCGAATTGAAGATTATCTAGCGATTCATTAGTGCAATCCTAGAAGGTGCAAAACTTTCAGTGTTCAAATTCGCATTTTTCGCATTCGAACACTGAGAGGGGGGGTGATATGAGGATACGGAAATAATGACTGCCACGTTGACCGAAATACGAAATTCGAAACATAGTTGTATCATCAGGACTGGGGATTGCGCGGCAAGCCCCTTAGAAACAAGTTGTACAAGTTAGACACAAGAAATGAAAATTTCTTTTTAGCATAACGAATGCTTGTGTACTTTTGAAAATGAAAGGAATAAAGTAAAGTACTTTTATTTCTATCTTGTTTCTTATCTGAACGATGAATTGATTTTGTCATTTGAAAGTTAAACAAGTACTTCAAATACTAGTGCCGTAATGAACAAAAGACACCATCTTCAAGAGTACCGTAAACATAAGAGGGACCTCCTTTATGAAAACCCTCACGATAAAGGGTTGATTTCAGAAGAAATTGTGGTCGAAGTCCAAATGCTTTTAGGAGAAAATACACCCAAAGCCTTGCATAATCAGACGAAAACAATAAAACTTGCGCAAACCACTTAAGCAAGAAAGAATACAAAGATTAAAACTTGCATAAATGTTCAAACAAAATAATGTAGAAAGGCTCATGCAATACTTGAGCAAAAGTTATTTCTATAAATGTGCCAAAACGGCACAAGTACAAAAGTTGGAAAAAGATATGAAAAGCTATGCTGCTGCATCTCCGGAACCTGGAGGAAGAGAATAATCTGTGCCCCTAGGGGAAGTAGATGGATCCGCCGCTGGTTCGATATCTTGACCCTCATTATTTTGTCCCTCAACATCTTTATCTTCCAGTTGCTCTTTAGTTCCCGAGGATTCGGAACCGGAACCAGAAGAATCGGAGGCATCAGGCCTGGCTGAGAGACCCCTTTTAGCAGCTGACTCCAGCTCACGGGCTTTAGTGATTTTGACATCAAAGTCAATGACACCCGTTTTAGCCTCCTCCAAGGTTTTTCTCCTCATGCTGTACATAACATATGTTTTTTCAATAATGAGGGAATTCGCTCGGCGCTTGAGTTCTTCTTTAAGCTAGTCAACCTCGGCAAATAGATTTATCTAACAGACTTGATGCTAACATCGAGTTCGGGAACAGTAGAGCTGATAAGTCTATTGTGCTCAATGGTTTTCTTATACTTCTCCTCCAATTGGGAATATTTCGCTCCGGCAACAACAAGCTCTTAAGTTTTGGAGTTCAAGGCTGCCTCCAAATTATTTAACTTTTTAGCGGAGGCAGCCTCACTATCGGATACAGCAAGTACGACACTATGGACTTCAACCCGTTTGGCCCTAACTTCTTCAAATTAAACCCTTAGCGGGCCGATCTCTTGGCTAAGGGTCTCTAATTCTTGCTCGCTCTGCTGCAAACGAGCCTCCAACTCAACAACCTTAGTAGTTTTGGCTTCCAGTTCTGAGAGGCGAACAACAGATTGGTCCCTCTTGGCCAAAAGTTGATCCCTCTCGGAGGTAAATTCCTACTTTTTCCAAAATAATCTTTGGAGGCCCTCGGAAGTAAGAAAATTGGCATGTGAAACAAGAAAGGCAAACTCAAAATACTACTAAATCAAAGACAAAAGAAATGTCAGAGGAAATGAAGAGTATACTGCTGCGGCGTTGTGCATAGCATTGTTTAATAAGCACTATCCTGAGAGAGCCAGTATCTTTTCCCAACCTTTTTTTGAAGACAAAGGCTTCAGTTAGTTAGCAAGTTCTATCATTCAGGACAACAAATTGCATCTGGTGGAGATTGAGAGAGTAACACTCCTTCTCCTTTGCGGATCTTCTGAGGAGGAAGCATAATTTTGCCCCATATTCCCATGAACTGGGGACTGAGGGATAGAAACATCCTCTTTTCGGACAGATGCGGCCGACGAAGATGATGTAGAAGTTGTTGGTGAAAGAGTTGGTGAAGAAGGAGATGAAGCTGATGGCGTTGAAGGGTGAGAAGCAGCTGCGACAAACATAGTGCTGGTATTTGGTTACTCGTCAACCAAAAATGGCAGGGACCTGGTACTCAGCCCCACAATATCGGGCGCATCGACTGGGATCCGAAAATGGGAGTTGTCATTTTCCACCATCTCAAACTCCCCCTAGAGAGGCATCGTCCTCGGTTGGTGTAACTAACTCAACAAATTGAGCAGTCTGTTGAGTTGATGAAGGTGGCCTTCCGTGTAGAGAAGCCCCCTCCTCACTAGATTCTCTATCATCATCAATCATCATGGTATCTATGGCCGGCCCGGGTGGAGGGCTCGTCACCACGACTTCCGAAGACAACTCGGGGGCAGCATTCTTCACCCTCTTATTCTTTCCCCCAGCCACGGAGGAACATCTTCTTTTTGGTTACTTGTTCAACGGCCGGGGACTTCGAGATGAAGCACTCGCACCATAAGCATGCCCGGAGATGCCTGTCTGTGAAAAAGACTTCTGTAGCAGCCTCGTCGCATCAGCAGGATGGGCCAAAATGTCTTGGTAGTGGAAATCTGGGCTTGCGATAGTGGTGGGATGGTGGCAGGGTTTTCAGTGTAGATAGCGGGAAATGAGGGTGGAGGATGCCCATTGATCCAAGCTTGATACGTCTCTGCCATACGCTGTTTCAACCTTTGGACCTCTTATTTCAAGTCAGATTCTAACTGCACAATCTCTCTTGATGGATTAACAACATTTGTGTCCAATTCTTTGCTAGCCATGACTTCCTTGCTCTTTGACCTAGTGTTGTATGGATGACTCGCCAGAGTGCAACAAACTAACCACCTTCCTATATTATAATAATAATAATAAAGATAACAAAGAGGAGCAAAAGAAAGTCAAGATGTTAGCGTTAGGGCATTTATCAGATAATAATATCACATTACGTGCAATGAACCTATCAACAATTAACGGTTCTAGAATGACTTTGAGGGTCACAAGGTCATATGGCATCATCCAAATTTGCTCGTTCCAACCTTCCTCTTTTCTTTCCTCTCTAACACTCCTTGGTTTACTCATTTTCTTTCTTCTCTTTTCCTTTATGCTTATCATTCTTTTCTTTCCTCTCATTTCTCACATCCCACAACTTCATCTTTTTTCTTTTCTTTAATTTTTAAAATGATTCGATCAAACCCGATGTAGGTCGCCTACGTATCATGTTCCACATATATTAGACTAAGCGTAGTTCTGGAAAAGTGATGAATAAAATAGACTAAAAAAATAAAAATCTTTTTGGAATTTTCATTTATATATTTTTTTAGTTTTCAAATACAAAATAGGAAATATGATAACAAAAAACTTGACAAACTCAACCAGACTACGACAAACTCTGACACCACCTAAAGGACTCAATACTACTGGACACGACTAGAAAGTAAAAGACAACATAAAATAGGCTCAGAACATATAAATAAAAAGCCTCCTCAAGCAACTCCTGAATGCGATGGTCCTGGCTGGGATGGGTCTGATGAGGATCCAGAGGGCCCTGTCAATCCTGTCGAATCTAAACTCTGTATTATACCCTGCAAGGACGCCTCAAAGCTAGGAACGTGATAATCGGCTTAATGAATGCATATTTTGGTATATATCACCTCACATTTTGTTCACGTCTCGACGATTTGAGATGTTTAATATGATTGTTTGTGCTAAATTTTGGTATTTCTATGTGTAGGAATCATTCGGATGCAATTTGGGACGAAAGGGCATGAATTGGAGCGAAATCGAAACAAAATTGCAGAAATGGAAGTTGAGCGCCACAACCAGCGTGGGGCGCTCGCTGTGGCGCACTTTACAGAAGCAAAGAAGTTTGAGCGCCAGGTCCAGCGCCCCACGCTGGCCTGGACGCTCACAACGGGAATTCTCCTTTTTTGACTAGGACTCGGTTATTTCGACCCCTAGACGCCCCCAACTCATATAAAAGCCAACCTAAACCTATTTTTGAAGGGAGGGAACGGATTTAAAAGAAGAAGAGAGGCACAAAACACTAAAAAGCGAGGATTTGATCAATTCTTCCATCCCTTTCCTAGTATTCATTGATTTTATGTTTGAAAATACAATTTTTGATGATTGTATGAACATGAGTAGCTAAGAACCCTATTGTTCTAGGGTCATGGGTATACATGAATGTTGATGTTTGAAGTTTAATTTGACGAAGTTGATTTTATCATATTGGGTTGTTTATTTAATTCTGTTTTAAATTATTTTGCTGAGTAGCTAACAGTGAAATACTATCTACGAATCTAGAGTTGAACTCGAAAGTGGGAACTCTAGATTGCATATAGAATTAAATAGAGTAAGTTCTTAAACCCGGGCATCGGGGAACGGATTCTCAATTAGGATAGACATATACCTAATTGCCTTACTCGGTTGCAATACAGGAATTGTAAATGAGTTCTTGTTAAACTTAATTCCATAGACTTATAGGTATTAAGTTAGCTTGAATAGGCGAGTAAGGACTCGACAGATACTTACGAGTAATATCAACCCTGTGAATCAACAATCCAGATAAATCAATTAGTTACTTTAAACTAAGAATGCAACATGATTGTTAGATAACCCGTGACCCTGGAATATTATATCCTATTGATTGTTATTCAAAACTATTTAAGTGTTGTGTTTGATTCTTAGCAATTCATTACTTGATAGCCTTTAGGTAGTAATTTAGAAATTTATATATTTTGTCAGAAATATTTTGAATCGATAAGCTATTCGAGTTTGAATTAGTCAAAAGTTAATCATAAGTCTTCGTGGGAACGATACTTTATTCACTACTTTATTACTTGACGACCACGTATACTTGCGTGAGTGTGTTTGGTCCCAACAAGTTTTTGGCGCCATTGCCGGGGACTTAGAAATTAGCTACTTGACTAAGTTAAGCTTTTATTTGTCACGCCCCGAACCTAGGAGCGAGACAAGCACCCGGTGCCTCACCTAACCTGGCGTACCAAATTACGACTAAGGGACTCTGAACATATAATGTCATACTTTGGCCATGGGGCCACCTTGCAAGACAATTTGCAAAGCAAAATATAAAACTGAATGGAAACTAGCGCTAACTAAACATCAATATAAAGCTAGGCCGACAAGGCCGTCATAGCTACTACAGCCGACAAACCACCAATTTATACAAACCCAACATACTGCACTAACCAATAGGATATGCCTACAAGCCTCTACTGATAGATGTACTGTGATCGGAAGAGGGCCCCGACCTACCCATAACATATATACAGATATACATAAGATGTACACAAAACTCTAGTCCTAGCAACTCCGAAAGACGTGGAGCTTACCGATCAGGCGGAACTCGGGAAACACCTACTGAGGAGGTCTACCCGTCTGTCTGTCTGAACCTGCACGCATGAAATGCAGCGCCCCAAAAAAGGGACGTCAGTACGAAATAATGTACCGAGTATGTAAGGCAATAAAATAACTGAAATCTGAAACTGAACTGATAATATGATAACTGAAATTAACTGGGAGTCAAAGATGATCTGGAGATATACTTACCTGCTGATACTGACTCAACTCCTTCAATATAGTAAGTAAAATAATTGTACGGCCTTATAAGGCTCGGTATATATAACTGCTGTGCCATAGTAGGCTCGCTCATAGGCGCTCGGCCATACTAGGCTATGTATCTCGACCATGCTGGGCTCGCTCATAGGCGCTCGGCCACAGTAGGCTCGGTATATAACTTTCCATCTGATCAGAGGTTGCCCAATAGGGGCCTGCCCATCGATTATAGCTCGATGGTAATGAAAATACTGTAATACTGTATATATAGGCTTGCTGCTCTCTTGACTGGAAGAAGACAATACTAAAATTGAATATAGAGTCTCGATAAGGAATAATATTGTAACTTATGAGACTAGAATAGTGTGAATAAATTCATGAATATGAACTTCTCTTTTGTCTCATTACTAACACATGTAGCTACGAGATCATGCCAAAATGAAGGAAGGCTTAGCCTTAACATACCTTATCACAATCTTTCCAATCACCAAGTTGAACTCACCTCTTTGCACCTTAATCTACAAGAACGATAATAATACTATCGTTAAGTTACGAAGGGTACAACTATCGCACAACGAACGATAAACTTATTTTGTATTAAAACGGGCAGCATCTCCCCTATAGTATGCCCTTCCTCCAACTTCAAGATAACACCAACAATACAAGAACAGAACAATAACAACATGTATACATCATTTTCCAGCCCTATATACACCATCAAATACTACAAAACAGCCCAACACACCCCAATCTCTTCGTACACAAAACGATCACCGTAGTAGTGTCAAACGACCCGAAAATGTTATGACGAACGACCAGCCAACCACCCTACATTTATATGGTGTTTATAAACCCCCTTCCTCCTCCAAAACTCCACAAAATAGTAATAAAACACGCAGCCCAACAGCAACACAAAACAGTCCACAAAACAGTCCGCTACAAGTGAATAACTCGAACTCACGACTTCCGATCACCGTCCCGTGAGTTCTTACAAGTATAGAACGACTTACCATGAATTTACAGCAGAAAAAATGGATGAAAGAGAGCAGTAAACTCACCTTATTTGTTGGATAACTCAGCTCCTATCTTGGTTCTTCAAACTCTAAGTTTTACCTCCAATTGGAACTTGAAAGGGAGAGAAAATCAATTAGGGTTTGTGGAAAATTTTTGGGAGGATTCTTTGCAGAGCTTATGTCTGGTTATTATGCTCTATTTTAAGTCTAATATATGAAGAAAATAGGCCCTTAAAAGGCCTCTTTGGACGACCCGAAATGGCCCATTTTTGGGCTTTCATTTAAGCAAGTAGGTGACACACCTACTTGTCACCTAGCAGCTTGCGCAGTATCGCAAAAATGCACATATCTCTCTACTCCGATGTCGTATTGACAAATGGTTTAATGCGTTGGCAAATAGACTCATAGATATTTAATTTGATGGGTGGAACACACCATAACTCTAAGTATATTGGGAGAAAATTGCAGTTACATTTGACCCAAAGTTTCAGTAAAACTTATGAATGTAACTTGTGATGACTTTCATCGACTTTTGTTCCACAACTCGCTTGACTTAAAAACATAACACACGGATGTAATACGACTAATATAAATCATAACATAATCTCTTTATCATGTTAATCACCCTAGTCTCACCCCAAAGGTACATGTTATAACATTCCCAACTTGTCGACTTTCGATGAAACATTGTTTTATTTAATTGCTTTAGCTTCTGAACTGTCCAACCCTCTTTGTACTTGTTTTTCATGATCTTCAATATTTGTAACCTCAGAGGTAACATGATTAACTTACTTTATATACTTTTAAATATTATCTCATTTTTGGTCCTACATTAGTTTGCTTACGACGCATTTTTACGTACGAAAATATAGGGTGTAACATCACTCCCCCCTTGGGAACATTCGTCCTCGAATGTTTACTCTTAGAGACTTTGGAAAATTTTGCCAAAGTATCCTTCGTACACTAGGTTAAAACCAACCTGCACGTAGCCAGAAACATACTATGCATGCCACATATGGCCAATCTTTATAAATAGCAGCAATTTACCTCACCGACCGTAAATCATAAATATTGAAAGTGAAAAATAAAAGCTTACCTGATGACCTGTTAGCCTACATAGAGCTATGTTGTAGCGTCCCATCTCGAACCATATCTTCATTTTGAAATAGGTGGGGGTATTTAGACTTCATTTCTTCCTCCGATTCCCACGTCATCTCTTCTACATTCTTGCTCCTCCATAAAACCTTTACGGAAGCTACCTCCTTATTTCGTAGATTGTGGATTTGTCGGTCTAGGATGGCAACTGGAATTTCCTCGTATGACAATTCCTCTGTAATCTGTACATCATCCGTGGGCACCACTCGAGTAGGATCGCCAATGCACTTCCGTAGCATAGATACGTGAAAAACCGGATGGACAGACTCCAATTCTGAGGGCAACTCTAACTCATAAGCTACTTGGCCCACTCTCCGAATGATCCTATAAGGCCCAATATACCGTGGGCTAAGCTTTCCTTTCTTGCCAAACCTCATCACGCCCTTCATAGGTGATACCTTTAAGAATACCCAGTCATTAATCCTGAACTCTAAGTCTCGTCGCCGCACGTCAGAATATGACTTCTGACGACTCTGAGCTGTCAACAGTCGCTCCCGGATAACCTTTACTTTCTCTATGGCCTGCTGAACCAGGTCTGGCCCATGTAACCCAGATTCTCCAACATCAAACCACCCTATAGGAGATCTGCACTTACGCCCATACAAAGCCTCGTACGGAGCCATCTGGATACTGGAGTGGTAACTGTTATTATATGCAAACTCGATAAGAGGTAGATGTTCATCCCAACTTCTTTTAAAATCCAACACACATACTCGTAACATATCCTCGAGCGTCTGAATTGTGCGCTCGGCTTGTCCATCAGTCTATGGATGAAAAGCTGTGCTGAGATTCACCTGAGTCCCTAGACCTCTCTGAAATGACCTCCAAAAATGTGCTGTAAACTGAGCCCCACGGTCAGATATAATAGAAACTGGTAATCCGTGTAGCCGCACTATCTCCTTAATATATAACTTTGCATAATCTTCTGCTGTATATGTAGATCTGACCGGTAGGAAGTGAGCTGATTTCGTGAGCCTATCGACTATCACCCATATGGAATCGAACTTACGATTAGAACGAGGTAAACCCATGATAAAGTCCATGTTTATCGCCTCCCATTTCCATGTCGGGATCTCTATAGTCTGCATTAGCCCTCCGGGCTTCTGGTGTTCTACCTTCACTTGCTGGCAACTAGTACATTGGGCGACAAACTCAGCAATGTTCTTCTTCATATCATTCCACCAGTACATATCCTTAATGTCATGATACATCTTCGTCGATCCAGGGTGGATGGAATACCATGAATAATGTGCCTCTGACATAATCCTGTCTCGTAGCCCTGCTACATCTGGAACACACAAACGACCCTTGTATCTGAGAACCCCATCTCCCTTGAGCTCTAACAATGGCTTCTTCTGCTGCGGAACTCGCTCTCTCAACTCGACCAACTCTGGGTCCTCGTACTGCCTTTCCTTGACTTCCGCTATGAGGGATGATTTTGTAGTGTTTTGGAGTACCACTCCACCATCCTCAGAATCTACTAACCGAACCCCCAACGAAGACAATTGATGAATCTCTCTAGCTAATTGTCTTTTCTCGGGCTCTACATGTGCTAAGCTACCCATAGATCGGCGACTTAATGCATCTGCTATAACATTAGCTTTCCCTGGATGGTAAAGAATGTTAACATCGTAATCTTTCAATAACTCAAGCCATCGCCTCTATCGCAAATTCAACTCTTTCTGCTTGAAGATATATTGTAGGCTTTTATGATTAGTAAATACATCAACATGAACACCATATAAATAATGCCGCCATATCTTAAGTGCATGGACAACCGCAGCTAACTCGAGGTCGTGGGTCGGATAATTCCTCTCGTGCTTCCTCAACTGCCTTGAGGCATATGCAATTACCTTCCCATGTTGCATCAGGACACATCCTAACCCGACACCTGATGCATCACAATACACGGCATAACCCTCTAGACCCTCTGGAAGTGTTAGAACTGGAGCTGAGGTCAACTTGTTCTTAAGCTCTTGGAAACTCCGCTCACAAGCCTCTGTCCATTGAAACTTAGTTTCTTTCTGTGTCAACTTCGTCAATGGTGCCGAAAGGGAAGAAAAACCCTCTACGAACCTCCGATAGTATCCTGCTAAGCCTAGAAAGCTACGAACCTCTGTCGGAGTGGTAGGTCTAGGCCAAGATTTCACGGCCTCAATCTTCTGAGTGTCCACCTTTATCCCTTCATCTGATACAATATGCCCCAAGAATGCTACAGACTTCAACCAGAACTCACATTTAGAAAACTTAGCATACAACTTACGATCACGGAGGGTTTGGAGTACCGCTCGCAGGTGGTCCGCATGCTCATCCTCTGAACGGGAATAAACCAGAATATCATCAATAAATACTATCACGAACAGATCTAAAAATGGCCGGAATAGGCTATTCATCAAGTCCATAAATACAGCGGGTGCATTAGTCAACCCGAAGGACATGACAAGGAACTCGAAGTGGCCATATCGGGTCCTGAAGGCTGTCTTCGGAATATCTTTTCCCGAACTCTGACCTGGTGGTACCCCGACCTCAAATCAATCTTGGAAAAGCATCTAGCTCCCTGCAACTGATCAAACAAGTCATCGATCCTTGGAAGTGGATACTTATTCTTAATAGTTACCTTGTTCAACTGCCTATAATCGATACACATCCTCAGCGAGCCGTCTTTCTTCCGCACAAATAGTACCGGTGCACCCCAATGTGAGGTACTGGGCCTAATGTAACCTTTCTCCAGCAAATCTTTTAACTGCTCCTTCAACTCTTTCAATTCGGCAGGTGCCATTCTATACGGAGGGACGGATATTGGTTGAGTTCCTGGAAGCAAATCGATGCTAAAATCAATCTCTCGCTCTGGAGGAATACCTGGAAGCTCATCTGGAAACACATCTGCATACTCTTTGACTATGGGAATAGACTGAAGTGTAGGTATCTCAGCATCTGCATCTCTAACTCGCACAATATGATAAATGCACCCTTTTGCGATCATTTTCCTCGCCTTCAGATAGGAAATAAACCTACCTCTGGGTGTTGGTGTATTACCTACCCATTCAAGGACTGGCTCACCCGGAAAATGAAATTTGGCTACCTTTGCTCGGCAATCAACTGTGGCATAGCAAGCTGCCAACCAGTCCATGCCCATGATAGCATCAAAGTCCATCATCTCTAGCTCAACTAGGTCAGCTGAGGTCTGACGACTACAAATTGTCACCGTACAACCTCGGTAAACCCGTCTAGCAATAATCGATTCTCCGACCGGTGTAGATACCGCAAAAGGATCACTTAGTATTTCAGGCACTATACCAAACTTCCTCGCGACAAATGGGGTAATATACGATAAAGTAGATCCTGGGTCTATCAAAGCATAAGCATCGTGAGAGCAAATGGTTAATATACCTATCACAACGTCTGGTGAAGACTCCTGGTCCTGTCGACCCGCTAAAGCATAGATACGGTTCTGATTACCACTTGAACTGGAACCTCTACCTCTGCCTCGACCTCTACCAGCCGAAGACTGAGACTCGCGCCTTGAAGGATGCACGGACATAGACGATCCTGTTGCTGAACTCGCTGGTTGTGCCATTCCCCCAGAATCTCTATTTGGGCAATCTCGCATCATATGCCCCGGACGCCCACATGTATAACAAGCATCAGAACCTGCTCGGCATTGACCCAAGTGTCCTCTACCACAGATGTCACACCGCGGAGGAAATGACCATGTCTGCGCAGAACCTCGTTGTCGCTGCAAACCCGACGCCCGTGAGCTCTCACCTGGTCCTGACTGAGTATATCGGTCATACCCGTAACCCTGTAACTGAGGTGGCGGAGGCCTAGGTGGCCGTCCGAAGTACTGGGTCCTATAACTACCCTGAGATTGCTCCTGAGACCTGGGAAATCTCATCCTCTTACGTTGCCCTTGCTCAGCCCTCTCTGTACCCTGCTGCCGACGCCTACCCCTTTCTATATTCTGGGCGAATGCCTGAATCCGGGAGATATCCATACTATCCTGCAATGCAGCAGTGGCACATGCCTCGGTTAACTCTGGGGCTAACCCTGCTATAAACCTGTGAATCCTGTCCCGCATAGTAGAAACTATGGATGGTGCATATCTGGCCAATGAGTCAAAACGGAGACTATACTCTCGAACACTCATATTACCCTGCTTGAGGGCTAGAAACTGATCGACTCGAGCCTGTCGGATCTCCCGCGGTAAGTACTGGTCAAGGAAAGCATCTGAAAAATTCTCCCAAATAGCTGGAGGTGTATCACGTCCCCTGGACCTCTCCCATCCCTCATACCAAAGGATGGCTATATCTCGGAGTTGAAAAGCTGCTAGCTCAACTGCCTCTTTCTCTGTGGCATGCATAACACGAAAGATCCTGTGAAGCTGATCTATGAAATCCTGCGGGTCCTCCCTCTGATCTGTCCCCGTGAACTCTGGGGGACTCAAAGCAATAAACTCTCGGACCCTTGAACTCCCAGACCCCTCAGAAGTTCCTGCACTAGCTGATGCCCTAGCATGTTGCTGGGTAGCTACCAACTGTGTCAACAAATGCACCGCACTCCTTAAGTCCTGATCTGATGGAAGTGGAGGGGGAACTGGATGAGCGGTTTCCCTAGGAATCTCCGTAGTTGGTGGAGGAGCCGGTAATGGCTGAGTAGGGGTCTCCCCTTGAGCCTCAGACTGGGCCCCATCTACTGGGGGTACCCTGTTGGTCCCCTCACCTACTACTGTATCTCTCCTCTGGCTAGCCGTAGTCTTCCTAGTCACCGTCATCTGTGCATGCAAACACCAACACATAAGTTTAATTCAAATTTCCTATAACTCAGTTCTATAGCACGATTTAGATTTCAAAGAAGTGTAACCAACTCCTAAATGCCCTGTAGTTCCTTGCTTATATAATGTGGTGCACAACACATCTATAAACAAGACCCTACTAGACACGGCTTGTAGACTCCCTAGGACAGAACTGCTCTGATACCAAGTTTGTCACGCCCCGAACCTAGGAGCGAGACAAGCACCCGGTGACTCACCTAACCTGGCGTACCAAATTGCGACTAAGGGACTCTGAACATATAATGTCATACTTTGGCCATGGGGCCACCTTGCAAGACAATTTGCAAAGCAAAATATAAAGCTGAATGGAAACTAGCGCTAACTAAACATCAATATAAAGCTAGGCCGACAAGGCCGTCATAGCTACTACAGCTGACAAACCACCAATTTATACAAACCCAACATACTGCACTAACCAACAGGATATGCCTACAAGCCTCTACTGATAGATGTACTGTGATCGGAACAGGGCCCCGACCTACCCATAACATATATACAGATATACATAAGATGTACACAAAACTCTAGTCCTGGCAACTCCGAAAGAAGTGGAGCTTACCGATCAGGCGGAACTCGGGAAACACCTACTGAGGAGGTCTACCCGTCTGTCTGTCTGAACCTACACGCATGAAATGCAGCGCCCCAAAAAGGGACGTCAGTACGAAATAATGTACCGAGTATGTAAGGCAATAAAATAACTGAAATCTGAAACTGAACTGATAATATGATAACTGAAATTAACTGGGAGTCAAAGATGATCTGGAGATATACTTACCTGCTGATACTGACTCAACTCCTTCAATATAGTAAGTAAAATAATTGTACGGCCTTATAAGGCTCGGTATATATAACTGCTGTGCCATAGTAGGCTCGCTCATAGGCGCTCGGCCATACTAGGCTATGTATCTCGACCATGCTGGGCTCGCTCATAGGCGCTCGGCCACAGTAGGCTCGGTATATAACTTTCCATCTGATCAGAGGTTGCCCAATAGGGGCCTGCCCATCGATTATAGCTCGATGGTAATGAAAATACTATAATACTGTATATATAGGCTTGCTGCTCTCTTGACTGGAAGAAGACAATACTAAAATTGAATATAGAGTCTCGATAAGGAATAATATTGTAACTTATGAGACTAGAATAGTGTGAATAAATTCATGAATATGAACTTCTCTTTTTGTCTCATTACTAACACATGTAGCTACGAGATCATGCCAAAATGAAGGAAGGCTTAGCCTTAACATACCTTATCACAATATTTCCAATCACCAAGTTGAACTCACCTCTTTGCACCTTAATCTACAAGAACGATAATAATACTATCGTTAAGTTACGAAAGGTACAACTATCGCACAACGAACGACAAACTTATTTTGTATTAAAACGGGCAGCATCTCCCCTATAATCCTTACTTCCTCCAAATTCAAGATAACACCAACAATACAAGAACAGAACAATAACAACATGTATACATCATTTTCCAGCCCTATATACACCATCAAATACTACAAAACAGCCCAACACACCCCAATCTCTTCGTACACAAAACGATCACCGTAGTAGTGTCAAACGACCCGAAAATGTTATGACGAACGACCAGCCAACCACCCTACATTTATATGGTGTTTATAAACCCCCTTCCTCCTCCAAAACTCCACAAAATAGTAATAAAACACGCAGCCCAACAGCAACACAAAACAGTCCACAAAACAGTCCGCTACAAGTGAATAACTCGAACTCACGACTTCCGATCACCGTCCCGTGAGTTCTTACAAGTATAGAACGACTTACCATGAATTTACAGTAGAAAAAATGGATGAAAGAGAGCAGTAAACTCACCTTATTTGTTGGATAACTCAGCTCCTATCTTGGTTCTTCAAACTCTAAGTTTTACCTTCAATTGGAACTTGAAAGGGAGAGAAAATCAATTAGGGTTTGTGGGAAATTTTTGGGAGGATTCTTTGCAGAGCTTATGTCTGGTTATTATGCTCTATTTTAAGTCTAATATATGAAGAAAATAGGCCCTTAAAAGGCCTCTTTGGACGACCCGAAATGGCCCATTTTTGGGCTTTCATTTAAGCAAGTAGGTGACACACCTACTTGTCACCTAGCAGCTTGCGCAGTATCGCAAAAATGCACATATCTCTCTACTCCAATGTCGTATTGACAAATGGTTTAATGCGTTGGAAAATAGACTCATAGATCTTTAATTTGATGGGTGGAACACACCATAACTCTAAGTATATTGGGAGAAAATTGCAGTTACATTTGACCCAAAGTTTCAGTAAAACTTATGAATGTAACTTGTGATGACTTTCATCGACTTTTGTTCCACAACTCGCTTGACTTAAAAACATAACACACGGATGTAATACGACTAATATAAATCATAACATAATCTCTTTATCATGTTAATCACCCTAGTCTCACCCCAAAGATACATGTTATAACATTCCCAACTTGTCGACTTTCGATGAAACATTGTTTTATTTAATTGCTTTAGCTTCTGAACTGTCCAACCCTCTTTGTACTTGTTGTTCATGATCTTCAATATTTGTAACCTCAGAGGTAACATGATTAACTTACTTTATATACTTTTAAATATTATCTCATTTTTGGTCCTACATTAGTTTGCTTACGACGCATTTTTACGTACGAAAATATAGGGTGTAACATTATTAGTTATTTGTTCAAGTTTTAGTTTTCAGTTTGCCTTGTTTGTGTTAACGCAAGATCTTCTCTTGAATGCGGAGGAGTAGAAGTGCAAACAACCTCATTCCTCTTGATCCAGAAATCGAACGAACACTACATAGAGTGAGAAGGGAACTCGAAGCTAGAACGAGAATAGAAAGAGAGTTGGACATCGTAGTTCAACCACAGCTAATAGAGATGGCAGGTAATGAAGAGCGTCCGGTGATTGAAGCCGCAAGGCCCAATCTTGCGAATATGACTCAGGCTATTGTGAAGCCTGATATCACTGGGCATTTTGAACTCAAACAGTACATGGTACAGCTGATTCAGTCCACAGGACAATATGTGGGTCTATCTCATGAGGAACCGCAGAGGCACATTCAGAACTTCTTGGAAATTACGGACACTTACAATTATCCGAACGTTTCCAAGGACTATGTCAGGCTGACACTATTTCCCTTTTCACTGTTGGGGGAAGCTAAGGAATGGTTGCAAAAGGAGCCCGCGAACTCAATCCACACTTGGGATGATCTAGCAAGGAAATTCTTAATCAAATTTTTCCCTACTAAGAAGACAAAATCGCCGAGGAGCCAAATTCTTGGGTTCCAACAACGGGATGGCGAGACACTTCGTCAAGCTTGGGAAAGATACAAGAAGCTACTCAGAGACTGCCCGCATCATTGTCAGACTGATGAGGTATTGGGTCACACTTTTGTTGATGGGTTAGATGAAGCATCAAAAATGAATCTTGACTCAGCTTGTGGGGGTAGTTGCATGGCGAGGCCGTATAGTGAAATACAACTCTTGCTAAATAACTTCACTGCCAATGACCATAATTGGCAAGGAGAGGGGGATTCAAGAAGGGCAATTAAACAGAAGGCAGCCGGGTTGATTGAGCTTGATGATTTCTCCGCCATGAGAGCCGATATAGCAAAATTGGCAAATCAGATGAATAGAATGACAACGCAACAAACACAACAAATGCAACATGTACAGCAGATGTCTATTTGTTGCGAACTATGTGGTGACAGTCATATGAGTGACATGTGCCCCACGAATCCTGAGTCTATATACTATGTGGGACAACAGAGCAGGGGTCCAATGAATCAACATGTGCAATATGGGAATACCTAAAATCCAAATTGGAAGAATCATCCTAACTTCTCATGGGGAGGAAATCAACAGAATCAGAACCAATATAGGCCCCAAGGAAATTTCAATCAACCTCAGAGACCACTCCTACAAACAGAAGAGAGTACGAATGACTTGCTGAGGAAGTTGTTGCTTGAATGAGGGTCATTTGCTAAAGTATCTCTACCCATTTTCGCTGCATGGCGCCAATAAGTGTGAATGTCGACCTCCCAATGTGCCATAATGTCAATTTCCCTAAGGAATTCACGAGAATCGAGGATATAAGGAACCTCTTATCGTCTTCCTAGTCGACGCATCACTCTAGCAGGGGTATATGGCTTAGTACACCAAAGTCCAATAAATACCAAGATATCTTGCACACGGTACCCTGCTAAGATTACGTCCAAATCAATCCAAAGGTATGACCACAATATATGCTCCTCAATCAAAGATCCCAAGTAATCAATCCAAGCCTGAACTCCGAGTGGTAAGGCAAACTTATTGAACTTCATCCTATGCTCGATGCACTTAACTCGATCCCTCAAGCAATGATCAATCACATCTTGCTCAAATAAAGTGGCAGGATACAAATGGTCTATCAATAATAGTTGCAACAACAAGTTGCTACCCTCAAAGAACCTCTCACCTTCTCGAATCTTGGTCAAAGCACGGCAAATTTCTGACAAACATTGTCGGAACTAGGGTGACCTTACTACCGTGTTCATCATGGAAGAGTGCAAAGGCTACTGACCCCAGACGTGTGCTAATATGTCTACCCTCCAAAGGGAATACTAAAAAACCCAGCAATGTAATAGCAAAGACCATATGACGCCTCTTCTTCCAAGAATCATATGATATGGACAACTCATCTATGAAAGCCTCATACCCAGTAGGATGAGCAAAACCCTCAAACAAAAAGTCTAAACGCATCCAAGATAGATCCAAACATCCCATATGACTACTAAGTCCATCCCTATGATATTAAGGAACTATGTGCTTGAATGATCCCTTGTGTAAATCAACTCCTTGTGTAAATATGGTAGGCGATCCAACCCGGCTATCTCAACTAAAGTAGGTGTCATCTCATGATTTCCAAATTTAAATACCATACCATGTGGGTCCTAAAATGTCAATACTGCCTCTACCGGGATAGGACGCGGGGTAATGTCCATTAAAGAAATAAGAGTCCCTAATTTATCCATCAGGTCATGTTGCTCGAGTACTGTGAACATATTCCACCACTTTACTAGCCTCCTAGGGATTTTGACCACCATTGACACTCTATCCCTGATAAGTGAATCCATATATGTTGAAAAGAAATGGCTAAATAGTGTGAGCGACTCAAGACACTTGTGATGTTGACACTTCCTATCGGACACACGCAAGACATGACCGAGACTATTGTTGCAAAAGGGCCTATGTGGTCGAAGGTGACTAGAAGTGCAAACTCAATTAGGCTGACCTCTCAGAAACACAAAAAACCTCACGATGGCCTATGTGGCCCCCAACCCCTTAGGAATCACGGTCTCCAAAATTATTTTACAAAAATGACCCCACTTTTCATAAACGGTCGATATGGCCAAGATTGGCTAAACACGCAAATTCAATGGGAATGAACCTTAAGATGAGAGGATACTTTGTTGTGTACTTAGGACTCTAAGACCTGGGCCAAAGTGGCCAAAGTGGCTAGACATACAAGACTTGGCTACGATCCCGAAACAAAGACCTTGAGACTTACTAGGAAGATGAGGAAGGACCAGACCCTATGTGGGTTGCCTACATATTTCGTCCCGAAAGGCGAGAATCAGGTTCGCGTAGTTCGTGAGGATTGGCCAAAATTGGAAAGACTTGCTAAAAAGGTCAATTGGACTAGAAAAATAAGTTGTTTCTTTGTTTTTTTTTTAATTTTTTTTAAAAATATTATAAAGGTGTAAAATATTTTTGGATTTTACATTTTTTTTTTTTGGAAAACTATGAAAGAAAAATATGAGTGGGCCCTACTTGCTTTATTTTTATATTTCACCCTCTTTTCTTTTTCATCCGTACCCAACAAGCATTGTTCCGCTAAATGACCATTTTACCCTTAAAGAATGCATTATATGATACATAGGGAAGATTGGATGCCTTTTTGGGCCGCGGGCCCACTTAAGCATGATTTGGATAGGCCTCCTACAAAGGGACACTGTGCCTGGGACCGAACCCTGCTAGGTATAAATGACATGATGCAAATAAGAATGACCTAAAGGCTCTCCTAAGTTTGGGGTTCACTAGACAAGACAATTCAGGGAAGCACGTGGTTGATGGCGGCTACTCTAGCTGTCCACCCACTCCACGCTCCCACGCCACCCACCTAAAGACACACGTGACACATACAAAAGCCGTGTACGCTTAAACATACTCCGAAAGACTTGTTGCAGAAAGAGGACCCATGGTTATGCAAATGATGACAATATATAATGCAGTAAACACATAAGAAAAGCAATAAACCAAATAGACAACAAAACAAGAAAGAAAACAAACAAACGAATCAAAAGCAACCAGACCAATTCAAGATTAAACTTCAATCTAAATAGTCGAACTTTTACTTATAGACAAACTCAAGCATATCAAACAGTGAGAAAACAATATCAAACACGAGATCAAAATAACAATCGACAAGAACTGAGTAATCCTTTATCCAATATCAAATATAATTTAAGTAATTAAGCTAACAGGTTGAGTACAAATAATACAAGTAATACATGATAGAGTCTTAAAACTACCCATTCATAAGCTTGATTTTTAGCTACGTACGGACTCTCGTCACATCGTGCACGCGTAGCACCCACAATTATTAGCAAACAATCCTTTATAGCATCTATGAGGAAAATTTCCTCTTACAAGATTAGGCAAGAGACTTACATCATTTTCAAGTCCTCTTCCCGATCCACAATTCACACTAAAGCCTCAAATCGGTGCAACGCTATCCGAAACTTACCTAATACTGTATAAATTAATCAATATATTCTCAAAAATTTATAATTTAACTATTAGAGTAATTACCCAACCCAAATTGGAAGATTCCTAAAATTCACTCCCAGGCCCACGTGCCCGGATTTTAGAATTGTTTTGTAAATAAAAGTTACCCATAACCTCACGAATACAAATATATAATTTCTACTCAATTCCATAATAATGTTCGTGCTCTATTCCCATTTAACCTAGATTTTTCAATAAAATACTAAAATTTTCTACAATTTCCAAGTTAAAATTCACCCATAATTTATGTATTAAACTCATATTGTGTGGAATACACTTACCTCAAGATGCTTGTTGAAAATTACTCTCTAAAAAGCCCCAAAATCGGTCACAAGATGAGACAAATGAACAAAAGAGGCCATAGTCCATTTTTAATAAAGGCTCAACCCAGCGATCCTTCTTCGTGATCACGAAGGCAAACTGCCCAGGCCCTATAAAATGTACATTGCTAACGCGAAGAAGGGCCCGCGATCGTGAAGGCTTGCCTCACCAAAGCTTCGCGAATGTGGCCTTACCTTTGCGTTGGCGAAGAGCATTTGGCCAGTGACCCCTAGACCTAACTTCTTCTACGCGAACGCGAGCACATGTATGCAAATACGATGAACAATGGCCCAGAGCATCGCGATCGAGAGATCCTCTTAGCGAACACATAGAACAAAACGTCCCCAGTCCCATTCCTTCATCGCGAACACGAGGCAATCTCTGCGTTCGCGAAAAAGAAAACCAGAACTAGCAAGTGCAGTAGTTTTAGACATAGCTTCGGGCGGTCCAAAACACTCTCGAGCCACCCGAGACCCTGTCCAACTACACCAACAAGTCCATAAATATAATATGGACCATCTCGAACCCTCGGAATGCATAAAACAATATCAAAACTAAGAATCGCACCCCAAAATCCAATTGAATTAGCTTATGAACTTCAAAGTTCTCAACTAGCTCCGAACGCGTCGTATCATACTCATACTACTCGAAATCACCCCAAATTTTGCGTACAAGTCATAAATCACCATACAGAACTACTCCCAAGATCGAAATCCCAAACAGACCTCGATAACTCTAAAGTCTACTCCAAACCACATTTAAAGAACAAGAAAACCTTCAATGAACCAACTTTCAACATTGAGCGCTGAAATACTCCCGGATCACCCGAAACCCGATCCGAACACACGCCCAAGTCCAAAATCATCATACAAACCTATTGGAATAATCAAATTCCGGTTTCGAGGTTGTTTTAAAAAAATATTGACTTATGTCAAACTTGACCATCTTAGACCACTACTAAGGAACCAAGAGTTTATTTTGACCTGAACCCTTTTAAACCCAAGTCGACCATTCCCACAAGTCGTAAAACAGTAAAGGCACATACGGGGAGTCTTAATTAAGGGAATGAGAATCTAGAATGCAAAATGACCGGTTTGGTCGTTACATTCTCCACCTCTTAAACAAACGTTCGTCCTCGAATGGGTCTAGAATCATACCTGGAGTGCTAAATAGGTATGGATATCTGCTCCGCATTTCCTCCTCGCTCTCCTAGAACCCTAAACTCATTTTCCTTTAGCTTATGTCTCCCGAAAATTCTCCAAAAAACCCCAAAATTTTCTAAAAAATAGCCTATATATACTCACCTCTCGAACTTTCTCTTCTCCTCTTCAAGAATTCGGATTAAAATCCCTTTGGATAAGCGCGTGATCAATGTAAGGCCCAGATTAAACAAAATCAATCCGACGCCCTACATTCATCCAGCACATGTCTCCTAGAGATTGCAATCACGTGGTCTCTATTGTGCAAGGGTGAGTGAGGTGAGGTGAGGTGAGGTGAGGATGAGAATATTTTCTATCAGATGTCGTTATGCCACGTGGATGGAAGAGAGGATGAGTAGGGGGACCAAAACCCATGGGTGGCCGGATTTTGATTTCTCCGGCAGGTTTAGGTGGCTGGCGAGGTGGCATACGAGTGGGTGAGGGTGTGTGCAGCTGGTGTTTGGGTGAGATTTAGGGGTTGTGTTAATTGAGTTTTAATATGGAATTGAAATTATATATGGCCTGTTGGATTATGCTTGGAAGGAAGGTTGAGATTAAAAGTTGAAAAGTAGGGCGGGTTAATGGGTCCAAACGGGTCAAGGGCGCGGGTCAGTAGGGTTGAGGCTGCTTGGGCTGATAGATGAGGGTATTGGTCATGGTTGGATGGTCTAGTGATCGACCAATTTTGGGCTCTTTGAATTTATTGGCTCAAATCCTCAATTTTCCTTCTAAAATAGACTATAGAATGTAAAAATCAATCTTAATTAAAGTAAACTATTTTATAGTATGAAAACCTTTTTCTTTTTGGTATTTTTGGAGATCACATTAAAACAAAAGTAAAGAAAATGGGTTAACACCATCGCAAAGTAACAACAAAATAATATCGCTACAAAAATACTAAAGGCGTCAAATTAAAATAGAAATATATAATAAGGTGAGAATATTATAAAACAAAACTATTTTTGGTATTTTCAATTTATGTTCTAAAGTTAAAAATAAAAGTAAACTGAAAGCCTATAAAAATAAGTAAATATTTTTTAAACAAATACTAATTTTTAATAGTTGTGTGGGTCAAGAATTATATGCTTACAACTTCCTACCATTATGGTTGTAACTTCCATGCCTCTAACCTCCTCCATGATCTTCCCCCATAAATTCTCAATAGTTAATAGCATGTTCATAATATCCCTTTGTATATTACCTCAATATCATCCTATAAATAGAGGGTTTGGGCATCACATTGTACATACTTGAAAATACTTCAACACTTGAAGAATAAGAACTCTCTCTTTCTCTCTACATCTCTTGTCTATTTTCTTGTTTCATAATGTTACTTTGAGCTTAGTTTTTTAACACGTTATCAACACAAATTTCTTATTTCATGATCTTCTACATCAAGATTATGTGAATTGTAAGCAGACAATGAGATCAAGTACAATAAAAAAATTATTGGATGCTAATGCAAAGATAAGTTTTTCATTCTTATAAACCCATTCGCTCTTTCATATATTTGCATTAATTTTACGTGCAATATTTAGTTGAATTTGTTTTGAATTGTATCCAGCAGTGAAATCAAGGAACTGGGAAGGTGTGTCTTTAAAATTATTTGCTACATATCTTGTCGGACAAGGATTCATTGTTCCAGAAAATGATACTACGCTACTGTGCATGGATGTAGGAGTACCCTAAATTTGATAGCAATGTCCATTCTATTAAATTTATTCCACATACAAATGCATAGGTACTTGTTATGCATGTATAATCACGAAGTGGTAATATTTTCAAAGGTTTGATGGTCAATCTCTAGGCATTTTCGCCTATTATACAATTAGTTGAGGGTAAGACGGTGGGTTCAAGTCCCATTGTATCTTGAGGATAAGTTATTGGGTTTAAGTCTTAGTGCACCATGATGATAAGATGCTGGGTTCGAGTACCAACACATTATGGCCTCACATATCTTTATGTGGGTAAGGCATTGGGTTTGAGTTCCAATCCACCATAATGATGACTAAAGAAAAATAATATATTTTTTATGAAAAGCATAAAGCTTGTCCCACTTGATTTGCTCCATTCTTTAAGTGAATGTGGTAATGATGCATAATAAGTCTAAATAAAGACAAGTGATTGACGAATGAACATGGTCATAATTATGGTAATTCTAAATAGGAGAACAATTAGGGTTCTCAAAATAATCCTTCAAAGGCGAAGAAAATATGTATCAATGTGGTCTGTAAATACGGGACACGTTTAGATGATTATGGTCCATTTTTTGAAAATTTGACTTGTGATAAAGCATTGTAAATGCAGACTCATTCTGAAAAGTGAATGTGAAAATATATAATATCTGATACAAATTATGCATAAGAATGTGCTTATGCATGGTTGAATAAATACTATAGTTCACCTCTAAGGGAGGTTTGAGAGAAAGAAAGATAATGAATATTACCATGTGGTTACATGAATATGCCAATGGTCGCGTACATATGGTAAATTTTGTCATGCCTTATAAAAGTTATTAAAGGCAAAATTAAAGCAAGAAATGATTTTGACCATGATAATTAATATGATATGATTTTCTCTGTGAAGGAAACATTCACCATATGGATGATGTGACAAAAACTCTTGTAGCACAAAATCTATTAAGAGCTCTAGAAGAACTTATTTGTTATTACTCAGATGAATAAATTATTCATTAAATTGATATTTTAGTAAGTCTCAAAAGAAACTTTTTGAGTTTCAAATATATATTAGCCAAAATAGCTAGCATATTGAGACTATAAATAAAGGGAAGATTGAAAATCTTTCTATTACTATAATCATACCAGGGGAATATGAAAGATTATCCGACTTTTTTTTTATTTGTACTACACAAGTATAAGCAAGATGATGGAATTACATGTCACAAGTAAACTAGAGGTTTGCTGAAACAAATATTAGTTAGCATGAACGATTGGTCATCCCAGTTCAATTATGATGCAAAATTTAATTGAGAATTCACATTGGCATATATTGAAGAAATAGAAGATTATTCAAGTATTTTCTTGTTCTGCTTATTCTCATGATATACTAGTTTAAGGTTGGGATTGAAACCCTTGATTTCTGGAACGAATAAAAGATGATATATATATATATATATATATATATAATCCTAGTTAAGCATGTGAACCATTTACTATTATATGACTTTCATTGAGGCATCTGTTGTATGGTCACATGTGCATTTGTTATTTACTTTCAACTTGGCTTTTTCAAGGTTGCTTGCTCAAATTATTAGAGCACAACTCCAGAAAGTAAATTATCATGATTTATCTTGATAATGCTAGTTAAAATCCAAGTTGGTTTAGCAGAAATTGTATGCATCCAATTATAGCTAAATCATTGGTTATGAGAACAAAACTCACAAATTTTTTTTTGATATGAGATGTGTTATTTAATATACAACAATACTGTATAAGCCAAAAAAATGATTTCGGTTTTATACAATTAGATTAGTAGAAAAATGGGATTAATCATTTAGTCAATATCAATATTCAAGGACGGATCGGGTATTTTATGATAAGTACTTTAATATATAACATTAAAGAAGAAAACTTGAGATAATAATGGAGCAATAAAGACTTAGAAATATAAAGGAGAGCAATAAATGATAATAAATGACTTTCAAATAGTAAATGAGACAAAGATAACCCGACAAGGATGAGATCCCAAGATATGTTTTCTGACAATGATGGATAATTATAAGCAATCGTGTATTCCAATCCTTCTTGTATCTGGAGAGAGGAATAAAGAAGGAAAGTATAACATCAAGATTTGTTTCTATTCAATAAAGTAAGAATCTTTTATAGGGAATGTTGATGAAATTCTTTTCAAAAGGTCCAATCCCCTTTCTGATCTACATCTCTTCATATCTATAAGGGCACATGGGCTATCAAACCCTAAATAATATAACATAAGAGAATATCCATAAAATATTCTATAGGGAATCTAAATTCCAAGGCTGGCCATCACTTCGTGCTGAGAATAGATGCTCGTCCTCATCCTTGCCTTCTGCTAAGCCAGTTCGACCTTGGCATCGCTTCCTCCTTCAACCTTGACCTCGACCTTTCGAAGTCATCATGACAAATCATCACCATCATATGCTTTATCACAGTTGAGTGTGTCCACTATATCAAATAAAGTTTTTACCCATAAAAGCACGTGTAACAATCCGGCCGGTCGTTTTGAGTATTACAGCCCCGTCTCCCTATTTACTGCTCAAATTGTACTTTACAATTATTGTATGAATTACCGGGGTAATTGGTTCGGGTCCGGTGAGGTTTTGGAATGAATTAGAACACTTAGTTTCAAGGTTTAAATCTTAAGTTAAAATAGTGACCAGATGTCGACTTATGTGTAAACGACTTTGGAATGGAGTTTTGATAATTCCAATAGCCCCGTATGATGATTTTGGACTTAGGAGCGTATCCGAAAAAATCTTTGGAGGTACGTAGTGGAATTTGGCTTGAAATGCCGAAAGTTGAATTTTGGGAAGTTTGACCGGGGGGGGGGGTTGACTTTTTGATGTCGAGGTCAGAATCCGATTCTGAAAATTTGAATACCTCTATTATTTCATTTATGACTTGTGTGCAAAATTTAAGGTCAATCGGACGTGATTGGTAGGTTTCAGAGTCGTTTGTAGAAATTAGAAATTTCAAAGTTCATTAGGCTTGAATTGGGGTGTAATTCATGGTTTTAGCGTTGTTTTATGTGATTTGAGGGTTCGACTAAGTTCATATGATGTTTTAAGACTTGTTGGTATATTTGGTTGAGGTCCCAAGGGGCTCGGGTGAGTTTCGAATGGTTAACGGGTTGGATTTTGGACTTGGAACTCTGCTGGAATATTTTTGATGCACCATCTGGATTCCTTCATCGCATTTACGAAGAGGAACTGAGAGGCTGACAATATTTGCTCTTCATGTTCGCGAAGAGAAGAACGCGTTCGCGAAGGGTGAACTGGGTGTGCATCGCGAACGCGAGAGGTGTTACGCGTTCGCGAAAAAGAGAGGAAGCAGTTGAGGACCCCAGGCAATTGGTCTACGCGTTCGCGTAGGGGGTGTCGCGTTCGCGAATTGAGGGGGAATGAAACATCGCATTCGCAATGGGTTGAATGCATTTGCATAGAAGGAATTGAGGCAGAGGCATTTTGTGCTTCACAAACGCAAGGGTGATGTGCATTTGCGAAGAAGAAAAGCCTGGGCAGTGAGTTTAAGTTTTGAAAATTGGACTTCGTCCCATTTTCAGGTTTTGACGATTTGGATCTCGGATTGAGCTGAGTTTTGGGTGATTTTCAGAGAAAACAACGGGGTAAGTGTTCTTAACTCAATATTGGTTAAATTACCCTAATCCATGGTTGTTTTTATCATTTAATTGGCGAATTAAGTTGGAAAAATTTAAAAACTCTCTTAGTTTAAATTGAAGATTTGAGGGTCGAGTTGGGGTCGGATTTTGATAAAATTGGTATGGTTACACTCGTGGTTGAATGGACTTTCAGATTTTATAAATTTTGTCGAGTTCCGAGACGTGGCCCCCACAGGCAATTTTTGAGCTAAAATTCGAATTTTTATGGAAAATTAGCATTTTCTTATGAGGTTAATTCCAGTAATTTTTTTTGACTGAAATGAATTATTTGTGACTAGATTTGAGGCATTCTGAGGCCGATTTGCGAGGCAAAGGCATAGCAGAGTAAAGAATTTTACGCTCTAAGGTAAGTAACACTTCTAAACTTGGTTATGAGGGTATGAATCCCCGAATTTGGTATGATATGAATTGTTTGGAGGCGACAGACACGATAGGTGACAAACATGTAGACGTGCACCATAGAAAGTGTGTCCTTAATAAATCCTGTGAAGAAGAAAAATTAAAAAATCATGTTATTATCTGAACATGTGGCACGTGTTAGAGGAATTTAGCTGAGGCTAGTAATAAAGATCATGTTTAGGCTATGTGCTGATATTTTAGGACCCATAGGGTCGTGATGTTGTTGAATTAATTATTCTAAAATATACATTTCACACTGAGTAATAATTGTCCAGTGTAAGGATATTTATGGGATTGAGCTGCACAACGCAGCAGACCATTTGGCTTTATATATGTTACTATTTTAGGGATCGGGGTTGCTCGCCTGCAGCAGGCCTTATAGGCTTTACTATTTTATGGATCGGGGCTGCCCGCCTGCAGCAGGCCTTATAGGCTTTACTATTTTATGGATCGGGGCTACCCGCCTGCAGCAGGCCTCATTGGCTTTATTATTATACGGATCGGGACTGCCCGCTTGCAGTAGGCCATATTGGCTTTATATTACGCTTGGGCTGAAGGAGCCCCTCCGAGAGTCTGCACATACCCCCAGTGAGCGCGGTTGACTTATAGTGCTTGGGCTGAAGGAGCCCCTCCGGAGTCTGTATACCCCCAGTGAGCGTAGATGATTATATATATTCGGGATGAATTTCCCAGGGCATGGACTTGCTTTACTTACTGCTTATATATATACGTTTGGGATGGATTTTTCCAGGGCATGGACTGGCCTTACTTATTTATATTGTAATGAATTACCTGGATATGGATCTTGTCAGTATCATTTGCATTTGGGGATAAATTATCCCAGGGCAGGATTGGCCTTATACGGTACTGAATGACTGACTGTCAGTCGATGTGTATATATATACGGGTTGAAACACCCCGGGGCTGGACTAGCCATAAACTGTACCGAGTGACCGAATAATTGGTAACCAATATCTACAAGAGGTCTTGCTACTGAGATGTCATATTCCTTATATCATGCAATATTGATCTATTGCACTTGTACTGAGTTTATCTGTTGAACTTGAAAGCATGTCTACATTTCTGTACCATTATTTTTACTGGACTGTACCTGCAGAGCTCATCATTTCTTTCAGCCCAGAGGTTAGTCTTGTTACTTATTGAGTTAGTTTTACTCATACTACACTCTACACCTCGTGTGCATACCCAGGTGCTTTCGGACACGGAGATTGTTAGATTTCAGAGTATTATCAGTTGAAGACTATCAAGGTAGCTGCTTGGTGTCCGCTGACCTTGTGTCTCTTTCCTTCAGTTATTGTACTGTTCTATACTTTCAGGCAGTGGTTTTTATCAGTCAAACATTGTATTCATATTAGATGCTCATGTACTTAGTGACACCGGGTTTTGGGAGTGATATATTTGAATTTTTGAGATTTCTTCGATGAATTTAATTATTTTGTTTTCAAATTTAAAAGAAATGGTGGTTTATTGGAATTTTTGGCTTGCCTAGTATTGAGATAGACGTCATCACGACAAGTGAGATTTTTGGTCGTGACAGCACGTGTACGTATCTAGCCAACAAGTTCTGATAAACTCTACGTATCATAATTGGTTCAGAGTCAATAACCAAATAATTTCCATCTAGAAATATGGATGTGCAATATGATTTAATTGTTCTATCACAATGCACAAAGATGGGTTCTCAAGAAAGGTTGGGGATATATTGGTGATCCCAACATTAGAGGGAGAAAATGCGCAGCTGAAAAGGTAATACATGAAATGAATTAAATGAGTATATCTAGATCCTCGTACAAGAAAATATAAACTTGAAGTTCAAGTAATAATTTAATTGCAATATATTGCTAGGCACATTTGCTGAACCAAAGCTAAATGTTATATTCCAGCTGCTAATTCTTCAACTAGAATAAAGTTCATGATGGACAGAGTCTATGGCACGCATAAAGCGTAATAGGCTCATCGGTTCCAAAGATAAAACTCCTTGAAGAAGGAGAGAATGTAATGACCCGACCGGTCATTTTAAGATCTAGCGCGTCGTTCGACGGTTTAAGGCCTTGAGTAACTTCACTTCATGTATTATGACTTGTACGCATAGTTGCAATTGAATTTCGGGAATTTCGGAGTTGATTCGGATGGAAAATACTCATTTCGGAAGCTTTAAGTTGGAAGAGTTTACTAAGGTTTGAATTTTGAGTAAAACAATCTTGGAATCAGGATTTGAAGGTTCCAATAGGTTCGTATGATTATTTTAGACTTGGGCGTATGTTTGGGTTGAGTATCGGGTCGCCCAAGGAGCATTTCGGCGCTTATTGTGGAAAGTTAACATTTTGAAGGTTTTAGAGTTTCCTAAGTTTGATTTGAAGTGAACTTTGGTGTTATCGATGTTCGTTTGGGGTTCCGAGCCTGGGAATAGGTTCGTATCGGGATTTGTGACTTGTACGCAAAATTTGACATCATTCCAGGATGTTTAAGTATGAATCAGACACGTTCATTAAAGTTTGAATGTAGGAAAGTTGAAAAGAGGTTTCGATCATAGATTCTTAGTTTTGATGTTGTTTGGTGTGATTCGAGGCCTCGAGCAAGTTTGTGTCATGTATTGGGACTTGTTGGTGTGATTGGATGGGATTTCGGGGGCCGGGTGTGTTTTGGAGGGGCAACGGGTCATTTCGCCATGTTGACCTGCTGTTTTCTGAGGTCTGTTGCGTCCTTCTTCGTGTTCGCAAGGAAAGGACCGCGTTCGAAGATCTGTGGGGGTGTTTGGCCATTTTCTCATCGCGTTCATGATTAGGGGCGCACGTTCCCAAAGCCTTGGAGGAGGCAATGTTTCGCGATCGCGAGTGGGATTACGCGATCGCATAGAAGGCAGGCAGGTGGTGCGCACAAGGAAATTGTTCTATGCGTTTGCTTTTCTAGAGTCGCGTTTGAGTAGGGGCGGAGGAGTTGGTCACCGTGTTCACGACCAGTGCATCGTGTTCGCAAAAGAGTGTTTTGGAGTTGGAGCAGGATGCTCTTCGCGAATGCGAGGGTAAGGCCACGTTTGCGAAAAAGGTCGGGTTGGGCAGTGTCATTTTCAAAATGGGGGTTTGGCTCATTTTCACTCCATTTCTTCATGGGAGCCGACTTTGGCAGCGGCTTTGGAGCAGCATTTTCATAATCAACCAAGAGGTAAGTGATTTCTTCTCACTTTGAGTTAAATACATGAATTATACATGAATTGGAACATGGAAATTTGTGAAAATTGTGGGATTTTGGTAGAAAACTTAGAAATCATATTTTTGGATTTTGACCACGAAATTGGACATGAAATTTAGGATAAATTATATATTTGAGTTCGTGGCGTTATGGGTAAAGTTTACATTCAAGAATTTTCGAAATCCGGGCAAGTGGGCCCGAGAGTTAACTTTGTTGACTTTTTGAGCTGAGTTGAGAATCATTATATATTGATAAATTATTCGCATTGGAGTATATTTTGATTGATTTGCACCTTGTTTGACTAGTTTCGGATCGATGGGCGTTGGTTTGAGAGTTAGAGAGGCATTGGAGCCGGTCATGGAATTTCGGAGTGAGGTAAGTCTCCTGTCTAATCTTGTGAGGGGGAAACTACACTCCCTCCCTAGGCGATGTAATTGTTATGTGCTACTAGTTGTGGGAGATACGTACGCACGAGGTGACGAGAGTCCATACGTTGCTAAAGTATATTTATGTCCGGGTAGACCTAGGACTTTATCATGTAATATTTGAATTATTTGTACTCATTCTGCTGGCTTAATTAATTTAATTTATAATTGAAGTTGATTTAGAAATACACACACACACACACACACACACACACACACACACACACACACACACACACACACACACACACACACACACACACACACTAGGCCGAGCCTTATCACCTTGAGTTGTTGGCAAGTCATTTGAGAAACGGTAAATGTTATATTCACTTTGTGCTCATGTACTGTATTGTATGCACGTGCCTCGTAATTCGCTAATTTCCATCCTTTCTTGTGGAGTGGGCCGAAAGTCTCGACAGTATAATAGATGCATCTATGGTTCGTATTGCTCGACCCTCGGCAATGTACAAATTATTCTTGATCGAGCCGAACGACCTCGGCATAATCGTGCGTTATATCGCCGGCAGTCCGAATATTCAAGAGATTATCCTTCCATTGATGCCTAGAATTTTATATGGTATTCCTTATCCGTTTGGTACTGGCACTTGATACATCTGAGCTGTTGAGATAGAATACAAGATTGAGAAATTCATACCATTAAAAGAAATTTTTAGAAGATTATGTAACTTACAGATTTACCTAATTATTGTTGTGTGCTTCATATCTGCGTATGATTTACTATATTGCTTTATTGGACCTCTAGTAAGTATCGATGTAGACCCCTCATCACTACTTCTCCGGGGTTAGGTTAGATACTTACTGGGTACGCGTTGATTTACGTACTCATGTTGCACTTCTGCATTAAATGTACAGGATCTGACAGGTTCAATTGGTGGTTATCTTGGCGCGTAGGTGCAACTATTGGGGATACTTTATGATGAGCTGCATTCCAGGTCACGTAGCGCAGCCCACAGAGTCTCTATCATACTATTTACTCTATCCTATCTTATTTACATTCCGGACATATGTTTTATTATTTTGTACTCCTTAGTAAATGCTCATGCACTTGTGACATCGGTTTTTGGGATGTTCTATATGTTGGTGATATATAATTGTATTTAAAGTGTTCTATTTAAAGTGTAAGTTTCTATAATTGTAATGCATTGATTTCTTTATCTAATAAAGTTCACGATTTCAAAAATAATAAAATGCCTAATCAAGTTGGTAGTTCATTGTTGGCTTGCCTAACAGCGACGTCGGGTGCCATCATGGCCTAGAGTGAGTTTTGGATCGTGAAAACTTAGTATCAGATCCAGGTTCACTTGGGTCTCACGAGTCATGAGCAAGTCTAGTAGAGTCTTGCGTATCGGTACAGAGACGTCTGTAATTATCTTCGAGAGGCTACATGGCTGTTAGGAGCACTTCCCTTCTAGATTCCTCTTCGTGTAGTTTGATTCCATTGAAGCTTATGCCTTCATTTCCTTCCTACTCAATCTTATGCAATGTGGAGTGCTTGTTATCAATTAGGCATCGAGGAGTTGTAGTGGTACTGCAGGCGTGGTGCAGGATATTTCTCCCTGCGTATTCGGGCAGGCTATTATCGTCGCCTTGCGGGAGGGTGTTCTGTCAGCCCAGCATCTATATTTCCTATGTTTTCGAGGCTATGCACAGACTATTATGATGTTCATGAGTTGTTATCCCACCGTGTTGGTGTAATGGTGGGGTGCTTGTTTATATGTCGAGGCAATGAATGAATCGAAAGGAGGATTTCTCAGTGCATGGTTTAGAGGTTCGACATTTAATTTCAGTGAAAAAAGGCAATCAGACTATGGATATTCAGGCTTTGGTTAATGCAGTAATGAGACTTGATATTTTCGATCATGGTGGAATTCTCATTTTTGATGTGGTGTCATCGTCCTTGTTTGAATGTATTAAGGTTCACCCGCATTATGGTCTTCTTTGGTTTGCCTTCGATGCAGGGTGTTGTGAAATATTACTGGAGAAGCGGTTGTCAGAGATGATGATGTGCAGCTGTTTCAGAATCAAATCAGTGTTTCTAATGTTGATGGCTCAAGAAATATGATTTTCGAAGAGGCTTAGAGTTGGTAGCAATTTATTAGTTCAGGTGCTACAGAGATGGATTTTGATTTGAGGCAATATTTGTGTAACGAAGGAAGAGGAAGGACATGATGGGAGGTGTCTCGCGGCAGTTGAATTGCTAGCAGGTCAAGTATGAAAAGCAGAGGTCAAAAAGTTTCTTAAAAGAGATGGTTTAACTGAAGTGGGAGTGGCAGTGTAGCATATGGATTATGGGGTAGGATAGACACATGCATTGAGAAACGTTTAGAGCGATTTGGGAATTATGGTGGACAATGACTAGGTCTACGAATTTTATTTGGAATGGTGGCTACTGTGCTGAGGAAGATTGAATATGATAGAAAGAAGTTTGCTTGGAGTGTTTAGGGGTGTAAGAGCTTAATTATTGTTATGGGATATGACACGACTTCAAGTTTGGAAGGTATTGTCGGACTTTTAGTTGATGTCAATAAGGAAAGAATAGACTTGTACAGTCGGTGGACGAGCATGGGCTCAGAATGGTTTACTGATTTCGTCTTAGTAGTAGTACACAATGCAACGTTGTTGGAAGATGTCGGTATGGAATTCCACAGGTGGGCTATCTCATGTGGGCAGGTTAGCGGTTGCATGATTTTGATGAATTTTCTACGAAGAGATCTACTTATTACTCGGCAGAAGGTCGAGTATGCGATTGTGGCTGATAATTTGGAATGTTCATGAAACGCTTAACAAGGGATTTCGAGAAATTTGGCAGGTTAACGGTGTGAGATCATGGTAAATTGAGAAGGATGAATCTTTGTAGGTTCTAGATTTATGTGATTGTAGCTTAAAGTAAAGAGGGGGAGCCCACCGTCTACGATTGGATCCTGTGGTTGTCTGCTTGTGCGGTTTCTGGTTATCGGTGCATTGGGAGATTATTTATGACTAAGAAAAGAAAACATCATGGTTAATTCGAGCAAAGAACTTGATGAATGTGTGCTATATTTTGCCTTATCGACTCATGTGCAGATTTTGGGAAGACTCAGAGTTTATGCTTCTTGTGGATGTGATATACAAGGAAAAGAATTAATCTGGTTGCATTTTTGGGAGTGTTCATGTGCCAACAGAGCGATGGAGTTTGATTATATTTAGGATCAGGTCAGAGTGGGTGACTCTCAATAGTTGTTTTAATGGGTTCTGGGATGTAAGCGCGGTGTCTAAGGATTTTGGGTTCGTTGTGTGGGTAAAGACCAGGATTTTACAACAGAGTGTGAAGAATACTTGGGGAATTTTCTATGTTCTCATCAGGTATGCGGGGCAGTATTGGAGAAATGGAAGAAACAATTTCGGATTCGCGGAAGGTCCTTCAGAATGGGTGTACCACTTGGAGATGATATTGTGCGCATGAGGAGGGTATGAGATACTTCATGGGTATCGAGACGATGTGGTTCATGATTTGGGTCACTCGGGATGAGTGTTGGTTGAGTTCGTTATGTTTTGAGTAGAGCTATTATTATTTCTAAGGCAAGTCAAGAGTAAATTGGAAGAAGTTGGGTCGGTTAGTAATGGTTTGAATCAACATGATTGTGACAATGATCAGTTCCTTCGACGTGTTAGTTATACATGTGATTTGTGGTTGTACATGCGGGCTTGACAGCTACCATAATTTGATTGATTTGGGAGGTATTTGATTCAAATGGCCTTGTTATGTGTAAATGGATCACGGAAGAATTATAGCGGTTTAGACCACAACTTGAGGTTTGTATGTTCTGTGGTTTTGGGAATTTAACTGGGTGTTGCAATGGTTCTTCTGAAATAAGTTAAGTGAAATGGTTCTATCCAATGAAGTGTTTATTCTACTAGTAGTACATGGGTTATGATGAATTCTTGTACTCTTGCATTGCGGCAAGAAAGGTGCAGTGAGCAGCATGGGAATTGGAAGTTGAGGATCAAGGTTGCGGCTCGGTGTTGATAAGAATGTGACGAGTTCAGATGATCGGGGACGAATTTAGATGTTTAGAGTAAGCTAGCATTTTCTTTAGTATCCTATGAGAATGGTGTCCTATGTAAGAGGCTTTGTGTATTGATTTGTGGATTCTTAATTGTTAAGGATTGAAATCAAATATGGAGATTCTGCTAATATCGCAAATGTGAGAGTTTATGCCTGAAAGGCACTCTAGTCATTTGGTTATGGTCTGTGGGAGTTTGTTCCAGATTGGACGGCTACTCGTGCGTGTCATGAATATGGCCATTGTGGATCCGTGAAAGGTTGTTAGCCCAGTATGGTATGATTGTCGCGCCCCGTTTTGTCGCGAAAGCGGGTTTCGATGTGTGACAACTCTTTTAAATGGGTATTAAAAGAGAAGAGTCGCCACCTAACAATTTTAAGGTGTGTTAGGGCACCTACTTGTGAATAACTCTATTTGAACTAGTCTATGTTACCAAAGATCGGGAATAGGCTCAAATTACCTCAAAGAGAAGGTGTTAGGCACTCTTCGAGGTCCACAACTGTGATTCCAGACCGAATTTTACACTATGTGGATTATATGATTAATCTAGACGAGCATATAAATAAAGGAAAATATGAAAGTTGAAAGTCCTATTATAACGTAAACCAGTGTAAGAAAGAATAATTAAACTATATGAATAATTGATACAAGTTTTAAAGATGATAAAGACTACAACTGCGTTGGTTTATGCTTAACGACTAAATGCTTTAGCAAGCATATAAGGGAAAAGGGTGGGTCCTAAGTTTTTTAGCCTAAAGGATCACTCCGTGCAACATAAATAATACTTCGTAACTCTCTTTAGGTAGGAGTTGCTCATATTATTCAGCGGGCACAAACTATCATCTCCTGCTACCCGATTACTATGTTGAAGTTGTTTACTTAAAGGCGTTCTAATTTGTTTCTAAATTGTACCCTATGCGTGCACTACCCGTCCCATGCCTATGGTCCAGGATGCTTTGGACCTACTATTTAGGTGGTTCTAGACTTCACTTATTGTGCTCAAAATATTAAAACTAGCGCACATTCAAAAACATGTAGGACTACGCATAGTGCAATTAAAGGCTCGAGTTAACCTCAACACATATCAACAAAGGCACGCAAACAGATTTCAGATTATGCAGTGAGGAGTCGTGAGCAGTTTAAGAATCAAGATGTATGAAAGTCATTTAAACCTATAGGCATGGCTTCTATGTGACCATATGGCTTACTAAAATCTCACGGGCAGTGCTACTACTCAGATTACAGATTATAAGTGTTATTAAAGTCTATAGACATTATCTCTAAGTGATACGCACCTGGGAAATAAAGCCATTTGAAAACTTAGAATTACTCATTTTGATCCTATTGGTATGCTTTTTAAATGATTAGCAATATCCTACAGGCAGGCTCTCTAGTAGTTGATATTCGAACACAGATTCGTCATGCTTATTCCTATATGCATATTGTCTAGGCGAACAGTGTGACAAGAACAACAAAACATTAATTTGATTAATCAATTAAGGCCCTATAGACATGGTATCTAGATAAGTATCGATGGAAGCAGATCTTAATTGCTTAACACGATCATATAGGCATGCTATCTAACAATCGCACA
The DNA here is from genome assembly GCF_000715075.1 of Nicotiana tabacum. NCBI lineage: Eukaryota > Viridiplantae > Streptophyta > Magnoliopsida > Solanales > Solanaceae > Nicotiana > Nicotiana tabacum. Next base: position 76,996,595 of record NC_134096.1, on the reverse strand, counting down.
ACAATAGCACAAGCTGAGCAAATAATCAATGATATTTGAATCCTATAGGCATGTTATCTAATAGTGTATAGAAATAAAACATATGAACAAGGGAAATACTTATATTTTTAGACATGTTTATGATGTTAGCAGGTAACACATTTAGGTTCCTATAGGCATGCTTTCTATCAGTGTATAGAAAATAGGGTATGTCAAACAAAGTAACACGTAAAGCAATTAAACCCTATAGGCGTATTTTCTATAAATTCATGTGAGAATTAAAGTGTCCTATCCCATTTTTTCACTAATTGCCCTATCTTTTTTGTTTACAAATTATTACAGGCCCAAAATAATGAATACAAGTGCGAATATTACATACTGAAAGACTACAGGCCCAATAAACAGAGCAGGCCCAAAGGAGAAATAACCCAGTACTGTCTAGGTCTTCAACAAGCTCACTTTTTGTGCGAATAGTAGACTGAGATCCAAGCACACATCAAACAGGAGAGTGTATCAATTTCATAACTCGGGGTCACACATGAACTCATACTAGGCTTAGATGGAGGACCCATTTACACGCTCAACCACATGAGTTAACAAACCATACATGACAACCAATTGACAACTCTGAAGTCTATTAACAGTAATACCTCATAGGGACACGAGTACATAAACATATCGGCACTTGTTTTTTAGAAGCTAAGGGAACAAGATTAGTCAAACAAGGGGGCTTGAACATGCCAATTAGGTGGACCAGCGAGAACCAGCTTTAACATGGCAAGTTTGACGTAGAAAACTAATACCATATTGAGCAATCATTCAACAAAGGGAATGTATAGCATGTTGAACACAGACACACATTAGGAGGACTTAAGAAGTAGGTCTATTGGGTTAACAGGGTAAACACACACACACATGCTAAGTTTCCAGAAATCAAGTTTAGCATAAGGTATTAACCAAAATTAGTCAAAAAAGATTTTAGACATATGAGCCTTAATCATAGCAGTTATTGTTAGAGGGATAGCAATTTCACATGAAGATTTCTAACGTGTGAGCCTAACATGATCACAAGCAGTACAACAACCTAATAGCATGGTCTACAACAGAGCACAATAGTGCCTAAATCCAAAGAACTCATGAAAGCATATCAACTTAAGAGGAATAGGACAGGCACGCATAATAACTCATGCCAGTTACCCATACATAAGAGAAGGAGATAACATAGAAATTTGCCCTAGAAGCAATGCTAAAGACACGGGATTTTCGAATCAAACATACATTAGAACTTAAATGGCATGGAAACATGCCTTAGCTAATCCGTACAGCCTCAGAAACTTGGCAGGTTGGATAAGAATAACTTAACAAGGTCTAAAACACAGGCATTGATTTATCACAGAGATACATGACAAGGTAGGGAACTCACATTAGTTACAAGTAGCACATTTAGGCTAATAACATGATCATGAGTTAACTCTAGAAGATTATTAAGTTGCACATAAATGATTTAACAAGAATTAGAACAGGTTCTGGGCATGATTCGACTCTTCACAAGAGTACAGAACAAGGCAAGAAGTTAAACTCAGAATAAGCAACAGTAATAAGCATTTGAACACATACAGTAGAGGAAACAGTCTTAAGAAAACAGAATTAAGGCAACAAATAGGCAAATTCGATTAGTAGAAGGTATATAGCCTCAAGAAGAGCTTCAGAACATACAATAACATGTAAGTTCATAAAAATCTCAGAAACATAGGTATGCAGAATAGGAATTCAAACGAAAATAGAATGAAGTTGCAGGGGTTATAGGTACTTATCAGTTACTAATTAACAAATGAATAAACAAAGAACAATTTCAGTAATATCTCGAACGTCAGTAGCAAACGAACAGTAGAACCCCAAAATCCCAGTGCGTTAGAGTTTCCAAGGGTTTCGGATGAACCCCGGGCAATGCTTGCTTTGAGAAAGGTTGAATAATCGAATTCCGGTAGTCTTGGCTTTTAGCCAGCCAAGAGTTTAAGTTTCAGAATAATGTAAGGCAAGAACGAGAAAGGCAGTAGTAGTTTTTTAGAGATTAGAGTCTCTCTTAAGGGGAAATTGGGGAATGGTTTATATAGTAGTCGAAATCAAGCATCTAAACAAGGAAACACAATAAATCAAACATAAATAAGGAAGGGAGAGCATGCAGAATTGTTTAAGAGACAAATTAGGAAAAGAATCAGGCAAACCCTAATTTGACCCGAATCAAAAATTGGTTAAGGATTTTTGTGAATCAGACCCATATGAACTTGTCGTGATGCATATAGATGACATATCGTCCAAATTTCGAAGGATGAAGCCGATTTCCCTTGATTTAGAGAGTGGTATTTGCCAAAAGTGAGGCAAATATGAAATGCATTAAAAAGAAATTATAAAAATAATTAATAAATAATAAAAAAATATTATTTATGCATTAAAATAATTAAAAATAATAGCTTAGTATTATAAAATATAAAAAGTGCTATTTTAGCATAAATAATATAATAAATATAATTATGTATAGAATATAGGCCGTTATTACAAAATTGTGTAAATAACTTTAGAAATGCAAATATAATTATATAAAATAAAGTAAAATATTATGAAACATATATGTGGATTGAAATAATAAATTTTTATGATCATAAAATAATTTAAAGAGATAATTAATAATTAATCAAGTAATATAGATGCAAGGAAATCAATTTTAAAGCTCTAAAAATTATGAAACATTATAGAAAATACTTGTATAATTCTTGTAAATTAAGTAATAATTCAAAATGATATTTTTAAAGTATATATACTTATTTGAAAATATGAGGGCCAAATTGGGTATCAACAGTTGCCCTTTTTACCTAGGAATGATGAAAGAGTTATCGGGTAAAGAAAATGATGACCAATTTTGTCTGAATTGAGTGAGGAATGATGTATTTTTGAATACCTGGGGATCGAACCCTGGTTCTTGAGTTACCTACATATCCCTGGTATTATGGGAATCAGGTCGTGTGTAGTTTTGGATCCAACGACGAACAAAACCGATGGAGTTATTATAAGAGAGTAGTGTCGCAGGTCACGGATAATTTTAGGTGGAGTTATGGATGAAATTTTGAATGTTATGGATATATAAGGCGAGTATTTGAGCAGTTATGGGACAAAGGGGAATCAATTATTGGCTGCCGGTTATGTTTGAGATTGTCAGGGATGTGAACGTTGTAAACGAAAACCGGAGCGAATATTGCTCCTGTTTGTAGAACGGTTACCTTCCGAGTTACCTGCAAAAACTTAAAACACGATGCACGCAAATATACATAGGTTATTGCAAAAATTTAAACATGATATGAATTCCCTTCGGACCATGAGGGTTGTCTTCAGACGATGAGGATGATGTCTTTACACCATGACGTCCTGGTCCATGAAGTGTATGATAAGGGATTCGTAGGTAATGAAATGGTGTCCTTGGGCTATGAGGATGATGCCTCTGGACTATGACGCCTTTGAATGATGATGTGCAGTTTCGAGAGATCCTCAGGCCATAGAATGGTGTATTTAGCCTATGAGGATGGTGCCTTTGGACTATGATGCCTTCAGACAATGTGGCAATGTTTCAGCCCATGAAATGCAAAGATGTGGCGATATTGATTGTTTGATATAGAAAACAGGTGATGCTTAGTCATATGCGAGGACGAGACAAGACAAGGCTTAGACTTGTATGAGAGGAGGGCAGTGCTTAGCCCTATGCGAAGAAGGGAGACAGTGCTTAGTCTTATGCAGTGTAGTGGAGACAGTGTTTATTCTCGTGCAAGGGAAGACAATGCTTAGCCTCATGCAATAATGGAGGCAGTGCTTAGCCTCATGCAAGGAATGGAGACAACGTTTAGTCTCATGCAAAGAAAGGCAGCGCTTAGCCTTATGTAATAATAGAGACAATGCTTAGCCTCATGCAAAGAATGAAGACAGTGCTTAGTCTCATGCAAGGAAAGGAAGTGCTTAGTCTTATGCAATAATGGAGGAAATTCTTAGCCTCGTGCAAGGAATGGAGACAGTGTTTAGTTTCTGGCAAGGAAAGGCAATGTATAGCCTTATGCAATAATAGAGACAGTGCTTAGTCTCATGCAAAGAAAGGCAGTACTTAGCCTTATGCAATGTGGAGACAGTGTTTAGTCTCATGCAAAGGAAGGCAGTGCTTAGCCTTATGTAATGTGGAGACAATGTTTAGTCTCATGTAAAGAAAGGCAGTGCTTAGCCTTATGAAATTATGAGGGAAATGCCTAGCCCTATGCAAGGAAAGAAATGACTAACTGCGAGAGCGTAAAGAATTTCTTAGCTTGATGTATTTGAGTTTGGCGATTCTTGTTAGTATGAAGATACCAACCTTGTGGTGTGTATGTATTTGCAGGCGTTCCTGTTATGTTCATTGTGCCTGCACCAAAGAAAAAATTGTGAGTTCTGCGGCCGGGGAGGGGGAGGGGAGGTTGGTTCATGCTCTTGATTCCTTGCTTCGCTTTTGCTTTTGTCTGGAGGCCTTGCTTGAGTCATCTCGGGTAACGTCTGGCTGCTGTAGAAACAAAACTTTTGAAAAACATGCATTTGATAAATTATTTATGTAGTTGTTTGAAATATGTGATAATGTACGAGATCAACTAATTTTGATGAACTGGTGACTGTGACACATTTTAAGACGTTGCAACCTCCTTGCTTCGGAATTTTGAGGATCCTCCTCAAAATTCTACCCCAATTTAAATGCATACTTCTGGCAACACATTCCTTGGTGATTCCAAACATGATGAGATTGGGAAAACTCGAGACCTTGCCCCAATTTCTGAACATAGGGAAAATGAATATTTTATTATGATCTGAATGAACCCACAGGGCTGCCTACGTATCCCCTCTTAAATGGGAATCATGTCAAGCGTAGTTCAGTTACATCAAATAGAAAGAGCAAACATAATATTAAACATAGTCTCTCTTGGCTGTGTCCTAATTGATAGGTTTTGGCCAAATCTCTCCATCCATCTCTCCAAGTATAAGTGCCCATCTTATCAAAACCCAGTGCACCATGTAAGGGCCCTGCCAGTTATGTGAGAATTTCCCCTTCGCTTCATCCTAATATAGGAAGATTCACTTTAGTACCAACTACCCCGGCGTGAATTGCCTCGACTTGACTTTTTTGTTGAAAGCTCTTGCCATTCTATTCTGGTAGAGTTGATCGTGACATACCGCATTCATTCTTTTTCCATCAATGAGAGCTAGTTTTTCATACCGGCTTTGTACCCATTCTGCATCGTTGAGCTCAGCTTCTTGTATGATTCTTAAAGAAGGAATTTCTACTTCGGCGGGAATAACGACTTCAGTACCATAAATCAGTAGATAAGGAGTTTCCCTAGTTGATGTATGAACTGTGGTACGATACCCGAGTAAAGAAAATGGTAGCTTCTCGTGCCATTGTTTGTAATTGTCTACCATTTCCCTCAATATCTTCTTGATATTCTTGTTGGCGTCTTCTACGGCTCCATTCATTTGCGGCATGTATGCTGTAGAGTTTCGATGCTTGATCTTGAATGTTTCACATATGGCTTTCATCAAATCGCTGTTCAGGTTATTGTCAGTAATGATTGACTCTGGTACCCCAAATCGACAAATGATGCGGTCCCGAACAAAATCTACTACAACCTTCTTAGTTACTGTAAGATGCGGCTTCAACCCATTTTGTGAAGTAGTCTATGGCCACCAGAATGAACCTATGTCCGTTTGAAGCATCAGGTTTGATTGGTCCGATGACATCCATACCCCAAGCGGAGAAAGGCCAGGGTGAACTTATTGCATTAAGTTCGTTGGGTGGTACCTGTATCATGTCAGCATGTATCTGGCATTGGTGACACTTTTGAACGTACTTGATGCAGTCCATTTCCATAGTCATCCAGAAATACCCTGCTCTTAATATCTTCTTGTCCAAAATGAAACCATTCATGTGGGGTCCACAGGTTCTGGCATGTATTTCCTCGAGCAATCTGGATACCTTCTTAGCATCGACACACCGCAGTAATCCCAGGTCAGAAGTCCTTCTATATAGAATTCCTCCACTTTGAAAGAAATGATTGGCTAATCTGCGAAGCGTGCTCTTTTGAGTATGGGTAGAACTCTCTGGGTATTTTCCCTTTTCAAAATACTCCTTGATGTCGTGGTACCACGGATTTCCGTCAATCTCTTCTTAAACATGAGCACAACAAGTTGGCTGCTTATGAATTCCTATTGGGATAAGATCGATGAAATTCTTGTCTGGGTGTTGTATCATGGAAGACAAAGTGGTTAGTGCATCTGCGAACTCATTCTGAATCCTTGAAACATGTTTGAACTCTATCTTTGTGAACCTCTTGATCAGATCTTGTACACAGTGCAAATATGGCAATATTTTAGTGTTCTTCACAGCCCATTCCCCTAGAACCTGGCGCACTAAAAGATCTGAATCTCTGATTACCAGCAGCTCCTGAATGTTCATGTCAATAGCCAATCTGAGTCCCAGGATGCAGGCCTCATATTCCACCATATTGTTGGTGCATAGAAATCTGAGTTTTGCGGACACCGGATAGTGTTGACCGATTTATGATACTAAGACAGCTCTGATACCTACTCTTTTGATGTTTGTTGCTCCGTTGAAGAACATTCTCTAACCGTCGTATGCCTCGGTAATATCTTCTCCTACAAATAATACCTCCTTATCAGGAAAATACATTTTTAATGGTTCGTATTCTCCATCTACGAGATTTTCTGCCAAGTGATCTGCCAATGCTTGCCCTTTGACTGCCTTCTGAGTTACATAGATGATGTCGAACTCACTCAATAATATTTTCCACTTCACTAACTTACCCGTAGGCATGGATATCTGAAAGATATATTTTAGCGGATCTATTCTTGATATGAGATATGTAGTGTATGCACAAAAATAATATCTCAACTTCTGAGCTATCCATGTCAAAGCACAATAGGTGCGTTCCAGCAAAGAGTACCGAGCCTCATAAGGCGTGAACTTCTTGCTCAGATAATATATCGCCTGCTCCTTCCTTCCGGTTTCATCATGTTGTCCTAGAACACAACCAAAAGCCCCATCTAACATGAACAAATAAAGCAGTAGAGGTCTTCCTGGTTCTGGTGGAACCAATACGGGCAGTTTGGATAAATACTCCTTGATTTTGTCGAAGGCCATTCTTCAGTTCATCTTTATGCAGCATCTTTTCTCAGCATTCTGAAGATTGGTTCACATATCACCGTTGATTGTGCTATAAAACGGCTGATATAATTGAGGTGCCCTAGAAAACTCATCACATCTTTCTTATTCTTTGGATGCGACAAGTTCTGGATAGCTTTGATCTTTGATGGGTCTAACTCAATACCCAGGCGACTGACGATAAAACCTAACAACTTTCCAGCAAGGACCCCGAAAGCACATTTTGCAGGATTCAACTTCAAATTGTATTTTTGAAGCCGATCAAAAAATTTCTTCAGGTCTGCTATGTGATCTGAACTCCTTTTAGATTTGATGATAACATCATCCACATACACCTCTACTTCTTTGTGTATCATGTTATGGAAAATAGTCGTCATGTAGGTGGCCTTAGCATTCTTCAGACCAAACGGCATCATTTTGTAGCAGTATATTCCCTATGGTGTGATAAAGGTTGTCTTTTCGGCATCTTTTTCATCCATCTAGATCTGATGGTATCCTTCGAAGAAATACACAAAGGATTGGAATTCATGCTTGGCACAATTGTCAGTTAGTATGTGTATGTTGGGCAGCGGAAAATCATTCTTAGGGCTTGCTCTGTTCAAATCTCGGTAATCGACACATACTCTAACTTTCCCATCTTTCTTCAGAACTGGCACAATGTTGGCTAACCAGGTCGGGTATTCGACCACTCGGAGAATCTTGGCTTTGATTTGCTTGGTGACCTCCTCTTTTATCTTCAAACTCATATCTGGCTTGAACTTTCTGAGCTTCTGCTTTACCGGTGGACACATGGGATTGATGGGTAGCTTGTGAGCTACTATGGATGTGCTCAAACCAGTCATATCGTTGTAGGACCATGCAAAAATGTCTTCATACTCCTTTAGGAATCTAATATACTCTTCTTTCTCCAACGGTGATAGATGAATTCTTATACGCGTTTCCTTGACCGTTTCGGAATCCCCTAAGTTAACGGCCTCAGTTTGCTACAAATTAGACTTTGGTTTGTTTTCAAAATCCTCTACCTCTTTGATAATTTCCTTAAGTATTATATCATCTTCCAGATCCTCTGAATCATTGTCCTTATGTTGCGTTGTCTCATTACATGTCACAGTCATAGGTTCATCGGGATATGTAATAATTATGCTTTAAAGAAATGCAGAAAGATAATAATAAATATAAAAAGCAGTAATGCATTAATAAAACTTTTCAAAACAAAATACTGAAACATGTCTCAAATGCTCAAAACTAATTGAAAATAATTCATGCTAATTTGCCAGGCCACCCAGGAACTCAACGGGCCCGGGATGGTGCAGCGGTCTAGTTCTTGAGAACAACTCCTTCTTCCACGGTCTGAATAGTAAGGTCTTCCTACTCCTCATCCTCAACAATTGCATTGCAGTCTATGTCTTCTTCATCTAGAAAAAACTTCCTCATGCTAGCCAAAGCCTCATCTTCCTCAGATCCCCACATCATATCAGCCTGATGGAATGTCTGGTGCAAAGGTGGTACAGGTTGTTCCAGTGGATAATAAGGAGCACGCCATGGTGGTGACCAATCCTCATATTCTTGCCATATGTATTCATATCCGAGTTCAAAAGTCGTGCCATGGAACTGTGGTTGTACAGATTTGGTGATCCTCTGAAGCTTTTTGCCGAGACCCTTGCTTGGTTTATATCCATGGCAATATGCTTTCTATCTTGTTGCTCCACCATCGATCTTTTTCGATTGCGTTAACCCGTTCAATGCGATGGTATGTTTCTCCACCCAGCTTTCTTCTATTTTCAATGACCGGAATAGTTTGGTTGGTGTAGATGGGGTTGCTTCCATTTCCATGGATGATCTCCTCCTGATGATTCCACTCAAATTTCACAACCTGGTGTAGAGTTGAAGCTACTGCCCCGGCGGCATGTATCCATGGTCGTCCCAATAATAGATTGTAAGTAGCAGATATATCTAGCACTTGGAACTCGACATCAAACCAAGTTGGACCCATATGTAGACTGAGGTTGATTTCTCCAATGGTGGCTCTCTGAGATCCATCGAACGCTTTCACACTCATGCTTCCCATTCATATCTCGTGCATGCCTTTACCTAGTCTCTTTAGAATGGTCAGTGGACATATGTTAAGACTCGAACTTCCATCTATCAAGACCCTGATGATGAACTTACCTTCAATTTGCACCATGATGTGCAACACCTTGTTGTGACTCAGTCCTTCTGGTGGTAATTTATCTTCGTGGAAAGTGATTTTGTGGCTTTCCAATACATGTCCGACCATGTTATTCATCTCTCCACTGGTGATGTCGGTGGGTACATAAGCTTCACTTAACACCTTTATCAAAGCATTCATGTGCGCGTCTGAGTTTTGCAGCAGTGATAAGATGGATATCTGAACAGGAGTTTTGTTCAAGTGGTCAACAATAGAGTACTCCCTTGCTTGTATCTTCCTCTAAAGATCATCAGTGCCAGTCTCGACAACAGGCAACTTAGGTGAAACTTCCTTGCTTGTTCCTCCCATATTCTCAGGTGTATAAACTCTTCTGGATCTAGTCATACCTTGCGCAGCTCCTGTTTCCTCCATTTTTGCTTTTCCCTTTCTTCTTGCTTCCGCAACGTAATTCCACAAGACGACATCAAACTAGTAAGATGGTGTGGGAGCTACTATTACAGTGAAGGACATAGTTACCTCAACTTCAAATAGCGCTTGGGTTTGTACCACAACTGGCGTGAGGGTGACCGGAGATGTTTTAGAAGCGTCTCCCTCTCGAATGAGTCCAATGGACCCCTCTTGATCCCATTCTTCGTCAGTTTCTATCATATTCACTTCCTCTTCTCTGTGATCCGGGAGAGGGTTGTTACAAACATTTGGTGCAGCTTCTTTTGCCTGTATGACCTTAGTGTCGATCAATATCTGGATCTTGTATTTTAACGAACGACACTCCTCAATAGTATGACCCTTCATGCCTGAATGATAAGCACATATTTTGTTGGGGTTGATCCATTGGGAGGGATTTTCCACAGCAACAACAGGAATATGAGTAACATAACCAGCGGCCTTTAGTCTCTCATACAATTGGTCTATGGGTTCAGCAGTTGGAGTGTATTGTCTAGGAGGTCTGCAGTCAAAATTTGGACGTGACTTCATGTAGTTTTGGCGGGCGGGTGGAGGTGAATGGTAATATATAGGTTGAGTATTATAGGTACGGTAGGTGGCGGCATGATGTTGGTATCTTGGGGATGAGGGTTGATATATAGGTGGAGGCACTTGGTATGTGATGGGAGACTTAGGGCCCTGGGCTATCATCACAGCACCCACTTATTTCTTCTTCGAAATGCCTCCTGATTGCAAAGCTTTATTCGTGGCCTGCAGTGCCTCATAATTAGTCACCATTCCATTCTTAATTCCTTATTCTATTCTTTATCCAAGCTTGATGATGTCGGAGAACTTGTGATTTTCAATGACCATCAACCTTTTGTAATACTGCGGATCCTGAGCTCTAACAAAGAACTTGTTCATTTTGTTCTTCTTCAAGTGCTGGCCTTACCTTTTCGGCCTCTGATCTCCAATGAATGGCATACTCGCAGAAGGTTTCTGTCGGCTTCTTCTTGAGGTTTTGAATGTAGAAAACGTCTAGCGCATTTTTCGTGTTGAACCTGAATATATCCATGAAATTTGACACGATACTTTCCCAACTAACCCACTTCTTTGGGTTTTGATTGATATACCAAGACAAAACGTCTCCTGTAAGGCTTCGCATGAACAATTTCATGAGGATTTGTTCATTCTTGCCCACTTCTTCAAGCTTGTCACAGTATGTTCTTAGATGCACCTCCGGGTCACCAGTACTATCGAATATTTCGAACTTGGGAGGTTTGTAACCCTCCGGCAGTTCCACATCCGGCTTGATACATAGGTCCTCATAATTTAGACCTTCAACGCCTTTACCACCTTCAACACTTTGAACTCTACCAGTGAGCTTCTTGAGTTCCTACGCCATATTTTTAATGATTAGGTCCTTCTCAGTCAATTCGGGTATGTATAGGCTTTGCTGCTGGGTGTGGGGTAAGCTTTCCACATATATCGGATTTCTTTGATGGATTCCTGGATCTTGGGTATATAGGTGGTCATTGTTCGAGTTTTGGGGATCGGGAGTAGGTTGTGGTGCATTTTGGGGAGTGTAATAAGTAGTGGTTTGCGGGTATTAAGTGGTATCTAAAGTTTCAATGTTTTCCTCCAAAGTAGCATTGTCTTTCCTGATACCACTTAAATTATCCTTTTTCCCTTTTCCTTTGCCTTTGCCTTTGCCTTTGGGGTCGCTTGGTGGAGGAGGAGGGGGAGGACCTCTGGATCTAATGTGGTATGCTGATGATGCCAGTATACACGAACCAACGTTTGGGAATGGGAATAATCAAAAAGAAAAAAAAAAGCAAAAGGTAATCAAGTTAGTAAGGTGAAATAAAAGAATTGTTCGCAGTATTTAAACATGTTTCATAAAGTCATGCAATAATTCGTGTCCTAATTTTGGGGACCTCATTGTGCCTGAGGTAGGCCTAAACGACACATAGACTTGGAGAAAATTGATGCCAGCATTTGCTTTATTTCATTAATGCGAAAATGAGTCAAATCAAACTTTTACTAACTCGACTATAAAAATAAAGTTACTAATGGTATTTAGCCTTATTACATTGAAATCTAAATCTAAGCTAGAAGGCGGTAAAGAACATCATCTCTTAGTCTACGTGGTCCATGAAGGATCTTATCCATGCTTGGATCTTTTGACCCCATCAATCAGGTTCCCCAGATCGCGCATATCCAACAGTAAGTAAGCTTTTGCTAGATGTCATCTTTCACTGTTATCCATGCATTGGCAATCCGAGAGTCTTTTTCTCATCTTCCTTTCTAGCTCCATCAATCCTTGTTCCAGGTATTCCAATTTTTTTTGTTTACTTAGTGGCAATCTCCTTCCATTACTTTATCACCTCCACATTCACTTTGTGTTGTTCCAGATGTTTAGCTTCAGACTCGAACACACTTTTGCGTTGCCTCTTATACTTAACATATGCCTCATCCACTTCATCTATGATTTTGTCCTTCAGATTGACACCTGGCTTGACGTCCCCCTCTACGTCGTCTTCCAACCATGACAGATAGTAGTACATATGATCGGCGTGATACCTATCTGGCTCAATGATTTCTCCTTCCACAATGATCTTTTGGTTCCACATGTGTTGCGCCTCGTACTTAAACAGAATGACATCTCCTTTGAAATCTACCTTGTACTGGACCATGTTGGAAACCCGAGGTATGACTTGTTTCTTCCAAGCTTGTCGCATTACCCTTATAAGGATAGATTCCTCGCAACCCGATCAGTACCAAATGAGTATTCCCTCTTGACCTGATAATGAACTCACTACTAGGAAACTATTCACACATCCAATGCACCTGTTCGTCTGTCAGATTAATGAAGAAACACACCCAACTTACAGCATTTCCAGGTTGTGCAAACCAGTCTGGAATAAACGTCATTTTCTTTGGATGATTATTGGCTATGTCTTCATTTAGTGGCCTTCGTAGAAGCTCTTGATGGTATTCTCCTCTCTAAAAGTGTTCTGGCAGCCTGACTTGTAGCAATATATTACAAACCTCAAAGTGTCCAAATCCTTGCTTGCACTGATTTAGATCCTGGTACATATCAGCTAAGATCATAGGGATGATGGTATAAGTTTGTCCCTCGATGCCATCCATCAAGGTCCTGGTGACCATGGCTAAGCGAGTATGAATCCTTCCCCCTTTCATTGGAAATATCAATAGCCCCAAGAAGCAAACGACGAACACATAAACCCGGTGGTGCACCCATCCTAATGAAGTAATGGCTAGTTCGTCATGGTGAAGACGATACAACTTGCTATGCCCATAACGCTCGTAAAGAAATTCAAAAGTGATGTATGATTTCTTTAGACATAGCAGCTCATCATTCTTTTTAAAACCCAACATTTTCAGAAAACCGCGGGGAGTGCAATTTTCTGGTACCAGCAATCCCGGACTATACCATGAAAACTTGGCAAAGCCTCCTATTTCTTCTAGGAGAAGAATCATTTCTATATTGCCAAATCAGAAAATAACTTTTTTCTCATCCCAGAACATGGTAGCGGTCTCAATCAATTCCCTATTTGGTCGAATGTTTAGCAGGGATGGCAAGTCACCAAGTACTCTTCTCACATGATTTTTGTCACAAGGCACAAGGTCTTTCCACCAATCAAGTAGCAAAGGTGGGATGTTTTGGACCATACTGAACTTGTGGATTTCATGCTTCATTTTCTGCAAACAAACAAAAGTTAGCGCTTTTCCCCTCCAGATTTGACTACTTGCGCAATAATGATCAACATGCTGGTACATTTTCTCCTAGTAATGTACATAATATGATAGTGTCATTGGGATTGTGGAAATCTCGTCGGAATTTGGACAAGGTTCAGCTTAGCGGGTTGTTATATTAATAATGCTTCAGCCCGAACTAAGTTTAGCATGATGCATGTACATTTCAAGTTGGAGTAGGGTTTCTAGAATGGTCTAGACTAGTACTACCAAGTGGACAACTTGAGAGAAAAAAGTACGGGACCGTCGATTGCACCGCTGATCGACTAATCTACCGCAAATAAGCCTTTCCAATTTAAAGGGTAATTTCCAAAAAAGCGCGGACACTCATCAAGCACTGCTATGTTGATAATTGGCACGAGTAGAGTATGATGTGGAGCATGCTTTTTGCAGAAATAATAACACATTGCCAAATATTTGCGTGTAAAAAGCAGTAAATAAAATAGCAAAATTAAAAATGAAAAGAAGAGAAAAGAAAAGAAAGACACAAGAAAGAAGTCAGTTTGGCTCATGAAAATGTGCGATAACGTAACGAAGCAAGTAAGGAAATGGAGATAATGTAGCAATCAAGATGAAAAGAAGTGGAGTGCGGTCATACATGTTATATCAAACAAAGGGGAATAAGGAAACGGATGTGCATGTCATAGCAAATTTAAACAAACAAAGGAGAATAAGGAAAGGGATGTGCATGTCATAGGAAATTTTGAACAAATAAAGGTGAATAAGTTAAGGGATGTGCATGTAACAAAGAAAGTAATCCACATAAGTCAAGTTCGTTATGGTAAGAGCCTAAGTGTAAATCCCCAACAGAGTTGTTATGCTGTCGCGCCCCGTTTTGTCGCAAAAGCGGATTTCGTCGTGTGACAACTCTTTTAAATGGGTATTAAAAGAGAAGAGTCACTACCTAACGATTTTTATGGTGCGTTAGGGCACCTACTTATAAATAACTCTATTTGAACTAGTCTATGTTACAAAAGATCGGGTAATGGCTCAAATTACCTCAAAGAGAAGGTGTTAGGCACTCTTCGAGGTCCACAAATGTGGTTTCCGACCGAATTTTACACTATGTGGATTATATGATTAATCTAGACGAGCATATAAATAAAGGAAAATATGAAAGTTGAAAGTCCTATTATAACGTAAACCAGTGTAAAAAAGAATTATTAAACTATATGAATAATTGATACAAGTTTTAAAGATGATAAAGACTACAACTGCATTGGTCTATGCTTTACGACTAAATGCTTTAGCAAGCATATAAGGGAAAAGGGTGGGTCCTAAGTTTTTTAGCCTAAAGGATCACCCCGTGTAACATAAATAATACTTCGTAACTCCCTTTAGGTAGGAGTTGCTCATATTATTCAGCGGGCACAAACTATCATCTCATGCTACCCGATTACTATGTTGAAGTTGTTTACTTAAAGGCGTTCTAATTCATTTCTAAGTTGTACCCTATGCGTGCACTACCTGTCCCATGCCTATGGTCCAGGACGCTTTGGACCTACTATTTAGGTGGTTCTAGACTTCACTTATTATGCTCAAAATAATAAAACTAGCGCATATTCAAAAACATGTAGGACTACGCATAGTGCAATTAAAGGCTCGAGTTAACCTCAACACATATCAACAAAGGCACGCAAACAGATTTCAGATTATGCAGTGAGGAGTCATGAGCAATTTAAGAATCAAGATGTATGAAAGTCATTTAAACCTATAGGCATGGCTTCTATGTGACCATATGGCTTACTAAAATCTCATGGGCAGTGCTACTACTCAGATTACAGATTATAAGTGTTATTAAAGTCTATAGATATTATCTCTAAGTGATACGCACCTGGGCAGTGAAGCCATTTGAAAACTTAGAATTACTCATTTTTATCCTATTGGTATGCTTTCTAAATGATTAGCAATATCCTACAGGCAGGCTCTCTAGTAGTTGATATTCGAACACAGATTCGCCATGCTTATTCCTATATGCATATTGTCTAGGCGAACAGTGTGACAAGAACAACAAAACATTAATTTGATTAATCAATTAAGGCCCTATAAACATGGTATCTAGATAAGTATCGATGGAAGCAGATCTTAATTGCTTAACACGATCATATAGGCATGCTATCTAACAATCGCACAACAATAGCACAAGCTGAGCAAATAATCAATGATATTTGAATCCTATAGGCATGTTATCTAATAGTGTATAGAAATAAAGCATATGAACAAGGGAAATACTTATATTTTTAGACATGTTTATGATGTTAGCAGGTAACACATTTAGGTTCCTATAGGCATGCTTTCTATCAGTGTATAGAAAATAGGGTATGTCAAACAAAGTAACACGTAAAGCAATTAAACCCTATAGGCGTATTTTCTACAAATTCATGTGAGAATTAAAGTGTCATATACCCTTTTTTCACTAATTGCCCTATCTATTTTGTTTACAAATTATTACAGGCCCAAAATAATGAATACAAGTGCAAATATTACATACTGAAAGACTACATGACCAATAAACCCAGTACTGTCGGGGTCTTCAGCAAGCTCACTTTTCGTGCGAATAGTAGACCCAGATCCAAGCACACATCAAACAGGAGAGTGTATCAATTTCATAACTCGGGGCCACACATGAACTCATACTAGGCTTAGATGGAGGACCCATTTACACGCTCAACCACATGAGTTAACAAACCATACATGGCAACCAATTGACAACTCTGAAGTCTATTAACAGTAATACCTCATAGGGACACGAGTATATAAACATATCGGCACTTGTTTTTTAGAAGCTAAGGGAACAAGATTAGTCAAACAAGGGGGCTTGAACATGCCAACTAGGTGGACCAGCGAGAACCAGCTTTAACATGGCAAGTTTGACGTAGAAAACTAACACCATATTGAGCAATCATTCAACAAAGGGAATGTATAGCATGTTGAACAGAGACACACATTAGTAGGACTTAAGAATTAGGTCTATTGGGTTAACAGGGTAAACACACACACACATGCTAAGTTTCCAGAAATCAAGTTTAGCATAAGGTATTAACCAGAATTAGTCAAAAAAGATTTTAGACATATGAGCCTTAATCATAGCAGTTATAGTTAGAGGGATAGCAATTTCACATGAAGATTTCTAACATGGGAGCCTAACATGATCACAAGCAGTACAACAACCTAATAGCATGGTCTACAAACAGACCATAACAGTGCCAAAATCCAAAGAACGCATGAAAGCATATCAACTTAAGAGGAATAGGACAGGCAAGCATAATAACTCATGTCAGTTACCCATACATAAGAGAAGGAGCTAACATAGAAATTTTCCTTAGAAGCAATGCTAAAGACACAGGATTATCGAATCAAACATATATTAGAACTTAAATAGCATGGAAACATGCCTTAGCTAATCAGTACATCCTCAGAAACTTAGCAGGTTGGACAAGAATAACTCAACAAGGTCTGAAACACATACATTGATTTATCACAGAGATACAGGACAAGGTAAGGAACTCACATTAGTTTACAAGTTGCATGTTTAGGATAATAATATGATCAGGAGTTAACTCTAGAAGAGTATTAAGTTGCACATGAATGATTTAACAAGAATTAGAACAGGTTTTGGGCATGATTCGACTCTTCACAAGAGTCCATAACAAGGCAAGAAATTAAACTCAGAATAAGCAACAGTAATAAGCATTCGAACATATACAGTAGAGCAAACAGTCTTAAGAAAATAGAATTAAGGCAACAAATAGGCAAATTCGATTACTAGAAGGTATATAGCCTCAAGAAGAGCTTCAGAGCATACAATAACATGTCAGTTCATAAAAATCTCAGAAACATAGGTATGCAGAACAGGAATTCAAACGAAAAGAGAATGAAATTGCAAGGGTTAAAGGTACTTACCAGTTACTAATTGACAAATGATTAAACAAAGAACAATTTCAGCAATATCTCGAACGTCAGTAGCAAACAAACAGTAGAACCTCAAAATCCCAGTGCGTCAGAGTTCCCAAGGGTTTTGGATGAACCCCGGGTAGTGCTCGTACTGAGAAAGGTCGAATAATCGACTTTCGGTGGCCTTGGCTTTCAGTCAGCCAAGAGTTTAAGTTTTATAATAGTGTAAGGCAAGAACAAGAAAGACAATAGTAGTTTTTTTAGCGATTAGAGTCTCTGTTAAGGGAAAATTGGGGAAGGGTTTATATAGTAGTCGAAATCAAGCATCTAAACAAGGAAACACAATAAATCAAACATGAATAAGAAAGGGAGAGCATGCAGAATCATTTAAGAGACAAATTAGGAAAAGAATTAGGCAAACCGTAATTTGACCCGAATCAAAAATTGGTTGAGGATCTTTGTGAATCGGACTCATATGACCTTGCCGTGATGCATATAGACGACATATCGTCCAAATTTCAAAGGGTGAAGACGATTTCCCTTAATTCGGAGACTGGTATTTGCCATAAGTGAGGCAAATACTAAGTATCACCATAATCTTGTAAGTAGCAATGAGGTAACGCGTAAAAGGTAGGAGAATCACATAAAGAATCCATGATTTGATCGGATTTGGAGAAGATTTAGGGAAGCGGCTAGGGTTTGTGAAGTGAGGGGGTTTGAGAGCATATAGAGGCGGCTGCTGAAGGAGAATGGATTAGGGTTTTAGGGTTTGGTTAATTAAAAGAGCTTGGGTGAACGAGGATCGTTGATCTTGAGAGATCAACGGCCAAGATTTGAGAATGAACGGGGCGGGTCGTTAAATGGGTACCGACCGGGTCAAATTAGAGGGTCGTTTGGATTGGGCTGTGGTGTTGCGCTAATGATTTGGGCCAAATGTTTTCCGAAATTAGCCCTATGTTCGGCTATAAATTAAATATATGAAATTCATTAAAGAGAAATTATAAAAATGACTAATAAATAATAAAAAAATATTATTTATGCAGTAAAATACTTGAAAATAATAGCTTAGTATTATAAAAATATAAAAAGTGCTATTTCAGCACAAATAATATAATAAATACAATTATATATAGAATATAGTCCGTTATAGTAAAATTATGTAAATAGCTTTAGAAATATAAATATAATTATATAAAATAAAGTAAAATATTATGAAACATATATGTGGATTCAAATAATAAAGTTGGATGATCATAAAATAATTTAAAGAGATAATCAATAAATAATCAAGTAATTTAGATGCAAGGAAATTAATTTTAAAGCTCTGACAATTATGAAAAATTATAGAAAATACTTGTATAATTCTTGCAAAATAAAGTAATGATAAAAAATGACATTTCGAAAGTATATATACTTATTTGAAAAATATGAGGGCAAAATTGGGTATCAACAATGATCAGAATTGATTTAAGGTCCGGTGGTGGGTCTAATGTGAATGTGTGTTATACGTCAGGTCGGATGTGTTCATTCGTAATAGCATTGCTTACGGAGGATTCTTCGAGCGTTGGATGTTATTCTCATCGTCAGCTATTCCATGTAATACTCTATTGTGCCAGGTGGGTTGTGAAATGGCTTGATTATTCGCACATGTGTTGTGATCCTGTGTAGTTTGTGGGGGTTATATGAGCAGGATGGCTCTTGAGATGCTGGTAATTTATTTCACTTTAGTCGTGCTTGGGTTTTTGTAGCGTATGGCGCTATCCGTCTCCCCAGGGTTGTAATATGCACTTGGCGTGCTTATGGTCGATATTCGAGCATTCGTAAGTATAAGCATTATGGCTTGATGGGTGTTTCCTTATTGATTGTTGTGTGGATCGGGTGGCATGCCGCCACGGGTATATTGTTAGATCGGGTGGCACGCCGCCACGGGTATGTTGTGTGGATCGGGTTACGCGCCGTGATGATGTCATATTCGGACCGGGTTGTACGTCGCAACAGTGTCGTGTTTGGATCGGCTTGAACGTCGCAAGAATGTCATAGTTGGATCGGGTTGCACACCACAACAATGAGATTTTAAGTATGGATCGGGTTGTACGTCACAACAGATTCGTGTTTGGATCGAGTTACACGACACAACAGTGTCATAGTTGGATCGGGTTGCACACCACAATAGTGAGATTTTAAGTATGGTTCCTTATACTTATTTGTGTGCCTTGTTTCTTATCTCCGAGATGGAACCATAACATCGGCTTGGCCATTTCACTCATTATGCATGCTGGTTAGTTCTTTGCCAGAGTTCGTTTTTCATTATGAGTCATATTCAGGTTGTAGCTTGTTGGAACATTGATGGCGTCATATAAGATTTTAGACGGTGTTTGAGTTGGCTTATTGCCCGAGCAGCCTGTATTGGGGTGAGACACGATTATTGGACTTGAGATCAGTGCGATCGAAGTTAGGTAGGGTATATTAAAGAGAAAATATCGTTATTCAGTTCAGAATGATATAATGGTGCTTGTCAGGTGAAGAGACCCCATAATTTATTATTTTGGTAGGTGGTTATGAGTTTCTACACATCTCTTTCGTCTTGGCAGTATTGCAAGAGTTGGAACAGGGCTTACATGTGTTATGAGGCGTATTGCAGGCATAAGATTTGTGAAATTACAGCTATTGTGGTCGGAGGATGTTATTATGGGCATGTGAATCATACGGTGCATGGTGTGAATTCAGCAGAGGTGTATGATCATGTTTTGGTATAGTGTGTAGTGATTGATACGGTGTTCGTATATTAGAATCAGGTCTTGTAGAAGAATTCGGAGGTTGGAATTTGGTTTTAAGGCTTATTGGCTAAATAAAAGGGAGGATCTTCAGTCTGGCTCGAGCTACTGTGGTCAACTGGGTTGTGGTGGCACGGGTAGGTGCACAAGGTGTTGAACAGTAATTTTGGGGAAACTCCGGAGCAGTTCTTAGCACGTTCGAGGACGAACGTATGTTAAAGTGGGGGAGAATATAACGACCCGACAGGTCATTTTGAGCTCTAGCGCGTCGTTCGGTGGTTTTAGGCCTTGAGTAGCTTCCTTTCATGTACTATGACTTGTACGCATAGTCAAAATTGAATTTCGGGAAGTTCGGAGTTGATTCGGGTGAAAAATTCTCATTTCGGAAGCTTTAAGGTGGAAGAGTTGACAAAGGTTTAACTTTTGCGTAAAGCGATTACGAAATCAGGATTTCAAGGTTCCAATAGGTATGTATGGTGATTCTGGACTTGGGCGTATGTTCGGGTTAAGTAGCAGGTCGCCCGGGAGCATATCAGCGCTTGTGGAAAGTTAACATTTTGAAGGTTTTAGAGTTTCCTAAGTTTGGTTTGAAGTGGACTTTGTTTTATCAATGTTCGTTTGGGGTTCCGAGTCTGGGAATAGGTTCGTATCGGGATTTGTGACTTGCACGCAAAATTTGGTATCATTCCGGGATGTTTAAGTATGAATCGGACACGTTCATCGAAGTTTGAATGTTGGAAAGTTGAAAGGAGGTTTCGATTGTCGATTCGTAGTGTTGATGTTGTTTGGTATGATTTGAGGCCTTGAGCATGTTTGTGTCGTGTATTGGGACTTGTTGGTGTGATTGGACGGGGTCCCAGGAGCCTCGGGTGTGTTTCGGAGGGGCAGCTGATCATTTTTCCATGTTGAGCTGCTATTTTCTTAGGTCTGATGCGTCCTTCTTCACGTTCGCAAGCAAAGGACCGCGTTCGCGAAGGTCTGTGGGGGTGTTTGGACATTTGCTCTTTGAGTTCGCGATTAGAAATTGTTCTATGCGTTCGCTTTTCTCGAGTCGTGTTTGCGTAGGAGCGGAGGAGTTGGTCATTGCGTTTGCGACCAGTGCATCGCGTCCGTGAAAGGGAAATTTGGAGCTGGAGATGGATGCTCTTTGCGAAGGCGAGGGGAAGGCCGCGTTCGCGAAGAAGGTCGGGCTAGGCAGTGTCATTTTAAAAATGGGGGTTTGGGTCATTTTCACTCCACTTCTTCATAGGAGCTGACTTTGGGAGCGATTGTGGAGTACTATTTTTATCGTCAACCAAGATGTAAGTGGTTTCTTCTCATTTTGAGTTAAATACATGAATTATACATGGATTGGAACATGAAAATTGGTTGAAATTGTGGGATCTTGGTAGAAAACCTAAAAATTGTACTTTTAGATTTTGACCACAAAATTGGACATGGAATTTAAGATAAGTTAAATATTTGAGTTCGTGGCGTTATGGGTCAAGTTTACCTTCAAGAATTTTCGAAATCCGGGCAAGTGGGCCCGAGGGTTAACTTTGTTGACTTTTCGAGTGGAGTTGAGAATTATTATAAATTGATAAATTATTCACATTGGACTATATTTTGATTGATTTGCACCTTGTTTGACTAGTTTTAGATCAATAAGCATTGGTTTGAGAGTTAGAGAGGCATTGGAGTCGGTCATGAAACTTCGGAGCGAGGTAAGTATCTTGTCTAACCTTATAAGGGAGAACCCTCCCCCTAGGCGATATAATTGTTATGTGCTACTAGTTGTGGGAGCTACGTACGCACGAGGTGTCAAGAGTCCGTACGTAGGACGAGCCTTATCACCTTGAGTTGTTGGCAAGTCATTTGAGAAACGGTAAAGGTTATATTCACTTTGTGCTCATGTACTGTATTGTACGCACGTGCCTCGTAATTCGATAATTTCCTTCCTTTCTTGTGGAGGGGGCCAAACGCCTCGGCAGTATAATAGATGCATCTATGGTTTGTGCCACTCTACCCTCAGTAATGTACACATTATTCTGGATCGGGCTGAACGACCTCGGCATAATCGTACGTTATATCGCTGGCGGTCCGAATATTCACGAGATTATCCTTCCACTGATGCCTAGAATTTTATATGGTATTCCTTATCCGTTTGGTATTGGCACTTGATACATCTGAGTTGTTGAGGTAGAATACAAAACTTATAGATTCATACCTTAAAAAGAAATTTATAGAAGATTATGTAACTTACAGGTTTACCCCATTATTGCTATGTGCTTCATATCTGCTTATGATTTACAATATTACTCTATTGGACCTCTAGTAAGTGTCAATGTCGACCCCTCGTCACTACTTCTCCGGGGTTAGGCTAGATACTTACTAGGTACGCGTTGATTTACGTATTCATGCTGCACTTCTACACTAAATGTGCAGGATCTGACAGGTTCAATTGGTGGTTATCTTGGCGTGTAGGCGCAGCTGTTGGGGAGACTTTATGGTGAGCTGCATTCCAGGCCACGTATCATAGCCCACAGAGTCTTCATCGTACTATTTACTCTATCCTGACTTATTTATATTCCGGACATATGTTATATTATTATTGTACTCCTTACTAAATGTTAATGCACTTGTGACACCGGGTTTTGGGATGTTCTAGATATTGTTGGTGATTTTGCATAGCATTTATACACTCTTATTATGTATTCTATTTAAAGTGTAAGTTTCCATAATTGTAATGCATTGATTTATTTATCTAATAAAATTCACGATTTCGAAAATAATAAAATGCTTAATCAAGTTAGTAGTTCACTATTGGCTTGCCTAATGGCGACGTTGGGCGCTATCACGGCCTATAGTGAGTTTAGGGTCGTGACAGAGGAGCAAATGATCAAGATGGTCATAATAAGGGGGAAAATGCTCTATAAGAGCACCATGATATAACACTTTATAAGACCTCAATGGATAAGCTCAAGTACTTGAAAATAATGAGATCTCGATAAGTTATGTCTTTATTGTGTGATGATGGAACCGATGTAACATGATCGTCAACGATATTGTTGATATAATGCAGCGCCTCAATATTATTAATATTGATAAGGATCTTGAGCTCAAATCTGTCATAGAATTTGGACAGATAAATAATTGGCCAAATAAAAAATATGCAATAAAAATTAATTTCACCTGAAAAATGCAAAGTTGGACGGATAGCCCAAAAACCTAAAAGTACAAAGCCAGCGGAGGTATAAATATATTCTTGTTCGAAAAGTTAAATAAAAAAAAAGTCGATAGACATAAAGACGACTCGTGGCACAAAAAGATTTATATATATCCTGTTATTGATTATATGGAGATATGTTCTCCTGTGGTGGATGTAGTCATTTTAGATTTAATCTGACAATACATTTGATATGCATATAATGAAAATCCTTGAAGGATTTAAATTGTTTTGAAGCACATAAATGTTCATGGAAAATTCGTTATAAAGCTTCAACAAATCCTTATATGAATTAGGGCAATCATGGCATACATGATTTGTTTTTGTGTCTTAGTGCAATTGGTGCACTAATGTATCTTGCTAGAATTATGAGTATAGCAATATACTAGCGAGACAGTTTTGCTCCTATGTGGAGATATTGAAATATGATTAGTGTTATTAGTGCAAAAGGAATCCTTGGTATAGATTTGTTTATCTAACAAATACTGTCAAGATTTTGTTGGTTATGCAAAATGCAGGTTTTTCTTGAAATTCATTCTTCAAACAATCTATTTGCACGCAATGGTACTGTTATATTATGATATTCGACAAGACAATCAATTATTGATACTTATTCAAATCATGCCAAGATATTAACAACTTATAAAGCAAGTGACTGAACACACAACGAATGTATGATTTTTCTTTGAAAAAGAAGACTACAATAATATTGAAGACAATGTTGCTTGCTTATCTCAATTGGAAAAAAGGATATATTGAAGGCGACAAAATAAAGCACATTTCACCAAAGTTCATTTTAGACATGACCTTCGACAGATTGGTGATATAGATGTTCAACAAATTTATTTAATTGATAATTTGGTAGATCTGCTCAATGAATCATTACCAACCTCAACATTTGAGAAGCTCGTATACGGGGTTGGAATGCGTATTATAAGATATGTGTACTCTTAAAGAATAAGAACTCTCTCTTTCTCTCTACATCTCTTGTCTATTTTCTTGTTTCATAATGTGTTATTTTAAGCTTAGTTTCTTAACACTAAAACACAATAAAAAATTCTAGGTTATGAGATCGGTGTTTGCACTTTATTACCTAAAATCAATTTTTTTAAGAACTAAATATAACCAAGTCAGGTCCTGAGTTCGATATCTACACTTATTATTTGTTCTTGTTATCAAAGAAAGAGAAACTATCAAATCAAAATATTAAATTAAACAGAAATTCCTTGAATTATGATAAAATGATTATTACACTATGATAATAATTCCGCTTCCAAAAGGTCGAGGGTAAGTGGTCCTTTTTTGGTAACTAACATAATTTTATTAATCATCAAGAGGTAATTACAAATTCATAGCTAAGCCCACAGCTAGCTATCAAAAGAAATGACAAAATCAGGAAAGACACAGACACTCAAAATTTAAAACTACATAGGAAGGACAAGATCCTAGGTGGTGCAGGAACACTACAAGTATATGCAATCTCCTTTGCAATATTCTCCCATTGTCTGCTCCTTTGTTCGAAGATTCTAAAGTTCCTTTCAATCCATATGTGATGCAATGCTTCTGCATATACTAGTTTAAACACATGTGCTTGCTGAGATTTCCTTTTGAGCATTTGGTGATCCATTGGTTATAGTTGTGTAAGAGGACCTTTGTAAAAGATACGTGTGTATTTGGAAATACGGATATAGTTGGGAAGATTTTGTGCATTTTCCCTAAATTAGTGATCACAAGTACAAGTATTGAATTTGCTTTTATACTGTGTAAAAACTAGAGCATAGCCAGCCAAACAATAGGGTTTTTACTCCTGCTAGATGGTATTCTGTAATAAAATGTCCTTGAGCTACGCAAATCACTTTGAGAATACCTACCAAGAAAGGGAAAAAAATATCGTCTTGTTCAACACTCATTCGTGCACTAATTAAGTTTAGGCACATTGGCATCAATATGACATGACATGACCATTCTGGTAAGAAGTTAAAGGAACTTCGTTTATATAACACCTTTTTCTACGCCTGAATGTGGAAACCTATATTAGGTTTATAAGAGTACTAGATAATGGTCCGATATATGCGGTTCTCTTCATCCTCTTTTTTTTTTTTTTTTTTTTTGCCTCATATATTAAGGAAGATGTGTTGCAGAAAAAAGAAATCTAAAAGGAGGAAAATGAAAATTTACAGTTGCTCAAGGCATTGTGTTAGAGAAATGACAAAAAAAGGTCTCTTATATTTAAGAGCAGGTTTTAAAAAGTTGCTAAAATATACTTCTGAATATTTTTAGTTCCTTAAACTTGTGAGTTGGTTTAAATTATCCCTTAAATATATTATACCTGGACAATTTTGGCCCTCTAAGTTGCCAAAAGTGAGTATTTTTTTATCTTCGTCAATATATAACAAACTCTACTTGTTAGAACGAAAACTGTGATATTTTTATAACCAGAACAATAAAAAAGGTCCTATCGAATAGCATAAATTACAACATTAAAACAGGGCCGGCTGGAAGGTAAGGCGCCATTGCCTTGGGCCCCAAATTTTAGAGGGCCCCAAAAATATTATACTATATTATTATGTATTATATATTTTATGCTATTACTCTTAAGATATCAAATTTTAATATTTGTTTATTTGGTTAAGAATGTACAAATGAGCGAGTAAAGAGCGATAAATCTCCGTCTTGTTAGTAGTATATTTATTTTCCTCTTTCGTTCTAATTTTTCCTCCTTTCTTTTACATGACTTTGAGATTTTTCTTTCCAATTTCAAACTATGTTTCTTTGATTTAGCTACTTTCTCATATTTAATTGACTCATTGATTAGAACAGAAACTCTTTTGTGTCTAACTGTTACATGAATTTTGTGAAATAGGCCTCTTAATACAATTTGGCTTTAGGCCACCAACTTCGTTGAGCCGCCCCTGCATTAAAATTGCACTATATATTAGAAATCAAAACAAGTAAGTTAGTTTTGACAACTATATTTCATCATCATAATAATAAAATTTAAATTAAATAGTGATAAATAATTTAACGACTCAATTTTGACATGAAAGAGATTCTTGGACTTTAGCAAAAATAAAATTACCAATCAAATTAGAAAGTTAAAGTAAAGAACTAGATTATTATAATATCAAAAAATTGGACTACCAACTAAGAGTGTAAAGGATTAGTATGCACCATAAAATTTAAAAACGTATATAAAACTATATGTGTGCGTGTAATAATATATTTTAGATAGGTATTTTAATAGTTGATTTGGTTCGACTTTTTCAATTATTTTTTGTTTAAAACCAAATCAAACCAAACCAAATTTGATTGATTTAAAAATTTTAAAATAAAACAAATTCAAACCAATAAAGCGTCAATTTTTTGTCGGTTTGATTCAGTTTTCGATTTGGTTAAATTTTTCGTTTTTTCGTAAACACTCCTATGCTCCACTATTAAGCACTTCTCAACAAGTAAATTGTAATGACGTGATCGGTCGTTTTATTTTTTAGAATCTCGTTCCCCTAAATAAGATTGCTCGTATGTGCTTTTATTGTTTCATGACTTGCGGGGATTGTTAGTTCGGGTTTGGAAGGGTTCGGGTTGAAATCGGAACACTTAATTCCCTAATATTGGCTTTAAAAGGTTAAGTTTGACTTGAGTCAACATTTTTAGTAAACGACCTTGGAACCGGGGTTTAACGGTCCCAATAGGTTCGTATGATGATTGTGGACTTAGGCGTATATTCGGATCGGGCTTTGAATGATCCGGGAGTGTTTAGGCGCTTAATATTGGAAGTTGGCACATTGAAGGTTTTTCAAGCTCTTTAAATTTGGTTTGAAGTAAGTTTTGGTGTTATCGAGGTCCGTTTGGAATTCTAAGCCTAGGAATAGCTCCGTATGGTGATTTAAGACTTGCACGCAAAATTTGATATTATTCCGAGTAGTTTAAGTATGATTTGGCGCGTTCGAAGTAAGTTGAAAGAACTTGAAGTTCATGAGTTGATTCAATTTGGTTTTGGGTTATTATTCTTAGTTTTGATGTTGTTTCATGTGTTCCGAGGGTGCAAGCGAGTTCGTTTAATATTTACGAACTTGTTGGTATATTTGGACGAGGCCTCGGGTGCTACTCGGATGATGCGCGGATCGAGTTTGAACATGAAAGAGTTGCTGGTGCACCAGTTCTGGTGTGTGCGCACTTGCGAGATTTTGGCCGCAGGTGAAAGCTCTTGGCTACAGAAGCGATTTTGGGAGAGTGTTAGTGGCCCACAGAAGCGGAGAAACTTTCGTAGAAGCGGGCTCGCTTCTGCGATGAAATGGCCGTAGGTGTGAGAAGAGGCTGGTCAGGCCTGGACCGTAGGTGCGACTCCGTTTTCCGTAGAAGATGATCCGCAGAAACGGGAGTTCATCCGCAGAAGCGAAGTTAGGCGGCCTGGGCCAGGACCGCACCTGCGATGAATTTTCCGCAGATGCGGTCCCTGGTCCGTAGAAGTAGAATCGCTGGAGGCAGTGAGGTCCTTTAATGTCGGGACTTAGGCAATTTTAGCTCATTTCTTACTTCCCTTAGGCAATTTTTGAGCTCTTTGAAGAGGAGTTTTCACCTAGCACTTTGAGGTAAATAATTTCTATATGAGATGAGTTTAATACGTGTATTTTGGGTAGATTCTTAGCATATAAAGTTTAGAAAATTGTGGGTTTAGTTGAAAAACCTAGGTTATGATTAAAAAAAAAAGGGATTTAACCACGAAAATGGTTATGGAATTGGGTAAATATTATATATTTGAGTTCGTGAGGTTATGAGTAATAATTTTCTTCAAATATTTCTGGAATCCGGGCACGTGGGCGCGGGTGAATTTTAAGAATCTTCCAATTTGGGTTAGGTAATTACTCTAATAGCTAAATTATTAATTTTTGAGCGTATATTGATTATTTTATATAATATTTGGCTAGCTTCGGATTGTTCGGCATCAAGTTGGGTCTTTAGAGTGAATTTGTGACTGGAAAGTGAGCTTTGAGACGAGGTAAGTCTCTTGCCTAATTTTGTAAGAGGGAATTTATCCCATAGGTGTTGTAAATACATAATTATTTCTAATTGTGGGGGCTACGTACGTACGAGGTGATGAGAGTCCGTGCGTAGCTACTAATTATGCTGAAGTCTGGGTATTTTAGAGCCCAAGTCTTGAAATACTTGTGATATTTGCACCCTACTTGTTAATTAAAGCGCTTAAATTATATTGAAACTTGTTTAGGATTTCTAAAGACCAAATTTTACTTATTTGAGTTTTGGCGGGTTACTTGACCGTTAATAGAGATTGTGCTTCTTTGTGTATTAGCCTTATAATAGCTTTTAAATCAGATGTTCATAAAGTAATCTCTCTTCTTGTGGAGCGGGCCGAATGCCTCAGCAGTATAATAGATGTATCAATGGTTCGTGTCGCTCGACCCTCAGCAGTGTACATATTATTCTGGATCGGGTCGTACGACCTCGGCATAAATCGTGCATGTTAAGGTTTGAAGCCTCAACATAATTGATATTATTTTTATGAAGTGGGAAGTTATAATTTATTTATTTGTTCGAAACTTACTTGGAATTAGTATGTGCCAATAGAAGACTCTTGGAATTTACTATTTGTTGAAGAATCATTTAATCATTGTTGTTATTGTGTCAATATTATTGTTCACATACTCTATGTCTATTTAGCATTCCTGTATTTTATTTTTATCCCATAGTAAGTGTCGATGTCGACCCCTCGTCACTACTTCTTCAAGGTTAGACTGGATATTTACTAGGCATTATTTATATACTCACGCTACACTTCTGTACTAATCGTGTAGGATCTGAGGCAGGTGCATCCAGCAGTCATACCGGCGCGCACCCTCGATACCCCGAGGCTTAGTGGTGAGCTTCTCTTCTGAGTCAGCAGCACCCAGAGTATCTCTATTGCATTATTTTCTGTCTACTCTAATTCACACAGTAGTTTAGTATTTTTGTATATTCTACTAGTAGCTCATATACTTGTGACACTAGGTCTTGAAATTTTACTAGTAAAAGTTTGAAGGTTTTTGAGTATTTATTTCACCACATTTGTTCTCATATTTGTTTACACTTTATTATATTAAAGTTTTCATCTTTTACTTACTTAATAAATAAAAATCAACTATTTCAAAATTGTTAAAAGAATAAATACATGGCTAGTTCACCGTTGGCTTGCCTAGCGGCAACGTTGGGCAACATCACGGCCTATAGGTAAAATTAGGTCGTGACAACATGGTATAAGAGCACTAGGTTCACGTAGGTCTCACAAGTTATGAGCAAGCCTAATAGAGTCTTGCAGATCGGTGCGCAAGCATCCGTACTTATCTTCGAGAGGCTATAGGGTGTTAGAAAACTACTATTTTCTTTATCTTCTATTAGGCAGTTGATGTTGTGCTAAGTATATTTCCTTTATTCTCTCACAGATGCTGAGAACGCGCATGGCAGATGTACCCGACCGCGGAGGAGCTGCTCCCCCTGTTGCTAGAGGCCGAGGCAGAGGCTGGGGGAGGGCTCCAGCTCGTGGTAGAGGATGAGGGCGTCCTAGAGTTGCTCCAGTTATTCCACTAGTGGATCCAGTAGAGGATCCAATTATTGAGGAGCAGGGCAAGGTGCCTTCAGCGGAGCCAGCCCTGGTGGATTTCATATCCGCACCGGGATTCCAGGAGGTCATGGGTCGTATGCTGCAAATCAGGGATTTTATGACTCATGCTGGTTTATTTCCAGCAGACCCAGCCATATCTCAAGCGGGAGAGGGATCACATACCCATACCGCTCAGGCTCCAGGGCATGCAACTGTCGTATATCAGACTCCGGGCGCACTACCCATGGGCGGAGCTCAACCAGTTGCAACAGCTATACCTGAGCCCAGACCAGCTGCGGCCGACGATCCGCAGAAGCTATTCGACGGATGGACCAGGCTACATCCTCCTGTCTTTAGAGGTAAGCGACATGAGGACCCCTAGGACTTTATTGATCGGTGCAGGGATATACTGCACAACATGAGGATATTGGAGTCCCATGGGGTGGACTTTACGAAATTTCAGCTGGAGGGCAGGGCTCGCAGATGGTGGAAGTCCTATCTTCTCGTCAGACCAGCAAGTTCTCTTCCCATGACTTGGGACCAGTTCACATGCCTCTTCCTAGACAGATATATTCCACCCTCTCAGAGGGAAAAGT
Organism: Nicotiana tabacum; assembly: GCF_000715075.1. Taxonomy (NCBI): domain Eukaryota; kingdom Viridiplantae; phylum Streptophyta; class Magnoliopsida; order Solanales; family Solanaceae; genus Nicotiana; species Nicotiana tabacum. The sequence continues at coordinate 76,965,942 of NC_134096.1, read as the reverse complement.
TGCGATTTCAGTTTGAGCAGCTCCAGCAGGGCCAGATTGATGGTTCCATGAGGCGAAATTCTCTGAGTTTTCTCACCATGCACTTATGATGGTTCCTACTGATGCAGAGAGAGTGCAGAGGTTTATTGCAGGTTTGCACTCTGGTATTCAGGACACTATGGCCTGAGAGGTTGAGATGGGGACTTTGTACGAGCTAGTTGTGGATATAGCTAACAGGATCGAGGGTGCCCGTCAGCGGAGCCGAGAGTAGGTGACGAGTGATAAGCGATTTCGATATTCTAAAGAGCTCAGTGGTGCACCGGCTGGGGGCAGGGGTCAGTTTGTGAGGGGTTAGTCTAAACAGGCCTACATATCCAACATCGCCTCCTCCTCGGGGTGCTCCAGTGTGGCCTCATTTCGGCGCCATTCCAGAGAGCTCCTACTGTCCCCCAGCTATTCAGGGTTCCTCCAGTGGGCCTTCAGGCCATCAGGGTCAGACTCCAGGTCAGCAGTCCACCGTACCCGACCAGTCGTTTTGTTTTTTAGAATTTCGTTCCCATAAATAAGACTCATCATATGTGCTTTTACTGTTTCATGACTTGCGGGGATGGTTAGTTCAGGTTTGGAAGGGTTCAGATTGAAATCGGAATACTTAATTCCTTAATATTGGCTTTAAAGGGTTAAGTTTGACTTGGGTCAGCATTTCTAGTAAACGACTTCAGAACTGGGGTTTGACGGTCCCACTAGGTTCATATGATGATTTTAGACTTGGGCGTATGTTCGGATCGGGTTTTAGATGACCCGGGAGCGTTTAGGCGCTTAATATTGGAAGTTGGGACATTGAAGGTTTTTCAAGTTCTTTAAATTTGGTTTGATGTAGGTTTTAGTATTATCGAGGTCCATTTGGAATTCCAAGCTTAGGAATAGATCTGTATGGTGATTTAGGACTTGCATGCAAAATTTGGTGTTATTCTGAATAGTTTAAGTATGATTCGGCACGTTCGAAGTAAGTTGGAAGAACTCGAAGTTCATGACTTGATTCCATTTGATTTTGGGTTGTGATTCTTAGTTTTGATGTTATTTCACGTGTCCCGAGGGTGAGAGCGAGCCCATTTTATGTTTACGAACTTGTTGGTAGGTTTGGACGAGGCATCAGGTGCTACTCGGACGATGCGCGGATCGAGTTTGAACTTGAAAGAGCTGCTGGTGCACCAGTTTTGGTGTGCCCGCACTGCGAGATTTTGGCCGCAGGTGAGAGCTCTTGGTCGCAGAAGCTATTTTGGGCGAGTATTAGTGGCACACAGAAGCAGAGTAACTTCCAGAAAAGCGGCCTCACTTCAACGATGAAATGACCGCAGGTGCGAGAAGAGGCTGGCCAGGCTTGGACCGCAGGTGCAACTCTATTTTCTGCAGAAGCGGGAGTCCGTCTGCAGAAGCGGGAGTCCGTCCGCAGAAGTGAAGTCAGGCGGCCTGGGCCAGGACCACACCTGCTATGGATTTTTAGCAGGTGCGGCGCCGCAGATGCGGCCCCTGGTGTGCAAAAGCGGAATCACTGGAGGAAGTGAGGTCCTTTTATGTCGGGACTTAGGCAATTTTAGCTCATTTCTTACATCCCTTAGGCAATTTTGGAGATCTTTGAAAATGGGTTTTCACCTAGCACTTTGAGGTAAGTAATTTCTATATGAGATGAGTTTAATACATGTATTTTGGGTATATTCTTAGCATATAAAGTGTAGAAAATTGTGGGTTTAGCTGAAAAACCTAGGTTATGATAAAAAGAAATTTGATTTAACCACGAAAATAGTTATGCAATTGGATGAAAATTATATATTTGAGTTCGTGAGGTTATGGGTAACAATTTTCTTCAAAAATTTCCGGAATTCGGGCACATGGACCCGGGGGTGAATTTTAAGAATCTTCAAATTTGGGTTGGGTAATTACTCCAATAGCTAAATTATTAACTTTTAAGCGTATATTAATTATTTTATATAACATTTGGCTAGTTTCGGATTGTTCGGCATCAAGTTGAGTCTTTAGCGTGAATTTGTGGCCGGAGAGTGAGCTTTGAGACGAGGTAAGTCTCTTGACTAACCTTGTAAGAGGGAATTTACCCCATATGTGATTTAAATTGCTATTTGATTCTAATTGTGGGGGCTATGTACGTACTAGGTGACGAAAGTCTGTGTGTAGCTACTAATTATGCTGAAGTCCGGGTAGTTTAGGACCCAAATCATGAAATACTTATGATGTTTGCACCCTACTTGTTAATTAAAGCGCTTAAACTATATTAAAACTTGTTAAGGATTTGTAAAGACCGAATTTCACTTATTTGAGTTTTGGCTGGTTACTTGACCGTTAATAGAGATTGTGCTTCTTTGTGTATTAACCTTATAATAGCTTTTAAATTGGATGTTCATAAAGTAATCTCTCTTCTTATGGAGCGGGTCGAACGCCTCGGTAGTATAATAGATGCATCTATGGTTCTTGACGCTCGACCCTCGGTAGTGTACATATTATTCTGGATCGGGCCGTACGACCTCAGCATAAATCATGTATGTTAATGTTTGAAGCCTGAACATACTTGATATTATTTTCATGAAGTGGGAAATTATTATTTATTTATTTGTTCAGAACTTACTTGGAATTAGTATGTGCTAATAGAAGACTCTTGGAATTTACTATTTGTTGAAGAATCATTTAATAATTGTTGTTATTATGTCAATATTATTGTTCATATACTCTATGTCTATTTAGCATTCCTGTATTTTATTGTTAGCCCATAGTAAGTGTCGATGTCGATCCCTCGTCACTACTTCCTTGAGGTTAGACTGGATACTTACTGGGTACATGTTGTTTATGTACTCATGCTACACTTCTGCACTAATCGTGCAGGATATGAGGTAGGTGCATCTCGCAGTCATACCGACGCACACCCCCAATACACGAGGCTTAGTGGTGAGCTGCTCTTCTGAGTCAGTTCAACAGCACTCGGAGTCTCTCTTTTGCATTACTTTCTGTCTACTCTATTTCAGACAATAGTTTAGTATTTTTGTATATTTTACTAGTAGCTCATACACTATTTACTCATAAAATGATACAGCTTAATTTATACGTAGTTTTTAGACAAGTGAACTAATTTGATCCTGAAACAATGCAATAATTGAAGAAATGTACAATACTTAACCTTGAAATATAGACGAAACAACAAAGATAACAATTCCGGAAACAAAGTTTCCGGGCACAGCAATGATGAGATCAAAAAGCATGAAAGTAAGATTGTATTGAGCTTTGTATAGAATGTAGTATAAGTTTTGTCAGAAAATTCATGTCCTTTACAATGATAACTGAGCTCACTATTTATAGCTATGTCTAGGAAAGGAGGTCTTAGGATCGTGTCCTTTTTAAATGTCAATTATGAGGGTCATTGATTAAGATGTAATGGTGAACATAAATGCCAAATTCTCTGTAACAGACCGTCGCTCTTAATGCTGTAGAATATTTTCCTATTAAATGTTATCGAGCGTAGAGCATTTAACACACCTTTATGAACGTTATCCTTTCCGGTGACAAGCGAAATGGCTGCATTCGATCTTCGGTCATTCCTGTATTGGGCTCCACATGTCCTCCCTTTAGACGACCACGTGTCATATCATATTTTACCCTATACAGATAGTCCCTCTACTTTTCGGTGACATAACATTGTGTTACCGGGAAGTTGGTAGAAACACCTTTTTGGCGGGAATTACTATAACTCCCTCTAAATGTCCCTAATAGTTGATTAGATGCACGTCTCTCCACATTTAATGCCCCCAACATGCGTCATCCCATGATTCAGTACAACTTTTCCAATTATTGAGGTAATCACGGCCATGAATTTAGCAGCCAAAACTTTACTTATATGCCATATTTGTTTTCTTTGCGTTTCATAATTTCTCGAGCTTCTGATTTGCATCTTTGTTTTCAATTCTCTCTCTAGCTTTCTTCAAACACAAAACCTTTTCCTTCTTCTTTTCCATTGGTTTCTTCCTCCAAACATGCTGGTTCTACAAAGAACAAGAACAAAACCAACGACTCTGTTCCTTTAACGGTGGGTTCCATTATCCCAAGAAAAAACAGTACCACAAAGAACCTTGAAGAGAAATTCCCTACTGCTAACCCTCGTATATGGGCTGTTAGCAAGTACCCTTCTTCCATTCGCCCTTCTAGTATTCTTACTGTGAAGGAAGACTGTCGCTGCCATGAGTTTGGATATCATTTCTCCGGATCTATCGGAGCGAGTGATCCTTCCTAAGGAAGGTTTTACATATTTTTACACGTATCTCTTTACTTTGGGTGTGTTTTCTTTGAGTAAAGAGGCTGATTCTGTGATTGCGGAGTTTTGCGTTCGCTATCAACTGGCATAGATAAGTCCTTCAGTATGGAGGACGGTCGCCTGTCTTCGACGCTTGTACCGGGAAACTGGAGAGGAGCTAACCTTAGCTCATATGATGAATCTCTATTCCCCCAAAATCTTCCGCGGGTGAATGACAAAACCTCTGCAAGCATGGCCACCATGCTTTGCTTTCTAGCATGGATGATGACAACGACTGTGGGTGGATGGAACGGTTCGTTGCAGTTGCCACCAACGACATCATTCCGACAACGGCTTCATCCTTTCCGGTTGCTTAGAACCATACTCGTAAGCTCTTTGTTTAATATTTCTTTTTACTAGATATTCTTTCATGGTTGTATCGACTATTCACCCTTCGCATATTTCAGCAACTCGATGGATCCCACGGGTGGTGGAAGGTTTCAACTAGTGGGTTCAGAAGATCTTGGACGTCACAACGCCTGAAACGCATTTGTGGAAAAAATTGGCCCTTAAATACGGGTGGAATGCCAAAAATCATGGAAATTATAATTTACCTTGCTTCTATTTTTTTGTATATGGAGAAATTGGTTGAACCCTTCTGACTTGTTCACGAAATTAGGTCTACCTGCGGGCTCTGTTGTTGTCCCCGATGAGGATAATTTGGTTGATCTTGCTGATGCAGCGAGGATGCTTCAGGAAACACTTACTCGAACAGGTATCTCCGGGCCTATTTCAGGCACAAGCACTTCTATACGGACTCCCGCTGGAGAATAAACAACCAAAGAGAAGACGTTCCTTTTCGGCCGGGGAAAAGAATAAGAGGGCAAAGACTGATGTCCCCGAGTCATCTTCGGTGGTGATGACGACTGGTACTCCTTATGGGCCGGTCATAAACACCGTGATAATTGATGATGATGAAGAAGTTTTTGATGAGAGAGCTTCTCTACATAGAAGGCGATGATTTTCATCATCTCAACAGGATGCTCGACTTGTTGAGATTGTTACATCAACTGAAGATGATATCTCAGCACTTTGGGGAGAATCTGATTTGGTAGAAAATGTCAACTCACGTTTTTGGGCCCTAATTGCTGTAACTGGTGCTGCGGGGCTGAGTAGCGGGTCCTTGTCGTCTTTGGTTGGCGAGCATCCAACAACCAGCACTGCATTTGATGCAGCTGCTTCTCATTCTTCAACTCCATCTCCACCTTCACCAACACCAGCAACTGCTACATTACTTCCATCTTCATCCACTCTTCCACCAGCAGTTGCTACATCACCTCCATCGGCCGCACCTGACCATGAAGAAGGTGTTCCTCTTCCACAGTCCCCAGTTCATGGGAATTTGGGGCAAAATTATGCTGCCCCTTCTGAAGATCCACAAAGGAGGAGGAATGTTATTCTTTCAGTCTCTACCGGATGCAACTTGCTATCCCGGCTGGTGGATCTTGCTAATTATCTAAAGCCTTTGGCTTTAGAAAAAGACTCGGAAAAGATTTAGGCACTCTCGGGAGAGTGCTTGTTGAACAATGCCATGCACAACGCCGCAACGGTACATTCTTTTCTTCCTTCATGACTTATTCTACTTTTGTATGAATGTATTCTAAGTTTAACTTCTTCTTGTCTTGTAGGCCAACTTTCTTGCTTCTGAGGGCCTTCAAAGGTTGATCTATGAAAAGGAAGAACTTACTTCTGAACAGAATCAGCTTTTGGTGGAACGAGACCAAACTATTCTCCGCCTCTCGGAACTGGAAACCAAAGCTACTGAGGTTGTTATTTTGGAGGCTCATTTGCAGCAAAGCGAGCAAGAAGAGGTAACCCTTAGCTAAGAAATTAGCCCGCTGAGGGTTTGATTTGATGAAGCTAAGGCCAAATGGGCTGAAATCCAAGACGTCGTTCTTTCTGCAACCGAGAGCGAGGCTGCTACTGCCAAAAAAGTAACCAACTTAGAAGCAGCCTTGAACTCCAAAATCGAAGAGCTTGCTACTGTGGGGAGAAACATACCCAACTAGAAGAGAAATACAGGAAAACTATCGAGCATAACAAGATCTTTAGTTCAACTGTTCGTGACCTTGACGTCAGCCTCAAATCTGCTAGGTCCGAACGGGAAACCCTTTCCGTCGAGGTTTCTCAAATCAAAGAAGAACTTAAGTGCCAAGCAGCTTCCCTCGTTGTTGAAAAAACTTATGCCATGTACAGCATGAGGAGAAAAATCTTGGAAGAGGCCAAAGCTAGTATCATTGACTTTGATGTCGAAATTACTAAGGCCCGAGAGCTTAAGTTAGCTGCTAAAAATGGACTCCCGGCGCAGTCTCATGCTCTTGGTTCTTCTGGTTCCGGTTCCAAGTTTTTGGGAACTGAAGAGGAATCGAAAGGTGATGATGATGAAGACCAAACAGGGGAAAATGTCAAGCCATCGGTGGACCCACCTACATCTTTCTGGAATGCGGACACTTTTACCGTTTTGGCACACTCTTATAAATAAAGACATATCTTTTTCTCAAGTATCGTTTGAGTCTTACTTTCGTTTGAATATCCATGCAAGACTTTAATCTTTGCACTTGCTCAAGAAGTCTAAGCATGTTTTTATGTTCGCACTCTACTGTGTGTAGTCTCGGATGCATTTTTCTCGAAGCATTTTGGTTCCAAGCATTATCCCTTTTACGTGAGAGTTTCTATAAGTATTTGCGCAAGTTTACTTTTTGCCTCCTTTTCATATGCAACTTCGAGTGTATTTTTCACCGATGGCATTTTAGATTCCGAGCATAGATTCATCCGAAACCAACCCTTTAACGTAAGGGTTTTATAAGTATTTGCACAAGTTTACTTTTTGCGTCCTTTTCATATGCAGCTTCAGGTGTATTTATCCCCGATGGAATTTTAGATTCCGGGAATAGATTCTTCCGGAACCAACCATTTAACGTGAGGGATTTTATAAGAGAGGGCCCTCTTATGTTTACGGTGCTCTTGATGAGGGCGTCTCCTGTTCATTACGGTACTAATATTTGAAGTACTTGTTTAACTTTCAAATGACTAAGTTAGCTCATCGTTCAGACAAGAAACAAGATAAAAAAGAAAAAGGATTTCATTTTATTCCTTCTATTTTCAAACAAATACATAAGCATTTTTCTATGTAGAAACGAAATTGCCATTACTTGTGGCTATCTTATACAACTTGTTTCTACGGGGCTGGTTGCGCAGCCCCCGGTCCCAATGATGCGTTTAGTTTACGGATTTTTCATTCCCCTGTTGACATGGAAGTCATTATTGCCGAATCCTAATATATCCTCATATCATTCCCCCCAGTGTTCGAATGCGAAGATTGCGAATTGGAACACTGGAAGTCTTGTATCTTTGAAGATTCCACTAATGAATTGCTAGATAATCCTCAACCTCGTAAGATAACTTTACTTCCCCTCGGGAATTTATGCTATCGAGCGAAGGAATATCTAACAACCTTCTAGTGGTTTGTGCTCATGAACGGTTGGGTAACCTTTGTTCGGTAGCAAACTTAACCTCACAGTGAGAATTTTATATCGAACCAAATATTATCTAATTGTCACCTAGTGGTAGCTAGTTTGTTTGCTTTACTATCAAAGGTCTTATTGTTGTTGTATTCGTACATACTTTCCGCTTGAATAATGTTCATCAGCAATAATATCTTTTGAGGTGTGCCACGTTCCAGTTGCTAGGCAACTTGTCTCCATTCTAGTTCTCCAACTCGTATGATCCTTTCCCAGTGATAGCTGAAATCCGGTAGGGACCTTCCCATATTGGACCTAGCTTCCCTGCGTTGAGCTCCCGGGTGTTTTGGGTTACTTTCCTCATAACCAAGTCTCCTACTTTGAAATAACGGAAGTTGGCTCTTCGATTATAATATCGCTTTATTCTCTACTTTTTTGAGCTACCATTCTTATATGCGCCAAGTCCCTACGTTCCTCGAGCAGTTCCAAGTTGACTAACATCGCCTCGTTGTTCGATTCTTCATCTGCTCAAAAATATCTCAAAGTAGGTTCACCTAATTCTACTAGGATTAGGGTTTCAGCCCCATACACAAGGGAAAAAGGAGATTCTCCTGTACTCGATTTGGCCGTTGTTTGGTAGGCCCATAGAACTCCGGGCAATTCTTCGGGCCAATTGCCTTTTGCTGGTTCCAACCTTTTCTTGAGGTTTTGAATAATCACTTTGTTTGTTGACTCCGCTTGACCGTTTGCACTTGGATGATAAGGAGAAGATGTGATTCTCTTTATCTTTAAATCTTCGAGGAATTCTGTAACTTTTGCACCGATAAATTGTGACCCATTGTTGCATGCTATCTCTTTTGGTATTCCGAACCTGCAAATTATATTTTCCCACATGAAATTGACCACTTCGCATTTTTCGATCATCTGATAAGGACGTGCCTCCACCCATTTGGAAAAATAGTCAGTCAAAATTAAAAGAAACCTTACCTTTCCGTGAGCTGGTGGCAGCGGTCCAACGATGTCCATCCCCCATTTCATGAACGGCCATGGGGACAAAACAGAATGTAAGGGTTCTGCCATTTGATGTACTAGTGGTGCGTAGCATTGACACTTATTACATTTTCATACGAAGTCTTTGGCGTCTTGTTCATGCGAGGCCAGTAATTTCCTTCTCGTACCAACTTTAGCACTAAAGAATACATGCCCGAGTGATTGCTGCATATCCCTTCGTGGACTTCTCTCATGACATAATTAGCTTCTGACGCTCCTAAGCATCGGGCCAGCAGGCCTTAGAAGGACTTTCTATATAATTGGCCTCTCTTGAAGCTATATCGTGCAACGTTGGCGCGTAATGGCCGTGATGCTTTGGGGTCTTCAGGCAACTTCCCGTGCTCAAGATAGTTGATTATTTCATTTATCCATACCCAAACTAGACTAGTCGAATTTACCTCATGGTAACCATCCGTATCTAGGACTGAGCTCATCAGTTATTCTAACATCCCGGATTCTAATCCCTTTATTTGCGTCGATGATCCTAAGTTTGTAAATGCATCCGCTTCTGCGTTATACTCCCGCGGGATGTAAGTAATTGACCACTCCCGGAATCGCGCCAAAAGAGTCTAGACCTTTACCACGTATTGTTGCATACTTTCTTGTTTAGTATTAAAGATCCCGTAGACCTGATTTACCACCAGTTGCGAGTCACATTTAATTTCGATAACCTCGGAATCAAGTCCTCGGGCCAATTCGAACCCTGCAATCAAAGCTTCATACTCTGCTTCATTGTTAGTTAAAGGGAATTTTCTGATGGCTTGCCTTAGGGTTTTCCCCGAAGGCGTGATTAAGACTCTTCCGAGTCCAGACCCCTTTACGTTGGAATCTCCATCCGTAAATAAGGTCCAAACCCCCGATTTTGATTCCGACACCATAACTGCCTTCTTGGTTGCCAGAGTCAGTAGTCCCGGAGTGAAATCGACCATGAAGTCAGCCAAGACTTACGACTTAATTGTAGTCCTCGGTTTATATTCTATGTTGAACTCACTCATTTTCACATGCCCGAGAGCTCGGGTTTATGGAGGATGTTCCACAAAGGAAAAGTAGTCACCACGGCTATCGGGTGACATTGGAAGTATGGCCTCACCTTCCGAGCTGCGACTACAAAAGCTAAGGCCAGTTTTTCCAAATGTGGGTAGCGAGTTTCTGCTCCCGTTAAAATTTTGCTAACGTAATAAATGGAAAATTACGTTTCTTCATCCTCCCGGACTAAAACCGTACTTACCACAACTTCTGAAACTGCGAGGTAGACCAGCAATGTTTCACTTTCTTTTGGTTTTGAAAGCAATGGAGGGATCGATAAGTATTTCTTTAGATCCCTCAGAGCCTGTTGGCACTCCGGTGTCCATTCGAAATTATTCTTCTTTTTAAGCAATGTGAAGAAGCGATGACATTTTTCCGATGACCAGGAAATGAACCTGCTCAAAGCTGGTAATCTTCCTGTGAGCCTTTGGACTTCCTTTACGTTCGACAATTGATCCGGGATATCCTCTATGGCTTGATATTGTCAGGATTTACCTCAATTCCCCTTTGTGAGACCAAAAATCCCAGAAACTTACCAGAACTGACCCCGAACACAAACTTCTCGGGGTTAAGTTTCATGTTATGCTTCTTTAGGATATCGAATGTTTCTTGCAAATGCTTAAGATGATAACCTGCATTCAAAGAATTAACGAGCATATCGTCTATATAAACTTCCATAGTCTTTCCTATTTGCTTTTCGAACATCTTATTTACATATTGATAAGTGGCCCCGACATTTTTCAACCCGAATGGCATTACATTATAACAATATGTACCAAAATTCGTTATAAACGAAGTTTTTTCCTGATCTCCCGGGTTCATCTTGATTTGGTTGTACTCGAAATAAGCATTGAGGAAACTCATCAACTCGTGCCCGGCCGTGGCATCAATCATTTGATCGATATTTGGTAGTGGGAACGAGTCTTTTGGGCACGCCTTATTAAGGTCTTTATAGTCTACACACATGCGAAATTTATTGTTATTCTTAGTAACTAATACTATATTGGCTAGCCAGTCCGGATATCTTACCTCTTGGACCAAACCAATTTTAAACAAGCGGGTTACCTCTTCTTTGAGGAATTTATTCCTAGCCTCGGCAATAGGGCGTTTCTTTTGCCTTACCGGAGGTAACTCCTTCTAGCTCGGGAGTAGATGTCGGTTCCTGTAATTTCTATGCCATGTGTTCCTTCCCTTTGCTACTAGAAACTGAGATTGCATTCATCTCTCTTGCTGCCGGTTGATCACCTCTTATCTGCTTGATTCCTTCGGGCGTTGGAAACTTCAGCAATTGGTGATATGTTGAAGGTACAACTTTCATCTCGTGTAATCATGGCCTTCCCAGGATGATGTTGTATCCCATATCACCATCTACTATTTCGAAAATATTGTTTTCATTACTCTTTCAGCATTCGTGAGAAGCAAAATCTCTCATCGGGTCATCACGCTCGCAAGGTTGAATCCAGTGAGGAGCTTTGCTGCCGGAATAATTCTTCCGGTGAGTTTAGTTTGTTCCAATACTCTCCATTGTATGATATTGGCCGAATTCCCCGGATTCACTAGAACACGTTTAATCTTAAAATCTAACACATTTAAAGAAATTACCAGTATGTCGTTGTATGGTAACAACAATCCGTCTGCTTCCTTCTCTGTGAAAGTGATATCGTCTTCCCAGAGTCTTTTACTATGAGTTATTGATACTTTTGTCTTCTTCGCTGCCGAAAAGGTGACCCCATTAATCTCATTCCCCTCGAAGATCATATTGATCGTTTGGCATGTGGGTTCTTCTCCTGCTTTCAAAAGTTCTCTGTTACGACCATAATTGTTCTTAGCTCGATCACTCAAGAATTCTCTGAGATGACCATTCTTCAATAGTGTTGCCACCTCCTCTCAGAGGTATCGGCAGTCCCCTGTCCGGTGGCCGTTAGTCCCATGGTCCTTTGGCCGATGATATGGAACCGACCTGGTCATCTTCGACCCTTATCTTTGACTCGTACCGGTTGTGAACATCTGCCCAAGTTGTTGCTTGAAATTCAAGCAGGCTCTCCTTCAGCTTCCGGGAAGCGTCTGAGCTTCTCGGTTTTAATCCTTTGGTGAATTCTTCATATTCCCATAATTGTTCTTAGCTCGGTCACTCAAGAATTCTCTGAGAAGACCATTCTTCAATAGTGTTGCCACCTCCTCTCAGAGGTGTCGACAGTTCCCTGTTCGGTGGCCGTTAGTCCCATGGTCCTTTGGCCGATGATATGGAACCGACCTGGTCATTTTCGATCCTTATCTTTGACTCGTATCGGTTGTGAACATCTGCCCAAGTTGTTGCTTGAAACTCAAGCAGGCTCTCCTTCAGCTTCCGGGAAGCGTCTGAGCTTCTCGGGTTTAATCCTTTGGTGAATTCTTCATATGCCCATTCATCCGGGACAGCCGAGAGTAATATTCTTTATTTCTGGAATCGGGTAACAAACTCTCGTAATAATTCGGATTCTCCCTGTGCGATCTTGAATATGTCGGCCTTCCAGGATTGTTCTTTTCTGGACCCGGCATGAGCCTTGATGAAAGAATCTCCGAGCTTCTCAAAGGAATCTATGGAATGCTCGGGTAATAATGAATACCACGTTAGGGATCCCCTTGTGATAGTTTCTCCAAATTTCTTTAGCAGCATATATTCAATATCGTGAGGAGATAGATCATTTACTTTTACCGTCGTTGTGTAGGTGGTAATATGCTCATGTGGGTCTGAAGTCCCATCATACTTTGGAATTTCAGGCATCTTGAATCGCTTTCGGGATTAGTTCTGGTGCCGCACTCAGCTTGTACGGTAATTGAATATACTTCTTCGAGTCTGGGCCTTTCAATACTGGTGGCGCGCCCTAAATTTGGTCCATGCGGGCGTTTACTTCCCTCATGAACCGTAAAAGTTCATTCTTGAACGGGTCGTTCTCGTTGTTGAGACCGTATCTGCTCCCCCCAGCCCCGTCGAAGCCAACTTTGCCCCTGGGAGTGTTGTTATCGATTCTCTGTGTTATTTGGTTTGCGGGAACACCAGGAGGAATTGGATCTCGTCTGTTTGCATTATTCAAAGCCCCTGATAGCGCATGCTTCAGTTCCGTCATAACCTGATCCTGACGCGTGAGATGGCCTAGAATGATTGTTTGTTGCTCTTGCAGGATCCTCACCGCATCCACGACATGCTCCTCGTCAGAATCATCAGAAGTTATCTCTCGAACCTGTCGAGGGTCCTGCCTATCATGCACCAGCGTGGCGTCATTTCCCTCATTGCGGGTGTCACCGATTGAATCCTCGAAATGAGGTTGATCCCCTCGAATTTCTGGGTCGTACGTGTTGTTAACAGTGTTATCTACCAATTGTTTATGATTTTTCTAAGACAATAATAATCAAATCGCGTTAGTAAAAACGATAAGGATTAATTTAATTGCACGACTGTCTAGGCCCCACGGTGGGCGCCAAACTATTTATCCGTAAAATGATACAATTAAATTTATATGTGATTTCTAGACAAGTGAACTAATTTGATCCTGAAATAACTCAATAATTGAATAAATGTACAATGCTTAGCCTTGAAATATAGACGAAATAACAAAGATAACAATTTCGGGAACAAAATTTCCGGGCACAGCAATGATGAGATCAAAAAGCAAGAAAGTAAGATTGTATTGAGCTTTGTATAGAATGTAGTATTGGTTTTGCTAGAAAATTCGTGTCCTTTACAATAATAATTAAGCTTACTATTTATAGTTATGTCTAGGGAAGGAGGTCCTAGGATCATGTCCTCCTTTAATGTTAATTATGAGGGTCATTGATGAAGATGTAACGGTGAACTAAATGCCAAATTCTCTGTAACGGACCGTCGCTCTTAATGCTGCAGAATATTCCATATTAAAATCTACCGGGTGCAGATCATTTAACACACATTTATGAACGTTATCCTTTCCAGTAATAATAAGAATGGTTGCGTTTGGTCTTCGGTCATTCCTGTCTTGGGTTCCACGTGTCCTCCCTTTAGACGATCACGTGTCATATCATATTTCACCCTATACATACACTTGTGACATCAGGTCTTGAAATTTTACTAGTAGACATTTGGAGGTTTTTGAGTATTTATTTCACCACACTTGTTCTCATATTTGTTTACACTTTATTATATTAAATTTTTTATATTTTACTTACTTAATAAATAAAAAACAACTATTTCGAAATTGTTAAAAGAATAAATACTCTTGAGCCGAGGGTCTATTGGAAACAACATCTCTATCCTCACAAGGTAGGGGTAAGGTCTGCTTACACACTACCCTACCCAGACCTCACGGTGTGGGATAAGACTAAATATGTTGTTGTTGTTGTTGTTGTTGTTAAAAGAATAAATATATGGCTAGTTCACCATTGGCCTGCCTAGCGGCGACGTTGAGTGTCATCACGATCTATAGGTAAAATCGAGTCGTGACATAGATAAAGCAAAAAAGCTATTATTGACGGCATGGTTAGTTACTTGATGAATATTTATGAATGATAATAATTAAAAGGTCATTATTTATTAACGATTAATTGCTGCCTAAATAATTAGTTATCTTCATTAAGGAACACATAAAGGTCAACAATAGGTTGCAAAAGAGCAAAATAGAATATTAAATTAAAACAAATAGAGAACTAAATACCTGCAGAAGGTGTGGCACTACGAGGATTCGTACCGTATATCTATTTTGAGCGAGAGCAAAAAAAAGAATAGAATTGTATGCCACGCGCTGGAGAAGCGAGAGTGGTGGAGGAGGTTTAGGTTAATAAATACGAGGGGTACATAGTAAGAAAGCCATTGGTCAGTGGAAGAGCAAAATGAGGCAAAGGGTGGGCCCACTCCCGTACTCTTAGATTGGACATTTCTGGAAAGTTTGCCTTTTATTGCTATTATTCCAATTTCCCTTTTCTGAAACCAAACCCCTCTTGCCCCTCTGCCGTGGACCTGATCCTCCCTGACTCACAAATCACAATAATTCCCAATACTTGTATTCCCAATATACCCCTCTTTCCACTCCATATTTACCATTCCCTTTTCCTAAATAGTAAACAAGGTGAAAACAAAAAGCATACAGCAAGTTGAAAAAGTAAATGATAAAAAGAAAAAAGAATTTAAGTGGGCTTTGGACATAAGAATTGTAAAATTTCAAAATAGAGGTAAAAAACTTTTTAAGTGAAAATGGTATTTGAAATTTAGAGTTATGTTTGGACATAAATATAATTTTGGATTGTTTTTGAAGTTTTGTGAGTAATATGAGTGAAATTTTTGAAAAATAATTTTTTGAAATTTTTAAAATTTTTCGAAAATCTGCAAAATGCATTTTCAAGTGAAAATTGAAAATTTTATGAACAAACAATAATTTCGAAAAAAATAAATTTTTTTGGAAAAGAGAGAAAAATTTCTTATGTCCAAACGTACTCTAAGTCTTGTACACTAGTAAGCTGTGTAAAATAATTATATAATCAAATTAAATTTATCTTTATAGCATGTTTGATATTGTAACATGAAAATAGAGTAATAGTTTGTTATATTAAAAAGTTAACACCAAAGTAGGCAGTATATATAACTTAGTCCAAAATAAAAATCAGTACGAAAAGAAAATCTAAGAGAGAGATAAAGGGGATTTTGTCTAACGTGGGAGTGGATGAATGAAAAGGAAATGACAATTAGTTGTAGCTAATAAAGGTAATAGAGTAGTAAGTCATCCATTCAGTCTTGCAGCTGTCTATTTCCATTAGTGGATATTTTACAAATATATATATACTCAGAGACAGAAAGAAAACTCAAAGGAATGAATGGAGAGAATGCTTTTCGATTTGGTTAACGTCGGAAAGTTGCGTAATTAAGAAAGAGACCCTTCTTACTTTAAATTTTTTTTTTACCCTTTTGTTTTTCCTTTTTCTTTTTCTTTAGAACAGCCAAGTCCAACCAATAAGAAAATATCAGATAGATTTCGAGATCAGTAAAGTTACTGTGGGTACACAGTTCTCCTTTCATTAAAGAGTGTGAAGAGATTGGTTAAAAACACTAGAGTACTGCACTGCAAGTAGAAAAAAGTGAACTAGCCAGTTAAAAAAAACGAAAGCAAAAGTATTTATGAATGATTAAACAAGAGAGAAAGGCAAGTGACTTGGGACAAGAAAATAGATTAGTAGTACTAGGGTTGGGTGAAATGGGGTGGCTGCTTTTAGGGGTAGTGTTCTAAAATTGGCCTCGTCTATGTCTTTATTGGGCAGCTAAGAGAGGAATGGCACAAGATCTAGTGAAATACTACTACTAGTAGTAACTTAATACAAGTGGGAAACATATATGTATCATATCTAACCCTATATCTCTCTCCACTAACCTTTTTTTTCCCAACAACTTAACCTCTCTATAAGTCGTAGGTTTCATGTTCTTTCAATACTCAGCACACAACTTTCGATTTTTTATCATTATTTAATAGTATATATTCAACTCCACGCATCTATTTTAGACAGACAAAGAGAGAGAAGAACAAAGAAGCACAACTAGAGAGAGAGAAGAATATTTAAAAGTTTAGGAAACTGAAAACAAGTCCTTTTGTAGCAATAGCCATAACCCCCACACCACCATACCCACCCCACCCCACCCCCTGGGTCGGAGATGAGAGGAGCTGACCCATAAAATATCTTCAAAATTTTCTACTATTTTTTATTGTATAGTTTTGTGATTCTTGGGTTTATGGAGTGTAGAGAAATGTGGGATCTAAACGATTCTCCAGATCGACGAAGGGATGAAAAATCAGAAGAAGGCTGCTCTTCTCCTATAGAGCTAGAGGGCGATGATGAGAAAGGTAAACGGGTCGGATCCGTTTCGAATTCAAGTTCATCGGCAGTAGCTATTGATGATATTTCGGAGGAGGAAGATGGAGAAAAAGGCAAGAAAAAGAGAAGTAGTCCTAGCAAAATATTCGGCTTCTCCGTGGTGGGTCCCGGTAACGACGATGAGGAACAGCCGGTAACCCGTCAGTTTTTTCCGGTTGATGAGTCTGAAACGAGTGCGCCTACCAATGGATCCCCGAATTTTCCCATGGCTCACTGGGTTGGAGTTAAATTTTACCAAACTGAGCCACTTGGCAACACGGGAGCGGGCAAGCCAATGGATGTGGCTCAACAACAGCAGCAGCAGCCTACGAAGAAGAGCCGCCGTGGACCAAGGTCTAGGAGCTCACAGTACCGTGGGGTTACCTTCTACCGGAGAACTGGCCGGTGGGAGTCTCACATATGGTGCGCCCTTAAAACCATTCACTCCACGCTCCAAATTTTTGATGATTCCAATTTATACCTACCATCGCTCTCGTTATTTATTATTCTGAATTTATTACCCGTGTTCCTTTTCCTCATTTGCTTTAATAATTTCAGGGATTGCGGGAAGCAAGTTTATCTAGGTATGTGATCTTTATTTTTTTGAACTGAGTTTTAAGCTTAGTAATTAATAGCATCATTTGCTATTGTTCATATCGAAAATTAATCTGATAATTTAAACGGGGTTTCCTTTTCATCAATATTTCTGTATAGGTGGATTTGATACGGCACATGCAGCAGCTCGGTGAGCTTCTGGTTCTCAATACTAAATGTTCTTCGTTTGTTTTTTATTTTTGTTTTTTGTAATTATATCTGATAAATTAAAAATAAAAAATTTACAGGGCATACGATAGGGCAGCTATCAAATTCCGGGGAGTGGAAGCAGACATAAACTTTAACTTAGAGGATTATGAGTCCGACTTGAAACAGGTAATTTCATGATCTGATCAGCGTGACAGATTTGGAAAAGTGTGTTTTATATTTTTTCTGATTTCTGTGTGCCTGTATAGTTGGAGAACTTTTGTATAATCCTGGCCTCATCTTCAACAGTGTTTTCCTTATCTTCAACAGTTGTTTGCTTTACATTTTGATTGGAAGAATTAAATTGTTTTTTATTCTTTTTTCGATTTTTTATTTTTTTTGGGTATGATACAGATGACCAATTTAACAAAGGAAGAATTTGTGCATGTGCTTCGGAGGCAAAGTACTGGATTTCCGAGGGGAAGCTCCAAGTATAGAGGGGTGACTTTGCACAAATGTGGTAGATGGGAAGCTAGAATGGGACAGTTCTTAGGCAAAAAGTAAACAGTAAAAAAATAAATCCTATTCTCATACTGACTTATTATTCTTCTGAGTGGGTTCAATCCATTTTCTTAGGGAATAGTCCTTTTTTGTTCTCAATTCCATCCATTCTTTACTACCTATTAACTTTTATTCTCGAATTTTTGTTGAATAGGTACGTTTATTTGGGCCTCTTTGATACTGAGGTTGAAGCTGCCAGGTGTGTGGTTGCACTGCCTAATTTATTTTTCCTACTTAGTACTTATTAATTTCCATTGCTTGCTCTCGAATTACTAATTAATAAAGAGCCTTAGGCCTTTAATTTATTGAATATATAGTGCGGCTAACGTTTTTTTTTTTTTTTTTTTTTTAATTTGCTTCAACTATATATAGGGCTTATGATAAAGCTGCCATCAAGTGTAATGGGAAGGATGCAGTTACTAACTTTGATCCTAGCATTTATGAAAATGAACTCAACTCAACTGGTAAATACCATACTACATTTTTTTGCTTTCTACGTGGTAATTAAGTTGCTGTAATTTTGTTAACAGAAGATCAGAAAAAAAAATTATACAGAAAAGATTAAGCTGCAAAATATTCATTAGTGTGGTTTTCCAGAATCTACTGATAATGCAGCAGATCACAATCTTGACCTGAGCTTGGGTGGTTCAAGCTCAAAGCAAGGAAACCGAGAAAATGGGGATAATATTAATAGGGGTCAAAATCCTTCATCTATGCAATTTGGTGTTGATTGGCGGCAGCAAGGATTAAGGCCTGAGGTACTAATTAATTAGTTGAATATTATAGTTTAAAATTATCTTCCTTTTTCTTTTGATCTTCAAATGCAAAATGTTTTATTTTCCAGAAGCAAACTGCTCCAATCGATATGAATGGTCGAAGAAGAGATAAGGGGTACAATGAATCAGAAACGTTGCAGCTCTTGAGCCAGACACACCTACATTCTCCAGTGTCGTTGAAGCCTAATAATAATAGTCAAGTACAACGGTTTGGCCAATTTATGAGACCTGGTGAATCCCATATGATTCAAATGTTTCCACATCAGTTCAGCTCATCAAATTATCAAGTGAATATATACCCAATTTTATCATTTACCATAAGTGGCATCTTAACTTTTCTCCGAGCCATTTTTACATTTTAACATGACTATATATATATATATATATATATATATATATATATATATATATATATATGTATATATTTCAATTTCCAAGCGGCAGCAATGGAGGCAGAATTGGAGCTACAAATGTAGGAGAAATTTCGCTGTCAACAAGCAATGCTTCTTCACAATGGCAATCCAATTATCCTCCTCAGATATTTGCAGCTGCTGCAGCATCATCAGGATTCCCCCAGCAGATAGTAAGACCTCAAAATTGGTCCTCAGAAAATGGCTTCCATCACTCTTTCATGAGACCCTCTAATTGACCATATTCCACTTCTTCATCATATTTCTTTGCCATTTTCTACTTGTGGTTTATAAACCTTTGTAAAGAGTAAAGGGTTGAGATTCTTAATACATATTACCCAAGGCTCTTTTGGTTGGAACCCCGGAAAAAGAAAAATAGAAACAAAAGGGTGGACAAAAGTTTTGGGAAATTCTTAACTTTTTGGAAAATATGTCTCCTCCGCATTTGTCCAAAACTAACTGAAGGAAAGATTTTCAACTAGACTTCTATTAGATTCTTCTGACTATAAGCTGGCAATTTAATTTGCCCCCATTCGCAGTCGTGCTTTTCACCAACCTCTCATTGTAACTTGTTTACATCTGGAGCTTCTTATGGAGTATTATATAGTATTTTTTTATTCGTTTATTTTTGTCTTCATTCTTTTACTTGTAACAAAAGCCCAACCACTTCAAACTCCCATTTGAGTAACGAGATGGAATAAACAAATTAACGTCTTTGGGTAATTGATGTGTAATGAGTAGAAAGAGTACCAAAACTCTTTGACAGGTACGCTACATATCTTTTGTTAAAATGGGGAACTTTTGATTAGTCTTGTTCATACTAAGAACGTTAGCACAGGTCAAAGTTCTCCTTTTTTTTTTTATCTTCTGTTCTTTTTTAGACATGTGAAAATAAGGACAGAGTGAAAAGAAAAGAGGGCAAGTAGGCAGATGTACAAAATGGGATGGTTTTGTTTTCTGGGAAATATCACCGCATGGGGATGAATTGTCACTTGTCAATGGTTGTCCTTTGAATCAGTTCTCATGACTAATAGTATGTGTCAGACATGGCTATTATGGTGAGAGGGACTTAACAACAATAACAAGAACCCATAAGTGGGATATAAGAAGGCAAAAGAGTATGTTGTTTTCGATAGACTTTAACCCAACAAGCAAAACAATCCAAAGCTAAAGAAATAACAAGTAATAATAGAGATTTACAACTAAGAAAATACAAGATTACACTTATATTATTGGTGCTAGAAAGAAAAGCACTCGATTATCTATTAACCCTTTACATTAATTCTTGACATTCATACCTTCTTATCAAAGTGAGTCGAGGGTCTTCCGGAAATAGCTTCTCTATTTCCGTTGGGGTAGGGGTAAGGTCTGCGTACACTCTACCTTCCCCGGATCCCACTGGTGAGATTTTACTGGGTCGTTGTTGTTGTTGTTGTACACCTTTCTATCAAAGATCATGTTCTCGATCGGTAAGCTGAAGTATCACATGTCCTACCTAATCACATCTCCCCAATACTTTTTTGGACTACCTCTACTCCTCATACCAATCAAGACCAACCTCTCACACCTCCTTAATAGTGCATTTATCTAAGTCTCGCTTCCCGCATCTTGTCCTCTACGTAAGCCACTCACATCTTGTCCAGAATATCTTCATTCTTAATCTTATCTGACCTGGTATGCCCACACATCCATCTCAGCATTTTCATATGTGCTACTCTCATCTTCTGGACCTCAATCCTAAAATTAACTTTTTTCTTTTTCTTTTTTTGGTTCGAGAAAATTATGGCGAGAGATCCATCACGGCACCTTGCTACCCGGGCCTTCGCGCGACGCTTTAGCATTACACTAAAATTAACTTCAAAGCACGTAGAGAATGAAAAGTGAATATTGAATTGCAAACCTGTAGAGTTGTTATTGTATATCTATAGATGAAAAAAATATCTCCACATGTGACTAGTGAAGTTTGATCTAATGCTCTGCTGTGATAAATTTATGGTTACAAGCTCATCGTCAAGGATAAAATATACTAATATTTAAAGTCAAAAAGTTTAAAACCATAAAAATATAGTACCGTTTTTTAACTTAATTCAAAAAGGTATCACATAAAATAAAAATTTAAAAGTTGTAAAGTTTATTTACCACTATGTGTAAACATTGTATCCTCATGGGAAAGATAGGGGTGCGGAAAATATATATCTATAGATGCAAAGTTTGGTCTTCAATAGACCTTTATCTTCTCTTATCAAGAACCTTACACACCAAAAATATTTTTGAAAAATAAAACCCGAGCCTGGTCATCATCCAATAAAGGTCAAAGTAGGGTTTTCCTGATTTAGTCGCTTCTACCGCTAGTTTCTATAATTGTGTACTTTGCCAGGGAACAGAGTACAAATATAGAAATAATTTAAAAAATCTTAATAAACCTTTTAAGTATGAGATTAAATAAATCAATCCAGATGTGGAGCTTTGATGTCCAACTTTCAATTCGATATTATACTAGGTGATAAACGAAATTATTAAAAATGGTGCGCGGTTTCATCATCTAGGGCGTCATAATCGATTTAATATAATAGCCAACCTTCTATTTTTGTCCATTCCTATTATTGTATTACTATTATTATATTAAAATAATTATGTATTAGTTAAACAGAGTTGTCATGTCAGAACAATGTACAATACAACTTGATAAAATAGGATTTCATGATATTCTCTCTTTCTCTTTTTCTAATTGAAAATAAATAAATAAATAAAACAAGTGCCTATGCCTATTTTTTTTTAAAATAACTTCAATCAAGAATTTTTTTATTGATGAATCTTTATGGGTACAATTCTATTTGTTCCGTTGATTCTTTTCTTTGTATTATTCTTCATGATTTGAAAGTTTAAGTAGCGTTTTTCTTGAACATTGGATAATGTAGACTTCCTAGGAAAGTATTTGGTTTCCAAAAGAGTAAAAACATTACTTGATCACTTATGTAGTTTTGAGAAAGATAATATTTGATATCTTTAATATCTGTATGAATATTTCATGAATTTATAAAATTTTGAGATAACAAGTGCCGATTTGATGAAAGGATAAACCAAAAGTAGCAAAGTTGTTGTGGTTTTTGACTACACAAACTGAAATAGCTAAGCTGGCTATTCAGAAAACACTTAGATTTATATTAAAATTTACTAACAAAGCAGCGTCGGCTTTAAGGGAAAGTCACAGGCCCCTAGAATTGAAGGGCCCGAAAATGTTCAAATTATATAGTATTAAATATTATAAAATTATTAATAAAAGAAACTAGATTTTATATATACTTCTTTGTTTGAAATATGATAGAGGTTATTCAAATAAATAACTCGAGTTTTATAATGACTATGCAATATATGAAAATAAATAATTTGATAATAACTTTGATAATAAGAGAACGAAGTCTATTGTAGTATTAGAGTTAATTATTTCTTATAAAGAGAAGATTAAGACATTTTGTCACTTCGAAATAGACTTGACTAAATATATGAAATTATATTGACATCTATTTATTGGTACAAAATTAAAATTATTAAATTATGAGAATTTATAAGAATATTGTCTTAACCTTCAATATATATTTCTTGTAAAAATATTATCTAAGCCTTAGTGAGTAGAATTACAAAATATTTGCAATGGTGAGAGTTAGTAGGTAAATGAGTAAATGATCAAGATACATACAAGATGGTTGGTATACCATTGTTACAGAAAAAGAAAAAGGAAAATAATATATTAAATTTTATTAAATAAATTGAAGGTCTCTTATTGAGGTTTTGGCTTTAGGTCACCAATATTGTTGAGCCAAGGGGCGAAGGTACATAGCCCTAAGTCAACTGATCATCCTTCCTCGAAAAATTACATTGTATATATAGGTACAATAATACATTTTTATGATATATAATGTATATTGAAGACTTTTTATCGGATATTCTTTTTAATTATTTCAAGTTTAAATACCCTGAATAAAATTTCTGACTTCGCCACCGATTTAACGGTCCCGGCTAATAAGGTGGCCACTAAGCTGAATAAGCTGTATCTACTATTGATTGGCAATATGTTAAATTTGTTTTTAAAAAAATATGCTAATCTATAAATTCGTCAACTTCTTTCTTTCTCTCTCTCACTCAGGTGGTCCAAAAATCTTTCCCACGCTCCTCAGGATAAGTGTAAGTCCACGTACAGCGGAGTACATAGTACTAGAAAGTGAAGAAAAGAAGAAAATTACAAATGAATCGTCTGTTCAAAGACAGCACGAGAATACTGCACCACACTTGCAAACTTTGTTAGATTCTTTACTTTGCATAGGATCCACGAAACACTGTAAAATCCTCAGAGAAATTAGAGAGGCAGATTCAATCCATTCATTCATTCACTTTTTTGTCCTTATACAGAGCTGTACGATTATTTGTCTGAGTAATTTCATTACTTTTACTCTGCTACTTACCAGATTAGGTAATTAGGAGTAGTAATTAATCAAACAAATCACCAAGTCAGTTGTCTGTATAGTTGTATATGTATGCATGTCACGTGATAGGAAGTGACGAAGAAAGCAAATGGGTTGTTTCAGATGTATAGGTTGGCGTGAAATATAAATACGTACGTATTTTTTCTGAGTTGGGGATACATAGATTAAAATAACAGGGACCATTTTCTTTTTCTTATAGATAATTTTGCTTGAAAACTGGACTAAATTATACTCATAGTGATACAAAGGTGAAATTATGATATTAAGCTACAACTCTAACACTCTGGTAAATAGTTATCTGCATAGAGTGTTTACACAAAATCAATCAATTTAACCTTATCAGT
Organism: Nicotiana tabacum; assembly: GCF_000715075.1. Classification (NCBI taxonomy): domain Eukaryota; kingdom Viridiplantae; phylum Streptophyta; class Magnoliopsida; order Solanales; family Solanaceae; genus Nicotiana; species Nicotiana tabacum. Next base: position 76,941,913 of record NC_134096.1, on the reverse strand, counting down.
TTTGTATGAAATAAGGTAATATAAATGGATATGTCAAGTCTTTCTTATTTTATATTTCCTTTTAATATAAAATATTAAAGAGGATGCTTTCCGAAATGTATATTGCTTCAGCAGTTGCCTTGATTAATAATCTTAATTTTACTTGATCAAGAAGCTTTTAATTTTTTTTATATTATTAACAAATCTTTTTGGTTTTATTTTGAAATTATATGAGGGGAAAAAAAAGGGAGAAGTTGGATGGTGACTTCTGTTTTTAAGAAAATTCACAAGCATCGGTGGCCACATTATTTAGTACTGAATTTCTCGATACATCACTTTCTTCATTCATTTCATCATTCACCCAACATGAGTAGTTGATAGAATAATCTGTTCCTAGTATTATTTTTTCCTTTTGCTTTCCATTATTTTTCGCTCCCACCCAAACAAATGGAGTATACAATTCCTATCTTTATTTGCTTTCTCGCTTGAGTGGTCACACGGACTTTCTTTCTTCTATGACATTGTATTTATTTATGTGAAAAAGTGAATTGATTATGATGCCTTCCACTTTTGGAAAGTCCGTTCTTTGGGGTTTTGTTTGTTTCAATTTCTCACTCCCCTTGTGACCCAACTATTCTCTTCTCCTATCCCCACTTTCCCATTCTATTTTCTCTTTAGTTCTCGGCCAATCTGTAATTGTGTAAATCTTTTATTATGAGGTAATTGCGTCACTTGGAAAACTAACATGAACAAGTACCTTTTATGGACTTATGATGACAGTTATCGCGGTAAATTCTATATTCCAAAATTTCATTTTTTACCGTTATTACCATTGTATAGGTTAAGACTCTTTTTACTAGCAAAAATCTTTATCGATGTTATGTAAAAGAAACGTTTTTCAGTGGTCGCTAATCTTGGGAAACTCCGTATATTAATTAGTACACCAGCTAGAACTGCATATTTCATTTGACTTTATTGCACAAAAAACATAATCTCTCTGAACTCTAACGCACAATAACTGATATAATTTAAGGATCCACCAAACTATATAGAGAATCAAGTTCTCTATAAGTTCCCACATATATAAGTTTTCACAAAAATCACGTACACTGCAGTGAGTAAATGACAACAGCTCAACGGGATTAAAAATCACGACCTACCCTTGTAGGATTTCAACTTCACTACTGAGCAACTTTCAGATTATAACCTATGTAACCTAGGGATTAATTTAATCCCTCACTAACTTGTAACACGCTATTACGAGCCACTTTGTAATAACTCTATGACAAAGACTTTACAACTCGACTAACTCTAGCCAAGACACAAATACAAGGGTTTATGATTTACAAAGGGTTTCCTACGCAATGTTTCTAAACAAGCTAAGTAGGAATTACAATTGAAGAACTATTACAAAGTTACAACTCAACTAAGGATATACAATAAATTGATATGGGGAACTGGTTCGTAGTAGTTTTGTTCTTTTTTCTTGATGCACTTGAGAATCGTTTTCTTGATGATCAATCATAGAGAGTGTGCTTGAGTAATTTCTCTAAGTGATCAAAATATTTGTTTTACCTTCATTGATGTTAATAATACATTTGTGACATCACTACGATTATGTAAGCAAGGTAGGTAAAAGACACCTCCCATGAAGTTGACTGCTGCATTGTTCCTGCACTGTAACGTGTGCAGGCAGCAACTTTACAGTTGGGGCAGTTGACTTGTGCAGTTTCTTCAGGAAGCGGTAGCTATCTGTTTCCTCTGTTGTTCCTTTGACTCTGAAGAGTTGAACCATATCCCAAGCTGGAACCTTTTGATCTTAAGGTCTTGAGAATGTGTAACAGGTTCCTTATCTGGTTCTTGACAGTAAGTTTGTTAGATCATCAAAACATAACAGAGATATACATATAGCCTATCAATTTCTCCCTTTTTAATGATGATAAACTTATAATTCAAATTCCCTCTAAGAACCAGCATTTTCTGAATTCCCCCTATATCTCTTTCCCATCCTGTTCCCCCTAAATTATTTTTTTCCCTTTTGGCATCATAAAAAGATTAGTAATAGGCTTATAGCAAAAAGAAGTCCAGCTTGAGTTAACTCATGCCACTTGTGTGCATACAACATGAGTAAAAACAGAGCATAAAGACAAGGCATATACAGCAAAAAGGGAAAAGCTTCCATTAAACAATTTGAATTTGAAAAAAGGATGAGAGTCAATGTTACTGACAACCATCCACAATTCTAGACAAAAAAAATAAATACCACAAACATAAAAAAAACTAATCATAGGAAACTAATACTTAAGACTTGACACTGAGGGGACACTGTTTAGGGAGCACTGGAAGGAGAGAGCTTAATGGCAGAGGCAAGGGTTTTGAGGACGAGATCCATTCGAGCATTCGCCGACATTTGCTCATTGAACAGTTTCTCTTTCAGGTCCTCCACCTGCTTCTTGAGCTCAGCATTCTCCTTGGTCAGACGGGCAACCTCTTCACTTTGAGAGATACTGGAACCAGATGCCTCTTGAAGCTGACTCAACTGACTCTCAAGAATAGCATTCCTTGCTTTCAACTGCCTTATCTCAGCAGTAACATTGTTCTGAGCGTTGATCAACTGAGAAATGGTAGAAGTGCTTCCAACTCCTCCAGTCCTATCAATGCACTCACATTCTTCCAGAGTGAACTTAGAGAAAGTTTGCTTCTTAGTGCCCAGTTTAGCTTGTCCCAGAGGAACCTTGAAGTACTCAAAGACCTTGGTGAGAAGGAACCCATAAGGCAGCCCATGATTACCATCTTTAAAATCTGTCACTTTCTGCATGTGCTCTATCATGATCCCAAGGAGGTTGATGGTAGTGAAGTTGTCCAGTGCTTCCATGAGGAACAGGTATGCACGAGAATTGATAGATCTTCTTTCAGCACGAGGAGCAAGACCTTGTTCACCATCTCAAATAGCAGTTAGTACACTGGAAGGAGGGCCTTCTTCTGTACCCGTTCCCCTTATTGAACTGCTCTGTCCTTCAGGATGGCATTTCTGAAATTTTGAGAACAAGATCCCTAAACACTAGACAATCCTTCAGTAGGCACACCTAGAATAGATCCCAACAAAGCAGAGTCCATTACCATGTCAACTCCATTCACCAGCACGCATGTATGATCATCCTCAACTTTGAAGAGGTCGACATAGAAACTTTGAACTTCCTCCTCATACATCTTTGGAGCATCACTTGTGAACAAATATGTCCATTGTTAAACTCATAAATTTCAACCAGTTGTCTCATACCAGCCTCCTCCAAAATGTCAGGGGAAAATGTGCGGCCCCATAGCACATTTTGATTCCTCAACTTCTTTTTCCCAGCACTCCTTGGATCACCAACTTTGGCCTTCTTTGATGAACCAGGTTCCTTATCAGTGTCAGCTTTTCTCTTAGCAGACTTGCGAACATTCTTTCCTTTTTTATCAGACTTCACAAACTTTTCACCCAATTCTTCCATCACACTAGAAGTAGACTCTTCTACTAACTTTTCGCCAGATTCTTTTACCACATTTTCACTAGCGACAACATCATCAGACTTGTTCAAACTTTCAGCAGACATAAAAGATCCCCTTTTAGGCTTGGGGAGACCATGCTTTTGTGAGCGCTTTCTAGTCAAGAAACAAGGTTCCTCTTCTACTTCATCATCCACATTCATAACTAGCATTGTCTGCTCTCTCACAACTTTCCCATATTTCACTAATTTTCTTCTCCTTGACTTAGCTTGGCTGTTCTAAAGCGCAGACTCAAGAGCCTCCTTCCTTTGCAACCTTATAGTAGGGCACTTAGGAGCAGACTCTTGAGCAACCATTGGTCTACGCCTAGCCAAGCTAGCAATTGGCATATCATCAGAATCGTCTTCACTGTCCCTAACTACTTCTTCAAAATCAGATCTCATCTCAGGCATAACCACAGACAAAGGCTAAGCATCAAAATGAGGGGAGGGAGCAGGATCAATACTGACCTGGGGATCTTGAGAGGACCCCTGAGTTGGATCCTCTGAGGAGGGATCAGGTCCCTCATTTGGGACCCCCAGTAGTATTGTCCTTTGCCGATTGTCAACGGGCACAAGCTCTCTACCCTCTACCATAGTCTTAGATTCTTCCCCTAAGCCTCAGACCCATCCGCACTTCCTTCGATAATAACCCATTCATTAGCTATAGATAGCATGTTTTTTATTACTTTTTTCTCTTGTAACTCTATGAAAAACGCAAAAGAAGAAGTAGTTGTACTTGTGGGCTCAAGATTAGGAACTGAAGCATTCTCAAAATCAGCCGTTTGGTCTGCATTTGAGCCTTCATCTAAAGGAAGACTGGAGATTTCCTGATTTTCTTCTTCATCAACTGTACCCTTTTCACCCAGATTTTCCGGCGAGGCAGGAGGAGAGCTCGTAGCTACAAACCTTTTAGGAGTCGAGATTTTGCAACTCCTATGAGAACCAAAACTCGATTGGGTAGGAGAGGAAACAGAGAGTGGGGGGTGACTCTGTCCTAGGGTTTTGGCTAGTAGTAGTGTGGAGCGATGAGTCAAACATTGGTGTTTCGACTGGTGAGGACACAGTTGGGATGTTACTTGGAACACTCGAGTTTTCATGATTTTCAGCCATTGTGAGAAGTGATGAATTGAAGAAAGGGGATGGGTAGTTTGAAGAGAAGAAGAAGAAGGGAGAGTTTGAAGTTTGATGTGAAGATTTGTGACAGTGATGGACGTATTTAAGATGGATGAGGGACCGGCTAAGAAAGGGCAGCAGTTTTGGGAGTCGGGTCGATTATATGAGACGTTTGGGTTCACAAGACGCAAGGAAAAGAAACTGATGCACTGATGATGTGGCACTTGTTTTAACCGTTCAAAATTATGCATGAGAGAACAAAGAAGCTACTAATCTATGTCAGGAGAACCAGGTTCCCTCACTAATCTTGCATCTGTAAGCTTTGCCCTTTTTACCAGCGTGTACTGCATCCACTGCCTATTTGCTCTGTAATCATCATGCGTGTCTACCTGTAATAGTATAGAGATGAGTTAGACTGTGCCAGAAAATACTTTTTAACTAATTTTACCTTAATATTTCCTTCATAGCCAATCATCGGGGGATCAGGTTCTCAGTTGGGTTTTATTAACCCTAGTGCTAGGCGATTTATTTCAAAATATTCTCTGCTAAAGGCCTTGGTAAATATGCCTGCAATCTGATCTTTTATGCTGCAAAATTTCATGAAAATGAGCCCCTTTTCAACATTGTCTCCGAGGAAGTGGTGACTCACATCAATGTACTTGGTTCTCTTATGTTAGACTGGATTTTTGGCCATATTAAGTGCGCTTGTATTGTCACACAGGAGGGGTACACAGTCAGAGAACACTCCAAAGTCTTCCAACTACTGTTTGATCCACAGCAATTGAGCACAGCAAGAAGCAACTGCTACATATTCCGCTTCTGCAGTTGAGAGTGCCACGGAGTTTTGCTTCCTTTTACCCCATAAGATTAGATAGGAACCCAGGAAATGTGCCATTCCAGACATGCTTTTCCTGTCCACCAGATATCCTGTATAATCAGCATACCAAACAAGATTAAAGCTGTCACCTGAGGGATAGTACAGAACTAGGTCCTGCGTTCCTTTGAGATATCTCAATATTCTTTTGGCAGCCTTCGGATGAGATTCCTTTGGATTAGATTGAAATCTTGCGCAGAGACCCACGCCAAATACAATGTCTGGTCTGCTTGCAGTGAGATACAAGAGTGACCCTATAATCCCTCTATACATGGTCTGATTTACAGGGGAACCGGGTTCATCCATGTCTAGACGAGTAGCTGTGGTAATAGGAGTGTCCATAACTTTTGATGCTTCAATGTCAAACCTTTTCAGCAGCTCCTTGATATACTTCTGCTGACTTATCCATGTCCACTTTTGAGATTGCCTCACTTGAAGTCCCAGGAAGAAATTTAATTCTCCCATCATACTCATCTTGAACTTCACTCCCCATGAGTTTTGCAAACTCTTCACAAGGAGAGTCAGTTGTGGCTCCGAAAATGATATCATCAACATATACTTGAACAATGAGTAAGTTCCTCCCTCGTTTCTTCAGAAAAAGAGTGTTGTCAATTTTCTCTCTTATAAAGCCTTTTTCTAGAAGGAATTTTGACAACCTTTCATACCAAGCCCAGGGAGCCAGCTTTAGCCCATACAGTGCCTTGTCCAGTTTGAACACATGCTCAGGATGTTCGTGACTCTCAAATCCAGGAGGTTGCTTGACATAAACTTCTTCTTTTAGGAAGCCATTCAGAAATGCACTTTTGACATCCATTTGGAACAGTGTGAATTCCATATGTGATGCAAAGGCAATAAGGATTCTGATAGCTTCCATTCGAGCAACTGGAGAAAAAAGTATCATCATAGTCAATCCCTTCTTCCTGATTGTAGCCTTGAACTACAATCCTTGCCTCATTTCTTGTTGTGTTTCCAAACTCATCAAGTTTGTTCCTGAATACCCGCTTGGTTCCTATAACAGTTCGATCTGCAGGTCGAGGAACCATGTGCCATACTTTGTTTCTTTTAAATTGATGCATCTCTTCTTGCATGGCATTGATCCAATCTGCATCTTTCAAAGCTTCTTTGATGTTTTTGGGCTCTATTTGAGAAAGAAAGGCTAAGAAGGCAAGTGAGTTTCTAGCTTTTGACCTAGCCTGAATTCCTGAGTCGAGAGGAGTGATTATGTTGTCAAGAGGATGTGAGCTTTTGTGCTTCCAATTTGGTACCTAAATCTCATTGGTAGAGAAGCCATGTATATCCAACTGAGATTCTTGGCCGCTTCTTACTTCAGCAAGTGGAGTACCTTGGACTGCATCAACAACTCTATTTTCAGCTACAGTTGTTGTGATCGTGGGACCAGGTTCCTCTCCAATGGATGGAGATGTACTTGCATCATCTTCACTGGATTCCTTGACATGACTTATCATGTTTGCCTTTCCATTTGCCTTGTTAATAACTTCACCTGGAACAGATAAAGGTTCTCCATCTTGGTCAACACGTATGGCTTTCTCACAGGATAGGTGAGATTCATCAAAGATCACATGTATACTCTCTTCAACACATTGAGTCCTTTTGTTGTATACTTTGTAAGCTTTGCTTTGAGATGAGTATCCCAGAAAGATTCCTTCATCACTTTTGGCATCAAATTTTCCAAGAGTTTCCTTTCCATTGTTGAGGACAAAGCATTTACCCCCAAAGGTCCTTAGATATGTCAGCTTGGGCTTCCTTCCATTCAGCAGTTCATATGGAGTCTTGTTCAGAAGGGACTTGATCATGCACCTGTTCACCAAGTAGCAAGCAGTATTGACAACTTCTGCCCAGAAATTCTTTGCAATCCCACTGTCAATTTACATTGTCCTTGCCATGTCTTCAAGAGTTCTATTCTTCCTCTCCACAACACCATTTTGTTGAGGTGTTCTTGGAGCTGAAAAATTGTGAGTGATACCATTTTCAGTACATAACTCATCAAATTTGGCATTGTCGAACTTTGTCCCATGATCAGACCTGATGCAAGCTACATTATTACCCATCTTCACTTGAATCTTTTTGACGAAGGCAACAAATACTTCAAAGGTTTCATCCTTGGCTTTGAGAAACAGAGTCCAGTTGAATCTGGAGTAATCGTCAACTATAACTAAGATATATTTCTTTCCTCCCCTGCTTTCCACCCTTATGAGTCCATATAAATCCATGTGAAGAAGATCAAGTGGCCTTGAGGTACTGACTTCCCTTTTGGACTTGAATGAGGATCTGACTTGCTTGCCTTTTACACATGCATCACACACTTTGTGATCCTTAAAACTTGACTTGGGCAAACCACGAACCAGGTCCTTCCTGACCAATTTGTTCAGCAATGTGAAGCTTGCATGACCCAACCTCCTATGCCATAATTCAAGATCATCATCAACATTACTTAGACAGCTAAGATCACAATTCTGCAGAGACTCAAAATCAGCAACATAGATATTTTTATATCTTTTTGCTACTAGCACCACCTCACCAATCACTAGGTTTGTGACTGTACATATTTTTTACACAAATTTCACCTTGTTTCCCTTGTCACAGATTTGGGAAACACTTAGCAAGCTGTACTTCAACCCGTTCATGTAGTACACATTTTCGATTGAGTGTGAAAGAGACTTCCCAATTCTTCCAACTCCCAGAATGTATCCTTTCTTGCCATTTACAAAGGATACATTCCCTCCTTGCAGGGCCTTAAGTGAAAGAAAATCATTTATACTTCCAGTCATATTCTTTGAGCAGCCGTTATCTATGTACCATTGTACGTTGCTTCCTTTCACTGCTCCCTGCACAAAAAAATCAAGAGTTAGATTTAGGAACTCAAACTAGTTTGGATCCCTTGTAATGAAGAAAGGGGTGAATGAGGGATCTTATGGTCCAAGCAGACATCATGCGGTTTTTATATGAGGGACCAAGTTCTCTACTAGTAGTAACTTTTTCAGCGAAAACTTTATTTTTCTGCTGTGACTGAAATCTGGATTTACAATTTTCTTTAAAGTGCCCAGTATTGCCACAGTGAGTGCAAAGCCAATTATGAGGTACAGTAACGTACTTTCTAAGAGGATTGTAAGGAATCTTTTCCCTTTGGAACCCAATCCCCTGCCTGTTTCCCCCATTGCTGGTGTACATGGCAGTGATAGCATCAGAGGAACAGGTCCACTTGAGTGATTTTTCAAGGTCACTCTTCACTCTTCCTAGTTCTTCATGAAGTTATTTGTTTTTCTCAAGCTCAGCACACAGACTGGACTCCACTAAATTTAACTCACTTTCAAGCTTAATGTGTGCCTCACTTGCAACTTCCTTTCCCTTTTGAGAATTTTCAGGCCTACTCTCCATTTTAAGTTCCCCAATTATTTCCTTCAAGTCTACTTGCACCACTAAAAGGTCATCTCTCTCATGCTCAATGTTAGCAACCCTCTCAGTTAAGACTTCTTTTTCTTTTCTTATATACTCAGTGGTCTCTTTTAGGTCTACTATAACGACCATTAGAACATCTCTTTCATGTTCTATATTTGCAATCTTTTCATCTAAGGTTCTTTCTTCAAGTTCTCAATTGTTTCCTTTAAATCAACTACAACGACTACTAGGTCATCTTTGATCTGTTCGGCTTCTCCTAATTCTACAGTTAAAGCGTCTTTATCATTTATAAGACTGTGATAAGTATTAACTAACACAGTTGCCAAAGACATGGGTTTTTTAGAGAATAAGATTTCAGATTTCTCTGAACATCCAGAAAATTTACCTCATCATCGTCGTCATCTTCATCATCATCAGACTGATCCATCAAGGGAAAGATTGAGTCATACTCATTTGCTTCACCTTCTACTGCCATCATTGAACTATCACCATGATCATTTTCTTCTTCAGATTCGCTGGAGGAATCTCCCTATGCAACAAGAGCTTGTTTCATAACATTGTCAGCGACATTCTTTCTCGTGAAGCGTTTATCAGGAACCGGATTCCTCTTGTCTGCTTTGTCTATGTTGTGCTTGAATTGATCCTGCTTTAGGAGGGGACAGTCCTTGATGAAGTATCTTGGCTTGCCACACTTATGACAGAGGTCATAATTTTTTGGCTTGCTAGAACTCCCCCTTTTTGGAATGCCTCCATTTCTACGAACCATCTTCTGAAATCTTCTTGTCAAGTAAGCCATATCACTATCCTCACCACTTGAATAATTGTTTTCCGTCTTGAGGACCAGGTTCTTCTCTCTTTTGGGCTCTCTTCTTTCATTGTTCTTCTTTTTCTTCATTTTATATGTTCTCAGATTGCCAACGAGTTCATCGATGGTCAGCTTCTACAAGTCCTTCGCCTCTGTAATGGCATTCACTTTGTTTTCCCAAGAACTGGGCAGCACACTAAGGATTTTCCTAACAAGCTTGTTTCTTGGAATAATTTCACCAAGAGAGTGGAGCTCATTAATGATAGAGGTGAAGCGAGTATGCATATCTTGGATGGATTCATCATCTTTCATCTTGAAAAGCTCATATTAAGTTATAAGCATGTCGATCTTGGATTGCTTGACCTGTGTTGTTCCTTTATGAGCTGTCTGGAGAGCTTCCCATATTTCCTTGGCTGACTGACATGCCGATATCCTATTGTATTCATCAGGACCAATACCACAGACAAGGATTTTCTTTGCACGAAAATTCTTCTCTATGACTTTTCGGTCGGCATCATTAAATTCTTTTCTTGTTTTGGGAATAGTTACAGTAGGGTCACCACTGGTTTTTCTGAGAACGAAGGGTCCATCACAGATGACATCTCACAGCTCGAAATCTTCAACCATGATAAAATCGTGCATCCTCGTCTTTCACCATCCATAATACTGACCATTGAACCTTGGTGGCCTGTAGGTGGACTGACCTTCTTTAAAGTTTGGTGGAGCATCCATGAGGATCCTTTCTAGGTGTTAGCTTGATAGAAAGAACCTGCTTTGATACCAATTGATAGAATTTAAGGGTCCACCAAACTATATAGAGAACCAGGTTCTCTATAAGTTCCCACAGATATAAGTTTTCACAGAAATCACGCACTCTGCAGTGAGTAAATGAAAGGAGGAATATTACGTGAAAAATTTCCAGCTCAACAGAATTAAAAACCACGACCTACGCTTGTAGGATTTTAACTTCACTACTGAGCAACTTTCAGATTATAACCTATGTAACCTAGGGATTAACTTATTAATCCCTCACTAACTTGTAACACTCTATTACAAGCCACTTTGTAATAACTCTATTACAAAGACTTTACAACTTGATTAACTCTAGCCAAGATACAAACACAAGGGTTTATGATTTACAAAGGGTTTCCTACGTAATGCTTCTAAACAAGCTAAGTAGGAATTACAATTGAAGAACTATTACAAAGTTACAACTCAACTAAGGACATATAATAACTTGATATGTGGAACTGGTCCGTAGTAGTGTTGTTCTTTTTTCTTGATGCACTTGAGAATCGTTTTCTTGATGATCCATCACAAAGAATGTGCTTGAGTAAATTCTCTAAGTGTTCAAAATATTTGTTTTACCTTCCTTGATGTTAATAATGTATTTGTAACATCACTAGGATGATCTAAGCAAGGTCGGTAAAAGACATTCCCCATAAAGTTGACAGCTGCACTGTTCCTGCACTGTAGCGTGTGCAGGCAGCAACTTTACAGTTGGGGCAGTTGACTTGTGCAGTTTCTTCGGGAAGCGGTAGCTATCTGTTCCCTCTGTTATTCCTTTGAATCTGAAGAGTTGAACCATATCCCAAGCTGGAACCTTTTGATTTTAAGGTGTTGAGAATGTATAACAAGTTCCTTATCTGGTTCTTGACAGTAAGTTTGTTAGATTATCAAAACATAACAGGGATATACATATAGCCTATCAATAATCAAATATATAAATGATAAAAGTATTTATTTTCGTCTCACACTAAGAAATAGAAGTATAGAGAGAGTGAGAGAAATTATTACTAAATTACAACGGTAGAGAAATTTGATCACTTCCTTTATTTTCATAAAGATACAAGATTCAACTAATTAATTAATTTATTTATTTACTGATTTCTTATTAAATATTGTTTTGTGAACGGACACACTCAAACCACAAATGTGTCGGCCGTATTAGACTTCAAAATTGAATATTGCGTAAAACAGTAGTAGATATCATGAGTATATATTTTGCAAAGGAAGGAATCGATTGTGTCAATTTAGTTACGATGAAATAAACATGAACAAGACAAGGGAACTAATTAACCCAAAAATAATCATTGAATAAAGTGAGTAGGAAGGAAAAGTACTGTGCGGAATTGAAAAGAGAAAAATATATTTTTATCCGTTCATTTGCATATACGAAATAGATATATATTTTATATACTTTTTTATGCGATAAATATAATTAATTTCAACGGACCAACCAATTCTATTGGCCAAATGAAAATGCTTTAGTGTTAGATGAATACATGAAACACCAAAGGTATATACAGGAGTATGGAGAATATTTAAAAGAGTGAAAACCCCTTTTGGAATCCTTAATTGCTGTAAGTATTGATTCCCATTCGATGTTAGTGTCAAATGTTTCCAATTAAAGACTATGTATATTAAATTAAAGAGGTTTTAATTAAGGTGGCCACGACAACCTAGACCATTCGTTCCCCTTTAGGTGGTATTAATTAGTTAATTAAACTGTGGTAAGGACAGACATAAAATATAGAGATTAGCAATTTGTATTTTGTTTTGTCTATGTTATATAGTGATATGATATATCCAATACGCCTTTCTGTCTCGTCCCCCAACTCAGACCTCAAGAAAAAGAAAGATAAATTAAATAAATGAATAAATTAAAATAACTCGATCTAAACATAGCCCCTATTAAAATCTTCCTAGTTCTTAATCACATGAAGCAGGAAGAATATTATAATAATCAATAAAACTCCTTTACGTCAATTGCATTTAGGCTTTAGCCACGGACACGTAGCTGACTGTGTACCGCGTCAGTCTTAATACAAGCTGAGTCAGCTAAAGAATTTTTTAATTCTAATATTATAAAAATAAATATAGAATTTAAAGATAGATTAAAATATGGAGTAGTAAACTTTTATATTAGAAGAGTTGTTTGGAAGTCTTGTGCTTATAAATGAAGGTCTACTTGGGCTTTTCTAGACCATAGACCAGATTTTTAACATTTTTCAGGATTTTTATTTTCTGTTCATATAGTAAATATTTTAACGTTAAGAAAATATGTTTTATTATGTTGGCGCAATAAATTGCAGTTGAATCAACATCTATGAAAATGATGATTCAACTAAATTTGAGAGGCCTACTAGATACTCCATACTTTAAAGAAAAAAAATTATTTTCGTTACTTCTTTTTTTAAAAAGCAAAACCACCTGTCATAAGGTGGGATATTTTATTTCCTGACTTTTTGGAGACGTCTATAAATCATCCCAAATTAGAAATCAGGGCCTCGCACTTCTATGACTTTAATCTTTTCAGTCAAATAATTCAACTACGTCTAGAAACTTTAAGTTCTCAATTCTCACTTTATCCCTTACAAAAAAAACAGAATCACAAATTAAAGTCCAGCCTATTTCTTTAAAGGGGATAAAAATTTTAAGTACTTTATTTTATACTAGTAAAGTTGCCATTGCCATTTTTTTTTTATAGTCAAAGGACCTTTCTAAATGTCTCCAATTATGACATTTAGAAATGTCTCCTATTCTACATAGTCAGGAGTTATGTCATAATTGAGATCTTCCTATTGTCTCTGCAGCCAAAGGAAAGAAAAGAGAAGAATTCTAGTCAAACAACACATTTCTTGAAAAATTAAAGTTGTTGAAAAAACAAAATAAAAAAGTGAAGTATCTGTCTGTATCTCTCTAGATCTCGTCGACTTATCATATTAGGTATTTTCTCGTCAAATATTGCTGGGCGATTGGCCAATATATGGTTGAACTTTGTCTTACAATTTCAATTTATTTTTTTAATTTCAAACAAATTGCTTGGCCAATATGAGTTTGCTTCCTTGCTTTGTCCAAGAAAGAAAGAGTCAAACATAGATATTTAGCAAGGTGACGAGGAACTTATATCGCTTGATCTTAGGCATGTTCATGGATCAAATCGAATCGAATTTGGCACCTTTCGGATTATAATTTCGCATTTTGGATTTTGTAAATTGCAATTCGAATCTGAACTAAATTAAATTTGAATAGGATTTTGATGTTTGGATCGGATAAATATTTTGGATTTCAGTTCGGATTGTTGACGAGCGCAAAACACACACATAAATTATGTTCGCTAGCCAAAGATAGTATAGTAAAATTATCGTCTCTACATGGATTGGATTTAAATAGTATTCTCGTAGTTCGTAGCTTGATTGCTATCCAGGAGGATCAATAATGGAGATTTATATATTTAAGAATTGAAACTAAATAAGAACCTAAACTATTGGCTAATGACAATCGTAAGCAAGAAAGTAATAATGAGCCTCAGCCCAATGTGGATACCTACAATGTTGTCACACAAGCAGCTATTGGGTCGAGAAATAGGACCAGAAGACCTTCATAAAAATTGAGTTGAGATCCAGGCCCAATTAGCACCTATTTTAAAAAGGACCAGCGAGTAGATTGAGGGGATGAGGCGAATTATGTTGAAGCCTCGGCTCAATCCGTCTCTTATACCTTTCTCTCTAGTTTTTCATCCCCTTTCTTCTTAGCTTCAGATTGTAATTTCTCTTCTCATCTACTCTCAGTTTTCTTTAGTGTTATTTTCTACTGTTCTATTGCTATTTGGTTATTGTGATTCTGTTTTAGTGAGTTAATATAGTCAGTTGGTTTGGTTGTGATATCTAGTTTGTTACATTGGTGCTTTCATCTAGAGGTCTTCAACGGAGGACCAAATATTTCGAACTATCGATGATTCAGTTAAGGTCGTGAAGGATTCGTGGTCGAAGGATATCGCCGAAATTCGTTCATTGTTACATGAGTTAGTTGAAAACCTTGCAATGAGTAAGCCTACTCCGGTGAAATTCCGACGATTTAGTGGCGAGGATCTAGAGTTATGGATTTCTCAGGCTGAACGCTACTTTGAATTCTACGGTACATCAGAAAATAACATTGCAGATATCCACATTGGGCTGAGGCTCATTGGGCTGAGGCTCATTCATAACAATAGGTGCAAGATAATTGTTCGGGACCTAACTGTAAATAATTCACTTCTAATGTTCAAACGAGTCTCTCGAATTCACTTAATTATCAGTACAAAATATTTAGTAGAAACTCTTCTCTTGATTAAATTTTAACCTCACAATATGAACCAATTTAAACTTGGTGAAAATATGCAAGAATTAGTAATGGATTAGTCTTTAGGAGAACTTCTTTCGATTATCCTCCTAACTAGGTTTAATCAAGGATTCAACTAGCCTCTTTCGATTACTTAGAAGAATTTATGAACTCAACCAACAACATAGTGCAAATATATCACAAGTTATGCCTCTTTCGATTATAAGAACAAGTGAATATAGATGCAACAATTAAATCTTCCAAAAATGATTCAAATACATAAATATAGAGTTATAATCCACAAATAACCATCAATTCACCAAATCCATCAAAATCCAAATTGTTCTACTCCATAGATATGGAAAAGTTCTTCACAAATGAAATAAAAATAGAGGAAAACGTAAATACAATCCAAACCTGGATCTTGACTGAGGAAGGAAGGATGAAATCCTTGTGCTCTTGCTTCTCCTTCTTCTTCTTAGTTTCCCTAGGTCTAAGGTATGTCAAAAGTTCCTTCTAAAATAGTATTTTGGGGTATTTAATCCGCCCCCAAAATAAAAACGGACGAAATTACCTTTTTTTTTAGCGAAATAAGACTCTTATCGGATAGGACATGTGCGGTCGTGCACCTGGGGACTTGCTCGCGCATTTTGCACACCATTCTGCCCCAAGTGCGCGATTGCTCACTTGGTCGTGCATCTGGGTTCTATCGGTTGGGAATTTGGAAAAGTGTAAAACATGAAAGTTGTAACCGTTTTAAATATCTTTCTAAAGATATATTGTGAAGCCCAAACGGATTTCTGAGCTAAAAGTTATGTGCATTTTATTGGACAATGTGCAGTATGCCTGCTCGATTCTTCTTTGCGTTCTTAAAGTGCACTATCATCCGTTGATCCCCGAGCACGATCCCAACTTAATTTTTGGGCTTTTACTCAGACTTCAAAGCTCCAAGATAGCATGAATTCATTCCACAACATCTACATAGATTGGAATCACTCCTACAAGGTATAAAACACACAATTAATGCAAAACACTAGCGATTAAAGCTCCAACTCAATTAAAGTGCAGTAAATTAGAGTGCAATAAGCGACTAAAATACAAAATTATAGCATACCATCAATTGTACGCCTTATTAAGATGCTAAAATAAATAATTTTAAGATCTATCTCCTACCATTTTCAATAGCAAAACTCATTGATTTCTATATCTATCACATTTAATATTGAAAAGAAAGAAAAGGCAAAAACAGTGAGAGAGATAACAAAGAAACTTAAAAATTTCTGAAATGACACCCTTATCTTTCATATGTAAAATATAAAGATGTAAATTGAACCAAACTGCATTCGATCCGATATCCAAAATAATTAAATTAAAAATCCAAAATCTGATCTAAAAAGCTAAATCCGATCCAAATCAATCCAAATAATACGGATCGGTTCGGATATTTGGATTGACCCAAATAATGCAAACACCCTAATTGATCTGCTCCTACTGTGGTAAATCCATCATTTAACCATCTCATATAACGAATCAATCTTCCACATACGATTTTAGCAGATTACTTAACATTTATTCTAGGAAATTATAGAGTCTTATTTTAATTTTTTTCTTTTTTGTTTATATGTGGATACTATTTTGTGAATCAGAAAACGACGCAAGCTTTATTAAAAATTGTGGATAATCTGAAAGGACAAACCAATCTACATTTTGAAAGTACAAAGGTCACCGAACGGTTATAGACCTATAGACAACCTTATGTCAAGTATGCTAATGAGCCTGTACCTGCATAGAGCATCCGGACTTTTTCGTATATATACGAAATTTTAAATTTATTTATCTGATTTTGTCTAAATTTTTATATTTACATAAAGTAATTAAAATTTTTATAAATTCGTTCAAAATCTAAAATTTATCTACAATATAAATACATATTTTTTGTACAGAATTCGGTCAAAAATTACAATTTACATATAATTTATATACAACTTATATATAATTATGCAAGTTATAGATATTTTATATACCGCTTCTACACTCGACATACAAAATATATACAATTTATTTATGTCTTCTTTTTCGAGTTTCAATCTGAATTTCAACCAAAACCACCTCGAATCTTCACCAATTAGTCTCAAAATTGTGATAAAAACTCCGAAGAATATTCTCAATCATTTGCAACAACACCCATCTAAATAAAAAATAATTTTGCAAATTTTGATTTTCGAATTCAAAGCTTCTATAATGGATTAACATAGTTTCCAATTCAATCTACTTGCTTCTAATTAATACTATTTTGTTTATTGATTCCAAAAAGCTAAAAGAAATTAACGATCTTCCTTCATTCAAAAGTGAAAATTCATTCATTGTTTAACAAAGAAACAAAACAGAAAATTAAAAGAAAGAGAAAACATAATAAAATTGTTTGATGTCAAATCTCTTTGTTCTCATAAAGGTATGGTTGAAGTTGAGGAGAAAGAGGCCAAACATTCTTATGTTAATTTGCACCAGGGATGAAACTCTCCAACTATATAAAGAGGAAGTTTTTTTTTTGATAAGACATATTGTAACACGCAAACCAAGGCAATACAAATTCATTTTTTCTGCTTTCTAGCTATTGCAAAGTTCTTACTTTACTGTTTGTTCTTCAGTCACAATTAGCTTCGAACCAAGGGTCTGATCGAGGGCAAAACTATTATTCAACCTAAGTTCGAGCTGGGCCATAATAGTACAATTGATTTGATTATTCATTTTATCTTTAACTCGTTTATCTAATATCCTTGATTATTTGTGTTGAATCAATCTACATATCCTTAAAATCGCGTACAAATTTAATTGTTATCTATTTTAAGGGTAAACAGTTTGGCACCCACCGTGGGGCTAAGGATAATAGTGGCGATTTAATACAAATCTCCATAACACACTCTATTTTACGCTTATTCTGTAAAGTCTTAATTTTAGTTCATTTTAAAAATGTCAAATTCTCAGTCTGCCCACTTGAACGTTGACGCTGAGTCTGGCCATTATGGCGAAAACAACAATCTGGTGCATAATCATGAGGTACCTCCTGTTGATCCCAACAGAGTCCCAGGTGTCGATCCGGTCGATGCTAACTCATAGGTGGCCATCGACGTCAACATACCAACTGATCCAGAAAACAGCGTTCGCGGGGGACCCTGAACAAAAGCTTGAGAAGCGCCCGAAGGCGAAGGCGATGGGGTAAGCCTACAGCTAATCTTTGAAATGTTATAGGCTCAACATGCGGCAACAACGCATCTGCAGAATTAAAGCCACGCACCCAGCAGAGTTGAGCCGAACAGTCCCGGGAAAACATCCGAAGAAATGAGCAGACCACCGAGAGACCGGAGGAAGCTGAGCCCGAGGTCAATCCCGAAATTATGAGAAGGCTCGAAGCATTAATGAAGCGTGTGGAGTAAGGTAAAAAGAAAATTGAGGCCAATGACAAGAAGGTGGAAACATACAACTCCAGGGTCGATCAAATCCCGGGAGCACCCCCGATATTTAATGGGCCAGATTCCAAGAAGTTTATCCTGAAGCCTTTTTCCCCGAGCGCGGCACCGAAGCCGATCCCGAAGAGTTTTCGTATGCCCGATTTCCCAAAATATAACGAAACCACGGATCCGAATGAGAATGTGACCTAGAATTTTATATGGTATTCCTTATCCGTTTGGTACTGGCAGTTGATACAGCTGAGTTGTTGAGGTAGAATACAAAACTTATAGATTCATACCTTAAAAAGAAATTTATAGAAGATTATGTAACTTACAGGTTTACCCCATTATTGCTATGTGCTTCATATCTGCTTATGATTTACAATATTACTCTATTGGACCTCTAGTAAGTGTCAATGTCGACCCCTCGTCACTACTTCTCCGGGGTTAGGCTAGATACTTACTAGGTACGCGTTGATTTACGTATTCATGCTGCACTTCTACACTAAATGTGCAGGATCTGACAGGTTCAATTGGTGGTTATCTTGGCGTGAACAGTGGAAGGATAATCTCGTGAATATTCGGACCGCCAGCGATATAACGTACGATTATGCCGAGGTCGTTCAGCCCGATCCAGATTAATATGTACATTACCGAGGGTAGAGTGGCACAAACCATAGATGCATCTATTATACTGTCGAGGCGTTTGGCCCGCTCCACAAGAAAGGAAGGAAATTATCGAATTACGAGGCACGTGCGTACAATACAGTACATGAGCACAAAGTGAATATAACCTTTACCGTTTCTCAAATGACTTGCCAACAACTCAAGGTGATAAGGCTCGTCCTACGTACGGACTCTTGACACCTTGTGCGTACGTAGCTCCCACAACTAGTAGCACATAATAAGTATATCGCCTAGGGGGAGGGTTCTCCCTTATAAGGTTAGACAAGATACTTACCTCGCTCCGAAGTTTCATGACCGACTCCAATGCCTCTCTAACTCTCAAACCAATGCTTATCGATCTGAAACTAGTCAAACAAGGTGCAAATCAATCAAAATATAGTCCAATGTGAATAATTTATCAATTTATAATAATTCTCAACTCCGCTCGAAAAGTCAACAAAGTTAACCCTCGGTCCCACTTGCCCGGATTTCGAAAATTCTTGAAGGTAAACTTGACCCATAACGCCACGAACTCAAATATTTAACTTATCTTAAATTCCATGTCCAATTTTGTGGTCAAAATATAAAAGTACAATTTCTAGGTTTTCTACCAAGATCCCACAATTTCAACCAATTTTCATGTTCCAATCCATGTATAATTCATGTATTTAACTCAAAATGAGAAGAAACCACTTACCTTTTGGTTGATGATAAAAATAGTACTCCACAATCGCTCCCAAAGTCAGCTCCTATGAAGAAGTGGAGTGAAAATGACCCAAACCCCCATTTTTAAAATGACACTGCCTAGCCCGACCTTGTTCGCGAATGCGGCCTTCCCCTCGCCTTCGCGAAGAGCATCCATCTCCAGCTCCAAATTTCCCTTTCGCGGACGCGTGCACTGGTCGCAAACACAATGACCAACTCCTCCGCTCCTACGCGAACATGACTCGAGAAAAGCGAACGCATAGAACAATTTCTAATTGCGAACTCAAAGAGCAAATGTCCAAACACCCCCACAGACCTTCGCGAATGCGGTCCTTTGCTTGCGAACGTGAAGAAGGATGCATCAGACCTAAGAAAATAGCAGCTCAACATGGAAAAATGACCAGTTGCCCCTCCGAAACACACCCGAGGCTCCTGGGACCCCGTCCAATCACCCCAACAACTCCCAATACATGACACAAACATGCTCTAGGTCTCGAATCACACCAAACAACATCAACACTACGAATCGACAATCGAAACCTCCTTTTAACTTTCCAACATTCAAACTTCGATGAACGTGTCCGATTCATACTTAAACATCCCGGAATGATACCAAATTTTGCGTGCAAGTCACAAATCCCGATACAAACCTATTCCCAGGCTCGGAACCCCAAACGAACATTGATAACAACAAAGTCCACTTCAAACCAAACTTAGAAAACTCTAAAACCTTAAAAATGTTAACTTTCCACAAGCACTGAAATGCTCCCGGGCGACCTGCTACTTAACCCGAACATACGTCCAAGTCCAGAATCACCATACATACCTATTGGAACCTTGAAATCCTGATTTCGTAATCGCTTTACGCAAAAGTTAAACCTTTGTCAGCTCTTCCAACTTAAAGCTTCCAAAATGAGAATTTTTTACCCGAATCAACTCCGAACTTCCCGAAATTCAATTTTGACTACGCGTACAAGTCATAGTACATTAAAGGAAGCTACTCAAGGCCTAAAACCGCCGAACGACGCGCTAGAGCTCAAAACGACCTGTCGGGTCGTTACATTCTTCCTCACTTTAACATACGTTCGTCCTCGAACGTGCTAAGAACTGCTCCGGAGTTTCCCCAAAATTACTGTTCAACACCTTGTGTACCTACCCGTGCCACCATAACCTAGTTGACCACAGTAGCTCGAGCCAGACTGAAGATCTTCCCTTTTATTTAGTCAATAAGCCTTAAAACCAAATTCCAACCTCCGAATTCTTCTACAAGACCTGATTCTAATATACGAACACCGTATCAATCACTACACACTGTACCAAAACATGATCATACACCTCTGCTGAATTCACACCATGCACCGTATGATTCACATGCCCATAATAACATCCTCCGACCACAATAGCTGTAATTTCACAAATCTTATGCCCGCAATACGCCTCATAACACATGTAAGCCCTGTTCCAACTCTTGCAATACTGCCAAGACAAAAGAAATGTGTAGAAACTCATAACCACCTGCCAAAATAATAAATTATGGGGTCTCTTCACCTGACAAGCACCATTATATCATTCTGAACTGAATAACGATATTTTCTCTTTAATATACCCTACCTAACTTCGATCGCACTGATCTTAAGTCCAATAATCTCGTCTCACCCCAATACAGGCTGCTCGGGCAATAAGCCAACTCAAACACCGTCTAAAATCTTATATGACGCCATCAATGTTCCAACAAGCTACAACCTGAATATGACTCATAATGAAAAACGAACTCTGGCAAGGAACTAACCAGCCTGCATAATGAGTGAAATGGCCAAGCCGATGTTATGGTTCCATCTCGGAGATAAGAAACAAGGCACACAAATAAGTATAAGGAACCATACTTAAAATCTCACTATTGTGGTGTGCAACCCTATCCAACTATAACACTGTTGCGTCGTGTAACTCGATCCAAACACGAATCTGTTGCGACGTGCAACCCGATCCATACTTAAAATCTCATTATTGTGGTGTGCAACCCGATCCAACTATGACATTGTTGTGGCGTTCAAGCCGATCCAAATACGACACTGTTGCGACGTACAACCCGGTCCGAATATAACATCATCACGGCGCGTAACCCGATCCACATAACATACCCGTGGCGGCGTGCCACCCGATCTAACAATATACCCGTGGCGGCATGCCACCCGATCCACACAACAATCAATAAGGAAACACCCATCAAGCCATAATGCTTATACTTACGAATGCTCGAATATCGACCATAAGCACGCCAAGTGCATAATATAACCCTGGGGAGACGGATAGCGCCATACGCTACAAAAACCCAAGCACGACTAAAGTGAAATAAATTACCAGCATCTCAAGAGCCATCCTGCTCATATAACCCCCACAAACTACACAGGATCACAACACATATGCGAATAATCAAGCCGTTTCACAACCCACCTGGCACAATAGAGTATTACATGGAATAGCTGACGACGAGAATAACATCCAACGCTCGAAGAATCCTCCGTAAGCAATGCTATTACGAATGAACACATCCGACCTGACGTATAACACACATTCACATTAGACCCACCACCCGACCTTAAATCGATTCTGATCATTGTTGATATCCAATTTTGCCCTCATATTTTTCAAATAAGTATAAATACTTTCAAAATGTCATTTTTTATCATTACTTTATTTTGCAAGAATTATACAAGTATTTTCTATAATTTTTCATAATTGTCAGAGCTTTAAAATTAATTTCCTTGCATCTAAATTACTTGATTATTTATTGATTATCTCTTTAAATTATTTTATGATCATCCAACTTTATTATTTGCATCCACATATATGTTTCATAATATTTTACTTTATTTTATATAATTATATTTATATTTCTAAAGCTATTTACATAATTTTACTATAACGGACTATATTCTATATATAATTGTATTTATTATATTATTTTTGCTGAAATAGCACTTTTTTATATTTTTATAATACTAAGCTATTATTTTTAAGTATTTTACTGCATAAATAATATTTTTTTATTATTTATTAGTCATTTTTATAATTTCTTTTTAATAAATTTCATATATTTAATTTATCGCCGAACATAGGGCTAATTTCGGAAAACATTTGGCCCAAATCATTAGCCCAACACCACAGCCCAATCCAAATGACCCTCTAATTTGACCCGGTCGGTACCCATTTAATGACCCGCCCTGTTCATTCTCAAATCTTGGCCGTTGATCTCTCAAGATCAACGATCCTCGTTCACCCAAGCTCTTTTAATTAACCAAACCCTAAAACCCTAATCCATTCTCCTTCAGCAGGCGCCTCTATATGCTCTCAAACCCCCTCACTTCACAAACCCTAGCCGCTTCCCTAAATTTTCTCCAAATCCGATCAAATCATGGATTCTTTATGTGATTCTCCTACCTTTTACGCGTTACCTCATTGCTACTTACAAGAATATGGTGATACTTAGTATTTGCCTCACTTATGGCAAATACCAGTCTCCGAATTAAGGGAAATCGTCTTCACCCTTTGAAATTTGGATGATATATCATGTATATGCATCATGGTAAGGTCATATGAGTCCGATTCACAAAGATCCTCAACCAATTTTTGATTCGGGTCAAATTACAGTTTGCCTAATTCTTTTCCTAATTTGTCTCTTAAACGATTCTGCATGCTCTCCCTTTCTTATTCATGTTTGATTTATTGTGTTTCCTTGTTTAGATGCTTGATTTCAACTACTATATAAACCCTTCCCCAATTTTTCCTTAAGAGAGACTCTAATCGCTAAAAAACTACTATTGTGTTTCTTGTTCTTGCCTTACACTATTATAAAACTTAAACTCTTGGCTGACTGAAAGCCAATGCCACTAAAATTCGATTATTCGACCTTTCTCAGTACGAGCACTGCCCGGGGTTCATCCGAAACCCTTGGGAACTCTAACGCACTGGGATTTTGAGGTTCTACTATTTGTTTGCTACTGACGTTCGAGATATTGCCGAAATTGTTCTTTGTTTAATCATTTGTCAATTAGTAACTGGTAAGTACCTTTTACCCTTGCAATTTCATTCTCTTTTCGTTTGAATTCATATTCTGCATACCTTTGTTTGTGAGATTTTTATGAACTGACATGTTATTGTATGCTCTGAAGCTCTTCTTGAGGCTATATACCTTCTAGTAATCGAATTTGCCTATTTGTTGCCTTAATTCTATTTTCTTAAGACTGTTTGCTCTACTGTATATGTTCGAATTCTTATTACTGTTGCTTATTCTGAGTTTAATTTCTTGCCTTGTTATGGACTCTTGTGAAGAGTCGAATCATGCCCAAAACCTGTTCTAATTCTTGTTAAATCATTCATGTGCAACTTAATACTCTTCTAGAGTTAACTCCTGATCATATTATTATCCTAAACATGTAACTTGTAAACTAATGTGAGTTCCCTACCTTGTCCTGTATCTCTGTGATAAATCAATACATGTGTTTCAGACCTTGTTGAGTTATTCTTGTCCAACCTGCTAAGTTTCTGAGGTTGTACTGATTAGCTAAGGCATGTTTCCATGCTATTTAAGTTCTAATATATGTTTGATTCGATAATCCTGTGTCTTTAGCATTGCTTCTATGGCAAATTTCTATGTTAGCTCCTTCTCTTATGTATGGGTAACTGACATGAGTTATTATGCTTGTCTGTCCTATTCCTCTTAAGTTGAGAGGAATCAAGAAATGATGGCTTTTGGCATTGTTATGGTCTATTGTAGACCATGCTGTTAGGTTGTTGTACTACTTGTGATCATGTTAGGCTCCCATGTTAGAAATATTCATGTGAAATTGCTATCCCTCTAACTATAACTGCTATGATTAAGGCTCATATGTCTAAAGTCTTTTTTGACTAATTCTGGTTAATACCTTATGTTAAACTTGATTTCTGGAAACTTAGCTTGTGTGTGTGTTTACCCTGTTAACCCTATAGACCTAATTCTTAAGTCCTACTAATGTGTGTCTCTGTTCAACATGCTATACATTCCCTTTGTTGAATGATTGCTCAATATGGTGTTAGTTTTCTACGTCAAACTTGCCATGTTAAAGCTGGTTCTCGCTGGTCTGCCTAGTTGGCATGTTCAAGCCCCCTTGTTTGACTAATCTTGTTCCCTTAGCTTCTAAAAAACAAGTGCCGATATGTTTATGTACTCGTGTCCCTATGAGGTATTACTGTTAATAGACTTCAGAGTTGTCAATTGGTTGTCATGTATGGTTTGTTAACTCATGTGGTTGAGCGTGTAAATGGGTCCTCCATCTAAGCCTAGTATGAGTTCATGTGTGACCCCGAGTTATGAAATTGATACACTCTCCTGTTTGATGTGTGCTTGGATCTGGGTCTACTATTCGCACAAAAAATGAGCTTGTTGAAGACCCAGACAGTACTGGGTTATTTCTCCTTTGGGCCTGCTCTGTTTATTGGGCATGTAGTCTTTCAGTATGTAATATTCGTACTTGTATTCATTATTTTGGGCCTGTAATAATTTGTAAACAAAAAAGATAGGGCAATTAGTGAAAAAATTGGATAGGACACTTTAATTCTCACATGAATTTATAGAAAATACGCCTATAGGGTTTAATTGCTTTACGTGTTACTTTGTTTGACATACCCTATTTTCTATACACTGATAGAAAGCATGCCTATAGGAACCTAAATGTGTTACCTGCTAACATCATAAACATGTCTAAAAATATAAGTATTTCCCTTGTTCATATGCTTTATTTCTATACATTATTAGATAACATGCCTATAGGATTCAAATATCATTGATTATTTGCTTAGCTTGTGCTATTGTTGTGTGATTGTTAGATAGCATGCCTATATGATCGTGTTAAGCAATTAAGATCTGCTTCCATCGATACTTATCTAGATACCATGTCTATAGGGCCTTAATTGATTAATCAAATTAATGTTTTGTTGTTCTTGTCACACTGTTCGCCTAGACAATATGCATATAGGAATAAGCATGATGAATCTGTGTTCGAATATCAACTACTAGAGAGCCTGCTTGTAGGATATTGCTAATCATTTAGAAAGCATACCAATAGGATCAAAATGAGTAATTCTAAGTTTTCAAATGGCTTCACTGCCCAGGTGCGTATCACTTAGAGATAATGTCTATAGACTTTAATAACACTTATAATCTGTAATCTGAGTAGTAGCACTGCCCATGAGATTTTAGTAAGCCATATGGTCACATAGAAGCCATGCCTATAGGTTTAAATGACTTTCATACATCTTGATTCTTAAATTTCTCATGACTCCTCACTGCATAATCTGAAATCTGTTTGCGTGCCTTTGTTGATATGTGTTGAGGTTAACTCGAGCCTTTAATTGCACTATGCGTAGTCCTACATGTTTTTGAATGTGCGCTAGTTTTAATATTTTGAGCACAATAAGTGAAGTCTAGAACCACCTAAATAGTAGGTCCAAAGCGTTCTGGACCATAGGCATGGGACGGGTAGTGCACGCATAGGGTACAACTTAGAAATGAATTAGAACGCCTTTAAGTAAATAACTTCAACATAGTAATCGGGTAGCATGAGATGATAGTTTGTGCCCGCTGAATAATATGAGCAACTCCTACCTAAAGGGAGTTACGAAGTATTATTTATGTTGCACGGGGTGATCCTTTAGGCTAAAAAACTTAGGACCCACCCTTTTCCCTTACATGCTTGCTAAAGCATTTAGTTGTAAAGCATAGACCAACGCAGTTGTAGTCTTTATCATCTTTAAAACTTGTATCAATTATTCATATAGTTTAATAATTCCTTTTTACACTGGTTTACGTTATAATAGGACTTTTAACTTTCATATTTTCCTTTATTTATATGCTCGTCTAGATTAATCATATAATCCACATAGTGTAAAATTTGGTCGGGAACCACAGTTGTGGACCTCGAAGAGTGCCTAACACCTTCTCTTTGAGGTAATTTGAGCCATTACCCGATCTTTGGTGGCGCTGACTAGTCAAACAGAGTTATCTGCATAATAAGTGCCCTAACACACCTTAAAAATTGTTAGGTGACGACTCTTCTTCTTTTAACACTTTTTAAAAGAGTTGTCACACGACTAAATCCGCTTTCGCGACAAAACGGGGCGCGACAGCATAACAACTCTGCTGGGGATTTACACTTAGGCTCTTTCCATAACGAACTTGACTTATGTGGATTACTTTCTTTGTTACATGCACATCCCTTACCTTATTCACCTTTATTTGTTCAAATTCGCCATGACATGCACATCCCTTTCCTTATTCTCCTTTGTTTGTTTAAATTTGCTATGACATGCACATCCGTTTCCTTATTCCCCTTTGTTTGATATAACATGTATGACCGCACTCCACTTCTTTTCATCTTGATTGCTACATTATCTCCATTTCCTTACTTGCTTCGTTACGTTATCGCACATTTTCATGAGCCAAACTGACCACTTGAACAAAACTCCTGTTCAGATATCCATCTTATCACTGCTGCAAAACTCAGACGCGCACATGAATGCTTTGATGAAGGTGTTAAGTGAAGCTTATGTACCCACCAACATCACCAGTGGAGAGATGAATAACATGGTTGGACATGTATTGGAAAGCCACAAAATCACTTTCCACGAAGATAAATTACCACCAGAAGGACTGAGTCACAACAAGGTGTTGCACATCACGGTGCAAATTGAAGATAAGTTCATCATCAGGGTCTTGATAGATGAAGTTCGAGTCTTAACATATGTCCACTGACCATTCTAAAGAGACTAGGTAAAGGCATGCACGAGATATGATTGGGAAGCATGAATGTGAAGGCGTTCGATGGATCTCAGAGAGCCACCATTGGAGAAATCAACCTCAGTCTACATATGGGTCCGACTTGGTTTGATGTCGAGTTCCAAGTGCTAGATATATCTGCTACTTACAATCTATTGTTGGGACGACCATGGATACATGTCGCCGGGGCAGTGGCTTCAACTCTACACCAGGTTGTGAAATTTGAGTGGAATCATCAGGAGGAGATCATCCATGGAAATGGAAGCAACCCCATCTACACCAACTAGACTATTCCGGTCATTGAAAATAGAAGAAAGCTGGGTGGAGAAACATACCATCGCATTGAACGGGTTAACGCAATCGAAAAGGATCGATGGTGGAGCAACAAGATAGAAAGCATATTGCCATGGACGGGATATAAACCAGGCAAGGGTCTCGGCAAAAAGCTTTAGAGGATCACCAAACCTGTACAACCACAGTTCCATGGCACGACTTTTGAACTCGGATATGAATACATATGGCAAGAATATGAGGATTGGTCACCACCATGACATGCTCCTTATTATCCACTGGAACAACCTGTACTACCTCTGCACCAGACAGTCCACCAGGCTGATATGATGTGGGGATCTGAGGAAGATGAGGCTTTGGCTAGCATGAGGAAGTTTTTTCTAGATGAAGAAAACATAGACTGCAATGCAATTGTTGAGGATGAGGAGTAGGAAGACCTTACTATTCAGACCGTGGAAGAAGGAGTTATTCTTAAGAACTAGACCGCTACTCCATCCCGGGCCCATTGAGTTCCTGGGTAGCCTGGCAAATTAGCATGAATTATTTTCAAATAGTTTTGAGCATTTGAGACATGTTTCAGTATTTTGTTTTGAAAAGTTTTATTAATGCATTACTGCTTTTTATATTTATTATTATCTTTCTGCATTTCTTTTCAGCATAATTATTACATATCCTGATGAACCTATGACTGTGACATGTAATGAGACAACGCAACATAAGGACAATGATTCAGAGGATTTGGAAGATGATATAATACTTAAGGAAATTATCAAAGAGGTAGAGGATTTTGAAAACAAACCAAAGTCTAATTTGGAGCAAACTAAGGCCGTTAACTTAGGGGATTCCGAAACAGTCAAGGAAACGCGTATAAGAATTCATCTATCACCGTTGGAGAAAGAAGAGTATATTAGATTCCTAAAGGAGTATGAAGATATTTTTGCATGGTCCTACGATATATGACTGGTTTAAGCACATCTATAGTAGATCACAAGCTATCCACCAATCCCATGTGTCCACCGGTGAAGCAGAAGCTCAGAAAGTTCAAGCTAGATATGAGTTTGAAGATAAAAGAGGAGGTCACCAAGCAAATCAAAGCCAAGATTCTCCGAGTGGTCGAATACCCGACCTGGTTAGCCAACATTGTGCCAGTTCTGAAGAAAGATGGGAAAGTTAGAGTATGTGTCGATTAACGAGATTTGAACAGAGCAAGCCTTAAGAATGATTTTCCGCTGCCCAACATACACATACTAACTGACAATTATGCCAAGCATGAATTCCAATCCTTTATGTATTTCTTCGAAGGATACCATCAGATCTGGATGGATGAAAAAGATGCCGAAAAGACAACCTTTATCACACCATGGGGAATATACTGCTACAAAATGATGCCGTTTGGTCTGAAGAATGCTAAGGCCACCTACATGACGACTATTTTCCATAACATGATACACAAAGAAGTAGAGGTGTACGTGGATGATGTTATCATCAAATCTAAAAGGAGTTCAGATCACATAGCAGACCTGAAGAAATTTTTTGATCGGCCTCAAAAATACAATTTGAAGCTGAATCCTGCAAAATGTGCCTTCGGGGTCCCTACTGGAAAGTCGTTAGGTTTCATCGTCAGTCGCCTGGGTATTGAGTTAGACCCATCAAAGATCAAAGCTATCCAGAACTTGTCGCATCCAAAGAATAAGAAAGATGTGATGAGTTTTATAGGGCACCTCAATTATATCAGCCGTTTTATAGCACAATCAACGGTGATATGTGAACCAATCTTCAGAATTCTGAGAAAAGATGCTGCATAAAGATGAACTGAAGAATGGCCTTCGACAAAATCAATGAGTATTTATCCAAACTGCCTGTGTTGGTTCCACCAGAACTAGGAAGACCTCTACTGCTTTATTTATTCGTGTTAGATGGGGCTTTTGGTTGTGTTCTAGGACAACATGATGAAATCGGAAGGAAGGAGCAGGCGATATATTATCTGAGCAAGAAGTTCACGCCTTATGAGGCTCGGTACTCTTTGCTGGAACGCACCTATTGTGCTTTGACATGGATAGCTCAGAAGTTGAGATATTATTTTTGTGTATACACTACATATCTCATATCAAGGATGGATCCGCTAAAATATATCTTTCAGAAATCCATGCCTACGGGTAAGTTAGTGAAGTGGAAAATATTGTTGAGTGAGTTCGACATCATCTATGTAACTCAGAAGGCAGTCAAAGGGCAAGCATTGACAGATCACTTGGCAGAAAATCTCATAGATGGAGAATACGAACCATTAAAAATGTATTTTCCCGATGAGGAGGTATTATTTATAGGAGAAGATATTACCGAGGCATACGACGGTTAGAGAATGTTCTTCAACGGAGCAACAAACTTCAAAAGAGTAGGTATCAGAGCTGTCTTAGTATCAAAAACCGGTCAACACTATCCGGTGTCCGCAAAACTCAGATTTCCATGCACCAACAATATGGTGGAATATGAGGCCTGCATCCTGGGACTCAGATTGGCTATTGACATGAACATTCAGGAGTTGCTGGTAATCGGAGATTCAGATCTTTTAGTGCGCCAGGTTCTAGGGGAATGGGCTGCAAAGAACACTAAAATATTGCCATATTTGCACTGTGTACAAGATCTGATCAAGAGGTTCACAAAGATAGAGTTCAAACATGTTTCAAGGATTCAGAATGAGTTCGCAGATGCACTAACCACTTTGTCTTCCATGATACAACACCCAGACAAGAATTTCATCGATCCTATCCCAATAGGAATTCATAAGCAGCCAACTTGTTGTGCTCATGTTGAAGAAGAGATTGACAGAAATCCGTGGTACCACGACATCAAGGAGTATTTGGAAAAGGGAAAATACCCAGAGAGTTCTACCCATACTCAAAAGAGCATGCTTCGCAGATTAGCCAATCATTTCTTTCAAAGTGGAGGAATTCTGTATAGAAGGACTTCTGACCTGGGATTACTGTGGTGTGTCGATGCCAACAAGGTATCCGGATTGCTCGAGGAAATACATGCCAGAAACTATGGACCCCACATGAATGGTTTCGTTTTAGACAAGAAGATATTAAGAGCAGGGTATTTCTGGATGACTATGGAAATAGACTACATCAAGTACGTTCAAAAGTGTCACCAATGCCAGATACATGCTGACATGATACAGGTACCACCCAACGAACTTAATGCAACAAGTTCACCCTGGCCTTTCTCTGCTTGGGGGATGGATGTCATCAGACCAATCAAACCTGATACTTCAAACGGACATAGGTTCATTCTGGTGGCCATAGACTACTTCGCAAAATGGGTTGAAGCCGCATCTTACAGTAACTAAGAAGGTTGTAGCAGATTTTGTTCGGGACAGCATCGTTTGTCGATTTGGGGTACCAGAGTCAATCATTACTGACAATAACCTTAACAGTGATTTGATGAAAGCCATGTGTGAAACATTCAAGATCAAGCATCGAAACTCTACAGCATACATGCCGCAAATGAATAGAGCCGTAGAAGATGCCAACAAGAATATCAAGAAGATATTGAGGGAAATGGCAGACAATTACAAACAATGGCACGAGAAGCTACCATTTTCTTTACTCAGGTATCGTACCACAGTTTATACATCAACTAGGGCAACTCCTTATCTACTGGTTTATGGTACTGAAGCCGTTATTCCCGCCGAGCTCAACGATGCAGACTTGGTACAAAGCCGGTATGAAAAACTAGCTCTCATTGATGAAAAAAGAATGAATGCGGTATGTCACGGTCAACTCTACCAGAATAGAATGGCAAGAGCTTTCAACAAAAAAGTCAAGTCGAGGCAATTCACGCCGGGGCAGTTGGTACTAAAGTGAATCTTCCTATATCAGGATGAAGCAAAGGGGAAATTCTCACAGAACTGGCAGGGCCCTTACATGGTGCACTGGGTTTTGATAAGATGGGCACTTATACTTGGAGAGATGGATGGAGAGATTTGGCCAAAACCTATCAATTAGGACACAGCCAAGAGAGACTATGTTTAATATTATGTTTGCTCTTTCTATTTGATGTAACTGAACTACGCTTGACATGATTCCCATTTAAGAGGGGATACGTAGGCAGCCCTGTGGGTTCAGTCAGATCATAATAAAATATTCATTTTCCCTATGTTCAGAAATTGGGGCAAGGTCTCGAGTTTTCCCAATCTCATCATGTTTGAAATCGCCAAGGAATGTGTTGCTAGAAGTATACATTTAAATTGGGGCAGAATTTTGAGGAGGATCCTCAAAATTCCGAAGCAAGGAGGTTGCAACGTCTTAAAATGCGTCACAGTCACCAGTTCATCAAAATTAGTTGATCTCGTACATTATCACATATTTCAAACAACTACATAAATAATTTATCAAATGCATGTTTTTCAAAAGTTTTGTTTCTACAGCAGCCAGACGTTACCCGAGGTGACTCTGACTCAAGCAAGGCCTCCAGACAAAAGCAAAAGCGAAGCAAGGAATCAAGAGCATGAACCAACCTCCCCTCCCCCCCCCCCCCGGCCGCAGAACTCACAATTTTTTCTTTGGTGCAGGCACAATGAACATAACAGGAACGCCTGCAAATACATACACACCACAAGGTTGCTATCTTCACACTAACAAGAATCACCAAACTCAAATACATCAAGCTAAGAAATTCTTTACGCTCTCACAGTTAGTCATTTCTTTCCTTGCATAGGGCTAGGCATTTCCCTCATCATCGCATAAGGCTAAGCACTGCCTTTCTTTACATGAGACTAAACTTTGTCTCCACATTACATAAGGCTAAGTACTGCCTTCCTTTGCATGAGACTAAACACTGTCTCCACATTGCATAAGGCTAAGTACTGCCTTTCTTTGCATGAGACTAAGCACTGTCTCCATTATTGCATAAGGCTATGCATTGCCTTTCCTTGCCAGAAACTAAACACTGTCTCCATTCCTTGCATGAGGCTAAGAATTTCCTCCATTATTGCATAAGACTAAGCACTTCCTTTCCTTGCATGAGACTAAGCACTCTCTCCATTCTTTGCATGAGGCTAAGCATTGTCTCTATTATTACATAAGGCTAAGCACTGCCTTTCTTTGCATGAGACTAAACGTTGTCTCCATTCCTTGCATGAGGCTAAGCACTGCCTCCATT
The DNA here is from genome assembly GCF_000715075.1 of Nicotiana tabacum. NCBI lineage: Eukaryota > Viridiplantae > Streptophyta > Magnoliopsida > Solanales > Solanaceae > Nicotiana > Nicotiana tabacum. The sequence goes on along the minus strand of NC_134096.1, from coordinate 76,909,014 downwards.
ATTGCATGAGGCTAAGCACTGTCTTCCCTTGCACGAGACTAAACACTGTCTCCGCTACACTGCATAAGACTAAGCACTGTCTCCCTTCTTCGCATAGGGCTAAGCACTGCCCTCCTCTCATACAAGTCTAAGCCTTGTCTTGTCTCATCCTCGCATATGACTAAGCATCACCTGTTTTCTATATCAAACAATAAATATCGCCACATCTTTGCATTTCATGGGCTGAAACATTACCACATTGTCTGAAGGCATCATAGTCCAAAGGCACCATCCTCATAGCCTAAAGACACCATTCTATGGCCTGAGGATCTCTCGAAACTGCACATCATCATTCAAAGGCGTCATAGTCCAGAGGCATCATCCTCATAGCCCAAGGACACCATTTCATGACCTACGAATCCCTTATCATACACTTCATGGCCCAGGACGTCATGGTCTAAGGACATCATCCCCATCGTCTGAAGACAACCCTCATGGTCCGAAGGGAATTCACATCATGTTTTAATTTTTGCAATAACCTATGTATATTTGCGTGCATCGTGTTTTAATTTTTTGCAGGTAACTCGGAAGGTAACCGTTCTACAAACAGGAGCAATATTCGCTCCGATTTTCGTTCACAACGTTCACATCCCTGACAATCTCAAACATAACCGGCAGCCAATAATTGATTCCCCTTTGTCCCATAACTGCTCAAATACTCGCCTTATATATCCATAACATTCAAAATTTCATCCATAACTCCACCTAAAATTATCCGTTACCTGCGACACTACTCTCTTATAATAACTCCATCGGTTTCGTTCGTCGTTGGATCCAAAACTACACACGACCTGATTCCTATAATACAAGGGATATGTAGGTAACTCAAGAACCAGGGATTGACCCCCAGGTATTCAAAAATACATCATTCCTCACTCAATTCGGACAAAATTGGTCATCATTTTCTTTACCCGACAACTCTTTCATCATTCCTAGGTAAAAAGGGCAACTGTTGATACCCAATTTGGCCCTCATATTTTCAAATAAGTATATATACTTTAAAAATATCATTTTGAATTATTACTTAATTTACAAGAATTATACAAGTATTTTCTATAATGTTTCATAATTTTTAGAGCTTTAAAATTGATTTCCTTGCATCTATATTACTTGATTATTTATTAATTATCTCTTTAAATTATTTTATGATCATAAAAATTTATTATTTACATCCACATATATGTTTCATAATATTTTACTTTATTTTATATAATTATATTTGCATTTCTAAAGTTATTTACACAATTTTGTAATAACGGCCTATATTCTATACATAATTATATTTATTATATTATTTATGCTAAAATAGCACTTTTTATATTTTATAATACTAAGCTATTATTTTTAAGTATTTTAATGCATAAATAATATTTTTTTATTATTTATTAGTTATTTTTATAATTTCTTTTTAATGCATTTCGTATTTGCCTCACTTTTGGCAAATACCACTCTCTAAATCAAGGAAAATCGGCTTCACCCTTCGAAATTTGGACGATATGTCGTCTATATGCATCACGACAAGGTCATATGGGTCTGATTCACAAAGATCCTCAACCAATTTTTGATTCGGGTCAAATTAGGGTTTGCCTGATTCTTTTCCTAATTTGTCTCTTAAACAATTCTGCATGCTCTCCCTTCCTTATTTATGTTTGATTTGTTGTGTTTCCTTGTTTAGATGCTTGATTTTGACTACTATATAAACCATTCCCCTATTTCCCCTTAAGAGAGACTCTAATTGCTAAAAAACTACTACTGCCTTTCTCGTTCTTGCCTTACATTATTCTGAAACTTAAACTCTTGGCTGGCTAAAAGCCAAGACTACCGAAATTCGATTATTCAACCTTTCTCAAAGCAAGCACTGCCCGAGGTTCATCCGAAACCCTTGGGAACTCTAACGCACTGGGATTTTGGGGTTCTACTATTCGTTTGCTACTGACGTTCGAGATATTGCTGAAATTGTTCTTTGTTTATTCATTTGTTAATTAGTAACTGGTAAGTACCTATAACCCCTGCAACTTCATTCTATTTTCGTTTGAATTCCTATTCTGCATACCTATGTTTCTGAGATTTTTATGAACTCACATGTTATTGTATGCTCTGAAGCTCTTCTTGAGGCTATATACCTTCTACTAATCGAATTTGCCTATTTGTTGCCTTAATTCTGTTTTCTTAAGACTGTTTCCTCTACTGTATGTGTTCAAATGCTTATTATTGTTGCTTATTCTGAGTTTAACTTCTTGCCTTGTTCTGTACTCTTGTGAAGAGTCGAATCATGCCCAGAACCTGTTCTAATTCTTGTTAAATCATTTATGTGCAACTTAATAATCTTCTAGAGTTAACTCATGATCATGTTATTAGCCTAAACGTGCTACTTGTAAACTAATGTGAGTTCCCTACCTTGTCCTGTATCTCTGTGATAAATCAATGCCTGTGTTTTAGACCTTGTTAAGTTATTCTTATCCAACCTGCTAAGTTTCTGAGGCTGTACGGATTAGCTAAGGCATGTTTTCATGTCATTTAAGTTCTAATGTATGTTTGATTCGAAAATCCCGTGTCTTTAGCATTGCTTCTAGGGCAAATTTCTATGTTATCTCCTTCTCTTATGTATGGGTAACTGGCATGAGTTATTATGCGTGCCTGTCCTATTCCTCTTAAGTTGATATGCTTTCATGAGTTCTTTGGATTTAGGCACTATTGTGCTCTGTTGTAGACCATGCTATTAGGTTGTTGTACTGCTTGTGATCATGTTAGGCTCACACGTTAGAAATATTCATGTGAAATTGCTATCCCTCTAACTATAACTGCTATGATTAAGGCTCATATGTCTAAAGTCTTTTTTGACTAATTCTGGTTAATACCTTATGCTAAACTTGATTTCTGGAAACTTAGCATGTGTGTGTGTGTTTACCCTGTTAACCCAATAGACCTACTTCTTAAGTCCTCCTAATGTGTGTCTGTGTTCAACATGCTATACATTCCCTTTGTTGAATGATTGCTCAATATGGTATTAGTTTTCTACGTCAAACTTGCCATGTTAAAGCTGGTTCTCGCTGGTCCACCTAATTGGCATGTTCAAGCCCACTTGTTTGACTAATCTTGTTCCCTTAACTTCTAAAAAACAAGTGCCGATATGTTTATGTACTCGTGTCCCTATGAGGTATTACTGTTAATAGACTTCAGAGTTGTCAATTGGTTGTCATGTATGGTTTGTTAACTCATATGGTTGAGCGTGTAAATAGGTCCTCCATCTAAGCCTAGTATGAGTTCATGTGTGGCCCCGAGTTATGAAATTGATACACTCTCCTGTTTGATGTGTGCTTGGATCTGGGTCTACTATTCGCACAAAAAGTGAGCTTGTTGAAGACCCCGACAGTACTGGGTTATTTTTCCTTTGGGCCTGCTCTGTTTATTGGGCCTGTAGTCTTTCAGTATGTAATATTCGCACTTATATTCATTATTTTGGGCCTGTAATAATTTGTAAACAAAACAGATAGGGCAATTAGTGAAAAAAGGAGATAGGACACTTTAATTCTCACTTGAATTTGTAGAAAATACACCTATAGGGTTTAGTTGCTTTACGTGTTACTTTGTTTGACATACCCTATTTTCTATACACTGATAGAAAGCATGCCTATAGGAACCTAAATATGTTACCTGCTAACATCATAAACATGTCTAAAAATATAAGTATTTCCCTTGTTCATATGCTTTATTTCTATACACTATTAGATAACATGCCTATAGGATTCAAATATCATTGATTATTTGCTCAGCTTGTGCTATTGTTGTGCGATTGTTAGATAGCATGCATATATGATCGTGTTAAGCAATTAAGATCTGCTCCCATTGATACTTATCTAGATACCATGTCTATAGAGCCTTAATTGATTAATCAAATTAATGTTTTGTTGTTCTTGTCACACTGTTCGCCTAGACAATATGCATATAGGAATAAGCATGACGAATCTGTGTTCGAATATCAACTACTAGAAAGCCTGCCTGTAGGATATTGCTAATCATTTCGAAAGCATACCAATAGGATCAAAATGAGTAATTCTAAGTTTTCAAATGGCTTCATTGCCCAGGTGCGTATCACTTAGAGATAATGTCTATAGACTTTAATAACACTTATAATCTGTAATCTGAGTAGTAGCACTGCCCATGAGATTTTAGTAAGCCATATGGTCACATAGAAGCCATGCCTATAGGTTTAAATGACTTTCATACATCTTTATTCTTAAATTTCTCATGACTCCTCACTGCATAATCTGAAATCTGTTTGCGTGCCTTTGTTGATATGTGTTGAGGTTAACTCGAGCCTTTAATTGCACTATGCGTAGTCCTACATGTTTTTGAATGTGCGCTAGTTTTATTATTTTGAGCACAATTAGTGAAGTCTAGAACCACCTAAATAGTAGGTCCAAAGCGTCCTGGACCATAGGCATGGGGCAGGTAGTGCACGCATAGGGTACAACTTAGAAATGAATTAGAACGCCCTTAAGTAAACAACTTCAATATAGTAATTGGGTAGCAGGAGATGATAGTTTGTACCCGCTGAATAATATGAGCAACTCCTACCTAAAGGGAGTTACGAAGTATTATTTATGTTGCACGGGGTGATCCTTTAGGCTAAAAAACTTAGGACCCACCCTTTTCCCTTATATGCTTGCTAAAGCATTTAGTCGTTAAGCATAGACCAACGCAGTTGTAGTCTTTATCATCTTTAAAACTTGTATCAATTATTCATATAGTTTAATTATTCTTTCTTACACTGGTTTATGTTATAATAGGACTTTCAACTTTCATATTTTCCTTTATTTATATGCTCGTCTAGATTAATAATATAATCCACATAGTGTAAAATTCGGCCAGGAACCACAGTTGTGGACCTCGAAGAGTGCCTAACACGTTCTCTTTGAGGTAATTTGAGCCTATTCCCGATCTTTGGTAATATAGACTAGTTCAAATAGAGTTATTCACAAGTAGGTGCCTTAACACACCTTAAAATCGTTAGGTGGTGACTCTTCTCTTTTAATACCCATTTAAAAGAGTTGTCACACATCAAAACCCGCTTTCGCGACAAAACGGGGCGCGACAATCATACCATACTGGGCTAACAACCTTTCAGGGATCCACAATGGCCGTATTCATGACACACACGAGTAGCCGTCCAATCTGGAACAAACTCCCACAGACCATAACCAAATGACTAGAGTGCCTTTCACGCATAAACTCTCACATTTGCGATATTAGCAGAATCTCCATACTTGGTTTCAATCCTTAACAATTAAGAATCCGCAAATCAATACACAAAGCCTCTTACATAGGACACCATTCTCATGGGATACTAAAGAAAATGCTAGCTTACTCTAAACATCTAAATTCGTCCCCGCTCATCTGAACTCATCACATTCTTATCAACACCGAGCCGCAACCTTGATCCTCAACTTCCAATTCACATGCCGCTCACTGCACCTTTCTTGCCGCAATGCAAGAGTACAAGAATTCATCATAACCCATGTACTACTAGTAGAATAAACACTTCATTGGATAGAACCCTTTCACTTAACTTATTTCAGAAGAACCATTGCAACACCCAGTTAAATTCCTAAAACCACAGAACATACAAACCTCAAGTTGTAGTCTAAACCGCTATAATTATTCCGTGATCCATTTACACATAACAAGGCCATTTGAATCAAATACCTCCCAAATCAATCAAATTATGGTGGCTGTCAAGCCCGCATGTACAACCACAAACCACATGTATAACTAACATGCCGAAGGAACTGATCATTGCCACAATCATGTTAATTCAAACCATTACTAACCGACCCAACTTCTTCCAATTTACTCTTGACTTGCCTTAGAAATAATAATAGCTCTATTCAAAACATAACGAACTCAACCAACACTCATCCCGAGTGACCCAAATCATGAACCACATCGTCTCGATACCCATGAAGTATCTCATACCCTCATCATGCGCATAATATCATCTCTAAGTGGTACACCCATTTTGAAGGACCTTCCGCGAATCCGAAATTGTTTCTTCCATTTCTCCAATACTGCCCCGCATACCTGATGAGAACATAGAAAATTCCCCAAGTATTCTTCACACTCTGTTGTAAAATCCTGGTCTTTACCCACACAACGAACCCAAAATCCTTAGACACCACGCTTACATCCCTGAACCCATTAAAATAACTATTGAGAGTCACCCACTCTGACCTAATCCTGAATATAATCAAACTCCATCGCTCTTTTGGCACATGAACACTCCTAAAAATGCAACCAGATTAATTCTTTTCCTTGTATATCACATCCACAAGAAGCATAAACTCTGAGTCTTCCCAAAATCTGCACATGAGTTGATAAGGCAAAATATAACACATATTCATCAAGTTCTTTGCTCGAATTAACCATGATGTTTTCTTTTCTTAGTCATAAATAATCTCCCAATGCACCGATAACCAGAAACCGCACAAGCAGACAACCACACGATCTAATCGTAGACGGTGGGCTCCCCCTCTTTACTTTAAGCTACAATCACATAAATCTAGAACCTACAAAGATTCATCCTTCTCAATTTACCATGATCTCGCACCGTTAACCTGCCAAATTTCTCGAAATCCCTTGTTAAGCTTTCGTGAACATTCCAAATTATCAGCCACAATCGCATACTCGACCTTCTGCCGAGTAATAAGTAGAACTCTTCGTAGAAAATTCATCAAAATCACACAACCGCTAACCTGCCCACATGAGATAGCCCACCTGTGGAATTCCATACCGACATCTTCCAACGATGTTGCATTGTGTACTACTACTAAGATGAAATCAGTAAACCATTCTGAGCCCATGCTCGTCCACCGACTGTACAAGTCTGTTCTTTCCTTATTGACATCAACTAAAAGTCCGACAATACCTTCCAAACTTGAAGTCGTGTCATATCCCATAAGGATAATTAAGCTCTTACACCCCTAAACACTCCAAGCAAACTTCTTTCCGTCATATTCAATCTTCCTCAGCACAGTAGCCACCATTCCAAATAAAATTCGTAGACCTAGTCATTGTCCACCATAATTCCCAAATCGCTCTAAACGTTTCTCAATGCATGTGTCTATCCTACTACATAATCCATATGCTACACTGCCACTCCCACTTCAGTTAAACCATCTCTTTTAAGAAACTTTTCGACCTCTGCTTTTCATACTTGACCTGCTAGCAATTCAACTGCCGCGAGACACCTCCCATCATGTCCTTCCTCTTCTTTCGTTACCCAAATGTTGCCTCAAATCAAAATCCATCTCTGTAGCACCTGAACTAATAAATTGCTACCAACTCTAAGCCTCTTCGAAGATCATATTTCTTGAGCCATCAACATTAGAAACACTGATTTGATTCTGAAATAGCTACACACCATCATCTCTGACAACCGCTTCTCCAGCAATATTTCACAGCACCCTGCATCGAAGGCAAACCAAAGAAGACCATAATGCGGGCGAACCTTAATACATTCAAACAAGGACGATGACACCACATCAAAAATGAGAATTCCACCAATTGAACCTGCAGAATGAGTTCAAATAATTCAAATATTACATGATAAAGTCCTAGGTCTACCCGGACATAAACATGCTTTAGCAACGTATGGACTCTCGTCACCTCGTGCGTACGTATCTCCCACAACTAGTAGAACATAACAATTACATCGCCTAGGGAGGGAGTGTAGTTTCTCCCTCACAAGATTAGACAGGAGACTTACCTCACTCCGAAATTCCATGACCGGCTCCAATGCCTCTCTAACTCTCAAACCAATACTCATCGATCCGAAACTAGTCAAACAAGGTGCAAATCAATCAAAATATACTCCAATGCGAATAATTTATCAATATATAATGATTCTCAACTCAGCTCGAAAAGTCAACAAAGTTAACTCTCGGGCCCACGTGCCCGGATTTCGAAAATTCTTGAATGTAAACTTTACCCATAACGCCACGAACTCAAATATATAATTTATCCTAAATTCCATGTCCAATTTCGTGGTCAAAATCCAAAAATATGATTTCTAAGTTTTCTACCAAAATCCCACAATTTTCACAAATTTCCATGTTCCAATTCATGTATAATTCATGTATTTAACTCAAAGTGAGAAGAAATCACTTACCTCTTGGTTGATTATGAAAATGCTGCTCCAAACCCGCTGCCAAAGTCGGCTCCCATGAAGAAATGGAGTGAAAATGAGCCAAACCCCCATTTTGAAAATGACACTGCCCCGCCCGACCTTTTTTGCGAACGTGGCCTTACCCTCGCATTCGCGAAGAGCATCCTGCTCCAACTCCAAAACACCCTTTTGCGAACACGATGCACTGGTCGTGAACACGGCGACCAACTCCTCTGCCCCAACTCAAACGCGACTCTAGAAAAGCAAACGCATAGAACAATTTCCTTGTGCCCACCACCTGCCTGCCTTCTATGCGATCGCGTAATCCCACTCGCGATCGCGAAACATTGCCTTCTCCAAGGCTTTGCGAACGCGCGCCCCTAATCATGAACGCGATGAGAAAATGGCCAAACACCCCCACAGATCTTCGAACGCGGTCCTTTCCTTGCGAACACGAAGAAGGACGCAACAGACCTCAGAAAACAGCAGCTGGCGAAATGACCCATTGCCCCTCCGAAACACACCTGCCCCTGAAATCCCATCCAATCACACCAACAAGTACCAATACATGACACAAACTTGCTCCAGGCCTCGAATCACACCAAACAACATCAAAACTAAGAATCTATGATCGAAACCTCTTTTCAACTTTCCACCATTCAAACTTTAACGAACGTGTCCGATTCATACTTAAACATCCTGGAATGACGCCAAATTTTGCGTACAAGTCACAAATCCCGATATGAACCTATTCCCATGCTCGGAACCCCAAACGAACATCGATAACACCAAAGTTCACTTCAAACCAAACTTAGGAAACTCTAAAACCTTCAAAATGTTAACTTTCCACAATAAGTGCTGAAATGCTCCTTGGGCGACCCGATACTCAACCCAAACATACGCCCAAGTCCAAAATAATCATACGAACCTATTGGAACCTTCAAATCCTGATTCTAAGATTGTTTTACTCAAAATTCAAATCTTAGTAAACTCTTCCAACTTAAAGCTTCCGAAATGAGTATTTTCCATCTGAATCAACTCCGAAATTCAGGAAATTCAATTGCGAATATGCATACAAGTCATAATACATGAAGTGAAGTTACTCAAGGCCTTAAACCGTCGAACGACGCGCTAGATCTTAAAATGACCGATCGGGTCATTACATTCTCTCCTTCTTCAAGGAGTTTTATCTTTGGAACCGATGAGCCTATTACGCTTTATGCGTGCCATAGACTCTGTCCATCATGAACTTTATTCTAGTTGAAGAATTAGCAGCTGGAATATAACATTTAGCTTTGGTTCAGCAAATGTGCATAGCAATATATTGCAATTAAATTATTACTTGAACTTCAAGTTTATATTTTCTTGTACGAGGATCTAGATGTACTCATTTAATTCATGTCATGTATTACCTTTTCAGTTGCTCATTTTCTCCCTCTAATGTTGGGATCACCAACATATCCCCAACCTTTCTTGAGAACCCATCTTTGTGCATTGTGATAGAACAATTAAATTATATAGCACATCCATATTTCTAGATGGAAATTATTTGGTTATTGACTCTGAACCAATTATGATACGTAGAGTTTATCAGAACTTGTTTGCTAGATACGTACACGTGCTGTCATGACCCAAAATCTCACTTGTCGTGATGACGCCTATCTCAATACTAGGCAAGCCAAAAATTCCAATAAACCACCATTTCTTTTAAATTTGAAAACAAAATAATTAAATTCAGCGGAAGAAATCTCAAAATTTCAAATATATCACTCCCAAAACCCGGTGTCACTGAGTACATGAGCATCTAATGTGAATACAATGTTTGACTGATAAAAACCACTGCCTGAAAGTATAGAACAGTACAATAACTGAAGGAAAGAGAGACAAGGTCAGCGGACACCAAGCAGCTACCTTGATAGTCTTCAACTGATAGTACTCTGAAATCTAACAATCTCTGTGTCCGAAAGCACCTGGGTATGCACACGAGGTGTAGAGTGTAGTATGAGTAAAACTAACTCAATAAGTAACAAGACTAACCTCTGGGCTGAAAGAAATGATGAGCTCTGCAGGTACAGTCCAGTAAAAATAATGGTACAGAAATGTAGACATGCTTTCAAGTTCAACAGATAAACTCAGTACAAGTGCAATAGATCAATACTGCATGATATAAGGAATATGACATCTCAATAGCAAGACCTCTTGTAGAAACTGGTCACCAATTATTCAGTCACTCGGTACAGTTTATGGCCAGTCCAGCCCCGGGGTGTTTCAACCCGTATATATATACACATCGACTGACAGTCAGTCATTCAGTACCGTATAAGGCCAATCCTGCCCTGGGATAATTTATCCCCAAATGCAAATGATACTGACAAGATCCATATCCAGGTGATTCATTACAATATAAATAAGTAAGGCCAGTCCATGCCCTGGAAAAATCCATCCCAAACGTATATATAAGCAGTAAGTAAGGCAAGTCCATGCCCTGGGAAATCCATCCCGAATATATATAATCATCTACGCTCACTGAGGGTATACTGACTCCGGAGGGGCTCCTTCAGCCCAAGCACTATAAGTCAACCGCGCTCACTAGGGGTGTGTGCAGACTCTCGGAGGGGCTCCTTCAGCCCAAGCGTGATATAAAGCCAATATGGCCTACTGCAAGCGGGCAGTCCCGATCCGTATAATAATAAAGCCAATGAGGCCTGCTGCAGGCGGGTAGCCCCGATCCATAAAATAGTAAAGCCTATAAGGCCTGCTGCAGGCGGGCAGCCCCGATCCATAAAATAGTAAAGCCTATAAGGCCTGCTGTAGGCGGGCAGCCCCGATCCCTAAAATAGTAACATATATAAAGCCAAATGGTCTGCTGCGTTGTGCAGCTCAATCCCATAAATATCCTTACACTGGATAATTATTACTCAGTGTGAAATGTATATTTTAGAATAATTAATTCAACAACATCACGACCCCATGGGTCCTAAAATATCGGCACATAGCCTAAACATGATCTTTATTACTAGCCTCAGCTAAATTCCTCTAACACGTGCCACATGTTCAGATAATAACATGATTTTTTAATTTTTTTTCTTCACAGGATTTATTAAGGACACACTTTCTATGGTGCACGTCTACATGTTTGTCACCTATCGTGTCTGTCACCTCCAAACAATTCATATTATACCAAATTCGGGGATTCATACCCTCATAACTAAGTTTAGAAGTGTTACTTACCTTAGAGCGTAAAATTATTTACCCTGCTATGCCTTTGCCTCGCAAATCAGCCTCAAAATGCCTCAAATCTAGTCACAAATAATTCATTTCAGTCAAAAAAATTACTGGAATTAACTTCATAAGAAAATGCTAATTTTCCATAAAAATTCGAATTTTAGCTCAAAAATCGCCTGTGGGTCCACGTCTCGGAACTCGACAAAATTTATAAAATCCGAAAGTCCATTTAACCACGAGTCTAACCATACCAATTTTATCAAAATCCGACCCCAACTCGACCCTCAAATCTTCAATGTAAACTAAGATAGTTTTCAAATATTTCCAACTTAATTCGCCAATTAAATGATAAAAACAACCATGGATTAGGGTAATTTAACCAATATTGAGTTAAGAACACTTACCCCATTATTTTCTCTGAAAATCACCCAAAACTCAGCTCAATCCGAGATCCAAATCGTCAAAACCTAAAAATGGGATGAAGTCCCATTTTCAAAACTTAAACTCACTGCCCAGGTTTTTCTTCTTCGCGAATGCGACATCACCCTCGCGTTTGTGAAGCACAAAATGCCTCTGCCTCAATTCCTTCTACGCAAATGCGTTCAACCCATCGCGAATGCGATGTTTCATTCCCCCTCAATTCGCGAACGCGACACCCCGTATGCGAACGCGTAGACCAATTGCCTGGGGTCCTCAGCTGCTTCCTCTCTTTTTCGCGAACGCGTAACACCTCTCGCGTTCGCGATGCACACCCAGTTCACCCTTCGCGAACGCGTTCTTCTCTTCGCGAACATGAAGAGCAAATATTGTCAGCCTCTCAGTTCCTCTTCGTAAATGCGATGAAGGAATCCAGATGGTGCATCAAAAATATTCCAGCAGAGTTCCAAGTCCAAAATCCAACCCGTTAACCATTCGAAACTCACCCGAGCCCTTGGGACCTTAACCAAATATACCAATTAGTCATAAAACATCATATGAACTTAGTCGAACCCTCAAATCACATAAAACAACGCTAAAACCATGAATTACACCCCAATTCAAGCCTAATGAACTTTGAAATTTCTAATTTCTACAAACGACTCTGAAACCTATCAAATCACATCCGATTGACCTCAAATTTTTCACACAAGTCATAAATAAAATAACAGAGGTATTCAAATTTTCAGAATCGGATTCCGACCTCGACATCAAAAAGTCAACCCCTCGTTCAAACTTCCCAAAATTTAACTTTCGGCATTTCAAGCCAAATTCCACTACGTACCTCCAAAGATTTTTTCGGACACGCTCCTAAGTCCAAAATCATCATACGGGGCTATTGGAATTATCAAAACTCCATTCCAAAGTCGTTTACACATAAATCAATATCTGGTCACTATTTTAACTTAAGATTTAAACCTTGAAACTAAGTGTTCCAATTCATTCCAAAACCTCACCGGACCCGAACTAATTACCCCGGTAATTCACACAATAATTTTAAAGTATAATTTGAGCAGTAAATAGGGAGACGGGACTGTAATACTCAAAACGACCGGCCGGGTTGTTACACGTGCTTGTATGGGTAAAAACTTCATTTGATATATTGGACCCACTCAACTGTGATAAAGCATATGATGGTGATGATTTGTCATGATGACTTCAAAAGGTCGAGGACAAGGTTGAAGGAGGAAACGATGCCAAGGTCGAACTGGCTTAGCAGAAGGCAAGGATGAGGACGAGCATCTGTTCTCAGCACGAAGTGATGGCCAGCCTTGGAATTTAGATTCCCTATAGAATATTTTATGGATATTCTCTTATGTTATATTATTTAGGGTTTGATAGCCCATGTGCCCTTATAGATATGAAGAGATGTAGATCAGAAAGGGGATTGGACCTTTTGAAAAGAATTTCATCAACATTCCCTATAAAAGATTCTTACTTTATTGAATAGAAACAAATCTTGACTTTATACTTTCCTTCTTTATTCCTCTCTCCAGATACAAGAAGGATTGGAATACACGATTGCTTATAATTATCTATCATTGTCAGAAAACATATCTTGGGATCTCATCCTTGTCGGGTTATCTTTGTCTCATTTACTATTTGAAAGTCATTTATTATCATTTATTGCTCTCCTTTATATTTCTAAGTCTTTATTGCTCCATTATTATCTCAAGTTTTCTTCTTTAATGTTATATATTAAAGTACTTATCATAAAATACTGGATCCGTCCTTGAATATTGATATTGACTAAATGATTAATCCCATTTTTCTACTAATCTAATTGTATAAAACCGAAATCATTTTTTTGGCTCATACAGTGTTGTTGTATATTAAATAACACATCTCATATCATAAAACAAATTTGTGAGTTTTGTTCTCATAACCAATGATTTAGCTATAATTGGATGTATACAATTTCTGCTAAACCAACTTAGATTTTAACTAGCATTATCAAGATAAATCATGATAATTTACTTTCTGGAGTTGTGCTCTAATAATTTGAGCAAGCAACCTTGAAAAAGCCAAGTTGAAAGTAAATAACAAATGCACATGTGACCATACAACAGATGCCTCAATGAAAGTCATATAATAGTAAACGGTTCACGTGGAAATTGGACTTTTATTTTATATATATATATATATATATATATATATATATATATATATATATATATATATATATATATCACCTTTTATTCGTTCCAGAAATCAAGGGGTTCAATCCCAACCTTAAACTAGCATATCATGAGAATAAGCAGAACAAGAAAATTCTTGAATAATCTTCTATTTCTTCAATATATGCCAATGTGAATTCTCAATTAAATTTTGCATCATAATTGAACTGGAATGACCAATCGTTCATGCCAACTAATATTTGTTTCAGCAAACCTCTAGTTTACTTGTGACATGTAATTCCATCATCTTGCTTATACTTGTGTAGTACAAATAAAAGAAAAGTAGGGTAATCTTTCATATTCCCCTGGTATGATTATAGTAATAGAAAGATTTTCAATCTTCCCTTTATTTATAGTCTCAATATGCCAACTATTTTGGCTAATATATATTTGAAACTCAAAAAGTTTCTTTTGAGACTTACTAAAATATCAATTTAATGAATAATTTATTCATCCGGGTAATAACAAATAAGTTCTTCCGGAGCTCTTAATAGATTTTGTGCTACAAGAGTTTTTGTCACATCATCCATATGGTGAATGTTTCCTTCACAGAGAAAATTATATCATATTAATTATCATGGTCAAAATCATTTCTTGCTTTAATTTTGCCTTTAATAACTTTTATAAGGCATGACAAAATTTACCATATGTACGCGACCATTGGCATATTCATGTAACCACATGGTAATATTCATTATCTTTCTTTCTCTCAAACCTCCCTTAGAGGTGAACTATAGTATTTATTCAACCATGCATAAGCACATTCTTATGCATAATTTGTATCAGATACTATATATTTTCACATTCACTTTTCAGAATGAGTCTGCATTTACAATACTTTATCACAAGTCGAATTTTCAAGAAATGGACCATAATCATCTAAACGTGTCCCGTATTTACAGACTACATTGATACATATTTTCTTCGCCTTTGTAGGATTATTTTGAGAATCCTAATTGTTCTCCTATTTAGAATTACCATAATTATAACCATGTTCATTGGTCAATCACTTGTCTTTATTTAAACTTATTATGCATCATTAACACATTCACTTAAAGAATGGAGCAAATCAAGTGGGACAAGTTTTATGCTTTTCATAAAAAATATATTATTTTTCTTTAGTCATCATTATGGTGGATTGAAACTCAAACCCAATACCTTATCCATATAAAGATATGTGAGGCCATAATGTGTTGGAACTCGAACCCAGCGTCTTATCATCATGGTGCACTAAGACTTAAACCCAATGTCTTATCCTCAAGATATAATGGGACTTGAACCCACCATCTTACCCTCAACTAATTGTATAATAGGCGAAAATGCCTAGAGATTGACCATCAAGCCTTTGAAAATATTACCACTTCGTGATTATACATGCATAACAAGTACCTATGCATTTGTATGTGGAATAAATTTAATAGAATGGACATTGCTATCAAATTTAGGGTACTCCTACATCCATGCACAGTAGCGTAGTATCATTTTCTGGAACAATGAATCCTTGTCCGACAAGATATGTAGCAAATAATTTTAAAGACACACCTTCCCAGTTCCTTGATTTCACTGCTGGATACAATTCAAAACAAATTCAACTAAATATTGCACGTAAAGTTAATGCAAATATATGAAAGAGCGAATGGGTTTATAAGGATGAAAAACTTATCTTTGCATTAGTATCCAATAAATTTTTTATTGTACTTGATCTCATTGTCTGCTTACAATTCACATAATCTTGAAGTAGAAGATTATGAAATGAGAAATTTGTGTTGATAACGTGTTAAAAAACTAAGCTCAAAGTAACATTATGAAACAAGAAAATAGACAAGAGATGTAGAGAGAAAGAGAGAGTTCTTATTCTTCAAGTGTTGAAGTATTTTTAAGTGTGTACAATGTGATGCCCAAACCCTCTATTTATAGGATGATATTGAGGTAATATACAAAGGGATATCATGAACATGCTATTAACTATTGAGAATTCATGGGGGAAGATCATGGAGGAGGTTAGAGGCATGGAAGTTACAACTATAATGGTAGGAAGTTATAAGCACGTAATTCTTGACCCACACAACTATTAAAAATTAGTATTTTTTAAAAAAATATTTACTTATTTTTATAGGCTTTCAGTTTACTTTTATTTTTAACTTTAGAACATAAATTGAAAATAACAAAAATAGTTTTGTTTTATAATATTCTCACCTTATTATATATTTCTATTTTAATTTGACGCCTTTAGTATTTTTGTAGCGATATTATTTTGTTGTTACTTTGCGATGGTGTTAACCCATTTTCTTTACTTTTGTTTTAATGTGATCTCCAAAAATACCAAAAAGAAAAATGTTTTCATACTATAAAATAGTTTACTTTAATTAAGATTGATTTTTACATTCTATAGTCTATTTTAGAAAGAAAATTGAGGATTTGAGCCAATAAATTCAAAGAGCCCAAAATTGGTCGATCACTAGACCATCCAACCATGACCAATACCCTCATCTATCAGCCCAAGCAGCCTCAACCCTACTGACCCGCGCCGTTGACCCGTTTGGACCCATTAACCCGCCCTACTTTTCAACTTTTAATCTCAACCTTCCTTCCAAGCATAATCCAACAGGCCATATATAATTTCAATTCCATATTAAAACTCAATTAACACAACCCCTAAATCTCACCCAAACACCAGCTGCGCACACCCTCACCCACTCGTATGCCACCTCGCCAGCCACCTAAACCTGCCGGAGAAATCAAAATCCGGCCACCCATGGGTTTTGGTCCCCCTACTCATCCTCTCTTCCATCCACGTGGCATAACGACATCTGATAGAAAATATTCTCATCCTCACCTCACCTCACCTCACCTCACCTCACTCACCCTTGCACAATATAGACCACGCGATTGCAATCTCTAGAAGATATGTGCTGGATGAATGTAGGGCGTCAGATTGATTTTGTTTAATCTGGGCCTTACATTGATCACGCGCTTATCCAAAGGGATTTTAATCCGAATTCTTGAAGAGGAGAAGAGAAAGTTCGAGAGGTGAGTATATATAGGCTATTTTTCAGAAAAATCCGGGGTTTTTTGGAGAATTTTTGGGAGACATAAGCTAAAGTAAAAATGAGTTTAGTGTTCTAGGAGAGCAAGGAGGAAATGCGGAGCAGATATCCATACCTATTCAGCACTCCAGGTATGATTCTAGACCCATTCGAGGACGAACGTTTGTTTAAGAGGTGGAGAATGTAACGACCAGACCGGTTATTTTGCATTCTAGATCCTCATTCCCTTAATTAAGACTCCCCGTATGTGCCTTTACTGTTTTATGACTTGCGGGGATGGTCGACTTGGGTTTAAAAGGGTTCAGGTCAAACTAAACACTTGGTTCCTTTGTAGTGGCCTAAGATGGTCAAGTTTGACATAAGTCAATATTTTTTTAAACAACCTCGAAACCGAAATTTGATTATTCCAATAGGTTTGTATGATAATTTTGGACTTGGGCGTGTGTTCGGATCGGGTTACGGGTGATCCGGGAGTATTTCAGCGCTCAATGTTGAAAGTTGGTTCATTGAAGGTTTTCTTGTTCTTTAAATGTGGTTTGGAGTAGACTTTAGAGTTATCGAGGTCTGTTTGGGATTCCGATCCTGGGAGTAATTTTGTATGGTGATTTATGACTTGTACACAAAATTTGGGGTGATTTCGAGTAGTATGAGTATGATATGACGTGTTCGGAGCTAGTTGAGAAGTTTGAAGTTCATAAGCTGATTCAATTGGGTTTTGGGGTGCGATTCTTAGTTTTGATGTTGTTTTATGCATTCCGAGGGTTCGAGAAGGTCCATATTATGTTTATGGACTTGTTGGTGCAGTTGGACGGGGTTTCGAATGGCTCGAGTGTGTTTTGGACCGCCCGAAGCTATGTCTAAAACTACTGCACTTGCTAGTTCTGGTTTCCTTTTTCGCGAACGCAGAGATTGCCTCGTGTTCGCGATGAAGGAATGGGACTGGGGACGTTTTGTTCTATGTGTTCGCTAAGAGGATCTCTCGATCGCGATGCTCTGGGCCATTGTTCATCGTATTTGCATACATGTGCTCGCGTTCTCGTAAAAGAAGTTTGGTCTAGGGGTCGCTGGCCAAATGCCCTTCGCCAACGCAAAGGTAAGGCCACATTCGCGAAGCTTTGGTGAGGCAAGCCTTCACGATCGCGGGCCCTTCTTCGCGTTAGCAATGTACATTTTATAGGGCCTGGGCAGTTTGTCTTCGCGATCACGAAAAAGGATCGCTGGGCTAAGCCTTTATTAAAAACGGGACTTTGGCCTCTTTTGTTCATTTGTCTCATCTTGTGACCGATTTTGGGGCTTTTTAGAGAGGAATTTTCACCAAGCATCTTGAGGTAAGTGTATTCCACACAATATGAGTTTAATACATAAATTATGGGTGAATTTTAACTTGGAAATTATAAAATATTTTAGTATTTTATTGAAAAATCTAGGTTAAATGGGAATAGAGCACGAACATTATTATGGAATTGAGTAGAAATTATATATTTGTATTCGTGAGGTTATGGGTAACTTTTATTTACAAAACAATTCTGAAATCCGGGCACGTGGGCCTGTGGGTGAATTTTAGGAATCTTCCAATTTGGGTTGGGTAATTACTCTAATAGTTAAATTATAAACTTTTGAGAATATATTGATTAATTTATACAGTATTTGGTAAGTTTCGGATTGCGTTGCACCGATTTGAGGTTTTAATGTGAACTGTGGATCGGGAAGAGGACTTGAAAATGATGTAAGTCTCTTGCCTAATCTTGTAAGAGAAAATTTTCCTCGTAGGTGCTATAAAGGATTGTTTGCTAATAATTGTGGGTGCTACGCATGCACGATGTGACGAGAGTCCGCACGTAGCTAAAAATCAAGCTTATGAATGGATAGTTTTAAGACTCTATCATGTATTACTTGTATTATTTGTACTCAACCTGTTAGCTTAATTACTTAAATTATATTTGATATTGGATAAAGGATTACTCAGTTCTTGTCGATTGTTATTTTGATCTCGTGTTTGATATTGTTTGCTCACTGTTTGATATGCTTGAGGTTGTCTATAAGTAAAAGTTCGACTATTTAGATTGAAGTTTAATCTTGAATTGGTCTGGTTGCTTTTGATTCGTTTGTTTGTTTTCTTTCTTGTTTTGTTGTCTATTTGGTTTATTGCTTTTCTTATGTGTTTACTGCATTATATATTGTCATCATTTGCATAACCATGGGTCCTCTTTCTGCAACAAGTCTTTCAGAGTATGTTTGAGCGTACACGACTTTTGTATGTGTCACGTGTGTCTTTAGGTGGGTGGCGTGGGAGCTTGGAGTGGGTGGAAAGCTAGAGCAGCCGCCATTAACCACGTGCTTCCCCGAATTGTCTTGTCTAGTGAACCCCAAACTTAGGAGAGCCTTTAGGTCATTCTTATTTGTATCATGTCATTTATACCTAGCAGGGTTCGGTCCCAGGCACAGTGTCCCTTTGTAGGAGGCCTATCCAAATCATGCTTAAGTGGGCCCGCGGCCCAAAAAGGCATCCAATCTTCCCTATGTATCATATAATGCATTCTTTAAGGGTAAAAGGGTCATTTAGCGAAACAATGCTTGTTGGGTACGGATGAAAAAGAAAAGAGGGTGAAATATAAAAATAAAGCAAGTAGGGCCCACTCATATTTTTCTTTCATAGTTTTCCAAAAAAAAAAAATGTAAAATCCAAAAATATTTTACACCTTTATAATATTTTTACAAAAAATTAAAAAAAACAAAGAAACAACTTATTTTTCTAGTCCAATTGACCTTTTTAGCAAGTGTTTCCAATTTTGGCCAATCCTCACGAACTACGCGAACCTGATTCTCACCTTTCGGGACGGAATATGTAGGCAACCCACATAGGGTCTGGTCCTTCCTCATCTTCCTAGTAAGTCTCAAGGTCTTTGTTTCGGGATCGTAGCCAAGTCTTGCATGTCTAGCCACTTTTGGCCATTTTGGCCCAGGTCTTAGAGTCCTAAGTACACAACAAAGTATCCTCTCATCTTAAGGTTCATTCCCATTGAATTTGCGTGTTTAGCCAATCTTGGCCATATCGACCGTTTATGAAAAATGGGGTCATTTTTGTAAAATAATTTTAGAGACCGTGATTCCTAAGGGGTTGGGGGCCACATAGGCCATCGTGAGGTTTTTTGTGTTTCTTAGAGGTCAGCCTAATTGAGTTTACACTTCTAGTCACCTTCGACCATGTAGGCCCTTTTGCAACAATAGTCTCAGTCATGTCTTGCGTGTGTCCGATAGGAAGTGTCAACATCACATAGTGTCTTGAGTCGCTCACACTATTTGTCCATTTCTTTTCAACATATATGGATTCACTTATCAGGGATAGAGTGTCAATGGTGGTCAAAATCCCTAGGAGGCTAGTAAAGTGGTGGAATATGTTCACAGTACTCGAGCAACATGACCTGATGGATAAATTAGGGACTCTTATTTCTTTAATGGACATTACCCCACGTCCTGACTTGGTAGAGGCAATGTTGATATTTTAGGACCCACATGGTATGGTATTTAAGTTTGGGGATCATGAGATGACACCTACTTTAGCTGAGATAGGCGGATTGACTTGCCCACCATATTTAGATAAGGAGTTGATTTACACAAGTGCTCATTCAAGTACAAGGTTCCTTAAGATCATAGGGATGGATTTAGATATCATATGGGATGTTTGGATCAATCTTGGATGCGTTTAGACTTTTTGTTTGAGGGGTTTGCTCATCCTACTGGGTATGAGGCTTTCATAGATGAGTTATCCATATCATATGATTCTTGGAAGAAGAGGCGTCATATGGTCTTTTCTATTACATTGCTGGGTTTTTTAGTATTCCCTTTGGAGGGTAGACATATTAGCACACGTCTGGGGTCAGTAGCCTTTGCACTCTTCCATGATGAACACGGTAGTAAGGTCACCCTAGTTCCGACAATGTTTGTCAGAAATTTGCCGTGCTTTGACCAAGATTCGAGAAGGTGAGAGGTTCTTTGAGGGTAGCAACTTGTTGTTGCAACTATTATTGATAGACCATTTGTATCCTGCCACTTTATTTGAGCAAGATGTGATTGATGATTGCTTGAGGGATCGAGTTAAGTGCATCGAGCATAGGATGAAGTTCAATAAGTTTGCCTTACCACTCGGAGTTCAGGCTTGGATTGATTACTTGGGATCTGTGATTGAGGAGCATATATTGTGGTCATACCTTTGGATTGATTTGGAAGTAATTTTAGCAGGGTCCCGCGTGCAAGATATCTTGGTATTTATTGGACTTTGGTGTACTAAGCCATATACCCCTGCTAGAGTGATGTGTCGACTAGGAAGACGACAAGAGGTTCCTTATATCCTCGATTCTTGTGAATTCCTTAGGGAAATTGACATTATGGCACATAGGGAGGTCGACATTCACACTTATTGGCGCCATGCAGCAAAAATGGGTAGAGATACTTTAGCAAATGACCCTCATTCACCTGGGTATACCCATGAATATCATATGGCTATAGTCTACTCAGCGGAGAGTTAGTAGACCATTGCCCCGACGTGTTAGAGGAGTATTTGATGAGGAGACCACTTCTCGGATATTGCTTAGACAACTGATGGACCGATTTACCCAGGTAGAGGAGGCCCACACATCATAGAGGACCGGGGTTCGAGCTGCATTTCAATCTTTGAGATCACAGTTGGCAGGCTTGGCAGAGAACATAGGATACACCGTGAATACCTCACAAGAGTCAGTTTTTCAGATGCAAGCGCGCATTCCTTGGTTCTCGTTCTGTTGGGACCAAACACACTCACGCAAGTATACGTGGTCGTCAAGTAATAAAGTAGCGAATAAAGTATCGTTCCCACGAAGACTTATGATTAACTTTTGACTAATTCAAACTCGAATAGCTTATCGATTCAAAATATTTCTGACAAAATATATAATTTTCTAAATTACTACCTAAAGGCTATCAAGTAATGAATTGCTAAGAATCAAACACAACACTTAAATAGTTTTGAATAACAATCAATAGGATATAATATTTCAGGGTCACGGGTTATCTAACAATTATGTTGCATTCTTAGTTTAAAGTAACTAATTGATTTATCTGGATTGTTGATTCACAGGGTTGATATTACTCGTAAGCATCTGTCGAGTCCTTACTCGCCTATTCAAGCTAACTTAATACCTATATGTCTATGGAATTAAGTTTAACAAGAACGCATTTACAATTCCTGTATTGCAACCGAGTAAGGCAATTAGGTATATGTCTATCCTAATTGCGAATCCGTTCCCCGATGCCCGGGTTTAAGAACTTACTCTATTTAATTCTATATGCAATCTAGAGTTCCCACTTTCGAGTTCAACTCTAGATTCGTAGATAGTATTTCACTGTTAGCTACTCAGCAAAATAATTTAAAACAGAATTAAATAAACAACCCAATATGATAAAATCAACTTCGTCAAATTAAACTTCAAACATCAACATTCATGTATACCCATGACCCTAGAACAATAGGGTTCTTAGCTACTCATGTTCAAACAATCATCAAAAATTGTATTTTCAAACATAAAATCAATGAATACTAGGAAAGGGATGGAAGAATTGATCAAATCCTCGCTTTTTAGTGTTTTGTGCCTCTCTTCTTCTTTTAAATCCCCATCACGGTCCCCCCTTCAAAAATAGGTTTAGGTTGGCTTTTATATGAGTTGGGGGCGTCTAGGGGTCGAAATAACCGAGTCCTAGTCAAAAAGGAGAATTCCCGTTATGAGCGTCCAGGCCAGCGTGGGGAGCTGGACCTGGCGCTCAAACTTCTTTGCTTCTGTAAAGTGCACCACAGCGAGCGCCCCACGCTTGCTGTGGCGCTCAACTTCCATTTCTGCAATTTTGTTCCGATTTCGCTCCAATTCGCGCCCTTTCGTCCCAAATTGCATCCGAATGATTTCTACACATAGAAATACCAAAATTTAGCACAAACAATCATATTAAACATCTCAAATCGTTGAGACGTGAACAAAATGTGAGGCAATATATACCAAAATATGCATTCATTAAGCCGATTATCAACACCCCACACTTAAATTCCTGCTCGTCCTCGAGCAATGGAACTATCTGAGCACTAAAGAGGACTCCACAATTAATTCAATCAATTCACCCTACCTGTTGACTATGATCGATGTCGGCCATTAAGCATGGATACACAAATTTCACATTCTTACCATTTTTGAATAACCCAAGTATAGTCAATGTTTTTCAACCAACTCAAGCAACCTCTCCACAACAACCTTACCTCAAGAGATGACTTGTTACCACTAAGCATCCTCAACTCATGCACTCACCCAACACACGAAAATGTGCAATATCCCCAATCCGTCATGAAATCAAGTGCCCTCACCACAAGCAAAAGAGTGAATATCACAGTAGTCCACAAATTTGAATATGTCATTGAACATAAATTAAGGACATCACATAATTGAACAACATTCACTCACTCTCCCAAAGAATTCATGTGCATCCCGTGGTCGTACCATAAGCTTGCCCGTAGTGTACATCTCTACTAATCTAAGTTAGCTAACTCTAGGATCAATTAGGACTTTAAGGTTGTAATGTAGGCTAAGGGACGGGTAGGATACATTTGGGAGTAGTGACTAACCCTCCTAAGCACTTTAATACACTATACTCATAATTCAAGCGCAATATCTTCTCAACCCATTCACTTGTCATACACCATAAATAACATAGCCTCTTTTCCATCAAGCATCTCTATAGATTCACTAGCACTAGTGAGAGAGATTAGGAGGTGTGTATTTTTTTTCATTATTTGAACTTTTGTTTTCCCCTTCTTCTTCTTCTTTTTTTTTATTTTATAACACACTCCATACATTGAAGTTCATAAACTAGTGACATTTATTTACAATTTTAGTGCACCTTAGGGACCTTTTCATGGTTCCACTCGGAAGCCACTTCCTAATCTCTCACCTTACTACTTTTAGCGATTAAGTGTCTTAGGAGGTTAAGGTTCAACAATCTCACCTTAAGAACAATTAGGATTACGGCTTGTAATGTGGTTGCCAAGGAAACAGCCTATAGGTTCAAAGGGGCTAGCAATGGGAAAATTTTATCTGTCAGTGACAAGCACCTTTATGGTCAAGCAAGAAACGCCTATGTCATCTCCTAGACTAGCACAACTTAATGATTTTGCATTGATTAACACACGGGGCAAGTTCTAGACTACACAGGGTAGCACAGAATATTAACAATCCTTACACACACATGGCACTTAACTCACTCAAGACGGTTTTGTGCGACTCTCAAGTCAAGCAAGCATATAAAGTTGAGGATCTTTAAGCAACACTGCGCTAGGTGGTATACAAGTCAATCAATTGAGAAAACGGCGTCAAAGAGTAAGCTACTTTAATTTACTTGGGCATTACAATTCAAATCATATACGCAGGAAGACAGAGCGCATGCCCTAACTTAATTTACCAACACCAAACATGTCAACAGGTACCTCAGATCAATCTCAGTTTTCTCCCTTATCCTACTTCTAAAAAGAAATAAAACAAAACACCCGGTTCGAGCTACACCCTTGGAAAAGAACCGGCGTCCAAAGAAAAACCAAGGGATACTACCTAACGATCAAAAGTAAAACAAAGAGAATCTTTTTGGTATTTTTAATCAGACTTTTCATCCCTCAGGAAAAGTGTCCAATAGATCCATCGTCGGGAAAAGTCTTTGGTTTTTTTTATTTTTTATTTTTATATGTTAGTCTTAAACTAAAAGAAAAAAAATAAAAATAAAAATAAAAATAAAAAAAATATAAAATAATAATAACACTAAAAATTTCAATTCAAGGAATATTCCCTCCACCCCACACTTAAATAAGGCATAGTCCCCGATGCTAAATAAATTCGAAAATAAGGTAAGGTGGAAAGAAAGAACTCCCTATTAGTTGGAGTATGCCTCATCAGGATGCCAACCTGCGGCGGCAATGTGCGCATCATCATCCCCAAAGGGTACCAAAGCCATTGGTCCCATATCGTCATCATTATCCGCATTATCAGATTCTTCGTCAGTGTTTTCATCCTCAGATGGATGAACGGGACTGCCTGGTACTATGCCCAACATCTCCTTGGAAGAACTGGAGAGATCACTTCGCATCTGTGCGCGCTCCCCATCTGACACCCCAAGCTTGCTCATAATAACATTGAGGGATTTGTAAAGATACCTGTTGAAATTTTCGTCCCTCTCATTCCTAGCAGCTTGGGTGAGCTTGGATGTGGGTTCTAGCATGGATGTGATGTCTAACAATGCTGTGGGTGCCTCCACTACCTCATCATAGCCAGGGTACTCTGGCACCCCACGAGAGAGCATGTATTGTGTTAAGGTGTTGCCGAAGAAAAACCTTTTTATCCTTCCTCCAAAACGGGTGCGAGTCATCTCCCTAAGCATGAGCTCACCCACATTTATGGGGCACCCGGTCATCAAAAAGTAAATCATACACACTCAAGCTCGAGTGCACTCAGTATTATGTTCAACGGGTATTAATCTAGCTTGTACAAAGTTTTGCCAAACCTTAGCCGTTTTGTTGAAGTCGAAACGGAGCATTTCAAGGTGAATATTGCCCTTAGTTAGCGTCCATCTTGCATTAGAATCAACGCCACAAAGAGTGTGACGTATTGCTTGGTAGTTTGGACTTTTGACGAACTTTCGAAGCCTTCGTGGATTAGGACTATCCACTCCCAAAAATTGACACAAGGCTTCCCTATCCATTGGAATTTCCTGACCTCTGACCCACGATATGTCATTTTTCTCGTTCCAGTTAGCACACAACTCTCTTACCATGCTGAGATTTGCCGGGCCCGGATATTCGAGGAGCTTATCCATCTTCTTTGCAATCAATGTAGCAAGTATATCTGGGAAGTTCCGTTCTAAAGCTTTCACATTTATCCCCATTTCAGATACATATCGCACATATGGAACAAAAGTATCATGCCATTTGATGGCATCCTCCCGAACAAGTTCCACTCGAGGCCGTGGTGGCCTTTCAGACCCACTAGCCTGTTGCTTTCCTTTGGCTTGTCGGGAGGAGCTCTCGCCTTGCCTGCGTTTCTTTGGAGGGGGAGCAGTAGTGGAGGATTTCCCCACCCCTTTTCCTTTAGCGGCATCGTCACGAGCCATAGCAACCTACACATGATAAACACAAAGATGAGAATGAATCAAGAGACGTTGCCTAAGGTCATCGTGAGAGGCAAGATGACCCCACACTTAAAACCGAAGGTTTGGGCGCTCGCATCGGACATTTTTTTAAAA
Source organism: Nicotiana tabacum (assembly GCF_000715075.1). Taxonomy (NCBI): domain Eukaryota; kingdom Viridiplantae; phylum Streptophyta; class Magnoliopsida; order Solanales; family Solanaceae; genus Nicotiana; species Nicotiana tabacum. Next base: position 76,882,585 of record NC_134096.1, on the reverse strand, counting down.
AAAAATCTCGACTATCCGAGCACTCGATATATACATTACACACATTCTACACAAAAAATATTTGGGTTGCCTCCCAACGAGCGCCTAATTTAACGTCGTGGCATGACTCAACACATGTTTAAGCATCAATTAAGTCCACTGAGGTCTTGTGACGTGCAATGTCACCACCCCAATAATGTTTTATTCTCTGGCCATTTACCAAGAAGGTACCACTTGAGCTCTTATCACGTAGTTCCATCGCTCCGTGAGGCCTCACACTTTACCACAACAAAAGGACCTGCCCAACGGGACTTGAGCTTTCCAGGGAATAGCTTCAACCTTGAATTGAACAACAGAACTTCTTGACCCGGCTCAAACTCTCGATGTTGAATGTGTTTGTCATGCCACCTCTTCGTCTTTTCTTTATATAATTTGGCATTTTCATATGCATACAATTGAAACTCATCAAGCTCGTTGAGCTGCAACAACCTATTCTCACCAGCTGAGTCCATATCCATATTTAGCTTTTTGATCGCCCAATAAGCTTTATGTTCAAGCTCGACTGGCAAGTGACATGCCTTCCCATAAACTAACCTGTACGAAGAAGTACCTATGGGAGTCTTGTATGCAGTTCGATATGCCCATAATGCATCGTCCAGCTTTCCTGCCCAGTCTTTTCTATTTCCACTTACTGTTTCCTCCAGAATCTGCTTTACCTCTCTGTTTGAAACTTCTACTTGACCACTCGTTTGGGGGTGATAGGCAATGGAAACTTTGTGCTTAACTCCATGTTTTGCAAGAACATTATTCAGCAATTTGTTACAAAAGTGAGTTCCTCCATCGCTTATCAACACTCTTGGAGTCCCAAAGCACGTGAAGATGTGCTTTTTACAAAACTTACCACTACCTTCGCGTCATTAGTAGGCAGAGCAATGGCCTCCACCCACTTAGAAACATAGTCGACCGCCACCAAAATGTACCTGTGACCATTAGAGTATGGGAACGGTCCCAGGAAATCAATCCCCCAAACATCAAAAAGCTCTACTGTCAGAATATTTTGCAAGGGCATCTCGTGCTTCCTTGTGATAGTTCCGGTTCTTTGGCATCTGTCACAATTTTTTACAAAGGCATGTGCATCCTTAAATAATTTTGGCCAATAGAAACATGATTGTAGCACTTTTTGGGCGGTTCTATCCCCACCGTGATGACCTCCATATGGCGAAGCATGACAGCCATGCAATATTGCATTCATCTCTTCTTCAGGAACACACCTTCGCACCAACTGATCTACGCATTGCCTATATAAGAATGGCTCATCCCATATGTAGAGCCTCACATCATGTAAGAATCTTCTTCTATTATCAGGTGTTAATTCTAGTGGTGTCACCCCACTTGCAATAAAATTTACATAATCCGCATACCATGGGGCTTCACCTGAGGTGACTGCTAATAGCTGCTCATCAGGAAATGTTTCTTTGATTGACTCTCCTTCAGCTATATGGTTCCGACTTTCTAATCTGGACAAGTGATCAGCCACTTGATTTTTTGTCCCTTTTTGATCTCGGATCTCTAAGTCAAATTCTTGCAAGAGGAGGACCCAACGAATCAGCCTCGGCTTGGCATCTTTCTTTTCAAATAAGTATCTGATAGCTGAATGATCTGTGTAGACGACAACTTTGATTCCCACTAGATAAGATCTGAACTTGTCAAACGCCCATACCACTGTAAGCAACTCTTTTTCAGTAACTGTATAATTTATCTTAGTTAGATTCATAGTTTTGCTCGCATAATAAATGGAGTGAAATATTTTATCCCTTCTTTGCCCCAAAACAGCTCCGATTGCTATGTCACTTGCATCGCACATCAACTCATATGGCAATCCCCAATCTGGGGTGATGATAATTGTTGCAGTCACCAACCTCTCCTTCAGCTCCTCAAATGCTTTCAGACATGCATCATCAAACTTGAAGGTGACATCTTTCTCTAGAAGCCTGCATAATGGAGAAGAAATTTTTGAAAAATCTTTAATGAATCGACGATAAAAACCTGCATGGCCCAAGAAACTGCGAATGCCTTTGACGGATGTCGGTGGGGGCAATTTTTCAATTGCCTCCACCTTTGCTTTGTCCACCTGTAAACCATCTTTTGGCACCTTGTGCCCTAAAACTATATCTTCACGTACCATGAAATGGCATTTTTCCCAGTTGAGTACCAGATTTGTCTCTTCACACCTAGCTAGCACTTTATCAAGGTTCGTTAAACAATTATCAAAAGAACATCCAAACACAGAAAAATCATCCATGAATACTTCTACAAATCTTTCAACCATGTCAGTAAAAATAGCCATCATACACCTTTGAAAAGTCGCAGGTGCATTACAGAGACCAAAGGGCATTCTCTTGAACGCATACGTGCCATAGGGACATGTAAATGTGGTTTTCTCTTGGTCCTTTGGGGCTATAGCAATCTTATTATACCCCGAATAACCATCTAGGAAATAGTAGTATTCCTGTCCTGCTAACCTATCAAGCATTTGGTCAATAAAGGGGAGGGGGAAGTGGTCCTTTCGGATGGCTTTGTTCAATTTTCTATAATCTATACAAATTCTCCACCCAGTGACAGTTCTTGTAGGAATTAAGTCATTATTTTCATTAACCACTACAGTCATCCCCCCTTTCTTTGGCACACATTGAACGGGGCTTACCCATTTGCTATCAGAGATTGGGAATACAATACCTGCATCAAGCCACTTAATCACTTCTTTTCTTACCACCTCTTTCATGATTGGATTTAGGCGGCGTTGTTGCTCTACACTTTGCTTGTGTCCATCCTCCATGAGGATTTTATGCATGCAGAAAGCTGGACTAATGCCTTTGATGTCAGACATCGTCCACCCAATTGCTCGCTTGTGCTCACGTAGCACTCTCAACAACTTTTCTTCCTGCAATTTAGACAAGTCAGAAGAAACAATAACAGGTAAAGTGTCAGAACTTCCCAAATAAGCATATTGAAGGTGAGGGGGTAGGGGTTTAAGCTCCAATTTTGGAGCTTCTTCAATTGACGGCTTTGGAGGGGGGCCACTTGGCCTATTCAGGGGCTCAAACGGGTTTATTCCTTGCATGTAAGCACATGATGCATCTAGGATATGCATCATCTCCTCAACCTCATCATCAATCTCCAAGCTATCAAACATCATGATTGCTTTTTCTAGAGAATCGTCTAGATATACAATCGTGTCAAGAAGTTTCTCATCCACCTCCACAACAGATATCATAGAGAGATCCTCATAGTGGCGGGGAAGTTGGATCGTTTTGTATATATTAAAAATGGCTTCCTCGTTGTCCACCCTCATAATCATTTTTCCCTCTCGCACTTTAATTATTGCATCACCAGTAGCCAAGAGAGGTCGTCCCAATATGATTGGAACTTGTTCATCAGCCTCAAAATCAAGAATAATGAAGTCAGCTGGGAAGATAAATTTCTCAATTTACAGCAATACATCTTCAATTACTCCTTCAGGGTAGGCTATGGACCTATTAGCTAATTGCAACATCACAGTGGTTGGTCTTGGAGCTCCCAGACCCAATTGCTTAAATAATGACAAGGGCATTAAATTTATGCTTGCCCCCAAATCACAAAGGGCACGACCCACGTTAATATTACCAATTTGTACAGGGATGGTGAAGCTGCCAGGATCCTTAAGCTTTTGAGGAAGCTTGTTTTGGACCCTTGAAGTGCACTCCTCAGTAAGTGCAACTGTTTCGAACTCAGTCAATTTCCTCTTGTGAGCCACTATATCTTTTATGTACTTAGCATATTTTGGGATTTCACGAAGTACATCCACCAACAGAATATTCAATTGAACTTGGCTTAACATAGAGAGAAATTTATTGAACATGCGATCATCATTCTTTTTCTGCAATCTCTGAGGGAAAGGTGGTGGTGGCCTTGCAGACTCCACTAGCTCTGAACTTGCATCATTTTTCTTTGACTTGTGTATTGCCTTAGGGATTAGCTCCCTCTCAGATATAGGACTGTTCTTTCTCTTCTTTGGCACTTCTTCTAGTTCCCTCCCGTTTCTGAGTGTAACTGCATTAACTTGAGGGTTCTTCTCTGTATCACTGGGAAGCGCGCCTGCAGGTCTAGTATTTTGATTTGCTGCTAACTGTCCCATTTGCCTCTCAAGATTTCTGAAATCGGTCCTGAGTTGTTGATTATCAAGCGACAACTTCTTCAGCAAGTCATTCGTACTCAATTCTGTTTGTAGGGGTGGTCTCTGAGGTTGATTGAAATTTCCTTGGGGCCTATACTGGTTCTGATTCTGTTGATTTCCTCCCCATGAGAAGTTAGGATGATTCTTCCAATTTGGATTGTAGGTATTCCCATATTGCACATGCTGATTCATTGGACCCCTGCTCTGTTGTCCCACATAGTATATAGACTCAGGATTCGTGGGGCACATGTCACTCATATGACTGTCACCACATAGTTCGCAACAAATAGACATCTGCTGTACATGTTGCATTTGTTGTGTTTGTTGCGTTGTCATTCTATTCATCTGATTTGCCAATTTTGCTATATCGACTCTCATGGCGGAAAAGTCATCAAGCTCAATCAACCCGGCTGCCTTCTGTTTAATTTCCCTTCTTGAATCCCCCTCTCCTTGCCAATTATGGTCATTGGCAGTGAAGTTATTTAGCAAGAGTTATATTTCACTATACGGCCTCGCCATGCAACTACCCCCACAAGCTGAGTCAAGATTCATTTTTGATGCTTCATCTAACCCATCAACAAAAGTGTGACCCAATACCTCATCAGTCTGACAATGATGCGGGCAGTCTCTGAGTAGCTTCTTGTATCTTTCCCAAGCTTGACGAAGTGTCTCGCCATCCCGTTGTTGGAACCCAAGAATTTGGCTCCTCAGGGACTTTGTCTTCTTAGTTGGGAAAAACTTGATTAAGAATTTCCTTGCTAGATCATCCCAAGTGTGGATTGAGTTCGCAGGCTCCTTTTGCAACCATTCCTTAGCTTCCCCCAACAGTGAAAAGGGAAATAGTGTCAGCCTGACATAGTCCTTGGAAACGTTCGGATAATTGTAAGTGTCCGTAATTTCCAAGAAGTTCTGAATGTGCCTCTGCGGGTCCTCATGAGATAGACCCACATATTGTCCTGTGGACTGAATCAGCTGTACCATGTACTGTTTGAGTTCAAAATGCCCAGTGATATCAGGCTTCACAATAGCCTGAGTCATATTCGCAAGATTGGGCCTTGCGGCTTCAATCACCAGACGCTCTTTATTACCTGCCATCTCTATTGGTTGTGGTTGAACTACGATGTCCAACTCTCTTTCTATTCTCGTTCTAGCTTCGAGTTCCCTTCTCACTCTATGTAGTGTTCGTTCGATTTCTGGATCAAGAGGAATGAGGTTGTTTGCACTTCTACTCCTCCGCATTCAAGAGAAGATCCTGCGTTAACACAAACAAGGCAAACTGAAAATTAAAACTTGAACAAATAACTAATAAAAGCTTAACTTAGTCAAGTAGCTAATTTCTAAGTCCCCGGCAACAACGCCAAAAACTTGTTGGGACCAAACACACTCACGCAAGTATACGTGGTCGTCAAGTAATAAAGTAGTGAATAAAGTATCGTTCCCACGAAGACTTATGATTAACTTTTGACTAATTCAAACTCGAATAGCTTATCGATTCAAAATATTTCTGACAAAATATATAATTTTCTAAATTACTACCTAAATGCTATCAAGTAATGAATTGCTAAGAATCAAACACAACACTTAAATAGTTTTGAATAACAATCAATAGGATATAATATTCCAGGGTCACGGGTTATCTAACAATCATGTTGCATTCTTAGTTTAGAGTAACTAATTGATTTATCTGGATTGTTGATTCATAGGGTTGATATTACTCGTAAGCATCTGCCGAGTCCTTACTCGCCTATTCAAGCTAACTTAATACCTATATGTCTATAGAATTAAGTTTAACAAGAATGCATTTACAATTCCTGTATTGCAACCGAGTAAGGCAATTAGGTATATGTCTATCCTAATTGCGAATTCGTTCCCCGATGCCCGGGTTTAAGAACTTATTCTATTTAATTCTATATGCAATCTAGAGTTCCTACTTTCGAGTTCAACTCTAGATTCGTAGATAGTATTTCACTGTTAGCTACTCAGCAAAATAATTTAAAACAGAATTAAATAAACAACCCAATATGATAAAATCAACTTCATCAAATTAAACTTCAAACATCAACATTCATGTATACCCATGACCCTAGAACAATAGGGTTCTTAGCTACTCATGTTCATACAATCATCAAAAATTGTATTTTCAAACATAAAATCAATGAATACTAGGAAAGGGATGGAAGAATTGATCAAATCCTCGCTTTTTAGTGTTTTGTGCCTCTCTTCTTCTTTTAAATCCCCCCCCCCTTCAAAAATAGGTTTAGGCTGGCTTTTATATGAGTTGGGGGCGTCTAGGGGTCGAAATAATCGAGTCCTAGTCAAAAAAGGAGAATTCCTATTGTGAGCGTCCAGGCCAGCATGGGGCGCTGGACCTGGCGCTCAAACTTCTTTGCTTCTGTAAAGTGCGCCATAGCGAGCGCCCCACGCTGGCTGTGGCGCTCAACTTCCATTTCTGCAATTTTTTTCCGATTTCGCTCCAATTCGCGCCCTTTCGTCCCAAATTGCATCCGAATGATTCCTACACATAGAAATACCAAACTTTAGCAAAAACAATCATATTAAACATCTCAAATCGTCGAGACTTGAACAAAATGTGAGGCGATATATACCAAAATATGCATTTATTAAGCCGATTATCACGTTCCTAGCTTTGAGGCGTCCTTGCAGGGTATAATACAGAGTTTAGATTCGACAGGATTGACAGGGCCCTCTGGATCCTCATCAGACCCATCCCAGCCAGGACCATCGCATTCAGGAGCTGTTTGAGGAGGCTTTTTATTTATATGTTCTGAGCCTATTTTATGTTGTCTTTTACTTTCTAGTCATGTCCAGTAGTATTGAGTCCTTTAGGTGGTGTCAGAGTTTGTCGTAGTCTGGTTGAGTTTGTCAAGTTTTTGTTATCATATTTCCTATTTTGTATTTGAAAACTAAAAAAATATATAAATGAAAATTCCAAAAAGATTTTTATTGTTTTAGTTTATTTTATTCATCACTTTTCCAGAACTACGCTTAGTCTAATATATGTGGAACATGATACGTAGGCGACCTACATCGGGTTTGATCGAATCATTTTAAAAATTAAAGAAAAGAAAAAAGATGAAGTTGTGGGATGTGAGAAATGAGAGGAAAGAAAAGAATGATAAGCATAAAGGAAAAGAGAAGAAAGAAAATGAGTAAACCAAGGAGTGTTAGAGAGGAAAGAAAAGAGGAAGGTTGGAACGAGCAAATTTGGATGATGCCATATGACCTTGTGACCCTCAAAGTCATTCTAGAACCGTTAATTGTTGATAGGTTCATTGCACGTAATGTGATATTATTATCTGATAAATGCCCTAACGCTAACATCTTGACTTTCTTTTGCTCCTCTTTGTTATCTTTATTATTATTATAATACAGGAAGGTGGTTAGTTTGTTGCACTCTGGCGAGTCATCCATACAACACTAGGTCAAAGAGCAAGGAAGTCATGGCTAGCAAAGAATTGGACACAAATGTTGTTGATCCATCAAGAGAGATCAACTTTTGGCCAAGAGGGACCAATCTGTTGTTCGCCTCTCAAAACTGGAAGCCAAAACTACTAAGGTTGTTGAGTTGGAGGCTCGTTTGCAGCAGAGCGAGCAAGAATTAGAGACCCTTAGCCAAGAGATCGGCCCGCTAAGGGTTTAATTTGAAGAAGTTAGGGCCAAACGGGTTGAAGTCCATAGTGTCGTACTTGCTGTATCCGATCGTGAGGCTGCCTCCGCTAAAAAGTTAAATAATTTGGAGGCAGCCTTGAACTCCAAAACTGAAGAGCTTGCTGTTGTCGGGGCGAAATATTCCCAATTGGAGGAGAAGTATAAGAAAACCATTGATCATGATAGACTTATCAGCTCTACTGTTCCCGAACTTGATGTTAGCCTCAAGTCTGTTAGATCCGCCCGGGAAAATCTATTTGCCGAGGTTGACTAGCTTAAAGAAGAACTCAAGCGCCGAGCGAATTCCCTCATTGTTGAAAAAACATATGTTATGTACAGCATGAGGAGAAAAACCTTGGAGGAGGCAAAAACGGGTGTTATTGACTTTGATGTCGAAATCGCTAAAGCCCGTGAGCTGGAGTCAGCTGCTAAAAGGGGTCTCTCAGCCAGGCCCGATGCCTCCGGTTCTTCTGGTTCCGGTTCCGAATCCTCGGGAACTGAAGAGCAACTGAAAGATAAAGATGTTGAGGGACAAAATAATGAGGGTCAAGATATCGAACCGGCGGCGGATCCATCTACTTCCCCTAGGGGCACAGATTATTCTCTTCCTCCAGGTTCCGGAGATGCAGCAGCATAGCTTTTCATTTCTTTTTCCAACTTTTGTACTTGTGCCATTTTGGCACATTTATAGAAATAACTTTTGCTCAAGTATTGCATGAGCCTTTCTACATTATTTTGTTTGAACATTTATACAAGTTTTAATCTTTGTGTTCTTTCTTGCTTAAGTGTTTTGCGCAAGTTTTATTGTTTTCGTCTGATTATGCAAGGCTTTGTGTGTATTTTCTCCTAAAAGCATTTGGATTTCGACCACAATTTCTTCTAAAATCAACCCTTTATCGTGAGGGTTTTCATAAAGGAGGGCCCTCTTATGTTTACGGTACTCTTGAAGATGGTGTCTTTTGTTCATTACGGCACTAGCATTTGAAGTACTTGTTTAACTTTCAAATGACAAAATCAATTCATCGTTCAGATAAGAAACAAGATAGAAATAAAAGTACTTTACTTTATTCCTTTCATTTTCAAAAAGTACACAAGCATTCGTTATGCTAAAAAGAAATTTCCATTTCTTGTGTCTGACTTGTACAACTTGTTTCTAAGGGGCTTGCCGCGCAATCCCCGGTCCTGATGATACAACTATGTTTCGAATTTCGTATTTCGGTCAACGTGGCAGTCATTATTTCCGTATCCTCATATCACCCCCCCTCTCAGTGTTCGAATGCGAAAAATGCGAATTTGAACACTGAAAGTTTTGCACCTTCTAGGATTGCACTAATGAATCGCTAGATAATCTTCAATTCGGTGACAAACTTCACTTTCCCTTAGGAATTTATGCAATCGAGCCAAATACTATCTAACAATCCCCTAGTGGGTTTCACTTGTGAATGGTCGGGTAACGTTTGTTCGGTAGCAATCTTAACTTCACGATGGGAATTTTGCTACCGAGCAAATGATTATCTAACCGCTCCAGAGTGGTTCTTTGTTGTTGTGCCTTGCTATTAAAAGGTCTTATTGCTACTGTTGAAACCTTCATCGTAGTATGCTTTTTGTTGCTGCTTCATTAAAAATCTTGCCAGAAAAACCCAATTGGGACAAAACTGGATGAAGGAAAAAATAGTGCAGCACATACTTTCAGTACAGGTGATGTTCTTCAGTAATAGTATCTCTTGAGGTGTGCCACATTCCAATTGCTTGGAAACTTCTCTCCATCTTGGTTATCCAATTCGTATGAACCTTTCCCGGTGACAACTGAAACCAGGTAGAGGCCTTCCCATGTAGGACCTAACTACCCTGCGTTGAGTTCCCGGGTGTTTTGTGTTACTTTCCTTAGAACCAAGTCTCCCACTTTAAAATAACAGAGGTTGGCTCTTCGATTATAATATCTTTCTATTTTATGCTTTTGAGTTGCCATCCTTATATGTGCCAAGTCCCTGGGCTCATCGAGTAGCTCCAAATTGACTAGCATTGCTTTGTTGTTTGCCTCTTCATTTTCCTGGAAATATCTCAAGGTAGGTTCCCCTACTTCCACCAGAATCAAGGCTTCTTCTCCGTTCACAAGGGAGAAATGAGTCTCTCATGTGCTCGATTTGGTCGTTGTTCGGTATGCCCAAAGTACTCCAGGCAGTTCCTCGGGCCATTTACCTTTAGCTATTGAGGGCACAGTAGCCGAGGTCTCATGAGAAAAAATGGTTTCGACAGGCCGCTCGGGGGTAGGGAAGCACTAAGATTATCAAAGTATGACTTCAACGTTGATGTTGCCAGCATCATATCAGCCATCAGGCACATCAAGGAAACCAAGTGGCGTCGACCATTACAGTCCGACCCTACCCAAAGAGATCCTAAATTGATTTCATGGCACTTATTTCCACAGGACCGGGGATTGCCAAAAATTGAGAGAAGAAGTTGATCGGTTGTTCAATAACAGGCACCTCCGAGAATTCTTGAGTGATCAAGCCAAAAACCACTTCAGGAATATGGACGCCAACAAACAGACCGAACAAGAGGAGCCTCAACATGTCATCAACATGATCAATGGAGGGGTCGATGTCCCCCAAGGGACAATGATAAAGCGCACTAGAGTATTTATCGCAAGGGAAAAACACATTCGAGATTATGTCCCGGAGGAAACCATTTCGTTCAGTGACGAGGATGCCGAGGGCATCGTACAACCTCACAATGATGCACTGGTAATATCCGTACTTATCAATAAATCTCGAGTTAAACGTGTGTTGATTGATCCAGATAACTCATCTAAGATCAACAGATCGAGGGTCGTAGAGCAATTAGGGCTACATGAACAAATAGTGTCGGCAGTCTAGGTGTTAAACGAATTTAACATGGCATGCGAAACCACTAAATGGGAGATAACCCTACCAGTGAACACCGCCAGAATGATCCAAGAGACAAAGTTCTATGTGATCGAAGGGGACATGAGGTACAACGCCCTATCAGAAGGTCCTGGGTTCACAACATGAGGGCGGTACCCTCGACCTTACACCAGGCATTGAAGTTCCCTACACCGGAAGGAGTCAAGACGGTCTACGGAGAGTAGCCGGCCATAAAGGAGATGTTCGCAGTCGACGGTCGTTTTAACATCAAGAAACACGAAGTCGGCCAAAAAGGAAGAAATTAAATAGCAATATCACCGATGCCGGTCTCGGCCAAACCGGAGGAACGGGGAATAGACAGGGAGGATGATTACGGAATTCCGAGATCGTTCATAGCTCTTGATGATACCGATGCCACCAAATTGATGGTCGAAGAGTTGGAGCAAGTCATATTGATCGAGCACCTACTAGATCGAAAGGTAAACCTGGGCATGGGGTTAACCCCCAAGCTCAGGAAAAAACTTATTAATTTTCTTAAAGCTAACATAGACTATTTCGCTTAGTCCCAACTTGACATGACAAGGATCCCACCGGAGATAACCATTCATAAGCTGAGTTTAGACCCGAAGTTTCATCCGGTTAAGCATAAGAGGAGACTGCAGTCCGAGGTCAAGCATGCGTTCATCAAGGACGAGGTATCCAAACTCCTTAAAATAGGGTTCATTCGGGAAGTTAAATACCCGAAATGGTTAGCTAACATAGTGGTAGTACCTAAAAAGGGAATAAGCTAAGAATGTGTGTAGATTACAAATATCTAAACAAGGCATGCCCCCAGGATTCTTTCCCTTTGCCTAACACTGATCGTATGATCGACGCGACGGCCGGGCATGAGATACTCAGCTTTCTCGATGCCTATTACAGGTATAACCAAATTCGGATGGACCCGAACGATCAAGAAAAGACTCTTTCATCACTAAATTTGGCACCTACTATTATAATGTAATGTCGTACGGATTAAAGAACGCATGTGCCACCTATCAATGCCTAGTAAACAGGATGTTCGAAGAACAGATAGGAAAATCAATGGAAGTTTATATTGACGACATGTTAGTCAAGTCCCTGCGAGCATAGAACCATTTGAAATATTTGCAGGAGACATTTGACATACTAAAGAAATACAATATGAAGTTGAGCCCAGAGAAGTATATATTCGGGGTTGGATCGGGAAAATTCCTCGGGTTCATGGTATCCAATCGAGGGATCGAGATCAACCCCGACAAAATCAAAGCCATAGAAGACATCACCATGATGGACAATGTCAAGGTCGTTCAAAGGCTGACCGGGCATATAGCCGCCCTGAGCTGCTTCATATCGAGGTCCTCGGACTAAAGCCATCGATTCTTCTCACTGTTAAAAAGAAGAATAAATTTTCCTAGACACCAGAATGTCAGCAAGCATTGGAAAACTCAAACGGTACCTATCAAGTCCTCCCCTGTTGCATACTCTGAAGGCGGACGAACAACTGTACCTTTACTTGGCGGTTTTCAAAGTGATGATAAGTGGAGTCTTAGTCTAGAATGAGGAAGGTACGCAACTTCCTGTTTACTATGTCAGTAGAACTCTTGGCGAGGCTGAAACAAGGTATCCTCACCTAGAAAAATTGGCGCTCACTTTGCTAAGCGCCTCCAGAAAGCTAAAGTCGTACTTTCAATGCCACCCCGTATGTGTCATGACCTCTTAACCATTAAGGAACAACATGCACAAACCCGAACTCTCAGGCCGGTTGGCCAAATGGGCCGTCTAAATCAGCAGGTACGATATCGAGTATAAACCCTGAACTGCCATAAAATCTTAGATTTTGGAAGATTTCGTGGCCGACTTCACACCAGCCTTAATACCCTAAGTTGAAAGGGAATTACTGTTAATCTCAAGGACCACTTCGGGGATCTGGACACTTTTTATAGATGGTGCCTCGAACGGGAAGGGGTACGGGCTCGACATCGTATTAAAATCGCTTACGGGAAATGTAATTAGGAATTCTATCAGGACTATGAAATTGACTAACAATGAGGACGAGTATGAGGCCATGATTACAGGTCTAGAATTGGCTAAAAGCCTTGGGGCCGAGGTGATCGAAGCTAAATGTGACTCTGTCCTCGTGGTAAATCAAGTTAACGGGACGTTCAAAGTAAAAGAAAAATGGATGCAAGGTACTTAGACAAATTATAGGTAATGTTGCATCAATTCAAGGAATAGACCATGCAACACGTACTCGAGACCAGAACAGCGAGGCCGATGCTCTGGCTAACTTAGGGTCGTCGGTCGATGCCGATGTCGATGAATTCAGTTCGAGAACAGTAGTGCAGCTCATTAAGTCGGTGATAGAAGAAGGCCACGCAAAAGTAAACTCAACGAGTTTAACTTGGGATTGGAGGAACAAGTACATAGACCACTTGAAGACCAGAAAATTGCCCTCGGATCCCAAAGAATCTAGAGCCCTGCATACCAAGGCTGCTAGATTTAGCTTGGTCGAAGGGGAATTATTCAGCAGAACCTTCGACGGCCCGCTAGCCAGATGCTTGGGACCGGGAGAGACCGAATACGCCTTGAGAGAAGTTCACGAAGACACTTGAGGGAACCATTCGGGGGTAGAAGCTTTGGTCAAGAAACTAATCAGGGCCAGCTATTACTGGACTGAAATGGAGAAAGACGTGAAGGACTTCGTACAGAATTACGATGACTGCCAGATATGCCCTATGATCCCATCAACCGGGAGAAATGCTCTACTCAATTTTGTCTCCGTGGCCATTTATGAAGTGGAGAATGGACATTGTCGGTCCCCTACCGTGGGCACCCGGTAAAGCTCAATTCATAATATTCATGACCGATTATTTTTCAAATGGGTCAAGGCACAAGCATTCAAAAAGGTCCAAGAGAAAGTGATGGCAGGCTATAATCTCATGTTTTAGTCGATTATTACATTCCAATTTACTGCACTTTAATTGAGTTTGAGATTTAATCGTAAGTGTTTTGCACTAATTGTGTGTTTTATGCCTTGTAGGAGTGATTCCGAGCTATATAGATGTTATGGAATAAATTCAAGTGATTTGAAGCTTTGAAGTCTGAGTAAAAGCCCAAGGAATTAAGCCAGGATCGTGTTCGGGGATCAACGGATGATAGTGGAACGAAACAAAGTATCAAGTAGGCACATTGTGCAGTGTCTAGTAAAATATACATAACGTTTCGCTCGGAACTCCTTTTTTACTTCATAATATATTTTTGGAAATAAAATTCAAAGAGATACAACTTTCATGTTTTACATTTTTTCAAATTCCCAACAGAACAGGGTGAAAAGTGCACGGTCAGTGCGCGGCCGCGCACTGACTATGCATATGGGGTAGAACAGTGTGAAAAGTGCGCAGCCAAGTGCGCGGGCACACTTCCAGGCGCGTGGCCGCGCACGTCCAATTTCGAAAAAGTATCCTTTTTCGCGTAGTTGAAGGTGTATTTGTTTGGAGCCGACCCTACTTGGTATATATACATAGAAAAATGGTATTTTGAGGACTTTTGACATAATTTAGACCGAAGGAAGCTAAGGAGAAGAGGGAGAAGCAAGAGCACAAGAATTTCACCATTCATCCTTACTCATGACAAGGGTTTGGATGTTTTATATTTTCCTTTGACTTAAACTTAATTGTGATGAATTTCTCCATATCCATGGAGTAATTCTTCCTTAGGGATTGATGGATTTTGTGTTTTGAGAATTGTTTGTGGATATTAACTCTAGTTTTATGTATTAAATCGTTTTGGGTATTTTTATTGTTGCATATATATTCACTTGTTTATGTAATCGAAAGAAGCATAATTTGTGATGTTTTGCATTATCTTATTGGTTGAATTCATTAATTCTTGTTAGTAATCGAAAGAGGCTAGTTGAATTAATGTTTAGACCTAGTTAGGAGGATAATCAAAAGAGATTCTCCTAAGGATCAATCCACAACGAATTCTTGCATATATTCACCAAGATTAACTTAGTTCATATCGTAAGGTTGAGACTTAATCAAGAGAGGAGTTTCTACACAATATTTGAACATAATAGAGTGAATTCGAGATACTCACTTGAACCATAGTATTGAAGTAACTAGAGTTAATTCCCAAACAAGTTTCTTACACCTATCCAACCAACCCCTATTTTCTCCCTTTGATATCTTCTTGCTTACTCTTGTTGCGATTGTCATTAGCCCATAGTTTAGACTTTTAGTAAATTTTAGTTTTAAATCACACAACTCTAAATTGTTGACCATCTTGGATAGCAATTAAAACTAGAAGCTAAGAAAACACTGTTTAAATCCAATCCCTGTGGATATGGTATTTTTTATATTATATTCGACTAGCGAGCATAATTTTGTGTTATGTTTTTAGCTCGTCAAATTTTGGCACCGTTACCGGGGATTGGCAATCAATAGTGTTTGAAATAGTTTGTAGTGCTAATTCAGGAATGTTTGTTTTTGTTTTTATTTTATTTTTATCTTTTTACGTTTGGGTGTTCTTTGACTGTGCGCAAGCTTAAATTGGTGCATGACACAATCTTCTGGGAAGGAATTGCAACCATACGAACCAGAAATCGAGAAACATCTGCGACAGTTGAGGAGGGAAAGAAATCTCTCTGAGAAAATAGAAACAGATGGGAAATCCTCAACCAAAGAAAAGATGACGGGAGATGATAATAATGTTGATTTGGTTGCGAGAGAGGCAGCCCAACTCAGAGAGAAAGCTGCAAGAGATGCTGAAGAAGCAGCACTCAGAGATGTACAAATTGCTTATGAGGAGGAGAGAGCTCGAAGAATAGCTCAGAATCAGCTCGTGGGTGCAGACCAGTTTGGAAACATAGCTCCCGGCCAAGGGAGACCACTTGGTGATTATGCTAGACCGGTCTACAACCAAGGTTTATCAAGTGTGAGACCACCTCCAGCTGCACCCAATAATTTCGAGCTGAATCAAGGGTTGCTTCAAACCCTCCAAAACAACTGTGTCTTCAGAGGAAAGATGAACGAAGATCCGAACAATCATCAAATGGACTTCGAGGAGATCATGAACACCTTTCAATACAATGGTGTGTCACAAGATGTTATTTACTTAAGGGCATTCTCGTCACTCTAAAAGATGATGCAAAGCACTGGCTTCGAAGCTTGCCCCAGGGATCAATTAGAACATGAGAGGAGATGACCTCAAAGTTTCTTGATAAATATTTCTCCTCAGCTAAAACGGGCAAGTTTAGAAGAGAAATCAATAACTTTTTCCAGAATGAGACTGAAACTGTGTTTGAAGCATGGGAGAGGTTTAAAGAGATTGTGCGAAAGTGTCAACACAGCGGAATTGAACTCTGGATGCAACTCCAGGACTTTTGGGATGGTTTGACACCAACCTCACGTAAAACATTGAGCAATGCAGCTGGAGGTCCGTTAATGAAGAAGACTCCAGAGGAGATAGTCACTATTCTAGATGAGCTATATAAAGATGCAAATCAGTGGCCCTCGGAGATTACTGAAATAAGAAGATCAAATGGTGTTCACCAAGTTGATACTAACACATCGGTGCAGGTGGACCTTGATGCCATGGCAAAGGAAATAAGGAAGCTAACCTTAGCTTCAATACATAATGAGCCTCATACAGCATGTGACATATGTGGAAGAGGACACCCTACTCATGAGTGTCAAGCTTCAATTGAGGAATTTAATGTTGTAGGTAACTATAATTTCATTACAATAGGTCAGAAGCACCCCGATTTTTCATGGAGTTCACCCGGGGGTATAGTAAATGCATGGCAACAAAACAACTCCAGATTTCAAGGAGCTTCCAGTTTTGTAAAGCAGCAGAGGCCGCACTTTCAGCCTCAACAACTAATTCAGTATGGGTTAGAAGATCTAATAAAATCCTTCATTGTCAAGACTGATGAAAGATTAGATGCTCATGTGGCAGCTATCAAAGAACTTGGGACAGGTTTGCGTAACTTGGAGAGACAAGTGGGACAAATTGCAACTGTATTATCTGAGAGGATCCCAGATACTCTGCCTGCTGATACTGAAAAGAATCCCAAAGAAAGGGTAAATGTTGTGACCTTGAGAAGTGGACAAGTGTTGAAGGATCCTACTCCAATTCAAAAAGATGTTGCGCCTAAAATAGAAAGTGGGAAGGAGCTGAAAATTGAAGATGGTGATAAAAAGACTGAGAAGAAGAAAGGCAAGAAGGGAGCTGAGAAAAAGAAAAAGGAGGAAACTTTAAGAAGGGAGGACACTGATGATGGGAGCAAGCACATGCATGCTCTACCTTTTCCTCAAAAGCTCTATACAAAAAAGCTGGACAAGCAGTTTGAGAGATTTCTAGACATCCTAAGATAGGTTAATGTAAACCTGCCATTCACTGATGTTATCTCACAAATTCCAGCTTATGCAAAGTTCTTGAAGGAGATCCTTACAAAGAAGAGGAAGATAGAAGAGACCTCAGTGGTCAAGCTTATAGAGCATTGCAGTGCTATCTTGCAAAATAAACTCCCACAAAAGTGTGGAGATCCAGGGAGTTTTACTATACCTTGCTCTTTAGGCACTCTAAATTTTGATAAGTCTTTATATGATTCTGGTGCCTCAATTAATCTAATGCCATTGTCTATTTATAGGAAACTGGAGAAGGAGATTGGAGAGATAAGGTCGGTGCCAATATCTTTGCAGTTGGCAGACCAAACGACTTTAATACCCGAGGGGATAGTAGAAGATGTTTTAGTTCGGGTAGATAAGATTGTATTTCCTGTACACTTTATAGTGGTGAATATGGAGAAGAACTAGGTGGTCCCCCTCATCCTAGGAAGACCATTTTTAGCAACGAGTAGAGCTATATTGGATATACATGATAGAAAACTCATTCTTAGAGTGGGTGAGGAGACTATGACTTTTGAGATGAATGTAGAAACTACAGTGAAAAAGTAGAAGCCAACTGCAAGTGTTGAGTGGAAGGTGAAGAGTTCAAAAGAGAAGGCTCCAGTGATTGAGAAAGACAAGTGTGGGGTGTACCCCAAGAAGGCTGAGAAGAAGCTGTCCGCGTGGATGTGTGCACTAGTTCGAGCACGTGGAATGGAGCCCGACTTCGACTTAGACCCCGACTGAAAATTCAGGGAAGTTTCCTTTATCTTATACTTTTAAATTGTGTGTCATGGGGACATGCCACAACTTAAAGTGTGGGTTAGGGGTATATTTGTATGTTGTATGTATATGTATTTTAGTTTTTTTTATTAATTTTAGTAGTTAGAGATAAAAACAAAATTAAAAAAAACATAAAAAGTTTAAATTTTTTTATTTTTCCAGACGATGGATATCATTCGACGGGTTTCTTGAGGGATTAAAGTCGAAAGAAAAATTCAAAAAAAAATTTCTTTTGTAGTTAGTGTAATAATTTTTCCTTGGTTTTTCTTTGTGCTGCGGTTCTTTTCTAAGGGTTTTGTTTGAACCGGGTGTAGTTAGATTTTTGTTTTTAGAAGTAGAAAAATCTTGTGCTATGATTTGAATTAAAAGCAAGGCCTCTTGACTTTGTTATACCTTGAGAATAGTGAGTTCTTTAGTGTGACGGTTAGGCTCAGTTTTTGACTCTTGCATAAGTACCTTAAATCATATGATCTTAACTTTCCTTAACTGCTTAGACTAGAGTGTCTTGATGAGTCCAATCCTAAGTGAGTTATGTGCCATGTGTGTGAGAGGTTTTGTGTTATTCTGTGCATTGCATTTGATATCTAGAACTTGCCCAGTGTGTTTGCAAAGCGAAATAGTAGTTTTATTCAGTCTTAGAAGTGATGTAGGCGTTTCTTTGTTGAGCCAGTTATGTTCTATTACCCATCTAATTGTTATATATCGTAGTTAACTCATTTGAGTCTGTAATCTTGTTTTCCTTGGCAACCACATTACAAGCCTTACCCAATTGTTTGAATTGACAATCTATTTGAACCTTGTACCTCTCGTGAGCACTTGAAGTTGTTATGAATTTTGTAAAAGATGAAGTATGGGGTGGTTGGTTTGGCTTTTGATTGGAACTATTGAAATAAGGAGGAAGGTGCATTGTTTTGAAAAAGTAAGCGCCACTTGAATTGAAAAAGAAAGAAAAAAATATTGTATTGTTGTGAAAAATATTCTTTGATTGTGGTGACTCTTGATGTAAATGAGCTTAAATAATATGGGAGTTAATGTATGTTGATGTGAAGGTGGAGTATGGTTTGGCATAAGTGTGGGGTTTTGAATGTTAAAGTGTATGTATTAAAGTGCTTATATCTAAATGTATCCTACCCGTCCCGCAGCCTACATTACAACCAGTTAAAAGTCCTACTTGATCCTTGACTGAATGAGCTCAATTAGTAGAGTAGTACACTACGGACAAGCCTATGGTTCATCTTTGTGGCATATGAATGTTATTTCTGAGAGTGAGCGAATTCTTTCTATCTTGAGTTTTTAATTGTTATTAAATTCTATGGTGTGAGGAAATACTCTCTATTGTGTGTGAGGGCACATGATTCATGAAGGAAAGATAATGTCATTGACCTCTATGTTAGAGTAAGTGAGTGAGTTGTGAATAATGTGTGGTACTTGTGAGTCAAATCTTGAGGTGAAGATGTTACACTATTGTGCTTAGTCTATTTTAAATATTCTTGGTGTGATGAGTTAGGAGAGTTGCTTAGTAAGGTTGTGTCTATATAAAGTGTGGTTTGATTGCTCGAGGACGAGCAATGGTTTAAGTGTGGGATGTTGATGGTAGGCTATAATCTCATATTTTAGTCGATTATTACATTCCAATTTACTGCACTTTAGTTGAGTTTGAGCTTTAATCGCTAGTGTTTTGCACTAATTGTGTGTTTTATGCCTTGTAGGAGTGATTCCGAGCTATTTAGATGTTATAGAATAAATACAAATAATTTGGATCTTTGAAGTCTGAGTAAATACCCAAGAAATTAAGCCGGGATCGTGTTCGTGGATCAACAGATGATAGTGGAATGAAACGAAGAATCAAGCAGGCATATTTTGCAGTGTCTAGTAAAATGTACATAACTCTTTGTTCGGAACTCCGTTTGGATTCCACAATATAATGTTGGAAAGATAATTCAAAGGGCTACAACTTACATGTTTTATTATTTTTCAAATTCCTAACATAACAGGGTGAAAAGTGCGTGGCAATTGTGTGGTTGCGCATTGACCGTGCATATGGGGCAGAACAGTGTGAAAAGTGCGAGGCCAAGTGCGCGTGCACACTACTAGGTGCGCGGCCGCGCACGTCCAACTCCGAAAAAGTTTCCTTTTTTGCGTAGGAGAAGGTGTATATGTTTGGGCCTGACCCTACTTGGTATATATATAAAGGAAAACGGTATTTTGAGGATTTTTGACATAATTTAGACCTAAGGAAGCTAAGGAGAAGAGGGAGAAGCAAGAGCACAAGGATTTCACCCTTCATCCTCACTCAAGACAAGGGTTTGGATGTTTTATGTTTTCCTTTGACTTAAACTTATTGTGATGAATTTCTCCATATCCATGGAGTAATTTTTCCTTAGGGATTGATGGATTTGGTGTTTTGAAAATTGTTTGTGGATATTAACTCTAGTTTTATGTATTGAATCGTTTTGGGTGTTTTTATTGTTGAATATATATATTTACTTGTTTATGTAATCAAAAGAGGCATAATTTGTGATGTTCTACATTATCTTATTGGATGAATTCATTGATTCTTGTTAGTAATCGAAAGAGGCTAGTTGAATTAATATTTAGACCTAGTTAGGAGGATAATCGAAAGAGGTTCTCCTAAGGATCAATCTACTACGAATTCTTGCATATATTCACCAAGCTTAACTTAGTTCATATCGTAATATTGAGACTTAATCGAGAGAGGAGATTCTACTGAATGTTTGAATATAATAGAGTGAATTCGAGAGACTCACTTGAATCATAGAAGTGAAGTAACTAGAGTTAATTCTCAAACAAGTATCTTACACCTATCCAATCAACCTCTATTTTCTCCATTTGATATCTTATTGCTTACTCTTGTTTCGATTGTCATAGCCAATAGTTTAGACTTCTAGTAAATTTTAGCTTTAAATCACACAATTCTAAATTGTTGATCATCTTGGATAATAATTAAAACTAGAAGCTACGAAAATATTGTTTAAATCCAATCCTTGTGGATACGATATTTTCTATACTATATTCGACTAGCGAGCATAATTTTGTGTTGTATTTTTAGCTCGTCAGAAAGAAGTCATTAACTACATTTGGGACCACAAAATATGTCGATTTGGGATACCGGCCGAGATCGTCTACGATAATGGAAAACAATTCGTCGGCAACAAGGTAAATAAATTTTTCGAAGATCACAAGATCAAGAAGATATTATCAACACCTTATCACCCTAGTGGGAACGAGCAGGCATAATCAACAAACAAGACCATACTTCAAAACCTGAAAAAGAGGTTGACCGATGCGAAAGGGAAGTGGAAGGAGATCCTGCCGAAGTCCTATGGGCATACCTTACGACATCGAAATCTAGCACCAGAGCCATCCCATTTTTATTGGTTTACAAAGCCGAAGCCTTAATACCAGTCGAGGTGGGAGAACCAAGCCTCAAGTTCCAATATGCTACAAAAGACCTAAACGGCAAGGCCATGATCATGAGCCTGGAACTATTGGATGAAAGGCGGGAGGCTGCTTTGGTCCAGTTGGCCACCCAGAAATAGCGAATAGTAAGGTATTACAACCGAAGAGCCAGCCTCTGACACATTCAAGTCGGGGAGTTGGTGTTGAGGAAAGTAACATTACACATCAGGAACCCGAATGAAAGGAAGCTGGGACTAAACTGGGAAGGACCAAATTGAGTCGTCGGAGTAACCGAAAAAGGCTCGTACAAACTCGAAGCGGGAAACAGCGTACAACTACCGAACAACTGGAACGTGACACACATAAAGCGGTACTACTGCTAAGGTACGAACTCAATTAGTCTTTAATTATAGTATAAATTGAACTAACATATGCAGGTAAACGGCCAAGGACATATATGGATATTAGGTCTGAAAGCATGATAAGTGTGGATTTTGACCACTTATTAGCACATTTTTGCTTCTGTTTTAGTCCAAAAATATTGATTTATGTTCCCAATACTAATAAAAGTGTACAAATTGCAGGAATATTGGAAATTCGAGCTCCCATGATGAAATCTGACTCAAAAAGGAGTGTTCCGACTCACAAGGCAAGAAAGAGACGACATAAGAAGTGCGGTCCGCAGAGGTATTTCTTCTGCCGTAGAAGAAAGTGCGGACGGCAGAACTCCCTCTGTGGCCGCAGAACAAGTGGAGAAGCCCATCAGTCTTTTAGCAGATGTGCGCCCGTAGAACAAGGTCTGCACTGATAAAGAACTAAAAGTTCATAGAGTGTGCAAATGACCAAGACCTGAAGCCTTGCCTGAAGTGCGGACTGCACAAGAATTGTGCGGCCGCAGAAGATGCATCACAGCCGCAGACCACATTGTGCGGCTGTAGAATCTAAGTCCTTACAAGTTGAAGTAATCTGCGGACCGCACATAGAATTTTGCGGCCGCAGAACCTCCTGAGGGGCATTTTTGTCAGCGAATTTTGTGCCACTATAAATAGACGAGAATTGCATTTTTAGGTCAAGTTTTAAAGTTTGAGCTATTGTAGTTGTTATATTTTGCTATTTTAGGAAGTTTGTGACTATTTTGGGATTTAAACATCATATTTTATCATTTTAATCTTAGCATCTGAGTTTAATTAGTATTTCTTCTTTGTTGTCTTCATTTTTCAGTATGTGTAGTTAGATTCTTACTAGGGTTGTGACCTAACTTTAGTATGTAAACCTTACGGGTATTTAATTTAATATTTGTTTATGATTGGGTGTTGATTATTTAGCCTTTTTTATGCTTTTATGTTAGAATTAATGGTTGCAAACATTGATTCGTGCCCCTTTGACTTAGTTCTTACTTGAGAAAGAGGTGCCTAGTCTAGGAAAACTTGGCTAACAAGAAATTGGACTAATTAAGGGTTTGATTAGCCTAATTAAAGGGTTTTAACTAGAGATAGTGAGAACCCGACTTGAGCTCATATCAACTATTTAGCTTGATACCCATTTGGGCTTGAGAAAGCCAAATTAGGCAAAATCACTCTATGACCGAGAGGTATTGAGTGGGTAACTTAGAGTTGAGAGCTATAATACACCCCGATCAATAAAATAAGTGTTAACATATTTAACCCATTAGGCGAACACCTAGGTTAAAGTCACATCCCTAGGCTTTTAAACTATTTGGAAAAACAACAAAAACAATCATTCACTTTCTAGTCTCTTCTCTTTAGCTAATAACTGTTAGAGTTAGTTTAGAAGTAGAAATCAAAACCCTTTGTTTGGGAGTGCAATTTAGTTGTTCCATTTGCTCTCGTCAAGTGTATACCCCTAACACCCATATTAAACTCCCTGTGAAAATCGACCCCGATTCTTGTTGGGTACTATTCTTCCAACAACCGTTTTCACTCATTATTGAGTGCAGATTGGACGTGGACCAAAGCTAGCAGGTCCATCATGCCCATCCACCCTTCGGCCGTGGCCTTCACTTCGTCCATCTTGGCCCAGAGCTAGTCGATTAGGTCTACCTTCTGTTGGACCTGCGAAGTTGTATCATTAGTCACCACGACTAGCTGCTCATTTTTAGCCTTAAAGATTTTTACCTTATTAATCAGATCAGTATGTTCCCGCTTCAGGGTCGAGGCCTCCTTCTGAGCTTTTTCCAGCTTAGCCCGAAGAATCGGCAGGTCTTAAAGGGCCTAGTCTTGTTGCTCACTAAGGGCCTTGTACATGTCCTTCTTTCGGACCTGCTCTTTGAGCTCGAACCCGAGTTGGCTAACCTCCAAGCAGTACCGGAGGAATCTTTCATGATGAAGCACTGAAGCCTGAAAAAATGAATTTAGTAAACGACATCAAAGTCTAAAGAAAGATTCACAAAGGTATACAAGAGGCCAATGCCTTACCCGGTTCAGCGCCGGTTGCGCCTCGTTGAAGAGGCTCGACATGCCCACCTCGTTCATCTTGGCCTGGTCCTCCTCGGTCACCAGGCATCGGAGGTAGCTGTGTCACGTCCCGACCTCGGGGAGCGCAATCGGGATAACCCAATCGAGCAAGCCTTCTAAATTGACTTATACCCGACTTACTCATAAATAAAGAGAAGATAAATTTCATTAATTAACACCAAGAGGATTCATGAACAACACTAATTCCATTACCATTAGTTGCTTCATTTTAAAGTCTCTAAATACATACTCTTTCAAAATTGAAGTGAAACAATTGATTCCAATACACCAAGACTAGTTTGACTTTCCCAATGCCCATATATATACAACCCACACGGTGTCTACGGAGCCTCTAATGGATACAAATGAATTCTATGATAATATCGGCAACAAGGCCCCGTCTATACTTCAAACACAATACACGGGGAACAAAAGATGGAAGACTCCGAAATGAAGTGGGGCTCACCGAATCTGCTGGGAAGAGGGTGTGCTGCTATCACTGATCAATACCACCTGCTGCGGAACTACCTGCATCCATTAAAGATGCAGCATCCCGTGAAAAAGGGATGTTAGTACATATGGAATAGTACTAGTATGTATGACTAAACACCCTCTCATTAGAATAGGTAACAATACAGGAAGAACAGTCATAAAATCAATGGAAGCCTCAACCAATACTAAAACATCAAGTTAGGTGAAAGATAACTTTTCAAGTAAATTTCCATTATTTTAGGTTGGGAGATCTTAGCATCGATATACCACTGTGATTTTAGCACGAAGTCTGATCACAGCCCGATCGGCTAGGCCGTCTCACCCAGAGACATAAACCATATTCACAATCACTATTACGATTTCAATCATTATCTCAATCATAATTTCACGCACCATCACCACCATGTGTGCGACATGGCATCCGATCACGACCCGACCGGCTAGGCCATCTCACCACAATGTCGTGTGGATCGACATCACCCTTTTCTAGCAATCATCTCATACCAATAAAGGGGAATAATTACAATCCACTCCTAAATCGGCATGTGTAGTTTTGGGGTTAGGCTATTTCAACCTACCCTTCCTCGGTGACTAATTACTCCCAAAGTGTTCATTATTAAAAGGGTTTACAACTCATTTCAACATCCTTTACACGTTCCTTAGTTTTATTGGCACTAGTGGCCCCAAACGTAATATCATACTTGGCATGTTGGCCGTGTTTCACATTTCATGCTCACTTCTTTCACTTTCAACATCATCACGGATTATTGACAACAAAGCATTTCTATTCAAGACTTTAAGTACACATATGAGCAAGTAAGAGTCTTAAGCACGTTGAGATTTCATACACAATTCGGCATAATAGCTTTCATTTGAATCACGACTTGAAGTTATAACATTTAGATATGCAACCCATACTTTGAACACATTCTCAAATGGTAATACAATGCAACAAAGAATATTTGAAATACAAATTGAACACATATATATTTTAACACAAGGCTTATTCAGAATAATCAATTTATAATGAGCAACTCAGGACTTACAAGGACATTGTGGGGTTCAATTCTAAAAGAGGAGATTAGCCATCATACCTCGCCTAGAGCTTCCCTTAAATTACTACAATGTTCCAGAAATCTTAGCCACTTCGATTTATTTAGAGATATAGTAAAATTGAACACATATTAGGAAGGAGTTCATAGTTTCAGCTCATTTGAGTATTTTATCAAACATTAGGTGTGCATTAAGGTTTCAAGGTCCTTCTATGGTAGATTCCTTCATCCCCAACCCAATATCTATCATTTTCAACTCAACAACCTTCCTACAACTTTGTTGGTACATGCATGCATAGATAATACCCCTACACCTAAGAATTACACTCCCCATTATCCATCTTCTACCCCAAACTCGAAATTGAAGACTAGGGTATGGAACCTTACCTCTTGGATGAAGACCTTATGACTTTTTCATGTGAATTCTTCAAAACTTGAGCAAGGATTGGTAAACAATTAGTTTAGGAACCCCCTTTAACTCTAGAGCACTTCCCCACTCTCAAAATATCAGGTTTTTACCTTATAAATGGTCTTCAACGACTATATATCAAAATAGAGCCAGGTCACAAAATTAGAAAAAATAAAGCCTCGATGCAATTTTGCAATCGCACATGTGACCGCATAACACTTCTGTGGTCGGCAAAATGGACTGTTTTTTTTTTTTGTCCTCTAGAACTGGGCATTTCTACCTCACTCTGCGATAAGTCTGCAATCCGCAAACCAATTCTGCAGTCGTAGAAAGGACCGCAGAACCTTCTTCCGAAATTTCTTATGCTGGCCTCTGCGATGAATGTGAGGCCCATGAAATGATTATGCTGCCACATAATGGACCACATAATGTCCCTAAAATTAGCTCAAGTTTCTACTTCATTCTGCGGCAGATTTGCAGTCCGCAGATCAGTTATGCGATCGCAGAATGGACCGTAGAAATGCCCTGCTCTGCCAAAAATTTTCTTCAACTCCCCAAAATCATGAAACCCCATATTTTAGGTAAAAATTTCAAGGGACCTTACATCCTCCCTCGCTTAAGATCCTTCGTCCTCGACTGAGGGTCAAAATTCACCATTAGCATCCAATGTGACTCAGCTGCTATATCACATACCAGCAATCCCAAATTTTGACTAACTCTCAAATTTCCAAAAATATCGGCAGGGTTTCCCCTATAACAGGGCCTATCCACCTGTCAGAAAATCCTTGCACCAATCCTAACAACATAAACATATCACAACAATGTAATACAAAATGGAAATACATCGGCCATAATGTCATAAACATTATATTACCAAGAAGGAGTATCTTTAACATAAGTTGTACAGGAGAAACATAATTCATAGAAGGTGGACTCCTAACATTTTCGTAGAACACGGCTATCGAAATACATAATTATTCAAACAAATAAGGGTATTTCTTATTCATTTCATCATCGGCCTCCCAAGTGGCCTCTTCAACCTGTTGGTTCCGCCATTGTACTTTCATGGAGGCAATTTCTTTATTTCTCATATTACGGATATGCCTATCAAGAAACGCAACTGGAATCTACTCATAAGTCAACTCCTCATTAATCTCAATAGTCTCGACCGGAAAGATGAGCGACGAATCTCCAACCACCTTCTTCAACATGGATACATGAAACATCGAGTGCACCAAAGACATCTTTGGAGGTAGTTCAAGCTTGTAAGCCACCTGACCAATTCTCTGAATGATTTTGTATGATTCGGTATACCTCGGGCTCAATTTCCCTTTCTTACCAAACTGCATTATACCCTTCATGGGGGAAACCTTCAAGAATACCAAATCACCATCTTTGAACTCCAAATCCTGTGACGCACATCCGAATAGGACTTCAGATGACTCTGAGTAGTTTTCAACCGTTCTGTAATGATCTTAACCTTCTTCATAGCCTGATGCACTCAATTCTGCTTCCCCAATCTCGAACCATCCAATGGGAGATCTACATCTCCTACCATATAAAGCCTCAAACGGTACCATCTGAATACTATGATAACTATTGTTGTAGGAAAATTCTATGGGCGGCAAATGATTGTCCCAGCTACCCTTTAAGTCAAGAACACAAACGCGCAACATACCCTCAAGCGTTTGAATGGTACGCTCTGCCTGCCCGTCGGTCTATGGATGAAAAGTTGTACTAAGATTTACCTGAGTACCCAAACCTTGCTGAAATATTTTCCAAAAATTAGTTGTGAATTGTGCCCCTCGATCGGAGATAATAGAAACTGGAGTGCCATGCAACCTAACTATTTTCTTGATGTACAACTGAGCATATTGTTCTGCGGTGTCGGTGTCATAACAGGTAAGAAGTGCACTGATTTAGTGAGTTGGTCCACAATCACTCAAATCTAGTCGAACTTGCGAGGCATGCGAGGCAGTACCACCATAAAGTCCATATAGATCATTTCCCATTTCCATATCGGAATTTCTATGTTATGTGCCAATCCACCAGGACTTTGATGTTCGGCCTTTACTTGCTGACAATTTGGACATCTTGCCACAAAGTTCGCCACTGTAGAAAACTAGAAATTTAGGAAGAACTGGGGAGTTTGGAAAATTCGGGATTTAGACCTCAATTTGGGGTCGGATTTCGAAACTAATTACATAATCGGGCTTGGGGGTGAATGGGTAATTGGGTTTTGGTCCTAATCTCGGGTTTTGACCAAGCGAGCCCGGGGTTGACTTTTTTTGAATTTTTGGAAAAAGTGTAAAAATCCTATCTTTAGGTTTTCTAATTGATTCCCTTAGTATTATTTGACGTTATCGAGTCGATTGTGGTTAGATACGAGTGGTCTGGAGGCGGATTCTATAGGAAAGGCCCCGGTGAAGCTCTGAGTTGACTGCGGAGTGAGGTAAGTGTTAGGTTTAACCTTGATTTGAGGGAATTAGGAACCCTTGAATTATGTGCTATGTGAAATTCATGTGTTGCGGCGTATATGCGAGGTGACGAGTGTTTATACGCCGTTGAACTACTTGTTTCCCTAATTTTCCGTATTTTATTAATTTTGACCTTCCATGCCTTAACTGTTATGTGCTTTAAATGCTTCCCATGCCTTTATTTGCTACTTGCCACTTATTATTCTCGTGTTAAAGATGTTAGATTTTACCATGATTTCATGACTTACTACTATTTGTCTTAAATGATTTGCTTGTACCCTTAGTTGTCATTTATTAAATTGTCTTGCTGTTTAATATTCATTATAGTGGATTCTTTACTTGAGATGAGATTTCCTTTTTGTTTCTGCTTTATATCCATTGCTCGTACAGGACTCTTGTGATTTAAGTTGTTAAATTAAATATACTTATTGATTTATTCATACTGTACGGTGGGATCGAGTTGTGCGCCGCAACAGATGGAATAAGGGTGGTTTGATATGGCGAACTAAGAGTGAATTTATATTGATACGGTGGGATTGGGTTATATGCCACAACAGATAAAATAAAGGTGGATTGATGCGGTGAAATAAGGGGGAATTATGATACTAATTTTGATTATATGGTGGAATCGGGTTGCGCGCCGCAACATATATTTATTTATTATTGTTGATATTAGTACGGTGGAATAAGGGAGGATTGTATTGTACGGTGGGATTAGGTTGTGTGCCGCAACAGTCTATGTGCTTATGTTTCCTTATCGTGTTATGTTGGCTTCAGTATTTTCATACGAGACTCTAAGGATTGGTATTTCTGGGATTTACTGGTTTTCTTTCGGAGGTTGAGTTATTTTCATGTATTAACTGCTTTAATTCGTTCCTGCATTTTCTTTTCTGCCATTATTTTATACTGCGTACAGGTTATAGTGTAAGTTACCCGCCTTAGCCTCGTCACTACTTCGTCGAGGTTAGGCTCGGCACTTACAGAGTACATGGGGTCGATTGTACTCATACTACACTCTGCACTTCTTGTGCAAATTTTGGAGTCATTCCCAGCGGCGATTTATAGATTGCTCAGGTCG
Source organism: Nicotiana tabacum (assembly GCF_000715075.1). Lineage (NCBI taxonomy): Eukaryota > Viridiplantae > Streptophyta > Magnoliopsida > Solanales > Solanaceae > Nicotiana > Nicotiana tabacum. Next base: position 76,853,244 of record NC_134096.1, on the reverse strand, counting down.
GCGATTGAGTGAAGACTTGAGGTACAACTGCTTGGCATCCACAACCCCTATAGTCCCCTTCTGTCATTTTTAGTTGTGTACTTTCTTTCAGACAACTTTATAATTTTATTCAGACCTTTATGTGTACTATTTTAGAAGCTCGTGCACTTGTGACACCAGGTCCAGGGTAGTATTAGATATTTCAGTTGTTGTGACTTTCGCACTTTACCATAGATTTATTGCAATTATTTCAGCTTCTTTATTATTATTTAATTTGAACTGTTAAGAACGGATAAATTATGTTAACGGTGCTTGCCTAGCAAGTGAAATGTTAGGTGTCATCACAAGCCCGAGGGTGGGATTTTCGGGTAGTGACAAGTTGGTATCAGAGCACTAGGCCAATTCTTCACAGCCGCAATCTTCTAAGGATCAACCTTAATTCCTTGTTTGGAGACGACATGACCCAAGAATGTGACAGATTCAAGCCAAAATTCACATTTCAAAAACTTCGCATACAATTGGTGCTGATACAGAGTCTGCAGAACCACTCGGAGATGATCGGCATGGTCCTCTCGACTTCGTGAATATACCAAAATATCGTCAATGAACATTATCACAAAAGAGTCAAGAAAAGTCTTGAAGACTCGATTCATAAGATCCATGAAAGCTGCCCGGGCATTTGTTAGCCCAAAAGACATTACGAGAAATTCAAAGTGCCCATACCGGGCCCTGAAAGCTGTTTTTAGAATATCCTACTCCTTGATCTTCAATTGGTAATACCAGTATCTGAAATCAATCTTGGAGAAATACTTAGCACCCTGCAATTGATCAAACAAGCCATATATCATTGGCAGTGGGTACTTATTCTTTATTGTAACCTTGTTGAGTTGCTGATAGTCAATACATATCCTCAGTGACTTATCTTTCTTCCTTACAAAGAGGACCGGTGTGCCCCAAGGCGACACACTCGGCCGGATGAAGCCCTTCTCTAACAAATCCTTCAATTGGTCCTTTAGCTCCTTCAATTATGTTGGTGTCATTCTGTAGGGTGGAATAGATATAGGTTGCGTGCTCGGCATCACATCAATCCCAAAATCAATCTCCCTGTCTGGTGGGATACCAGGAGCTCATCCGGAAAGACCTCCGAAAATTCATTCATAACAGGCACGGATTCAAGTGTAGGTGCCTCAGCATCGGTATCCGTAACCGGACTAAATGGTAAATACACCCTTTGTCGATCATCTTGGTGGCCTTAAGGTAAGAAATAAACCTACCCTTCGGTACCACATCATCCCCCTTCCATTCAATAACTGGTTGATTTGAAAATTCAAATCTAACGGTTCTGGTTCGGTAATCAAGCTTAGCAAAACATGAATAAAGCCAGTCCATCCTCATGATTACATCAAAATCAACTATCCCCAATTCAATGAGATCGGCCATGGTGTCCCGACCACACACCGTGACAACACAGTCCCTATAAACCCCCACAGCCACAGTGGACTCACCAACCGGAGTAGATACAGAGAACGGCTCATGCAATTATTTCAGTTCTATCCCAAATTCCATAGCAACATAAGGAGGGACATATGACAAAGTGGAACATAGAGGCCTTCTTGACCTTGAAGTCATCCCCGATAGAGCAACCCCCGGGCATGAAGCCCTTCATGGGAGGCTCCTGAGCCACCTCGGCATCTGCGGTCGGATGGGAAGATAAAGAGACGACCTGCTGAGGCACTGACTTAGAAGTTTTAGCCATTATAATCTAGAAAATATAGGTCTGAGGAAAAATATGGGGATATGAAGATGGTATGAAAGTATGAAGGTCCGGGATGAAGGTTCAAAGAAGTATGAAGATGAAGATAAAGATATGAAGGCTCAATGAACAATGTATGAAGATCTGGAGAATTTAAAAGTCGTTAGAATGTTCGAAGGTAAAGTCTAGAATCGGAAAGTGAAATAAGTGAAGAGGATTTAAGCTTTTATAGGGGAAAATGCAATCAATACGCGACGTTTCACATTCGAAGGCGGCAAGCCGATAATCGACACGTGTCCGAAGTCAGAACGACGCGACTGATGGGACGTTTTGATTTACCGTCATCTCAGTTGTAACGTACGAGGGAAGAAATCGGGGTTCATCTATTCATTTTCCATCGTTCCGGCAAACCTACTTTCCGAAAAACGAGGAAACTATCTGTATACGGGTAAAATCGGGGATAATGCATACCCCGATTTTCCGGTAAAGAAGACGGAAGAAGGGCACAGATACACGTGGTTGAAATCGAGGCTGGGAGCCTTTCTTACTGAGACCCATGAAAGGTGAATGATGGGCTCATCGTCGGGCGTGATAAAGCAACGCTTCCCAGACCCAAAACGAGCTCTAAGACCTCGAAAAATATGGCAAACGATTACGCACGACTAACATAGGGCCTGATATCCATACCTAATCGGATATCACAGCGCAAACCTCGCCCGGTACCGGTTACGGATCAGTAATTAACAAGAAAGGAGGATTTTTACCTTTTTTAGACTTGTACTAGGGATGAAACCCTCTTACTATATAAAATGGGAGTTTTTATTTGATAAGATATTTTGTAACATGCAAACCAAGGCAATACAATTTTTTTTTTCTTTCTAGCTATTGCAAAGTTCTTACTTTACTGTTTGTTCTTCATTCACAATTAGCTTCGAACCAAGGGTCTGATCGAGGGCAAAACTATTGTTCAACCTAAGTTCAAGCTGGGCCGTAACAGTAAAATTAGTTTGATTATTCATTTTGTCTTTAACTCGTTTATCTAATATCCTTGATTATTTGTGTTGAATCAATCTACGTATCCTTAAAACCGCGTACAAAGTTATTTGTTATCTGTTTTAAGGGTAAACATTTTTAAAATTTTCAATTGTTAAAATAAATGTGAAAATATAGTTCCAAATTCATTATCTCAAAGTAAATATAAGGAAGGAGTTGGAGCAATTAAAAAACTTGCCAAAATCGGATATCTAGCCGACACGCAAGTATTTTAGGCACTGGACAACTAATCCTTAGTACCAAAACTGCCATGCACCTCCTTTATAAAATAGGGCGATATCTACTGTTAGAAATACTAATAAAATTTTGATTGTTAATTTATCATAAAGAAAAGGAGGGAAAAAAAGCAAAAGTAGCTGTATATATATATAGGTATAATAGTACGCAAATTGCCAAATTTGGATGCCTCCCTCAATTGTCCTACACACACAAGTATGTTAGCCACTAGCTCTAGCAACCTACCCCTAATCCCAACCCTACTATATGCAGGCTTTGGTAACATAAAGCTATATTTGTTGTTAGAAACTATAACCCTACGTTAAAAGGAAAAATATATTATTTCTTTATTAGTTCTTTTAAAAATATGAAATCTTTCAAAATTTAATAACCATCTTTTAATAGCAATACAAAAATTTTGTCATGATTAAGATTACAAATTTCAAAAGACTTATATTCACACAAATGGAATAACATATATATAATATTATAAATTTAAAAACTCTTTCAAGATATTTTAAACTTCATATCTAGTTAATCTTCATATAAATCAAAGTGGGAGTATATAAATGTAATTTGCAAGTGTAGCGGCAGCTATATAGGGAGAGAATAGGAATAATAAGAAGCAAAGTTACCAAAATTGGATGCCTCCCATACTTGTCCTAACTCCAAAATTAAAGTACTTATTTGCCAAAATTTGGATGCCTATCAGTTGTCCTCCCTATAATATAGATTGTGTATCTACCCAACACCCAATTATGTTAGCCACTAGACAATCAGCCTACACATAATCCCAAACATTATTATGGCCACTACACTATATTTCCTATTTCCTACGAGTCTACGACAATAGCGTACCTTGCAAACTTAACCGAGAAAGTTTTTTGGTCCCTCTTTAGACGGATTAAGACAGATTAGACTAAACAGTTAGCCCTCTAAAAAGGAACACTGCCAATTCAAATCTTTGGCAAAGCAGCACAAGACTCTATATCACATATTATTTCGTGGTTTCAAATTTTAATAATTCTCCAAGAATATATCATTTGTTAAATTTCTGACTTCTCATTCCTTTAAACCAAAACTAAATCAATGAGACAGGAAAGGACCCACATGCTAGTGCATGCCAAACTTGGTCTGGGACATATACATCAGTTTTGAGGAGTGCAAAATAAGAGCCACAAGTTGCACAATCCAAGTTAACCATTTATCCTGAAAAGGAATTTGATGAGGATATAGTTTATTCAAATCTTTTTGGACTTCTCTTTCTCTGTACTCCAACTATTCAATGAATATTATCCTGGGATCATAAATCACATTGGCGGATCTAGAGTGTTGGGAATGTGACCAACCCAACTCATCATTTTCGGCATATACAACCTAGCTATGTGTTTGTCCGTGTAAAAATACCCTGAAAAATAGTGAAAATATTATTATTTTTAGATTCATAATTTCAAATAACTTAGAAACCATTAAATTTAAATATTAAATTTTTGATGAACCAATAAAAGTAGAGTTTGGTGGAGCTTCAATGTCGAATACAGAGTGATAAGCTACTAGAAACAAATGAGTAGGTTATATGGTACACTAAGAGGACAAATCTCCAGAAGTGAAAATTCAGTCAAACATAGGAATGGTGTGTTCCGAAATATGTACTAAAGCACAGAAAGTGGCATCATAGGAACAAGTGTTGTATTTGTTCATTATCATTGAATGGATACCTGATAATCCATAAGCACCCACTTAAATGACAAAATTAGTTATAAATTTATCAGATCCCTAATGAAAGAATTAATATTAACACTAATGTAATATGAACATTACTCAATGGAAACACAAGCAGATACTATAGGTTGGTCTGTCCCGCCCCACATTTAGTGAAACCTCCCCCTTCCTTTTTACTTACAGAATATTTAAGCAATTTTTTCCTTTTTAAGTACAAACAGAACATCTATATGAGGGAGTAATGCACAATTAGCTACTAATTAGAGATGTCTTTACTCTTTAGCCACTGTTTAAAATGTATTTACTCTTTAGTCGGTGCTTAATAAATTTTTACCCGCCCGGACGAAAATATTCTTGTACTAGACATGAGTGCTGTGTAAATATTAAGGACATGGTGTCCTTACCTTCATGAATGTTGTGTAAATATTAAGGACAAAGTGTCATGTATTTGCACCTTCCGTTGTTAAACTTTAGGACATCATGTCTTTAACTTCAAATGTGCAATGTAAATGTTAAGGACACGGCGTCCTTAACTTCATGTGTGCAGTGTAAATGTTATAATGTCCTTAACTTGTAATTGCATCTTCTGTTGTTAATCTTTAGGATCTCGTGTCCTTAACTTCATATGTGCAGTGTAAATGTTAAGGACATGGTGTCCTTAACTTCATGTGTGCAGTGTAAATATTAAGGACATAGTGTCCTTAATTTTATGAGTGTTGTGTAAATATTAAGGACATGGTGTCCTTAACTTCATGAATGATATGTAAATATTAAGGACAAAGTGTTATGTATTTGCACCTTCCGTTGTTAAACTTTAGGACATCATGTCCTTAACTTCATATGTGCAGTGTAAATGTTACGGACATGGCGTCCTTAACTTCATGTGTGCAGTGTAAATGTTAAGGACACCATGTCCTTAAAATTTACACAGCACTCATAAAGAAAGGGTAAAAATGTCTTTTCGTATTAATTTTAATAGAGTAGTGGTTATTTTTGTTCAGCATTAAAAATACTGGATAAAAACTAAATATCATGTTAAAAGTGGCTATGTCACGCCATTTCTACTCTATATGAGTGGAAGAGCAAATTGTTTCACAATCTTTGGGATGTGGCCCAGACCAACTTCCCACTCTTATGGCCCAATTCGATGCTGTTGACGTTCTTCCAACTGAAGAATGTTGCAAAACATAACATGGCTGGGACATGCAAACTGTTTAGCCCAAATGGCCAATATGAAACAGAAAAACATAGCTCAGATACTCAGTCACAACCTCAAATATATTCTCGTTCTATTAATTGAGGGAAAAATAAGCAGAAGGATCTCTACGCAACAACTACACCTCAATCCCAAGATAGTTGGAGTTAGCTATATGAATCTACACCGTTCATTTCACACCATTTTAAACTCGTTAATTCTATGACGAGGAAATGCCTCATAAATTGACTAGTTTGTCTCTTATTTTTCTTGTATGTATAAGGCTGATCTCTTTCCTTCCTTTCACTAATAATCAGACTTAATCGGCCTATATCGCAGCTGTTGGGCTTTACCTTTATGTGGATAAGACCAGAAAATGGGGCCATAGTTGACTTGACTATTTTGCCAACTCTAGGAAGTTGGCGAAAGATGAAAAGACATACCCGACAGTTGATGAGAAAGTTTACTATGTGAGTTACACGACCAATATTACTTATGCGAGATTAGTTTATTTCTTTGACAAGTGAACTTATGTTCCTACTTGTTATTTATTATAAAAGTCAAACTAAAAAAGAAACCTTTAAGTCTATTTTTCTTCCTAATCAGTTGCTTAGTTGGTGGATAATAAAAGGAAAAAAATATCCCAAAATCGACAACCATGGGAAACTGTATTAAAACCGGCGAATATTCTTTCATTATATTATTAGGTATATTATCTCATACATAAAAATAAAAATTGAAAATCTTGCATTTAGGATCCAAGTAAAAATTAAAGGCACGAGCAATCTACACATTTGTAAAATTTAATACACCATATATCCATCGACTTTGTTATCATTCCCATGCTCGATGATTTTGGGAGATTTTCCCCCCTTTTTAATTTTCTTTTATTATCCACCAACTAAGTATTTGATTAATGAAAACAATAGATTTAAATGTTGTCTTTTTTAGTTTTAATTTATAATAAGTAAGTAGGAACATCAGTCTATTTGTCAAGAAATAAACTATCCTCGCGTAAATAATGTTGGTTATGTGAGTCATATAGTAAAATTTTTCACAGTTGATAGCTCTCCTCCTGACATGTTTTATGGGAAGATTTGGATAGTTTGTTTACGGGAATTAGAATTATAATTTCGGGATATAATTTAGAATTACATTTATTGTATATTTGGCTATGAGTATAAATTAATATATTAATTTTAGGAATTTTTTCCTTCCTATACAATATTTGAAACTTATTTACCAAAATTGTACTAATTTTGTATATTACTCACCCTAAACAAAGATTACTTACAAATTATATATAATCCATTATTAGTGCCGTGAATTAAGGAATTTAGTTACATCCCTTTTCTTTTTTCTCTCCTCTCCTCTTTCCTCACTGCCGCATCTCTCATCAATTTTTCTTTCTTTCTTCATCTTTCTCTCTCACCTTTTTCTCTCTCAATAAGGTAAGCCTAAAAATTGTCTTCTGCCAATCAACCTATTGAAGTAACCTCCAGGTCGTAAGAATTGAAGATTCGAAAACTAATCTATCATAAAGCTTTGAATTCGAATTTAAGTTTTCAAAAATCATTATTTGTTTGGATTGGGTGTTGTTGCAAACAATTAAAAATATTATTTAGAGTTTATATCTCAATTTTGAGGGCCTAAAAATTATCTTCTGCCAATCAACCTATTGAAGTAACCTCCAGGTCGTAAGAATTGAAGATTCGAAAACTAATCTATCATAAAGCTTTGAATTCGAATTTAAATTTTTAAAAATCATTATTTGTTTGGATTGGGTGTTGTTGCAAACAATTAAAAATATTGTTTGGAGTTTATATCTCAATTTTGAGGGTGCTTGGTGAAGATTAGACTTGGTTCTGGCTGAATTTCAGATTGAAACTCGAAGAAGAAGAAGAAGAAGAAGAAGAAGAAGAAGAAGAAGAAGAAGAAGAAGAAGAAGAAGGAGAAGACTTACGAAATTGTAGTAAAGTTGTAGTAAAATTATAGGTAAATTGTATCCTGTTGTAGTTATATATATTTTTTTATTTGAATGTTGTATGAAAGTTAAAAAATAATTGTATGATGATAAAACCTAGTTGCCTCCCCATGTATAATTTGAGTAACTGGTGATATTTGACATATCAACACCTCTTGGTGTCACACCCCTTTTATGCCCCCCAAAACGATAATGTGTGTTATGGATGATGGGTTAAAGAGTTTCTCCAATTAAAGTGATAAATTTGAATATGGATTATTTTATTTACAGAGTTGCCACTTGGAATTGATTTTTTGGGTGTTCCAAGTCACATTTTATTTGAATCCCTAGTCCAAGGAAGATTTGACTCTATTATTATTGGTCTGCGAAAATAAAGTTCGGATAAGAAATTCTGTTGACCAGGGAGAAGGTGTAAGGCATTCCCCGAGTCCCGTGGTTCTAGCACGGTCGCTTTATTGATTTAAACTTGGCTTAAATTAATTTTAAAAAAAGGTAAGCTAGCTTACGATGTTAATGGGCTTGGAAGATTAAATTTAATTGGCCCAAAATTTCCAAGTCATTAAAATTCAACGGCCTACTTATATTATTCATCTAGATAACTTATTATTTATTGAAACAACCTAGGCATTTAAACAAATACAATATTTAAAGTATGGATCAACGTGGCTTTCTTATCCACAATTATCTTTCTAGCAGATTCATGAAGAATATTTGAAACAACTCCAAATACTACAATAACTCAATGAATACTAATAGAAACATGACAATATTTATGGATTAAACGACACATGGAACAAAATATTCATTAACTAGTTAGAATCTAAAAGAAAAGGACAGAGAGAAATGGACCTTTTTGTGAAGCCAAAGTTAATTTTCCAATTGATTGAATAAAAAAAAAAAACTCCTTGAACAAAGTTGTACAGCAGAGACAAGACACCATACAAAAAGCTTCAAAGCTAATACTTCAATAGACTGAGATCTATGCTAGTGAAATTCGAGCAAAATTCGGAACCAAAAACCTCGAACAAGACCTCGACTTCTTCATTTTAGAACCAAAATTCGCAGACAGTTCCTCTCTATTTTCGGACGAAAATCAAAGACATGAAGAGAAGATAGCAGAATCGTTTCCTTCATTTTTGTTTGTGAAAGAAGATAAATTCCACAATTTGAGGAAGAAGAACAGAAAAACCTCCGTTCTGTTCTTAGTTCCCTCAACTCATTTTTTGCCATTTTTGTTTTCTATGTTTGTGTGCCTGTTTGCTGTTTGTTCCGGTTGAATAAGGGAGATATGAGCTTGGGGTGAGAGAATGAGAGATTTGTCGGGGGGAGGGGGGTTTAAGGGATTATGTGGCTGGTTTCAAAAATGGGGGAGGGTTCTATGATGTTCTTCTTGCTGGAATTAATAGAGGGAAGAAGATGGTATTTTTTGGTTATTTTTTCCCCCTTCACGTGAAGAAAGAAAATGGGGATATATGGGAGATTGTGTGTGGGGGACAAGCATGGGGGACAAAGCATGTGGGACAAGCATGGGGGACAAAGCATGGGGGACAAGTATGGGGGGACAAGCATGGGGACAAAGAAAAGTTGAGTGGGGACACGCCTGGGAAGCGAAAAATATTCAAGCACGGTCAAAATTTAGGTGCTCACAGCATGCCCCTCTTTGATTGAAAACATTAAAAGTTTTCAGGCAAAGATAAAGTGAGTCGTGTGACTAAGTTTTGACCATATCGTTATTCAAAAGAGGAAGAAAATAAAAGAAAAATGTGCAACCGAGTCCTGGTTTTGGACAGCCTACATATCCCGGGTTATAAGGGAATCATGTCACGTGTAGTTCAAGGAAAGTGATGGAATGATGAGTTGGAGAGTCGAGTGAGGTTCCGTCGAGGCTCCGGTCCGTGGTCTTGCTATTACATCAAAATTGAAAGAAACTAAACAAGCCTATCAACTATGAATTACAAGATTCCTATCTATAAGTCTTTTGAAGCTTGATCTTGAATCTTGACTGGTTGTTCATGCAAGCTCTGATCTGAACCTTGATGCTTGCTAGCTGTAAGTGCTAGTTCATTCTTTTACGGCTTCTTCTGAGCAAAACGGGAAATGTGAAGCTCGTAACTTCAGTCATGTCTTGAGTAGTCCATATCCTTTCCATCTGCTTCTGCATTTGGATTCACTTCTTTTCCTTTTCTTTTCTTTATTCTGGATTGAGACTTTTTCTTTTGTTCATCTCGAACACTGTGCCTCGCGGTAAAACCTGCTCAGACATCACAACAAACAAACGAACGAAATTGTTCTGCCCCAGTTTTCACTAGAAAAATTTCGTGAGTTATTGTAACAAAAATTCTAAACTACTTCTTTATTGAAAGAAATAAAAGAACAGGAATGGTGTACCCTGAAAAGGTCATGATCCCAAAAGAATGTCTCAACTAAGTATTGGTGTACCTTATGTCGGGAAAATATGGCAAGGAAATGGGATACCCTATATTGGAAATGATATCAGGGAGTGGTGTACTATGCATTTAAGCTCTAATCAACTAGGGAATGAAGTATCCTATATTGGAGAACATAGCTAGGGATTGGTGTAACCTATACTGGTAAGGAGATCGGGGATTGGTGTACCCTATACTGAAAAGGAAATGTAACCAGGGGTTGGTACCATGTATTACTGAAAAGGAAATGTAACCAGGGGTTGGTGCCCTGTATTACTGGGAAAAAGAATGTTGAATCCCCTTGGTGAAAAAGTTCTACCTGGGTTAAACTATGAAAAACAAAACTGGACAAAGAGTACTTCCACCCGGAAATATGAGCTGGATCCCCCTAGGCGAAACGATTCTACCTGAGTTAAGCTATGTAAAACATTCTGAGCGAATAGTACTTTTACCCGGAACTATGAGTTGGATCCCCTTAGGCGAAAAGTCTCTACCTAGGTTAAGCTACGAAAAATAACCTGGGCGAAGAGTACTTCTACCCGGAACTGTGAGCTGGATCCCCCTAGGCAAAAAGGTTCTACCTGGGTTAAGCTACGAAAAACAACCTGGGCGAAGAGTACTTCTACCCGAAACTATGAGCTGGATCCCCATAGGTGAAAAGGTTCTACCTGGGTTAAGCTACAAAAAACAACCTGAGCGAAGAGTACTTCTACCCGGAACTATGTGATGGATCCCCCTAGGCGAAAAAGTTCTACCTGGGTTAAGCAACGAAAAATAACCTGGGCGAAGAGTACTTCTACCCGGAACTGTGAGCTGGATCCCCCTAGGCAAAAAGGTTCTACCTGGGTTAAGCTATGTAAAACAACCTGAGCGAAAAGTACTTCTACCCGGAACTATGAGCTGGATCCCCCTAGGTGAAAAGGTTCTACCTGGGTTAAGCTACAAAAAACAACCTGAGCGAAGAGTACTTCTACCCAAAACTATGTGCTGGATCCCTCTAGGCGAAAAAGTTCTACCTGGGTTAAGCAACGAAAAGCAAGCCTGGGCAAAGAGTACTTCTACTAGGAACTATGAGCTGGATCCCCCTAGGCGAAAAGGTTCTACCTGGGTTAAGCTATGAAAAGCAAGCTTAGGCGAAAAGTACATCTACCCGAAAATATGAGCTGGATCCCCCTAAGCGAAAAGGCTCTACTTGGGTTAAGCTACATAAAACATCCTGAGCGAAAAGTACTTCTACCCGGAACTATGAGCTAGATCCCCCTAGGCGAAAGAGTTATACCTGGGTTAATCTATGTAAAACAACCTGAGCGAAGAGTACTTCTACCCGGAACCATGAGCTGGATCCCCCTAGGTGAAAATATTCTACCTGGGTTAAGCTACGTAAAACAACCTGAGCGAAAAGTACTTCTACCCGGAACTATGAGCTGGATCCCCCTAGGTGAAAAGGTTCTACCTGGGTTAAGCTACAAAAAACAACCTGAGCGAAGAGTACTTCTACCCGAAACTATGTGCTGGATCCCTCTAGGCGAAAAAGTTCTACCTGGGTTAAGCAATGAAAAGCAAGCCTGGGCAAAGAGTACTTCTACTAGGAACTATGAGCTGGATCCCCCTAGGCGAAAAGGTTCTACCTGGGTTAAGCTATGAAAAGCAAGCTTAGGCGAAAAGTACTTCTACCCGAAAATATGAGCTGGATCCCCCTAAGCGAAAAGGCTCTACTTGGGTTAAGCTACATAAAACATCCTGAGCGAAAAGTACTTCTACCCGAAACTATGAGCTGGATCCTCCTAGGAGAAAAAGGTTCTACCTGGGTTAAGCTACGCAAAACAACCTGAGCGAAAAGTACTTCTACCCGGAAACGATGAGCTGGATCCCCCTAGGTGAAAAAGGTTCTACCTGGGTTAAACTACGTAAAATAACCTGAGCGAAAAGTACTTCTACCCGGAACTATGAGCTGGATCCCCCTAGGAGAAAAAGGTTCTACCTGGGTTAAGCTACGTAAAACAACCTGAGCGAAGAGTACTTCTACCCGAAACTATGAGCTGGATCCCTCTAGGTGAAAATATTCTACCTCGGTTAAGCTACGTAAAACAGCCTGGGCGAAGAGTACTTCTACCCGGACCTATGAGCTGGATCCCCCTAGGTGAAAAGGTTTTGCCTGGGTTAAGCTATGAAAATGAGAGGTATGGACAGTAGTGATGCATGCTGAAGATTTTAAGGAGCTTACATTTGGTGACATTCGTCCTTTGAGAACCGCCATTCTGCACTGCTTTGTTCCTACTTCAAACAAAGAAAATTTGTGAGTTTTTAAAGTGGTGGTCAGTTTGTGGCCTTGATGCACTGAGGAGTTTGAGTTCACGGACACCCCGTTGTCGAAGAACTGATTCTATCAAAGTGGTACCGAGATGCTCGGATGCTTTGTATCATTTTCTGGAGACTTTGTCTTTCTGACGTCTCCCTCGGTTGTTTCATACCCGGATGTCCACGGTACCGTTAACCCTTGTATCTAAGGCAGAGCGATTTTTCTTTAAAACCAAACTTAGTTGCCTTGCACTCAGAACCAGTTTTTGTCTGTAGTGCTTATCAACTTTTCCCATGAAGCAAGTCTTGCTTGTGTTGGCCTTTTCAGTTTTTTTGAGACACTTTGTCCGCCTTATCAAAAGAGATCACATATGGATTCCTGCCTTCGTCAATGTCGTATATGCTCCAAATTATGCTCGGTATTATAGGGAAACTGTAGCCAGATTTGCAGCCAGTTTTGCTTTGCTTTTGATGCAAGATTAGACCGAAAGGGAATCTAAGAAAAATTATGGAAAAGAATAGAAGAGCAATTGGAAATAAAAGGTGTCCCTTTCGGGGAGAGAAATAAGGAGACTTATCTGGGGATATGTGCCGATTTCAATGAATCATGACATGCATTTTGGACTGAACGCCTGATCTGTCTGAGCCGTGTAATTCTCAAAATACGTCACAAATGTTCATCTTGAAACTGTCTTAGTTGTGCTCATGCCGGAGCATCGAAGACCCTCATTCGGCTAGTAGCACCCTTTGCGGGTTTTCGCTAACTGACCTCTCTCATTTCTCTAATCACTGTCCCCTTACAGTGCCCATACGGGTTTTCACCGATAAGACTCTCTCATTTCTTCTTTACTTTTTTTTTTTACTAAGATACGACACGCGGAAGGTTGGCCAATGCCCCTGGCATGGGGACTTCAAGTATTCTCAAAGATCGAACATAAGTTCTTAACAGGAAAAGGCAAAAGGAACCTTGAACTGAATTACAACTTTTGGAACTGTTTCTACAGGGGGAAAAAACGTAAGATAAGAACAAACTTCTGCCCCAGTTTTGAAGTATTGGGAATATGGATTTTTGTTGCGATGGGACCGAACCCAGGGTAAGGCTGCCTACGTATCCTTTCAGAATCAGGTCGGACGTAGTTCAATGACTCAGATTTTTTATTTTTTATTTTATTTTTATTGTTTTTACACATGTTCCAAAAAGTGGAAAACAAGGAAGAAGAAAAATACAGCTTAAAAAGGGGTAACAAAAGGTTGACACTTGCTTGGAATAGCGAGCATGGTAGCCTTCGTCATCTCGATCTAAGAAAATCATGCGTGAAAGTTCCACAGTGGGTATATCTCAGACATAATATCTTTTGACTGCATCTGCATTAATAGTCATGTCTGGTACCCGTCCTTCTTCATCTACCAAGTGCAAAGCCCCTTTTGGTAACAGTTTCTTGATTATGTAGGGTCCTTTCCAGTTTGGGGCGAACTTTCCTTTAGCTTCTACTTGGTGTGGAAGAACGCATTTCAGAACGAGTTGACCTACCTCGAATTGCCTTGGACGCACTTTTTTGTTGTAAGCGCGTGCCATTCTTTGCTGGTATAACTGGCCAAAGCACACTGCTGCTAGCCGTTTCTCATCAATCAACATTAGTTGTTCTAATCGGGTCTTTACCCATTCTGCATCTTCAATCTCCGACTCCACAATGATTCGAAGAGAGGGAATTTCGACTTCAGCCGGTATTACAGCTTCCGTCCCATATACCAACAGATAAGGAGTTGCACCAACAGATGTGCGAGTAGTCGTGCGGTATCCCAAAAGAGCAAAAGGAAACTTTTCATGCCATTGTCTCCAACCTTGGATCATTTTCCTAAGAATCTTCTTGATGTTCTTGTTCGCCGCTTCAACGGCTCCATTGGCTTTTGGCCGGTAAGGGGTAGAATGATGATGTATAATTTTAAATTGCTCGCATACCTCCTTCATCAAATGACTATTGAGATTGGCTGCATTGTCAGTGATAATGGTATTTGGGATACCAAAGCGGTAGATGATGTTGGAATGAACAAAGTCTACCACTACTTTCTTGGTGACTGCTTTGAAAGTGACGGCCTCCACCCACTTGGTGAAGTAATCAATTGCAACCAAAATGAATCTATGCCCATTTGAAGCCTTTGGCTCAATTGGCCCAATAACATCCATTCCCCAAGCAACAAAAGGCCAAAGAGAGGACATAGGATGCAACTCCGAAGGTGGCGAGTGAATCAGGTCACCATGAATCTGGCATTGGTGACACTTGCGAACAAAACTGAAGCAATCTCGTTCCATTGTAAGCCAATAATACCCTGCCCATAGAATCTTCTTCGCCAAAACATATCCATTCATGTGAGGTCTGCATACCCCCGAATGCACTTCACTCATGATCCGCTCAGCTTTTGTGGCATCTACGCATCTCAACAAGTTCAAATCTGGGGTCCTTTTGTACAAAATTTCCCCATTTAGGAAGAAACCGCTGGCGAGCCGCCTTATAGTTCTTTTTTGATCTCCCTTGGCATGCTCTGGGTATTCTCTCGTTTTCAGGAATCATTTTATGTCATGATACCATGGTTCACCATCTGGTTCTGTCTCAATTGCATTGCAATAATCGTGTTGATTCCGAACTTGGATTTCTAGTGGATTGATATGGGTGTTTCCCGGATAAGGGAGCATCGAGGCTAAAGTAGCCAAAGCATCGGCTAGCTCGTTGTGAAACCTGGGAATGTACCTGAACTCGATGGATTTGAATCTTTTGCTCAAATCTTGTACACATTGTCTGTATGGAATAAGCTTGATATCTCGAGTCTCCCATTCGCCTTGGGCTTGTCGGATAAGCAAGTCAGAATCTCCCATAACCAATAGTTCATACACATCCAGATCGAGGGCCAATTTCAAACCCATGATGCATGCTTCGTATTCTGCCGTATTATTGGTACAGAAGAATCGAAGTTGGGCTGTTGCAGGGTAATACTGTCCAATAGGTGATATGAGGATTGCCCCGATCCCAACTCCTTTGATATTGACAGCTCCATCAAAATATATTTTCCATAGAGGGTTGTCGTCTGGAACTACTTCCTCTATTGAGTTGACCTCTTCGTCTGGGAAGTATGTGGTAAGTGGCTTGTACTCATCATCAACTAGATTCTCTACCAAATGATTCTCCAAGCCTGTGCTTTCATCGCAGTGGGAGTGACATAGATGATGTCGAATTCTGTGAGCGGGATTTGCCACTTTGCGAGCCTGCCAGTGGGCATTGGCTTTTGGAAGATATACTTCAGAAGATCCATTCTGGATATGAGATAAGTTGTATAGGCTAAAAGATAATGTCTCAACTTCTGGGCGACCCAAGTCAAGGCACAACATGTCCTTTCTAAAAGGGTGTACTTAACCTCATAATTGGTGAACTTCTTGCTCAAATAATATATTGCTTGTTCCTTTTTGCCTGTTGCATTATGTTGCCCCAGAACGTATCCAAAGGAATTATCCATCACTGATAGATATAAAAACAAAGGCCTACCAGGTTCAGGTGGGACTAGTACAGGGGGTTTTGATAGATAATCTTTGATCCTGTCAAAAGCATTTTGGCAATCGTCTGTCCACTTGATTGCAGCATCCTTTTTCAGCAACTTAAAGATGGGCTCGCACGTGGTTGTGAGCTGAGCAATGAACCTACTGATGTAATTCAACCTTCCGAGCAAACTCATGACCTCCTTTTTGTTCTTCGGGGTGGCATATCTCGAATGGACTTTATCTTAGATGGATTGAATTTGATGCCTCTCCGACTGACTATAAAACCGAGGAGCTTCCCAGATGGAACTCCAAACGCACATTTGGCTGGATTGAGCTTAAGGTCATACCTTCGAAGTCGTTCGAAGAACTTTTTAAATCATTCACGTGATCGGCCTGTGTCTTTGATTTTATGATGACATCATCGACATATACTTCAATCTCTTTGTGCATCATGTCGTGAAAAATGATGGTCATGTCCCTCATGTAAGTTACCCCTGCATTCTTTAAACCGAATGGCATGACTCTGTAACAATAGGTACCCTACGGAGTGGTGAAAGCAGTCTTTTCTACATCACCCTTAGCCATTAGAATCTGGTGGTACCCAGCATAGCAATCCACGAACGACTGTATCTCATGCTTTGCGCAATTATCTACAAGAATATGGATGTTCGGCAAAGGAAAATTATCCTTCGGACTTGCTTTGTTCAGGTCTCTATAGTCAACACAGACTCTAGTTTTTCCATCTTTCTTTGGCACGGGCACAACATTTGCCACCCAGGTGGTGTATCGTACGGCTCTGACAACATTGGCACTCAATTGCTTCATTATTTCCTCTTTGATTTTATCACTCATGTCCGTTTTAAATTTACGTTGCTTCTGTTGGACTGGTGGAATATCAGAATACGTAGGAAGCTTATGAATAACTAAATCGGCGCTTAAACCCGACATATCATCATAAGACCAAGCAAACACATCTCTATACTCAAATAAAAGTTGAATCAAGGCATCTCTGGTTTTTTGTTCAGTGTGAATGCTTATCTTTGTTTCTCTGACTTCTTCATGACCTCCGATATTAATTGGCTCAGTTTTATTGAGGTTGGGCCTAGGCTTGTTTTCAAATTGTTCCAACTCTCTTTTGATTTCATCAAAAACCTTATCTTCATCATATTCGACCTCTTGACGCATTATTTCGAAATTAGACAGCTTTTTGAGATCTGGGCGTGAATTCCGCATGCATGTCATGTTATTAAAGCCGCCATTAACAAAACTGAAATGGAAATAAAATGGCAGGAATTAGGAAAAGGAAAAGATACAAAATTTAATACGAAACTGAACTACATTTCATTGAATTTGAAAGGATGGAAGGGTTAACGTCAAAATAAAACAATCATACTAAAATATTTGGATTACAACCCTGAAAGTAACCCAAAGTACAAAAGAAAGAAGCTGCAAAAGTCAACTACCAAGATTCTTCCCTTGTGGGGAGAGGAGTTACTTCCCAGTTATTGAGCATGGTTTTTGGGCTAATTAGTTGCATATCGGCACGACTAGTGCCTTCACCCGCCTGGATCATATTCACTTCAGAAAATATCTAGCTGAGGCCATGGCAAATTTCATCAATGTCTGCATGCGCCGAGGAATTTTGACCATGTTTGAATCGTGGCTTGACAAAAGTGCAGAAAATGTAAGGGATAGGTTGCTGCAAGACCCACCCATACTTTTTGCGGTGCTTGGCTTTGTCTTCGTCTGCTTGTGTTGGCCTGAAGCCTAAACCAAAAGTACCTCTGTTACTGAACGGAGAAATGGGTTCTGAAATTCCTTGCAATGATGCCCCCAAACCTTTTCCTGGCTCATAACCTTGTCTCATCATAGTGCAGCCACCATTACAGATGTGGCGGAGAGATGCGGATGTAGAATGGGTTTTCCTTCCTCAACATGGTCCACATCAACCATTTCGAAAGCTTGATAGACAATAGACTCACATCCTTTCTTGGCCTTAATATATGGGATTAACAGGTCTTTATAAATGGATGACTCGTCTTCTCTGTGAACAATAATTTCTTGCATGTCGTGCTCGAATTTGAGCATCTGATGTAAGGTGGATGGCACAGCTCGGGCTGTATGGATCCATGGCCTTCCAAAAAGAAAGTTATAAGAAGTTTCCATGTCCACTACTTGGAAGACGATTTCAAAATCAACAGGCCCAATCGTCATGGTGAGGTTGATCTCCCCAATGGTATCTCTCGTTGAGCCATCAAAAGCCCGGATGCGAACATTGCTGGGTCGGATCCTATCTGTATTGATCTTCATACTTTGCAAGGTAGAGAGGGGGCATACATCTACACTCGAGCCTCCATCAACCATGACTCGCTTCACATAATGCCCCTCACATTTGACAATCAAGTGCAAAGCCCTATTGTGACCGGATCCCTCCTCAGGAAGTTCATCATCAGTAAAGGAAATTTTGTTCACCTCAAAAAATCGATTGGCCATCTTCTCTAACTGATTCACGGTGGTATTCTCTGAGACATGTGCCTCGTTCAGGATTTTGATTAGTACACGGGCATGCTCTCCTGAGTGTATGAGCAGAGATAACAGAGAGATTTGGGCAGGAGTCTTTCTCAGCTGGTCAATGATTGAGTAATCCTGAACTTTCATCTTTTTCAAAAACTCCTCTGCCTCTTCTTCAGTGACCGTTTTCTTTATTGGCATTTGACCTTCTCTGATTTGCTTAGCCTTCCTCAACTCTTCTGGAGAGTAACACCTCCCTGATCGAGTCAAACCTTCAGTTTCCCCCACTTCTTCTATGATTTCCTTGCCTTTGTAGGTTACTATAGTTTTGTTGTAGTTCCAAGGGATGGTTTTCGTATTTGTTACATGGGGTTGTGTGGCAGGCTTGATTATGATCGGTTCTATTATACCCATCGTATCGCCCTGATTCTGCTTTGTGATGGGGTGACCTCCAAGGACGTATAACTTGGGTTTGGAACATTGGAGCGAACTTCCAACCTCGAGATTTTTGGAACAAATAAAGTTGCCCTCTCTGAGCTCTGGGCGCCTTTCACAATCAACGGTGTATCTAGGCTTGGACTTACTTCCAGTTTGGTTCCCTCTTGAATCATTACCACTGTCATTTCTGCTCGACCAACCGGCTTGTATTCATGATCTCGGCCAATCATTCCCACAAAATGAACATCATTGTGTACTGGCAACGGGTTATTGGTCACATTAGGAGGGTCCTCGCCATTCATGACTACAATCAATTTTTCAACAATGAGTCTTTCTGTGGCTCTTTTCAGGGTCCAACAGTCATCAGTGCTATGCCCCGGAGCACCTGAATGGTATTCACATCTAGCATTTGCTTGAAATCCGTGTGAATCAGGATGCATATGGTGGGGAGCGATGGGTCCAATCACGCCCATCTGCTTTAACTTCTGGAACAGACTAGAGTATGATTCAGCCAATGGAGTAAATTTTACCATCGGCCTCTGCTCTCGACTATAATCCTGCCTAGGACGAGCATTATAGGGTCCCCAAAAATTTTGCTACTGAGGTCGGGGAAATCTTGGAGCTGGTGCCTGTACCTGTTGATTGGGAGGACGAGCATATGATTGAGCATTAAACACTGTATATTGTGGCGGTCCCATGGAGTACTGAGGGATTGGCGGGGGATAGTAATGTTGAGGGTAGCTGGATTGCCCCTGCTGAACTTGCACATAAGGGTGCGATGCCCCTCTTTGAACTTCCCTGGATCCCGAAGTCATCATGTACCCTTCATCTCTCTTCTTTCTATTTGCCAAACTTCCCGACCCATTTTGGATAGCTTGGGTGGTGGCTTTGAGAGCAGCTTGACTTACAATTCTTCCAGTCTTGAGGCCATTTTCGACCATTTCTCCTATTTTGATCGCTTCCGCAAAAGGTCTACCCATTGCGGACATCATGTTCTGAAAGTAATCAGGCTCTTGGGCCTCCAGAAAAACAGTGATCAACTCGTGGTTATCCATGGGTGGCTTAACTCTAGTTGCTTGCTCCCTCCACTTGATTGCATACTCCCTAAAGCTTTCAGTCGGCTTTTTCTTCATATTGGACAGGGAATTGCGATCCGGCGCAATATCTATGTTGTATTGAAATTGTTTGACGAAGGCTTGGGCCATGTCGTCCTAGTCATGCCAGTGAGAGATATCTTAGTCAATGAACCATTCGGAGGCTACCCCAACAAGACTTTCCCCAAAATAAGCCATCAGTAATTCTTCTTTTCCACCTGCACCCCTCAGCTAGTTGCAGTACCTTTTTCAAATGGGCGATAGGGTCGCCGTGTCCATCATACTTCTCGAATTTTGGGGTCTTGAACCCTAGTGGCAAATGGATGTGAGGGAACATGCATAGATCACTGAACGAAACACTTTTGTGACCCCCTAGTCCCTGTATGTTCTTTATGTTTTGTTCAAGATTTTTCATTTTCCTGGCCATCTCATCCGGCTCTACCGTCTTGGCAAGCTTTTTGTTTTCCATTGGTGACTCGTACTGAGGAGTCTGATTATATGGAGCCGAGACCCCAAAAGTCATATTTGGAGAGTAGTATTGGCCATCATAAGCATGATATGGTGGCTCGTTGATTGGCCTTGTCACAGGAGGTGGAGGAGGGATTGTGTATGCCGGTGCGCCAGACACGACTAGAGGAGTATTCCTGACCGGTGCGACTGGAGGTCGCACATTAGAGGTACCAGGAGCAACGTGGAGGCTGTAGTTTGGCACATACCCTAGTGGTAGGATTTGGTCGCTCGTTGCATGGAGCGGTGGTTGAGTAGCCAGGGGTACGGTGGAAGTTCCCTCTGAGGGACTACGGGGTGGAGGCTGACCAGACACCCAAGCTTGATATACATCAGACAATTGTTGTCTCAATTTTCTTATTTCCTCCGACTCTTTTTCAACTGATTGACCCTGGGGGTCGTCAGTGATCAGCTCGATCTCATCATCGTTGGCCATTACTACTGCTCCCTTAGATCTAGTGAAGTAATGGTGTGTTGCCAGTTTCACCACAAACCAACCACCTTAAGCTTACTACGTAAGAGACATCAAACGTATTAGGGTTAAGCATTTTATAGATATGAATCACACATAATGTGCCATGCTCCTATCATTGTCACTATTTCTAGCATGCTTTTGGAGGCTTCATGTTTCATTCCGGCTTATGAGGTTGCTTCTTATTGACGCTCTTATTTTCTTCTCATTTTTTTTTAACTCACGCCTCATTGTGATCCCTCATCTTAGAATCATTGAAAAATATTTTGATCGAACCTTTTGTGGGTTGCCTACGTATCATGTCGCCGCATAAATCAGATCATTACATAGTTCAGGGGGAAATAATAACAATTTTGATTTTTTTTTTATTATTTTTTTTTTCAAATTGACTCTAAAGACATAAATATGACTGAAAATGCGACAAATATAAAATTAAAAATACGAAAAATGCAAAATGAAACTAAAAACTAATTGACTGTACTAAAACTTTAATCTTCAATGGCATTCTTTCTTAAACTGATATCATCAATGGTCTGCATCTCTTGGCCTCCACTCTCCCCCCAACATCTCGTACAAATTCTGAAACACTCCCGACAATTGTGGAACGAGGGCATGTGCCTGTTGACCAACTTTCTCATTGTTTAGATGACGATGATCGTCATGAATATATGTTGTTTTCTCTGCCAATTGAAGTACTTGCTCTCTAGCTTGCCCCATATTCACATGACAATTCTGCAACTATATCTGGGTAGTGTTGAGGGCGTTACCCATCTCAGTCTTGCGTCCCTCGTATTCTTCAATACGACGGTTTAGCACAGCTCTCTCAATCATCCATTGACGCCGCTCTACCTCAAAATCTGCATGTTGATGACCTCCCTTATGCCTTTTTATTTCTTCCAATTGTGCAAGAAACTGACCCTTTGAGCGTATCCAATGGGCCCTTTCTCTTTCAAATTGCTCTCTCTGATGATCAAACTCCAATTGTTGTTGGTGCGTATCCTCTTCAATGATACTCAAGTCTTCTTGCAGCTTATGCATTTCAACATTGTTATTTGCCTCAACTCTTCTAACTAAACCAATAGTGCTTGCCAATTCTTCTTCTAAGCGGGCCGCCTCATTTTTAGCATGCTTTAGATCTTTATCCATGCCCCGTAAGGCCGATTGATAATCTTTCTCAATATTTAAATGAATCTGAGTGACTCCGGCTTGCAGTTGGGTTTGTTGTTTAGATACGGTCATCCGAGAATGCTCTAATTCCTCTTTTAACCTTTCTATAGCTCTTTGATCATTTCTCCTCCTGTTGGATCCTTCAGGCCTATCTCTAAGCGACGAAGGTTCATGAAATCAGGTAATATATTCAGGGATTACCTCTCCATGATCTCGGTCTTCTACCATATCAGTCAACTCCGAGACTTTACTTGCATACCAAATTTTCATAATTTCTTCTTCGTCATGAGGTTGATTTTTATCAAAATCTCATATCTCGTGTTGGTGGCACCTCCTGTAGTCGTGCAAATTGGCGCATTACCCGAAGTGGAGCATAAGACTGAACACCATCCAATCCTATGAGTACCAAATAAGAATGGTATGCAGACTCACAAATGACCTCTTTAGAGGAGAACCAATCGTAGTTCCAAGTGATCCGTTTGGCAGACAGAGTAAGAAGTAGTTCTTTCCAGGCGCCAATCCCCTCTGGTAAGTCACATTCGTCAATTCTTTTCTGGTGATCATAAGTATGATGGGGCCATAGCTCACTAAAATTAATGATCGTAGGATGACGATAGAAATGCTCCAAAAACCATATCTGTAACAAAATGTTGCAACCATCAAAGCTTCGCGCGCCCATTTTACATCTAGTTAAAGCACGAAAAATACGAGAAAGAATCATAGGGACCAAAGTATAATCACCCCCTTCTGAGGTCAGAGCCTCAACTACACCTGCCAAGCGGATGTTAATGCGTCCCTCTCTTTCCGGAAAAACTACATGCCCTAAAAACGTGACCATAAATGCAAACCTTCTATGTACCTTCCATGTTTCCTTATCTTCCTTTGATTTCAATTTTCCCACATTCCTTTCGAAATTGCATTCTAGGCCATACAACTGAAACAAAAAGCCCAACTTAACCCATTTGCCTCAAAGACCTTCATATTGTCCATAATTTATGTTCAAAAGCTTCAGAAACCTATCCTCGTTCACATTTTTTTGGTACTATGGGCCTTTGGCGGCGAAGATTGCGGCCCCACCCCTGGAAATGGGCGATTTCCTCCAAGGTCGGAGTCATTTCACAGTCGGTAAAATGGAACACATTGCGGAATCAAAGCTTCAATCACATCCCTCATGGGCTTTATCGTAATCATGTGAACCAAATGTCCCAAGTATTTCTTTATCTGGTTTCGCTCATATTCCTTAAAGTCTCTCCACCAATCCCACAACAACTGTGGTATCTGATCGACAATGAGAAAATCTGGTATCCCTTCTGATCTGGGCCTCTTTTTAGACTTATCTCTTTCCCCACTCATGGTATACCTGTCTAACCAGACACGGGGTTAGGCTTTGATCAAACATATTATTGACACACAAAAATTTTGATTTCTCGGGTTTTGACTCTATAAAAGAATATAAATAAATAAATAAATAAATAAATAAAAGCTAAACTGTGGGACTACAAAAAAATAAAAAAAATTGGATTTAGTATTATTTTTTTTTGATTTTCTAAGGAAAGAATTGTAAAGAGGGAATTAAGGAAAAGGAAAATATTTTTGAATTTATTTATTATTTATTTTAAAAATTAGGCCCGGAACCGATGAGGTTTGCCTACGTATCTCACATCCGGTGAGAATCAGACCCGCGTAGTTCGGTTAAAATCGACTATGTCCTTTTTTTTTCTTTTTTTTTTATGAAAATTAATCTTTAAAAACCATATGCACTAAACCACATCATTTTTTCTCTCTTCGTTCAACTGATATATGCTAAAGTCAGTCGACATGCAAGCCTCCCAAATAATGCAATAAGTAGCACATAACATGACATAATGGTCTCTACAAAGCCTGTCCTAAAACAGAACTCGACCTCTGTGTCGAGCGCTGCTAAGTCAAATGCACATGATGCAAATAAAGCGTGGCCTACTAGGGATATTCATTGCTTGTGGCTTGTTCTTATAAGTTTATAAATGCTAAAGGAGATGGTATCTAGACCTGGATTACCCGGGCGGACAACTCGAGCTGAGGAGCGTCAAGCGTCACCAGTAGTAGAACAGCACTGGCTAGCTAAGGGCTCTCCCGCCTAAACACGTGTGACTAAATCTTTCACCAGAAGCTGGTAGGCTAACTGGCTTTATCTCAAGACAGAAATTTTGTGATGCTAGTAGGCAAACACAACATAACTAATTATCAGAAGACTCAGAGGGATGCGCGAGAAGATACAATTTATATATACAGTTCAACAATATCAAAACGGTAAAAACTCGACAAGTAACACATTAGGCCCAAATAAATCAGAATATATACAAAAATTAATAAAGCCAAATAAAGTCAATATACAAGCTCGAATTCTTGAAGTCCCCAGCAGAGTCGCCAGAGCTGTCACACCCCTTTTTCTACCCGCAAAATAACATTATGTGGATTAAAAGATTTTTCCAATTAATTTCTTCAATTAAAGTGACAAATTTGAATAGGGATTATTTTATTTACAGAGTCGCCACTTGGAATTGATTTTTTGGGTGTTCCAAGTCACCTTTTATTTGAATCCCTAGTCCAAGAAAGATTTGACTCTATTATTATTGGTCTGCGAAAATAAAGTTCGGGTAAGAAATTATGTTGACCGGGGAGAAGGTGTAAGGCATTTCCCGAGTCCCGTGATTCTAGCACGGTCGCTTTATTGACTTAAACTTGGCTTAAATTAATTTTGAAAAAAAGGTAACCTAGCTTACAATGTTAATGGGCTTGGAAGATTAAATTTAATTGGCCCAAAATTTCCAAGTCATTAAAATCCAACGGCCTACTTATACTATTCATCTAAATAACTTATTATTTATTGAAACAACCTAGGCATTTAAACAAATACAATATTTAAAGCATGGATCAACGTGACTTTCTTATCCATAATTATCTTTCTAGCAGATTCATGAAGAATATTTGAAACAACTCCAAATACTACAATAACTCAATGAATACTAATAGAAATATGACAATATTTATGGATTAAACGACACATGGAACAAAATATTCATTAACTAGTTAGAATCTAAAAGAAAAAGACAGAGAGAAATGGACCTTTTTGTGAAGCCAAAATTGATTTTCCAATTGATTGAATAAAAAAAAAACTCCTTGAACAAAGTTGTACAGCAGAGACAAGACACCGTATAAAAAGCTTCAAAGCTAATACTCCAATAGACTGAGATCTATGCTAGTGAAATTCGAGCAAAATCCGGAACCAAAAACCTCGAACAAGACCTCGACTTCTTCATTTTAGAACCAAAATTCGCAGACAGTTCCTCTCTGTTTTCGGACAAAAATCAAAGACATGAAGAGAAGATAGCAGAATCGTTTCCTTCGTTTTTGTTTGTGAAAGAAGATAAATTCCACAATTTGAGGAAGAAGTGTAGAAAAACCTTCGTTTTGTTCTTAGTTCCCTCAACTCATTTTTTGCCGTTTTTGTTTTCTATGTTTGTGTGCATGTTTGTTGTTTGTTCCGTTGAGTAAGGGAGATATGAGCTTGGGTGAGAGAACGAGAGATTTGCCGGGGGGAGGGGGGTTTAAGGGATTATGCGGCTGGTTTCAAAAACGGGGGAGGGTTCTGTGATGTTCTTCTTGCTGGAATTAATAGAGGGAAGAAGATGGTATTTTTTGCTCATCTTTTTCCCCCTTCACGTGAAGAAAGAAAATGGGAATATGTGGGGGGGGGGGAGGGGGGAGGGGTTGTGTGGGGGAGACAAAGCATGTAGGACAAGCATGGGGGACAAAGCATGGGGGACAAGTATGGAGGACAAAGAAAAGTTGAGTGGGGATACGCTTGGGAAGCAAAAAATATTCAAGCACAGTCAAAAATTAGGTGCTCACACTTGGCAATTAACTCTAATATTCATACAATTAAGCATCACAAAATTCTTCTTTAGCAAATGTCTTTCAACGAATAATTTTTATCTAATTATGCTATCAGCTTAACACAATTGATTTTCTTAAACATGCATTACTTTTCGTAATGCGGAGGAAATCAAAACTACATCATAAGCACCGAAAGCCTGCAGGTCTATCACGTAACCAACTTGAAAATAAGGCCCCTTATTACTTAGACAAATGGCAATACTCAGTACAAGTACTGAGAATTGGCACAGAGACATTTTGAACTTATCGGCATTTTTGACAATTATAGTCACAAGTTATTTGGTCAAATGACATAATCAAATTTTACCCTCAATGAAATTATAGTCAATTGCGACTTGGAATGTAATATTGAATTAGTCACATTGCATTTGATTTTGTAATATTGAATTACAACTAACTATACAATATACACTTATTTACAACTAATCTATAATTTATCTACAACTTTCATATATTATTTCTACCCAGTTAAATACAATTACAATATCATACAACTTAAATACAATTATTATACAAATTTTATACAATATGTCTTTTGTATATTTTGTATCTAATTTGTATATATTTTGTGTGTGGTGTGTGCTTCTTCCTCTCTAAAATTCCAATCAAAACTTACTCTCTTAATACAATTTTGATACATATCAACAACTTTATGTAAAAAGATAGTATTGATAACTTAAATATAAATTTTATACAACGATTCATATATAATACAACTATTTTTCAACTTTCATACAATATTAAATAAATATATATATATATATATATATATATATATATATATATATATATATATATATATATATATATATATATATATATATATAATTTACCTACAATTTTACTACAACTTTACTACAATTTCGTAAGTATATTGTATGTCATGTCTTCTTCTTTTTCGAGTTTCAATATGAAATTCAGCCAAAATCAAGTCTAATCTTCACCAAAACACCCTAAAATTGAGATATAATCTCCAAACAATATTCTCAATTGTTTGCAACAACACTTAATCCAAACAAATAATGGATTTTAAAAACCCAAATTCAATTTCAAAGCTTCAATTTTTTTTAATGGTTGTCAATGGTGAAAACTCTATACAGCAAGAAATCCATTGATGAATTACTTCAATATCTTCATCTTGAATTTAGTAACTCTTTTCAATGTTTGTAATCCGCACTTTTGAGTTGCAATCTTTGTTCTGTGAACTCTAAATTTTATAATAACTAATTAAGTGTGAAAGTTCCACTGCCAGAAATCATATTCTTTTATTAAGACCACACTACTAGAAAGAAAGCTAGACGTTGGGTACACTGGAAAAAGCAGAGAGAGAGAGACACGAAGAGAGAGAGGACAAGTATAAAGGAATAAGGAAATAACTGATATTCCTTATTCAATTTCTAATATAAAGGGATACTCATTTAAAACTTATCTATCTATCTATGTATCTATCTATCTATCTATCTATCTATCTATCTATATATATATATATATATATATATATATATATATATATATATATATATATATATATATATATATATATATATATATATATATATATATATAAAGTAGGGAATGAAAAAGCTGATGTGGCAGCTCTCCTAATCTAAGTCTCCCCCTTTCTATTTTCTTAGATTTTTGAGAGTTTTCTCTCATTTAAATTCAATACTGTAATACTATATATATATATATATATATATATATATATATATATATATATATATATATATATATAGGGGGGAGACTTTAATAAACAACCGTTTATTATAACAGTTCATTAATCATTATTAGGAATTCTTGAAAGAATAATAAACTTTCTAATGCATTAAAGGGAGAGACTTTAATACTAAACCGTTATGATGTTGTTTTGTTTTCCAAAAACCGGTTCAGTTTCAAGAATCCTATATAATAGTATATATGTTTCCATGGAAGAGAACATATAGCTGCTAACTAATTGCTCCTCCTATACCTTTTTCTGTTTTTTCTACTTATGAGTTCTCATTATTTGCTTATGCAGTTGTGCGTGTATTCTTGTTTTTTATAAAAAATAAGAATTTGACATCGGTATTTTTTTTCTTTTGCAGATATTGGGTTTGGGGTTCTAACAGATATGCATTTATTTAAAATTTGTTTGATGATCAATCTTCTCTATTATGTGATATGCTCTCCCTTAAAGAGTTGTCATATTGTTTCATAAATTCATATAAATATTATGATCGTGTTCATCTTTAAGAGTCTGGGCATAAAACAAAAGGCTAAGGAATGCAGTGCTAGAGTTAGACCTTCTTCAACTAGCGGATCAGCAAAGCCCAAAATAGACTGCAAATATCCACATAAATTTTAGTATCCTTGTGTTAGCTTTGTTTTAGAATAGAAAATTGCTCTTCCTTATCATTTATATAAAGGGGAAAAAAATAAAACATTGTTCTATACTTCCATCAGAACAATAAAAGAAAACACATGATGTGCACTTTCGTAAGTTTAGTAGTAGAAAAATTATGGGTTTTCTATATTTCGTAAATAAACCATCTTATTTGGAAATTATGTCGAATATGCATAGTTGAAAGATTATTGTCCTCTGATTTGCTTCTTTTATGAGTTTTTGGAGCACCTTTACTTATTTTGCGGAAAGAAAAATAAAAATAAAATATAAATGGAAAGGAAAAAAAAGGAAAGAAGAAGATAAGAGAATATAAAAGAAATAAGATGGAAGTCAAAATTTATTTCCCCTTTTCGTTTCTTTCAATTATTATTTCTTTCTTTTCTTTTCAATAATTAGTATATGGGAAATTTGGTCGTTAACATCTTAATACTTCGATCATCATTCTTTTGCCATCGATCTAATATATCTATGCTCATGATCATCACTTAGTAATGACAATCTTAAAACGATACAAGAAAAAAGGAAATTACTTTATTACATTTCTGATCTTACTCTATTAATGTTATTACAAGTAAGACACTAAATTATTTTCATTCGTTATGCTTCTAAGAATAAAGCACATTTCACTAGACAATCACACCATGTATTATCAAACAATAACTAAGATATGAATAGGGGTTTTCGGTTGCTAGGCTTGGAGATAGATATAGAAAGGAATAAAATCAAGTAAATGAAAGAAGAAGGGAGAGGCCTTAAACTTAAAGAACATGATACATTTAATGGTTTTTTTCTTTTTCTTTTTTCCACTTTTTTTATTTTTTATTTTTTAGTTCCCTTTCCTTTTTAGGTTTTTTATTTGATGTATACGGAAAGATGTAACTTCATGAAATATAGGCATCTTCAATTCATACCAAGAAAAAGACTTAGAGGAAGGAAAAATGCAGGGGACTTAGGTTTACATCCTTAGATTTTTACAGTATCTTTTCTTTTCTCTTTCACATTAGTTTTATTTTTTATTTTTCTTATCCCCTCTTTATGTCAATTTTATTTTTCTTATTCAAGTTAACATATTCTGATTAAAATAGGTTGTTTCATGCTTAACTGGAACGTTGTTTTTTCTGGTAAAAAAAATATGTGAAAAGAGGAAGTAATATTAATTAATAGATGTTAGAAGAATCATGAGAAGAAGTTTGATCAGTAAAAATTAATAATTTTATACAAAAATTATGATATTAATATTTAAGTATATTTTAATTTATTTTACAGTCGCACGAGCGTGGGCATGTATACTAGTTTGTATATAATTGGTAAATTGTATATGACCATGTAATTAAATTGAAATTTGAGTATGGAGGGTAATAAGGTTTCAAATAATGTATAAGAATATAAAAATCCCTTAATTTTATTTCAAAATTTTAATATTAACCTATCCAGGTTGAACAAGGAATAACAATTCCAAAATTATAATCATGAGACTACTAAATCTTTGATTTACCCTCTTTGGAACCAAACAATAGTACTTAACGTGGTTTAGCAACTAATAATGAACTTAAGAAGGAAGCACTATTGGATCCCTTTAAAGACCAACTAATGGTATCAAGTCACATCTTCCAACGATGACATGCCCCGCACCTTAGGAAAAAAGGTATGCCAAGCTCATTTCGTTTGTTTCCGATGCACTACAAGTTGGTAAAATATTTATTTAATATTTTAATAATTTGCGTTTTGTAACTCAGCTTGTGTTAAATACAAAGTCATCAGAAATTTACATTGTATATGTTGACTTAACGACAAATACTTATGATCCAAATTTCCTTAGTGGATTTTAAGCATATGGGACAAGGCAAGCGTCCTTTTTGAATTAGTTGAAGCATAAGTCTCAGTGCTTAAAGCGATCAATAATGTGTTTTTATTGCGCTACGGGACCTAGCTCACCTTTTTCTGGTCACTTTCTAAATAATTTATCCATTTTTAATTATGAACAAAAATTGTAAATTTTCTAACTTCTCAAAAGATATTACTTTATCACAAGTATAGAATTATTCAAAGAGTACGAAAATTTTATCCATGGCTTGTTCTCTCTCTGCATGTTAGCTTAACATGTGCCAGCCATGGACACGAGAGCTCGTATCTCATCCTAGAAGGCTCTAATGGCCAAGGAAGCTTCCACGTCGTATGGAATTGCTCAGCGAGGACAGAAATTAAGCAATGGTAATGATGAAGTAGTAAGGAAAGCACAGCCAAGTCCTAATTCCAATGAAACATTAATCCTAAACAGTGAAACAGAGAAATCTCAGCAGATCGATGCAAAGCGAGTATGGTATGAGGTGTTACAAGCTTCACCGATTTAGGATCAAGCAGAATTAATGAGTAGTGACAAAAATTCATGGGCATATGAGGTTGAAGAGGAGCTAGAGTCGCAAAAGAAGTAGGGCTCAATATGGGATGATTTTGACTAGGGGCGTACATGGATCGATTTAAACCAATTATATCGATTTAGATTGGTTCGATTTTATCGGGGGGTTTGGGTTTTCGAATTTTTTTTATATGAATATATTTCAATCTTATTTTATTAAAATTTGATAAGTAAATATATATTAAATAAAAATTAAACAAATAGACAAACATATGATCTATTAAAATATTCTTATGGGAGGATTTTCTTAGTAACACATGATAGATATTTTCTAGTCGATTAACAATAATTTTTCGTTGATGTACACTTTTAACCGAATTTAATAATTAAATATAAAAATCAATATGATACCAAAATAATGATATGTTCGACTTAATTAATTTAAATTATCGAAATACCATTTTGATGAGCTTAATATTGAGGGCTTTATTTGATTATATTCCGCATGGTTATAAGATTATTGGTGAGTAATTTGGTGATAATTTTATTAGAAAACTCACATTTGTGTTTTATTAATGTGCTGGCAAGTTCTAAGTGTAGATGTGAGAAGAAAAAGGTAAAAAGGTCCAAAACTATACAAAAGATAGCGAAGGAGAGTTTTTGATGATTGAATACGATGTTTTAGAAGTCAAATGGTAACAAGGAATGAAGATTCAAGCAATGGATAATAGGATTTAGAGGTGGGAGCTAAAGTTTCTCTCTAGAAATATATGATCTAACTTCAACAAATGATATCTCCCAATCTACAAGGATTTTTATCAGTATTCTTTAAGAAATGTAGATCTTTGAGACTAGTTTCCATCAGTTCAAACGGCTCGTCGTTTCGACTCTCCTACACAAAGTTATGATATTTTTATTGGAGAGTGCCATACATGCGCGCCCATATACCAGGTGCGCGGCCGCGCATGTTCGCATTTGGGAAACTTAATACATACCTATTTTTGTAATTTTGGGCATTCCTCTTGACTTATATAAATTCTAAGCTCATCCTACACTAGGTATCTTGGATTTTTGGAGCAACTTTTGGAGAGACGAAGGCAAGGAAACAACATAGACTTTGACTACTTCATCTGAATCATTCAATACGAAAGTTTATTTGAATTCGTGGGTTGTAATATTTTCTCGTCCCCTTAATACTCTTTTGATGAATAATTTCTCCACTATGGAGTAGTCTTTCTTAGGGTTATTGACAGATATTGTGAATTGATTATTATTTGAGGGTTTAATTTCTGTTAGTTGCTTGAGTGTGTTGAACGAGTTTCTAATTGAATTGCAAGGTTATTTGTGATTTTACTTTAATTAAAAGAGAAGTGTTGTTACAATTATCATTGTGTTATCTTATTTGGGTTAATTTCACGACTCTCATAGGTAATCGATAGAGCTTATAGAGTTATCAATTGACCTAATTTAGAGGAATAGTTGAGAGACGTTCTTTGTCAGATTATTCATACAACATATTCTTGCATATGTTCATAGCACTTATCATTAGGTTGTTTAACGGAGCTCTCATTCATTCAGAAGAAGAATTTGAATCCTTAAAATAGCCTAATCATCTATAGAAATCGAAAGAGTCAATAGAACTTGCGAGTGAACTTAGCACAGAGTTATCCCGAATAATAGTTGATCACGTATCTTGTCAAACCCTTATTTCTCTCATTAATATTCAATCGTTGCTACTTAGCTACCAAATTTTCATTATTCGCTCGGAATTGATAATATTAGTTTTTACTCGTAGTTCGTTGATAATGCAAATTCAAAGGTTTATTTTCCAGAATAGTGTTAAGCTGAAGATTTATTTGAACGTTATTTAAACCAATCCATGTGGAGACAATTAAATTACTATATTATCTTTGACTAGAGAGCCTAAGTTTTATACATCGGTTTTGCGCTCGTCAAATTATATGTTACTAAAATAATGATATGTTCGATTTAATTAATTTAAATTATCGAAATACCATTTCGAATTCGAAAATAATATGAGAATTTAATAGATATTGACATATGAACATGAAAGAACAAATAGATACGCATTTTAATAACACTTGATAAGAAAGTGATGATATAACTTATTATTCAAAGTAAATAAAAAATGGAGCACTTCATATACTATTAAAAATAACATCCCATAAGAGAATCCAAAATGTTTCTAGATATTTGTTTTAAAAAATTCTAATCGGGATTTTTAATCAGTTTGGTTTGACTTTTCTGTTTGGTGTGATTTTCCGATTTGATTTGAATATCTGTAATTTTGATATAGTAAAAATCTCAAATGTTGGATACAAATTGGAGTATGTAGCTCCTAAAACACACATTGAGTCTTCGATTGTTGAAATTAAATTGGACGATCTTAGTTCTAAAATTGACTATTGGGGGAAAGTTGTTGTTTGTTATGTGTTACGGACACATCCCCCATTTATAGTAATACAAGGGTATATTAAACGATTATGGGGGAAATATGAAATTTACAGGATATCAATGCTAAAAAAAAATGGAGTAATTGTGGTACGCTTTGAAACAGAGGTAGAGAAGCAAGAAGTGATTCAAGGTGGCATATATCACTTTGACAACAAGCCTTTCATTGTTAAGGCATGGACCCCTGAGTTGGAATTTATCAGAGAGGAATTTCTTATAATTCAAATTTGGATCAAGTTCCCTGGACGGGATTTCAAGTATTAGAGCAAAAAAGGCTTGAGTAAGTTTTGTGGCTTAGTGGGAAAACCTAACATGGTGGACCACAATACGGAGAGAGGAATGGATTAAATTTTACAAGACTGCTAGTTGAGGTAGAAATGAATGCACAACTACCAGATGTTGTGCTTTTCAAAAATGAAAGAGGCAAGATAATTAAGCAAAAATGAGCTATGACTGGAAACCAACTCCTTGTAGTTACTGCTCTAAATATGGGCATGCAGAAGAGGTCTGTAGAAGCAAGAAGAAACAGACAATGGCTAATCCAGAACAACATAAGGTGAAAGATAATGCTGCATAAATTGACCTTAACGGAGATAAAGGTAAGGAACAAGTCCAGAAAACTAATGAACTAAGAAAGTAGGATAGAAACATTAGACCTGATGGAAATCAGGAACTAACAGTGGGGAAACAGACAGGAAAGCAAAGTCAAGGAGGGATCACAGGTTGGCAGACCCCATTGAGAATTGGGAAAGCACAACAGAAGCAGCAACAACAAATTAAAAGTTCAAACTCATTCAAAGCACTACATAGCAGGAAAATTGGTATAACAGACAAGGGAGGAAGTATCACAAATATGAGAGGCCAAAACAACCATCCTCCAGGGGATGGTTAACTTAATGAGTTGGAATGTTAGTGAGCTTAATGCCCCTAATAAGTAAAGGAGGTTAAGGTCTTTTACAATGAAGAAAGAGTGAGATTGGTTGGCCTACTAAAATCTAAAATAAAAAACAACAAAATAGAGAAGCTGGCAAATACTATGTTTGTGGGATGACAGTATATTACTAATCTTGTACACCATTATAATGGTAGAATTTGAATTACTTGACGACCTGATTACTATAAGGTTACCCCTGCGAGTATGCCAGCTCAAATTATCACTTGTGAGGTTTCCTACATTCCTTTTCAAATGACTTTTGAATTGTCTTATGTGTATGCACTAAATACTAAAGAAGAAAAAAAAGATATGTTGGATTATCTTGTGTCTCATAGCATGGGATGTACAAGGCTTTGGATGATTTTGTGGGACTTCAATTTAGCCTTAAAGGCAGAAGATAGAATATGTGGCAAACTATTGTCATGGACATGAGTGAAAGATTTTCATAACTGTGTAGTAGACTGTTGTCACAACTCGCATTTTGGATTTATGATTTCGGCCAAGAACTGGTGATAAAAGGTCCTTCTGATGGTCTGACGTAGAACAGTCTACTCGGACAACTTGGGCTTTTTAATTTTAAGCATATATAAGGGGGTATAAGTGATGAAAGCTCCGACCTGCCTCCCCCATGCGTGCTGCCACCGAGCCGTATAGAACGAGCTGCCTTGGGGCAAACCTCAAGGGACTGCCTAGATGACTCAAAGGAGTGTCAAAGGTATCCACACGAGTTTGGGAACTCGTATGGACGGCGCAACGCCTTCGGGCCTGCGTTGGGCATCAAAGTGGTATTGGAGGCTCGAAGTGTGGAACGGCCAGCCCCGCGGGCTGCCGAATGTTAGAACGAGACCTCCGTGCCGATTGGATACTTGACGCACCTGTCATAGGGGCATCATGTGTCCACTTGTGAGCATGGCTTTGGTTCAACCATGCAAGCAAGGGTCCGTTGGCCTAAAGGTGCAGGTGTGGGCGACACTGCACTACTTCGGAATGGAAGCGTGCTGAAAGAGGGCTATGTATGGGCATGGCACGAAAGAGGCGCATGACAATGGCCAAGGGCTAAAGGTTGCCTTACTCGGGCGAGGCACGAGCTAGTCGCGAATGCACTAGGCGAGTGTCAAGCTCGATGATTGGGCTGTGCACGCGGGAGCGATGCTCAGTCTTGGGCTAAGGACAAGGCATGTCCTAAGCCAATCCCCCAGGGCGCGCATGGATTGTGATCCTAAGATGGAGCGCCACGACATGTCTAGGGCAAAGGGCCTAGACATCTTACGGGCGACACAAGTTGGGGCGAGCCCCACCGACAGGCACAGGATCGTGCTTGGGAAATCCTGGGACAGGAAGATAGGCTGGCGC
The DNA here is from genome assembly GCF_000715075.1 of Nicotiana tabacum. NCBI lineage: Eukaryota > Viridiplantae > Streptophyta > Magnoliopsida > Solanales > Solanaceae > Nicotiana > Nicotiana tabacum. The sequence goes on along the minus strand of NC_134096.1, from coordinate 76,817,466 downwards.
GCGGAGAGGGGAGTCCGCGGGCGCGCACGGGCGAGCAGGTGCCGCTACCCAACGTGAGGATTTGGGCCCGTGACACTTGGTATCAGAGCTGATTAAGGCCATACTATGCCATGGCACAACGTCAAGGCAAAGGGTGGATATGGCGAGTGCATTTTGGATGTCAGTGCCGAGATCACGTCAAAGCAGAGATTGATATTCATATGCCACCAAAGATCGAGAACCCGATACTGATGGTCGATGAAGGAAATGGTTGATTTCATTGTCTTTCGTGAGTCTAAGGTGCCACTGAATGAGGTGATATGCCAATGAGTCGGATGACCAAGAGAATGCCATGTTTGCCAGGTCGTGCAACCATATTGCGAAAGAGTGGGAGCCATGAACTATAAACTTGGGCATGATCATAGTGGAGATCTTGCCAAGGATGTGTGCGACGCATCATGTTGAGTGTCTTTCCTTCGGGAGAAGACTTTGGGTTGCCTGAGGGCATTGCCAAGGTGAGGAAACGAATTCGAGGGTATAGCGAAGCTTCAAAATGGGGCGAGTTTCCAAGTTAGAAGGTGTCATCATTCTGGAAAGGGGTATGTCGAATGATCGGGGACCGAGAGTGTCCAAGTGCGAGGCACACCGAACCGGGAAGCCATGCTAGCAGGGCCAAGAGGGCGCCTATCTATAGGGCGAGTATTGAACTACTACCAGGAGCATTGGCTACTTACTGAGGAAGTGACAACTGGAAAACAAAGAGCTTTGTTCGGAAATGCGGCGATGCTATGACTTTGGGAATGTAGTACTCACCAAAGGTCGTCCCAAGTGCTGGCCGAATGCCAAGTGGGACGACAGTGCTAAGATGTATCCTCCACATTGAGTGTGGGAGGATCCCGCCTATGCAAGAGGCATAAGGGCGAAGTCGTGGGTCTGGAAGCGAACACATCTTCAAGGTGGTGAAGGCAAAGAAAGCTACGGGAGCAGAATGCTACGTGAGCTATGCCAAGAGGGCGTCTTAATACTACGGGAGCAAAAGGCTACGGGAGCCATGCCAAAGAGGGCATCTAAAAGCTACGGGAGCGAAAGGCTACGGGAGCGGCATCAAAAGAGCACATTGATGTGCTAACCTATGAAGGAAAGCTTCAGACGAACATGAAGGCCGTGAAGGTAATGGTGTGATTTGACTAGTGTGGGTCAATCACAAAGTTAGACACCAGAGGGTGCAAGTGCGGAGGCACTTTCCAAGTGAACACCGAATGGAGGTAAAGTGCATAGGCACGCTTAGAAGATACTTGGGGGGAGAAGTGCATGGGGCACGACTCTTTTTGAGAAAGGACTTCGAGGAAGTCCAACCCACAGGACGAAGGGAGCTTGAATGGGCATACCTGAGGGGGCAGACTCCGGGATGTCTTAAGCCATGATGTGTCATTGGGGACGATGACATTATGAGTGTGGGAGGATGTCACAACTTGCATTTTGGAGTTGTGATTTCGGCCAAGAACTGGTGAGAAAAGGTCCTTCTGATGGTCTGATGTAGAACAGTCTACTCGGGCAACTTGGTCTTTTTAATTTTAAGCATATATAAGGGGGGGTATAGGTGATGAAAGCTTCGACCTGCCTCCCCCATACGTGCTGCCACCGAGCAGTATAAAACGAGCTACCTTGGGGCAAACCTCAAGGGCCTGCCTAGATGACTAAAAGGAGTGTCAAAGGTATTCACACGAGTTTGGAAACTCGTATGGACGGCGCAACACCTTCAGGCCTGCGTTGGGCATCAAAGTGGTGCTGGAGGCTCGAAGTGTGGAACGGCCAGCCCTGCGGGCTGCCGAATATTGGAACGAGACCTCCGTGTCGATTGGATACTTGACGCACCTGTCATAGGGGCATCATGTGTCGACTTATGAGCATGGCTTTGGTTCAACCATGCAAGCAAGGGTCCGTTGGCCTAAAGGTGCAGATGTGGGCGACACTGCACTACTTCGGAATGGAAGCGTGCTGCAAGAGGGCTATGTATGGTCATGGCAAGAAAGAGGCGCATGACAATGGCCAAGGGCTAAAGGTTGCCTTACTCAGGTGAGGCACGAGCTAGTCGTGGATGTACTAGGCGAGTGTCAAGCTCGAGGATTGGGCTGTGCACGCGGGAGCGATGCTCAGTCTTGGGCTAAGGACAAGGCATGTCCTAAGCCAATCCCCCAGGGCGCGCATGGATTGTGATCCTAAGATGGAGCGCCACGACATGTCTAGGGCCAAGGGCCTAGACATCTTACGAGTGACACAAGTTGGGGCGAGCCCCACCGACAGGCACAGGATCGTGCTTGGGAAATTCTGGGATAGGAAGATAGGCTGGCGCACGGAGAGGGGAGTCCGCGGGTGCCGCACGGGCGAGCAGGTGCCGCTACCCAACATGAGGATTTGGGCCCGTGACACTGTGGACTAATTGAGCTACCAACTCAAGGCAATAGGTACACTTGGAATGACAAGAATGAAGAGTAAAGGCTCTTCTCAAAGAATAATTGGGTGTTTATCAATGTGGAATGACTGGATATTATGTTAACTTATAGGGCTATATTCCTTCCAAAGGGCATAAGTGACCATTGTCCTACAAAAGTATCACTGGTAGAGGAAAGATCCAAGTCAAAGAAATCCTTTCAATTCTGCAATATGTGGGCTCAACATCCACAATTTGCATCCATAATAAGAGAAAGATGGGATATTAGTATTGGAGGGTGCAAAATGTACCAAGTAGTGAAGAAGTTGAAATTGCTTAAAAAGAAATGGAAGGCCTTAAAGTCACAATAATCTCATAATATTGTGACAGAAGCAAAAGAGGATAGGAAAATACTCAAGAAAATACAACTGCAATTGCAATGGAATCCTTCAAGTGTGGAGGTTCAGCAGGAAGAATCTCAGGCTTACTAAAAATTTAAACAGTCGTCATATTTGGCAGAAATGTACGTACAACAGAGAAGTAAAGCTATTTGGAAAAAATAGGAAAACAATAACACACGTTACTTCTACTCAATTATAAAGTACAGAAAATTAAAACATGCTACAACACAACTTAGGGACACATGAGAGACTTGGCAGACAAATCCAGATACTATAGCAAACTTGTTTGTTGACTACTATGAAGATCTACTAGGGAGGAATTCTACTTCTAGAGTGCAAGCTTTTAACTGCAGATGGATTTGCTTGAGTACTTTCCTATCCTCTTTTGCTTTTGTCACACTATTATGAGAGTATTGTGACTTTAAGCCCTTTAATTTCTTTTTAAGCAACTTCAGCTTTTTCACTACTTGGTACATTTTACACCCTTCAATACTAATATCCCATCCTTCTCTTATTAGGACCAACTTTGTTGACTGACCAACGGGCGGAGTTAATAAGACCAGTTGTAGACAAGAAAGTAAAAGATGTTGCATTCCAAATAGATAGTAAGAAGAGCCCAGGACCATATGGCTTTGATAATAGATTCTACAAGGCTGCTTGGCATATAGTGGGGCAAGATATCACTGAGGCAATAGCCGAGTTCTTTCAAAATGGAAAACTACTCAAGCAACTAAACTCAACAGTTATAGCTCTCATTCCCAAGGTGGAGAATCCATAATTTGCTAGCCAATCCAAATCAATATCATATTATAATGTACTTTACAAGTGCATTTCAAATATGATATGCAGTAGATTAAAGGCAGCAGAAAATCAATCTACATTTGTACATGGGAGGTCAAGGCTCCATAATTTACTAATTTATCATGATATACTAAGGCACTACAATAGGAAAACATTACCTAGGTGCCTTATGAAGATTGATCTCCGGAAGGTAAATGATATGGTGAGCTGGAAATTCCTAGAAGAAGCACTGAGAGGCTTTGGATTTCTAGATAAATTAATTCAGTGGATTATAGTTGTGTTTCTACAATAACATTTTCAGTTAAAGTCAATGGAGAAAGTCATGGATATTTTGCAAGGAAGAGAGGGCTAAGGTAGGGTGGCCCTATCTCTCCCCCAATTATTTGTGCTTGTGATGGAATACTTATCAAGGATGCTGAAGACAGTTAGTAGTCTACCTGATTTCAAGTTCCACCCAATGTGCAAATCACTGAAACTGACTCATTTCATATTTGCTAATGATATGATGATCTGTTGTAAAAGGGAATGAGAGTTCAGTTAACAGGATAATGGAGGCATTGACTCAATTCAGTAAATAACATAAATATATTTCAACTTCTAATTCTCTTCTATATGTAGATAGAATTTGGGCATCGTTGATGGATGGATGATAGGAATCATCTAAATCGTACGAGGTTGGGGGATGAATTTATAGAAGGGTTTGCTAGCTTTATTGCTAAGGCAAAAACACTTGATGATTTTCTTATCGAAGGGATGATTAGGTGCCCCTGTGTGAAATGCAAGTGTCTTAAGTTATTGGAGCCCAATATTGTTACTATTCATTTATATAAGAGGGGTTTTATGGAAAATTATTATGCGTGGACTGTTCATGGGGAGAGTCATGCTAGTATAGATGATGTTCATTTTCAGAACTCATCTCGTGGTGAAGAAGGTAGTCCCATAGAGGAGAATATTAATGTTGAAAATTCTAGATTTAATAAAATTATGAAGGACGCTTTTGAGATATTCCCTGGGGCTCAATCCGAACCAAATGATGAGGCTAAGAGCTTCTTCTAACAGTTAGAGGAAGCCAGTTATCTGCTTTATGAAGGTACAGTACATTCCAAGTTATCTGTTGTAGTTAAATTACTAAGTATTAAATTGGATAATTATATTTTTCAAGCAGGCATGGATTATATCATCGGTCTTATGAATGAACTTAATCTGACCAAGATTGACTTGCCCAAAGATTTTTACACGGAAAAGAAATTGGTTTCTAAGTTGGGTCTTTCATCGGAGAGGATTGATTGTTGTGAGAAAGGTTACATATTATTCTATAAGGAAGACACAACTTTAGAAAAGTACAAATTTTGTAACCAGCCATATTACAAAGAAGTCATAAATGCTAAACAGAAAAAGATTCCACTGAAGGTGCACTACTTATCCCTTATACCAAGGTTAAATAGGTTGTATGCATCAATGTGTTCCGCTCCTCATATGAGATGACATTATGAACATAGAAGGCCAGATGATGTGCTATATCATCCGTCAAATAGAGAAGCATGGAAGAATTTTGATAGGGTGTTCCCAGACTTTGCTGGTGAACCGAGAAATATTAAGCTGGGATTATGTGCTGATAGATTCACTCCATTTGCAGTGTCTGCTGCACCATATTCATGTTGGCTAGTGTTTGTTACGCCGTATAATCTGCCGCATGTATTATGTATGACAAGTCAATATTTATTTCTAACTTGTATTGTTCCAGGTCCACGCAATCCAAAAATATTATTTGATGTATACATGCAGTCCCTAATTGAAGTCATTGTGGCATCAAGGTGTGGAAACATATGATGTATTAACTAAACAAAATTTCAGACTCTGTGTTGCTTTGATGTGGATTATAAATGATTTTCCTACTTATGGAATGAGTCCGGGTGGTCAACTATCGAAAAGTTAGCTTACCCGACTTGTATGAGATACACAAAGACATTCACTTTGAAACATGGAGGCAAGAACACATGGTTTGACTGCCATTACTGCTTATTGCCAATGGATTATGAGTTTAGGAGAAATACTAGTGCATTTATGAAGAACAAAACTGACTATGTGGATCCACTGCATGTCTTGTCGCCTGAAGAGATTTGGAATAGAGTTATGAATCTACATAAGGTAACAGAGTATACATTGCCTAATAAGATAAATGCACTAGTATTTATTATCTTGCCCAATAAGATAAATACTAGTGCATTTATGAAGAACAAAACTGACTATGAGGATCCACCGCATGTCTTGTCGCCTGAAGAGATTTGGAATAGAGGTATGAATCTACATAAGGTAACAGAGTATACATTGCCTAATAAGATACTGGGGTATGGCGTAACACACACCTACACAATCTTCTTTGGCATAATCTTGATGTCATGCATATCAAGAAGAAATGTTTTGATAACTTATTTAATACTGTGATGAATGTAAGCAACAAGACAAAAGATAATTTAAAGGCCAGGATGGATTTGGATGAAAGAAGAGAGATTTGTGATTGGGTTAATAATTTAAGGATGTTTGATGGGTATGCATAAAACTTATCTAGGTATGTTGACATGAAAGAAGGGAAGTTGACATCTATGAAAAGCCACGATTGTCACATTTTCATGGAATCTTTGATATTTATTGCATTCAATGCTTTGCCTGATAGAATATGAAAGCCCATCACAGAGATATGCTAATTTTTCAAGTAGTTGTGCTCTAGTACATTGAGGGCGGAGAACCTAGCTTACATGGACAATAACATTCGCTTAACTTTAAACAAGTTGGCAAAAAAATTTCCGCTTGATTTTTTCGATGTCGTGGAACATCTTCCAATTCACCTTGCGTAAGAGGCATGACTATGAGGGCCAGTTCAATGTAGATGGATGTATCCATTCGAGAGGTAATTATCTTTACATGTTTTAGTTAAACATTATTTCATCTTAAAATCGTGCTATGCAGGATGATTGACAAATGTTAGCGGACCGTGAAAATAGATCAAGGATTGAGGGATCGATATGTGAGGGATATGTAGCTAGAGACCTGATCGGCATGATGATGGTGGCTATACCGATACTTTGGCACCACCCTTTTCCATATTCAATCAACCTAGAAAAGGCGGTCCAAAACTTAGTCCAACACGATTTTTGACAGAGATGAAGCTAAAGTCAACTACAATACATATTCTACTAAATTGTCCCGAGGTCCAACCTTATTATACGTAAGAGTATATTTATATTACCGACTTATATTTAATTTTAATTATCAATTATTTTAACTAATGAAAGTTTCACATCTGTTAGACAGTTGGTTTGTGGGTACATATAGGCATGCACATGTTTATCCTAAGTTTACAGAATGGTTTAAACACTTTGTAAGTATTGGCAAAGTTTTTTTTAATGCGAATTATTATCAGTTGTACGTACTTTTTAATTTCTAATTAACTATTATATATTGGGTTCGAACTAAGTTCATAATCCAGATAATGGTGTAAATGATCCATTTTTTGCGTGACATTGCTTGGGGATCTAGCCCTAATGATGTTTAAGTACTCCGTCAATGGGTACAAGTTTCATACAAAAGAATGGTCCAAGGGCAAAAAAACTAATAACAGTGGCGTGTGTGTGAAAACTGATGGTGATGTTGATTATTATGGTGTGGTTCAACAGATATTAGAACTCGAGTATAGTATTGCTTGGCCGAAGAAAAAGTTGGTACTCTTTCAGTGTAAATGGTATGATCCAACACCTACTAGAGGTACAAAGGTGCTCCTCTGTATAAAATTGTTGAAATAAAGCACACGTGGAGGTATAGACTCTATGACCCAATTATCATAGCACAAAATGTGAAATAGGTGTATTAAGCACCTTATCTTTTGTGCAAGAAGAAGATTGCATGACAGGTATTTATAAAAATAAAGCTCATAGGTAGAGTTGAGGTCGAGGATGCATTGGATATAGCGTACCAGAATGACATTTGAAGTGTTGAAGCAATGGTAGATGATGAACTATCAGGTGAATTGCAGGATACTGAAGGCCTTTATGAGGAATTCGAGCCTTAAGTCCTTAGATCAAATCAAAGTAATTATGAGGAAGGAACATCCATGGAAAACGAGGATGGAGATTCAAGTGATGAATATGAAGCAAGAGAGGATGAAGAATTATATGATGAAAATCAAAAAAAGCGATGAGGATTGAGTTGTTTGTGTGTTTTATGACTTGTTTGATTTCTTATGTTATTGTATTTATTTTTATATCTTGTTGGACTTTATATATGTTCTTTTTTTAATTGTTATAATATGTAAAAGAATTGCTTTTTATTATTACCTGTTGATATTTTAAGTATCATATTTTATTTTACTTAAATTGCACAGATGGCTTCTAAGGGTAAAGAACCGAAATAATCTAACAAGAAAAAAAAATACTTTGCCATCCACGAGTGATCACATTCCTTCACGCATACCTAGGATGAGTCCTCCTCCTAGTTTTGCTCGTCCTTCTCAGTCGACGACTACATTACTACCTGAGTTTTTCAGAGTCCTCTCCCCCTCCGGCTAGCACAAAACAATATTATTTCATGCCAACCCAGGGTGGTTCAGCCTCCACTACTATTAATTTTATGCGCATGTCTAATTTGTCATCTTTGAGTCATCGTGTCCCTGCTAGTCAGCAAGATGGCTCACCATTGATTTCATCCCAGGGTGGACATTACAGTCAGCATGATGGTTCATATTTTGTGCCTCCATCATCTTCTACTCCATTATCATCTACTCATAGTATTTCTAGACTGGATATTAGAGGATCTCAGGAGGTTGCATCCTCATCTACTAGTACTGCTCCAGTTGCTCCTTCACGAAGACAGTATGCTGGTGGAACTGTAGAGTACGATCATATGCATCGATCGATTATCATACCCCATGGGGACAGGTAAGTAATTCTTTAATTTTTAATTATTAGAATAAAGATATACATATATCTAACGAATGTTTATTTTACATATAATGCATGTTTTTCCCATCCTTTTAGCCCACACATATGGATAATTTACAATATTACCTATTTTATCTTTATCATTTTCTAACATTTTGGATTTATAATAGTTAAAGTTGGTTTTTCAATAATAATAATTATGGGTGTTATAATAAAATTATCTTGTTATTTATTATTTTTTAAGGGTCATGCCAAGTAAATAGTGGACACGTAAACTTGGACGGAGAGAATACCACACTTCTTTTAATTCTATTTTACATTATTTAAGAGCGTATACAACATAATTAATCAAATAAATATTTTTGGTAAGATTAAACCTCGTTTCTGGCTTTTGTCAGATTTAAGAACGGCCACTATTCTTATAGCCTGTTTGGTCAAGCTTCTCAAGAGGCCAAAAGTATTTTTTTTTCTCAAAAATACTTTTTTTCCCTAACTTGAGGTGTTTGACCAAGTTTTTTTGGGAAAAAAAATACTTTTGGGAGGAAGCAGAAGCAGTTTTTGAGAAGCAGAAAAAAATAGCTTCTTCCCAAAAGCAGAAGAAGAAGAAGAAGCAGTTTTGACTTTTCTTCTTATTAAAAATACCCTTAACAAAATATAGTATATACTAAATAACCGTTAAACCTAATACTTAGAATATTAATGTATAAATATTTCTTATTATTTTTAGGATAGCTTTCTAATATATAATGACTTTAGGGGTGAATGCTTTTATATTTGTTGAATGATTTTTAATATATTTAACTTATATTAAAAGAATTAAGTACTTTTAAGTTTTATTTTTATTTTTTCATTTAAATAAAATGAAAAGATTTAATTATTGTATGTAATAACAAATTTTTAAGATTATTTATTTACTTATAATATTAACTATTAAGTAAATCTATTCATGTTCTTATTCGTAATTTAATACTTAAAAGCACTTTCTGAAAAGTTTGGCCAAACACAAATTATTGCTCAAAAGTGCATTTGAGAGTGGCTGGCCAAATACAAACTGATTCTCCTCAAAAGTACTTTTTTTCAAAAGCACTTTTGAAAAAAAAAATTCTCAAAATAAGCTGATTTCTCTAGATTGGCCAAACATGCTATTAGTTAACATTATAGCCAGTTTGATCAATTTTTTTTTGGGCCAAAAGTGCTTTTGGCAAAAAATTGAGGTGTTTGGCCAAACTTTTAGAAGGGAAAAAAGTATTTTTGAGGAAAAACAAAAATAGTTTTTGATAAGCAGAAAAAATGTAGTTTCTCTTCAAAAGCACTTTTCTGAGAAGCTCTTTTGAGAAAAATACACTTAAAAATAGTTTTCAAAAGCTTGGCCAAACACTAATTACTGTTCAAAAGTGTTTTTCAAACACAAATCAATTCTCACCAAAAATACTTTTTTAAAAAACAATTTGAAAAAAAATAGACTATAACTAACGAAAGAATTGTTTCAACAAAAGCTTCATAATTATAAGCATTTAACATAAAAGGGTCTGACTTGCTAACTCAAATTCTGGTATGTGGGGGCCGGACATTGCCATACTGCCTGCACTAATAATGCTAGTTGAAGAAACAAAACAACACAGTACTACAAAAAAACCAAAATACTTAAGTGAACCATTTAAAATCTCACCAATTTAGTTGAAACTTATGACAATAGTCACAATACAACAACGTCAAATGTAGCAAAATATAGTAAAAGTGAGAGTAGAACAAGTTTTATCCCATAAACAAGTCAGCAGTGGGACAAGAGACGGTGACACTTCTCTCAACTCGACTCACATAAGAACCGTGTGAGTGGTTGACAGTTGACACTGACCTTCTTTCTCTCTTACGCTCCGTCTAACCAAAGCAACCCGCGAAACTTTATCTCCTCTGTCCCCTTCAATACCCGACCCGACCCGTATATCATTCACAGTTCGCTTTCTTCAGATCCAGATACCGACACCACTTCCCTTCCTATTCTCTTCTTCCTTTTTAACTCTGTTTTTAGTGCTTTGTCGTTTATCGGCATTTCGCTTCTTCAAATACTCATTGCTATGCAAATGGTGGTTGGTAGGATAGATAATGTAAGTGAAGTATGCTTTGAAAATGATGTTTTACTAGTTTTATACTACTGTTTGTTAGGTATTAGTTTTTAGTTGAAATTTTTCATTTGCATTGTTGTCTTCGGACAGATTCATGAGCTGGTCGGAGTTTGTGTTCTGCTATCTAATGTCAGAAGGTAAGCCTGTTTCTTAATAATGAGCTCACTTTCCTTTTTTTTTTCTCTTTCACGGATCAGTAATTGCTGTTCTCTATCTTTGTGGTTTCTGTTTTGGGATGTTGTTTTACTGCATTGAACGTATGTGTCAACCGATTTTTTTTTTAATTGATCCTTGGGCAACGAGGTAATGAAATTTGTGAAATATATCATACGAGATTATCTTCATCTCTTATATTCAAATGCAACTTTTGCAAGAATTATATATAAATGGTATTTATAGAGGAGAGTATAGAGTTGTACAGTGACTCTGGAAACTACTCTAGAAATGGATCTAATTCACTAATATGAGATTATTTTTACATCCATTCGTTGAGTGCCAATGATTTCAATATCAGATTTGTGAAGTTGACTCTGGGAAGCACTTTCAAATTGCATCTCCTTGTTTCCGTTTCTCCTATGAGTCTGAGCTTTCACTGTGTACGTTGTATTCGTCAAATTGTAATGTTAAAAAAGAACTCTTTTTATGCAGATGTTCTATTGTATCGATGTAGTTAAGACAAGAACCGAGTAACTGCAACATTTTGGATCAATAAGACTGCACCTGAAGGTATTCTGAAAGACAATGGATCACAAATCATGGCCCTGGAAGAAAAAATCCTCAGATAAAAACACGGTTGCTGATGACAAAGCAAATATCTCTTCGAGAAGACATGACGAAGAGGTAACTAAATACATAGTCTTTTTAAATTTTCTTCCCCGTTCATTGCCCAATTTATTAGCTTGTTGGTCAAGTTTGACTCTCACACGTTTCATTTCCCTGGTAACAGAAAATTTAAGAAACTGCCTCTACCTTTGCTTTAACCACTAATTGATTAGAGATATGAGTTAACTAAATGACCAGGGTCCAACTAAAAACCGCAGTAACTTGTTGGGGTTTTGTTGATTCGGGAGTGATGAAGTAGAAGAATATGCGCCTTATAGATTATGTAAACAATCCTTTCATTTCCAGTATGTGAGAGTTTATACTGACTTCAAGTATACTTTCATCTGAGCTGAGAAAGACAAATGCAATACATAACTGGAAATAATCAGGATCTTTGGATAATTGGAAGTTGGAACTAGTCATACAGAAGCCCACTTAATAGTAATTTTTTAAGGAGATTAAAATCTCGAGCTCTTACTTTCTTGACAGTTGAAAATATTGTGTTTTCTCATCAATAAAAGACAAAAATATTTCTCACCACTTTCAGAGGCATCCTTCCCGCCAGTGAAACCCTTTTCCACCCGGAGAAAGAATTATAAGTTCATAATACCTTTTCCACCTGGAGAAAGAATTATAAGTTCATAAAATAAAGAGGGGGGCGGGAGGGGGAGGTGGGGTTCAAACTGGCTCGATAACCTTCTGCACTTCCCCCGTGACAAGTAGGGATGACAATGGGGCGGTGCGGGTTTAGACATATGCGGGGCGGTGCGGGTTTATACATATGCGGGTGGGGGCGGGGAGGGGCGGGTTAAACAAAAAAAAAAATATTTTTTCGCGGGTGCTGCTGCGGGTGTGAGTTTAAATACTCATTTTTCACACAACTGAAAAGGAGTAGAAAATGTTTAATTTTAACAAATCCAATCTCATACACTATAAATTAATGTTCTTCCATTATGACAAAAGCAATGAGGTCACTTGACGAATAAGTATAATACAAATCTCTACATTAACTATATGAAAACAGAGACTAAAAACTTGAACAATAACAGAAAATGAGAAAATTACTCGCTAATTCTATTGAAATAAATTAAGATGGTAAAATATTTATTCTGACTATGCCTGTGTACATGCTGATCCCGCTTTCATTGATCGCAAAAATAAAATAAGACAAATTGAAAAGGAAAAAAAAGTTGCGGGGCGGGGCGTGGCGGGTTGACGCTGGTGTGGTGCGGGGCGGGTGGATGCGGGTTAAAAGAGCTATGCGGGGCGGGTTGAAATTTTGCGGGTTAAGAGAGAACCCGCCCCGCTTTCCATCCCTACTACTGACAAGAAACTCAAACCTAATTAGATGGGGATGTATCTGCTGTTCGAAGCAGATGAAATGATGATCCTGCTTGAACTTGATGAAATCTTCTATGCTTACATGTGCTTCAGCTTTTTGGTTGATGATAATCTTATGTGCTCTGAACCAGCTTTTGTATTCTTCTTCTTGTTGCAGACGGTATTGAGTGATAAAGCTGAACTAGAAAGAGAGCTGGAGGTTGTGAATGCCAAGCTTTCCTCTGCTCAGGTGGAATGTCGTGCTAAAGATGATTTTGCACAGAAACAGATGAAAATTGCACAGGAAGCAATTGCAGGTAACCCTAGCTAATTTACCATCATATTTACGTATTCATGTGTTTAGCTTCTTTTTGTATTGTTTTACGTTCTATCCTCCCTGGAAATCACAGAAACGTAGTTTTTTCCCCCCAAAACAGTCGCTTACAAGTGGTATATGTAGGCTGGGAGAAGACTGAAACAGAAGCAAGATTGCTAAAGCAAGAACTAGAAAAAGCTCTACTGCATAGCGCAGCGGGTGAAGAGAGATTAGTTAACTTGGATGCAGCACTCAAGGAATGTATGCAGCAGTTGCGTTTTGTTAGAGATGAGCAGGATAACAGGATTCACGATGCAGTATTGAAGGCATCGAAAGAGTTCGAAAAAACAAGGACTCTCTTAGAGAGAAAATTAGCTGATGCAGGGCAAAAGCTTTCCCGATTAGGTTCCGAGAACACTCAGCTTAGTATGGCTCTCATCGCAAAGGAAAAGGCAACGGGTCATTTAAAAGGACGATTAGCTCAGGCAGAAGCAGATTTCAGTGCCTTGAAAACACGACTGGAATCTGCTGGAAAAGAGAATGCTTCTCTGCGATATGAGGTTCGGGTCCTTGAGAAGGAGCTTGAGATCCGGAATGAAGAGAGAGAATTTAATCGCCGAACAGCTGATGTTTCACACAAGCAACATCTGGAGAGTGTGAAGAAAATTGCAAAACTGGACTCAGAATGTCAAAAGCTACGCATCCTTGTTAGAAAGAGACTGCCAGGCCCTGCCGCCTTGGCCAAAATGAAGAATGAAGTTGAAATGTTGGGGAAGGATCATGCTAAAATGAGGAGAAGGAAGTCAAATCCGTCTCCAAATAGTTCAGTAGACTTAACTTCGGAGACGGCTCCTGATACTCCAAACAGGAAGATTAACTTCCTCGCTGAGCATTTATGCATGTTGGATGAGGAAAATCGGACTCTGAAAGAAGCGCTATACAAAAGAACTAATGAACTCAAACTATCTAGGATGACAAATGCTCGAACAACTGCTGAACCAGAAAAATATCTTCCCTCTGCGCAGGAACTGTCTGTGACATCGCTGTCTGATATGGGCAGCGATGACATAGGTGGCTGTTCCGAGTCGTGGGCTTCTGCCCTAATGTCAGAGCTGGAGCATTTCAAAAATGAGAAACAAATAGGTCCGCCATCATCTATAAGTGTAGGAGCTTCAGATATAAATCTGATGGATGACTTTGCGGAGATGGAAAATTAGCAGTTGAGTCTACAGATAACCCTCTGGGAGCTCTTCATCATGCCTTACCGAGGGAAAATGGAGATGGGGGTGCTTTGGAGTTTCAGTTATGTTCTCATTCATCAGAAGGAGATAGTAGAGAGAGAGTTCCTGTAACAAATCGTTATGTCTCCAGCAATGATATCCAGTTAAAAGGAACATTGACAAATAAAGCTACTAGTGGAGTTGATAACATACTGAAAATGCTTTTGGAGCATGGCCATGTAACACAAAGAAACCCATATGAAATACTGGCAGATCTTAAAACTGCTCTGGCACAAAAGTGTCCCTCAACTAAGAACCCTGTGGAAGCAAATGAAAGCTCAATAGATACTGATGTTACATGTACCCCCAACATTGGTGAGTGTATATCGCAGGGTATACATCATGACTCATTAATATGGCAGTCATCAAATACAGGAACTGGTGAGAATGTCCCATTGGCAAAACAGTGTGAACCAAACATGTTGTCATACATGGGTACATCGATCAATAAGGTGATTGATATCGTAGAAGGGATCAATATACCCTCGTCAGATGACAATATTCCAGACATCTTATCTTGCAAGGGTAATGGGCTTCTACCATATGAAAGTGCACCGAAGGAGACAGCCTATATGGTTCGTGTTTTCCAGTGGAAAACTTCAGAACTATCTGCTATTCTTCAAGAATTTGTTCAAACTTGCCGTGATTTATTGAATGGAAAGGTTCACATAGAGAAGTTTACTGAAAGATTAACTTGGACCCTGGAATGGATTGTGAACCACTGTTTTTCCCTTCAAGATGTTTCAAGCATGAAGGATGCTATAAAAAACCATTTTGACTGGGATGATTCGCGAAGTGAGATTGAAATGGAAACTGGAGGGATTAATCCTATCTTTGAATTTGACAAACTTCAGACAGGAAGAGGAAACTCATTATACTCTCCGGATTTTTCCTCACTCAGCCGTATGAGTGCTTTGCCAGAGGAAAAAATTCTACCATCTGTAGATGATGAAAGTCAATTATCGAAAGATGAGTTTCCAGAAGATGGACTTACAAAGGCGGATTTGGATGAGAAACTGCAAGCAGAAACAGTCAAGAGTGATTCCTTGATGGTTCAACTTCAGGAATCAGAGAAAGCAATCAAAAGCTTGCAAAAAGAAGTAGAACATCTCAGACAATCAAAGAAGATGACTGAGGATCAAATTGAGAAAGAAAAGATGGGGAAAGAAGACTTTGAGATGCAACTCAAAGCAGCTAAACTGGAACTGAATGAAGCTTGTCAAAAGGCTTGCTGTTTAGAAAAGGAACTTGAGGACAAAAATAACTCCTATAAGAAGCTCGATTCTACATGTCATATGCTTCAGCTGCAGCAAGAAAGGTACATCTGATTCTTTTTTAAATTTTATTAAAGTTTATTGTCTAGGGGATTTTCTTTTCCTGAAGCACGTAACTTGCAGCACAAAACAAAGGGAGTTAGCAGAGAATGCCGAGGTGGACCCTGAAGAAAAGCTTCTTCAAAGCGTAAGTTCCCATCAGCTTCAGTTAAATTCCCTCAGGCCTCGCAAATCTAACGACCACGTTCATTTAAATATTCTGTTTAATTGTGTAGGATCGGGAAATCACTGCAGCTTCAGAAAAGTTGGCAGAGTGTCAAGAGACTATTTTGAACCTAGGGAAGCAGTTGAAAGCATTGGCCTCGCCTGGGGATGCAGCTCTCTTTGATAAGGTGATGTCTACAAACTCAGAAACAACTAATGCTACCATGACAACCCCAAGGAAGAGTTTTGGACGTCGTTCGTCTCTTCTTGACAAGATGCTGGCTGAGGACAATGAAATGGGTTCTCCTACTACCAAGGAAGTCATTCTTGATGCAAAGAGAAATACATCCTCCAGTGTTGGGGGTTCATTGACAAATGGGAGCACGCATTCAGGATATGAAGCTGTTAATGGCTCCCGTGCTATTGTACCTAGCAAGAAAAAGAATGGTCTAGGATTGTGGAAGAAGCTGTTGCGAAAAGGCAAGAAAAGTAGTAGCAAGACAAAACTTAACGTATGACCTGCATGAACGTCATTTGGCGCATAAAGCAATGTTTTTGTTTCCCACTCTCTCTATCTCCCTCTCTTTCGTTTCTCGTTTTCCTGTTCTTGTTCTACTGTAAGTAGTATTGTATATGAGAACTAGAACTTACCCGTAAACCTCATTGATATAGTTTTCCCATGGCAAATGGAACTAGGGATAAACTTGGTGCATGAACCAAAGTGAAATGAGTGTGACATGTGCTTCATATTTGTGAAATACATTTTGGGGTGAAATTCAAAAATAGTCAGATTTACAAGCGGTAATTGAAAAATAGTTACAGTTTCAAAAGTAATCGGAATTTAGCCATTTTTCATGTAAAGATAAATCTGAACGAAAACACTGTTTAAAATCCGGAAAATATTCCAGTATAATATACTGGACTTCCAGCATAATATGCTGGAATTTCATACACAGATGCTCCAATCTCCGATATATTATGCTGGAACTTTCCGTGTGTTGGAGTTCCAACATAACATACTGAAAGTTTATACACATGTGCACCAATTTCTAGTATATTATGCTAAAACTTTCTGTGTTGCAGCAAAATAGTAGCTATTTTTCAATGACTTTGCAAACGCTGGCTATTTTTCAATTACTAGCCCGAAAATTGGCTAGCCCGTGCTATTTTCACCATTTTTTGCTAGTCGAGTAATGTGTACTGGAAAAAAAACAAGTAAACTGAAATTTTTGTGAGCATGAGTATTTTCCTGTTATTATACCAACATTTGACCCCCAACAAACATGTTTGAATTATTTTGCACATTGCACAATTACAAATCCGGGGTTCCTTTTCTAATTACGATATCGAACGAGTAAACAGCTGTTTGGATCGTGAACCATACTTCATAGATGCTTCAACAGTTCTGTTGGGTTTTTTAAGCTTATTTTAGCTTAAAAGATGTAAATGGGAAATGGAGGAAAAAAATAAAATTTGATTTTACAAAAATAAAATTTGATTTTTCTTTCCTTCACAAAGGGACATTGTCCCATATTGGAGGAGGAAAAGACTTTTTGATAGGTATATATATAATTGCTCTTCTTCTAGCTCTTAAAGAGTTAAGAAGAAAGCAAGTCTCGCGCCATCGTCATTTGGCTTTGGATTGATTGATTAATTTTTTAGACTAAATTTATTTATTAATATTAAATATTAATGTAATATTATTTAATCCAAATTATCCGTTTTTGTAACGGAAAATTAATTTTCCTCCGCGTTTTGAATTCCCGTTTTATTTTGCGTAAATAGCCATTTATGTTATGGCCGTTTTACGTAAACAGTCATGACAGACCTTCTGAAGAGTTGCATCTCTTCATTTAAACTCAACCTGTTGGCTATAAATAGAAGGCCATTCCCTCAGATTTTCCTTACGAAAATTCTGAATTCTACTCTTCCTTTCTGCATTGTTTTAACTATAACAAAGTAACAGTAGGTATGATTTGCTGCCGCCATTTGTGTTCATCGAAACACTGGGGTTTGAAGTACCGCTACACCAGTGTGTAATCCGTTCTATCCTGGGAGGAAATAATCCACAACCTCGGGTAATGGGAGTGGATTAAGTTCCTTAAGGAAACACTGTGAATTCAGTGAGCTCGGATTAATTTCTACTTCTTCTACATTTCTGTCTGTACATTGTTTTCTTCTCTAGAAATATTTTACAAATACAGTATAATAACAAGCTTAAGAACTTAATCATTTTCTGTATTTGTGTTATATTCACAGTTCTGGAGACTAAAACCTTTGTGGTTTTCTACTCCCGTTTTGGAGATTAAAGCCTTCGTGGTTTTCTATTCCATTTGTTTACTTTAATGTATATTCTGTTTTGGTTTACTATCTGTTATTCGAAGATTAAAATTCTAGCGATTTTCTACTCCATTGGAGATTAAAATCTACGTGATTTTCTACTCCAGTTTTATTCAGTTTGAAGATATAAAAACTTCGCCGTTAATTAAACGTTTGTTTGTGTCATTCTTTTACAGAAATGACGAATGAGAACGGAAACCAGGCTGTTCCTATGGTGACTGCCAATGCATCGACAAGCCGAACAACTCCGGCATTGGCACCGACAGAAAAGCCCGAAAAAATTTTCGAGATTGATTTCAAGCGGTGGCAGCAAAAGATGTTCTTCTATATGACGACTTTAAGTCTACAAAAGTTCATTAAGGAAGATGTTCCTGTTCTGCCCGACGAAACTCCAGACAATGAACGCTTTCTCGTGATTGAGGCGTGGAAGTATTCTGATTTTCTCTGTAAGAATTACATTCTTAGCGGACTGGAGGACGATCTGTATAACGTCTATAGTAATGTAGAGACGTCAAAAGAACTGTGATTTGCGATTGAAAAGAAATACAAAACTGAGGATGCCGGGTTGAATAAATTTGTTCTGCTAAATTTTTGGACTACAAAATGATAGATAGCAAGTCTGTTATTACCCAAGTCCAGAAATTGCAAGTGATTATTCACGATCTCCTTGCTGAAGGTATAAGTCGAATTAATACTTACGTTGAAAGTATTAATTATATTATTATTACTAATAGAATTTCCATTGAAGGCCTTATCATCATTGAAGCATTCCAAGTTGCAGCGATGATTGAGAAGTTGCTTCATTTGTGGAAGGACTTCAAAAATTACTTGAAACACAAACGCAAGGAGATGTCGCTTGAAGATCTTATTGTTCGGTTGAGAATCGAAGAAGACAACAAAGTTTCTGAAAAGAAAGATTGTGGAAACTCAACAATTATGGGAGCAAACATTGTTGAGAATGCTCCTCAAAATAATAGAAAAAAAGAAGAAAGCTTCTGGACCGAAAAGCAACCCAAGCAAGAAGCGGTTCAAAGAAAATTGCTACAACTGTGAGAAATCTGGGCACAAATCTGCAGATTGTCGTTCTCCAAGGAAAGATGAGAAGAAGGGTCAAGTAAATATGGTTGACAAACACGAAGATATTGATGACTTGTGTGCTATGCTTTTTGAATGCAACCTGGTGGGAAATCCTAAGGAGTGGTGGATTGATTCTGGAGCCACTCGCCATGTTTGTGCTGTTAGAGAAGTGTTTGCTACATATGCTCCCGTTGGACCCGGAGAGACGCTTTCTATGGGAAATTCTGCAACGGCCAAAATTGAAGGATGTGGCAAGATATTTCTGAAAATGACTTCTGGCAAGGTGGTGACTCTGAACAACGTCCTTCGTGTTCCCGAGATTAGGAAGAACTTAGTCTCTACTGCACTTCTCGTTAAGAACGAGTTTAAGTGTGTTTTTGTATCTGATAAGGTTGTAATAAGTAAGAATGAGATGTTTGTTGGAAAAGGTTACCTCACCGAGAGCCTTTTCAAACTGAATGTAATGGTCGTTGAGAATAATAAAATTTCAGCTTCTTTTTACTTACTTGAGTCAAATGATTTATGGCAGATACGTTTAGGACATGTCAATTATAAAACCTTGCGAAAAATGATTAATTTGGAAATATTGCCTAAGTTTGAACGCGACAAATTAAAATGTCAAATATGTTTGAAATCTAAGTATGTTAAACATCCTTATAAGTCAGTTGAAAGGAATTCAAATCTTATAGACTTAATTCACACAGATATTTGCGACATGAAGTCAATACCATCTCGCGGTGGAAATAAGTATTTCATAACTTTTATTGACGATAGTACTCGATATTGCTATGTTTACTTACTTAATAGTAAAAATGAAGCAATAGATGCATTCAAGCAATACAAAAATGAAGTTGAAATGCAACTTAACAAGAAATTTAAAATGATAAGAAGTGATAGGGGTGATGAATATGAATCTCCTTTTGAAGAAATATGTTTAGAATATGAAATTATTCATCAAACAACGGGCCCTTACACGCCCCAATCCAATGGAATTGCGGAAAGAAAGAATCGTTCATTAAAGGAGATGATGAATGCATTGTTGATAAGTTCTGGTCTGTCACAAAATTTGTGGAGGGAAGCCATTCTTACGGCTAACCGAATACTAAATCGAGTACCCCATAGCAAAACGCAATCCATTCCATATGAAAAATGGAAAGGAAGGAAGCCCAACTTGAATTATCTTAAAGTGTGAGGGTGTTTGGCAAAAGTGCAAGTTCCTAAACCCAAAAGGGTAAAAATAGGACCGAAAACCGTTGATTGTGTTTTTATAGGATATGCGACCAATAGTAAAGCATATCGATTTCTGGTTCATAAATTAGAAAATCCCGACATTCATAATAATATGGTTATAGAATCAGATAATGCTGAGTTCTTCAAAAATATATATCCATATAAAAAGGAATGTGAGTCGATTGGTGAAGGATCTAAACGACCTCGGGAAGAAAAAAAGAAAGTACGTTTAATCAGGAGGATCCAAGACGTAGTAAACGTCAAAGAACGTCTACTTCATTTGGACCAGATTTTATGACTTTCTTATTGGAAAATGAGCCTCGAACATTTAAAGAAGTTATGTCTTCTTCGGAATCATTATTTTAGAAAGAGGTAGTCAATAGTGAAATAGAATCCATATTGAACAACCATACATGGGAATTGGTTGATCTTCCTCCTGAAAATAAATCGTTGGGCTCTAAATAGATTTTTAAGAGAAAAATGAAAGATGATGGTACTATTGATAAATATAAGGCAAGACTTGTGGTCAAAGGGAATAAACAACAAGAAAGTCTTGACTATTTTGATACATACTCTCCAGTTACGAGAATTACGTCCATACGAACATTAGTAGCATTAGCTGCGATTTATGGTCTTGAAATTCATCAAATGGACGTTAAGACGACCTTCTTAAATGGAGATTTGGAGGAAGAAATCTATATGGAACAACCTGAAGAGTTTGTGGTTCCAGGTAAAGAAAAGAAGGTATGTAGACTTGTTAAGTCCCTTTACGGACTAAAACAAGCATCCAAACAATGGCATACAAAATTTAACCAAACAATGTTGTCAAATGGTTTTAAGATAAATGAATGTGATAAATGTGTGTACATTAAAAATATTTCAAATCACATAGTCATTGTTTGCTTATATGTGGATGATATGCTGATAATGAGTAATGATATTGCCAACATAAATACGACTAAGCGTATGCTAACTAGCAAGTTTGATATGAAGGACTTGGGAGTTGCTGATTTAATTCTGGGTATTAAGATCCATAAGACTCCTCAAGGTCTGCCATTGTCATAATCTCATTATATTAAGACAGTACTTGGAAAATTCAAGTACTTAGATTTTAAAGTTGCAAAGACTCCAATTGACGTGAATCTTGCACTAGCAAAGAACAAAGGCCAAAGTATATCACAATTGGATTATGTTCATGTGTTGAGATATTTAATGTATATCATGAATTGCACACAACCAGATATAGCTTGTGCTATAAGTAAATTGAGTCGATACACAAGTAATCCAGGTCAATCTCATTGGATGGCAATGAAACGAGTTTTGGGATATTTAGAACATACCCAGGACTTTGCTTTGCACTACAGTAAATATCCTGCAGTGATTGAGGGATATTGTGATGCAAATTAGATCACTGGTTCAACTGATTCTAAGTCCACAAAAGGATATGTATTCACTATTGGTGGAGAAGCGGTATCTTGAAAGTCGTCCAAACAAACGTGTATTGCCCGCTCTACAATGGAGGCTGAGTTCATAGCCTTAGATAAAGCCGGTGAAGAAGCTGAATGACTGCGAAATTTCTTTGAAGATATTTCATTTTGGCCCAAATCGTTGGCCCCAATATGTATACATTGCGATAGTCAAGCAGCAATTGGAAGGACTAGGAGCGTTATGTATAACGGTCGTCATATTAGACGAAGACATAAAACCGTTAGGCAATTACTCTCTAGAGGAATTATCACGATTGACTACGTAAAGTCAAGTGATAATGTGTCGGATCCACTTACGAAAGGCCTTACTAGAGAGGTAGTTGAGAAATCATCGAGGGAATGGGACTATGGACGATGACAAGTTATTGTGACGGTAACTCTACCTAGAAGACTGGAGATCCCAAGATCTAGGTTCAAGGAGATCAAACAAAGTCATTAATGACGGTTCAACATTGTCAACTAAAATTTTGGTCCATTCTCGTGATGAGACAATGTTCAGTACCAAGGATAAAGCATTAAGGCTTTTTAATGGTTTCTAAATTTGATACGGGGTATGTCAAATAGTGTATCTACGGGATGACACGTTTAGAAATCACTTATGTAAGTGTGACGTGTTAGCCGCTTCAAGGAGAATTTTGTAAGGCCAGTTCTCTACGCACTTATGAAACCAGGCGGTGTTCATGGCTGAAACGAATACAACAATGAGAACTAAAGACGGTTAAGGGTTGATTGTCTGACTTATGGTTGTCTAGGTATACACTAAAGTTCGATGGTTCAAAGATATCAAATCTACCGATTGACCGAGTATATCCGACATAAGTTCACTATGGAAAGTTCAAGGAAAACCTACTTATCCAGATGTGATTAATCCTTGCTTGCGAATCACACAGTTTTTATGCATATTTCCGTGATATAGCCATTCCCCATTCATGTGGGGGATTGTTGGGTTTTTTAAGCTTATTTTAGCTTAAAAGAGTGTGAATGGGAAATGGAGGGAAAATTAAAAATTTGATTTTCCCTTCTTGACAAAGGGACATTATACCATATTGGAGGAGGAAAAGACTTTTGATGGGTATATATACAAGTGCTCTTCTTCTATTTCTTAAAGAGTTCAGAAGAAAGCAAGCCTCGCGCCGTCGCTCGCTCGCCTCGGCTTCGGATTTGGTCAAATGATCGATTGATTGATTAATTTTTTGGATTAAATTTATTTGTTAATATTAAATATTAATGTAATATTATTTAATCCAAATTATCCGTTTTTGTAACGGAAAATTAATTTTCCTCCGCGTTTTGAATTCCCGTTTTATTTTGCGTAAATAGCCATTTATGTTATGGCTGTTTTACGTAAACAGTCATGACAGACCTTCTGAAAAGTTGCATCTCTTCATTTAAACTCAACCTGTTGGCTATAAATAGAAGGCCATTCCCTCAGATTTCCTTACGAAAATTCTGAATTCTGCTATTCCTTTCTGCATTGTTTTAACTACAACAAAGCAACAGTAAGTGTGATTTGTTGCCGCCATTTGTGTTCATCGAAACACTGAGGTTTGAAGTACCGCTACACCAGTATGTAATCCGTTCTATCCTGGGAGGAAATAATCCACAACCTCGGGTACTAGAAGGGGATTAAGTTCCTTAAGTAAACACTGTGAATTCAGTAAGCTCGGATTAATTTTTACTTCTTCTACATTTCTGTCTATACGTTGTTTTCTTCTCCAGAAATATTTTACAAATACGGTATAATAACAAGTTCAACTTCTGCAAGCTATTTCTTACTACTGTTTTTCCTTTTCTGGTCTTTTACAATTGACCCCAGCGTGAGTGATGAGACCTCAATGGCGGTGCATTTAAAAGGATTGCTGTAAAGTGTCTTCTTGTTATACTGCAAAGAATTAGAATACACAGCACTAGAGTCAAAACTGAATAGGCCAATACAAACTAGGAATCGTAGGAAGTCTCTCGTATAACACGTCTAGTATTCAGCAAAGTTACTGGTAATTCAGTCTCTGTAAACCACAAAGTTGGCAACATCACGCAGCCCTGCCTCCCTGTAACATTCAGCAATCCTTTTCACGCAATCGTCCCATGTACCGTCAATAGAAGCTAGATCCAACAAGAAAGCAGCTTCATCCAATGCAACCTGCAAAGTAGGTGTAGTGTGAAAAAGGAGCTACGCCGTTCTTTTTCTGCACGGAATAGCACTAATTCGAAATATTAAGTAGGCATTATGCAAGTGCGGAAACCTACCAAGAGATATATCATTTTAGTACACAAACATATTTGAACTGAAATTGATTGAAGGATTTGGTCAAACCTGAGCAGGTTCCTTCCCTTTCTTTAGATCAGCTTGCCTACCCTCCTCAGTTACTTTCTCTTTGATGTACTCGATTTGTTCATCTTCCCATTCAGCTATATTAGCAACTTCCTGCATGGGGTTCAATAAAGAGTAAACAAACAGACCTAACATCGGTGTGCTGCAAAAGGCAAGAAGATATTGATTGGATCAAGGAATGGCATACATGGTACTCGCAACCCAAAGTCCACCATGGTGATTTTAAAGCCCCTCTAGCAGCATCTTTAGCTTCTACATTGCGCCCAACCCTAGACAAGAAGAGAAGAATATGAGTAAATATGCTATAGAAATAACTTGTTTCATAGATATACAAATTTAAGGAGGAACAAGAACTACGAGATATACAGACTTCAGCAGAATTTCAGCATTAAAGACAAAAGGCCGCGCGAATCCTGGAAAATGCTCCTTCTTTGTATAAAATTCTCCCGTCACCAGAGCTGAAATCTTCCAACAGCACGTACATATCACCCAAATGCTAAGAATTGAGCATTGCTTACTAAATAAAGAACCACTTTCTTACATTGTCTCCATTGTCAAAATGCTGCTTAACTCTGCGCTCCAGTACGTCTGGAAACAAGCCAACCTAAAAAGAATATTACATGGGCGCAATTAGTCCGAGTCAACTAATGCCCAACATAAGATACTGCAGCATACATACTTCCTTCTACCTTCTTCAATATATAAGTATCTAAGCATGAAATTTTTGATGCTATAAAGTCACCCTTCTCATAAAGTTTCTTTTCCGCACCAGCTGAAATCCGGAACAATTCATCCGCTCTTTCTCTTTCTTGATGACTGTTTGCATCTGCTTCCACCAATACCCTGTGAATGTACTGATCTACCTATATCATGGTAAAATGGAAAGGTGAGAGATAAATTGTGTGCATTCATGCATGCTACCAAAGCCAGAGTACACAATGACGTACGCAGGATTTTTCGTAAGCGGTGTACAGCAAGTTCATAGTAGCTTACATTCTTAGCTAATAGCCATACACCATACTTGCGCACCTCTACCAATGGCATCTCCATCCTGTGAACAATGAGGATTTAGATCAAATACAAAATATCTTTTTCCCTTTTTCTCTGAGGGCAGTTAGGAGAATCAAACCCAGAAAATAAACCAAGATAGCTCCCAAAAAGCAGAATAGATAAATCAACAAAACTCAGCAATTTGATGAATTATATTACCCAGATGGGGCAGTTGGCCATCGTAACAGTGCAGTTACAGAATCTACAAAGAAAAAAAAGAAGGAAAAAACAATGAACATAGAAGCATACTTTCAACTTAAAGAAGCTTGATATGAAATTCAGTTCCCACCATACCTGAACCCTTTCTGGAAAGAGGAATCGCTAGAGGAATCAGCCCTCGCTTGGCACCAGGAGAAATTATTTCCTCACCTATCACAAGGTGTTGAGCAGTGCATAAGTTTCAAATGACCATCAGTTATTGTAGTAATAAAAAAACTATCAACTCTCCGCAGTTTGAAGATTATATCAATACCAACCTAAGCCAAAAAAAAGAATCTCGGCTAAGTAAGCCTAATAAAGGATATACACAAGTTACCGTCGGTTCTAAAAGGTCATCATACAACATTTCCTTAATATAGAGTAACCAAGAGCAGAGGATTACCCTAATCCGATACGCCGAGAGTCGTGACACCTTAAGTTTCAATAGCTTTAAGTTATATCCAAACAATAACATGCATTAAATAGGTAAGTGTAGGTACTAATGTAGTAATGTTTAGCTCGAACTAGAAGCACTCTGAACCAGATATATTCTGACACATACAGAACAAGGTAAGTTTTCCAAAAAAAGACTCCAGCATACCCGTAAAGACATTTTTATCAGGAATAACTAATTAAAGCCGGCTTTTCTATTTAATTTGATTTTGTTTTTCAATAGAAGCATACCTCAGATTAATCAAACATTTATTCCCCACACAAATGTTAATGAAATGAAAATTTAAAACATGGAATTAGAGTGCCTTACCTCTCACCTGAAGGATTTTGAGAAGTTCATTCAAATGCTCCGGTGCTTGAGTTGCAGCTACATCTTTGATGAAGGACACATGATCTGTATTCCAAAAATCCCAAGATTCTCACTCCACTACCCATTCATGCATTCAAATAAATGAAACGTTTACTAGTAACCAGCTAGGATCAAATTAAACTGGATAAAATAGCTCAGTACACTGAAGCAACTCATGTTTTACTAACATGACACGCGAATGGACGACCGCCAATTTGAAAATGCAAATTTCACTCTAAGTATACTAATTAATTACGCCTCTATCCATATGTATGTATAAATAAATATACACAGAGAAGTATTTGTAGGTTTGGAATTTACATTACCTGGAGAAGAAGAAGAAGAAGAGGAATAGCAACGGAATGCTGGTCGGCTGCGGCCGAAGAAAATGCCGGGAAATGCGACGGCGCGTGGACATCCGAGAGCCACTCCACCGCCCACCTTCATTATCTTGCTTGTGTGTTAATTATGAGTGAAGTAGAAAACTGTAGCTGAAACAATACTTCGTTGATTTGACTGGACTGGGCTTCAACTTCTATCTGAATTAAGAGTTGAGATTCATGGATTTGAATTGGATGGGCTTCAATTTCTGTAGACTACTCAAAAGTTGTAAAGGCCCATTCTAATTTCTTATTTGCACCAACTATCCTTTCTGGGATTTGATTTTTACTGTAAGAGAATGAAATAAAAATTTATACTGTCAAGTTATATAAAAGTAGGTAATTTTTATGGGAGAAATTAAAAAAATAGCCAGATTTATAAGTGGTAATTGAAAAATAGTCATAGTTTCAAAAGTAATCGAAATTTAGCCACTTTTCATGTAAAAATATTCCAGCATAATATACTGAAGTTCCTGTATAACTCCAGTATATTATACTGAAATTCCAGTAATATACTCGAAAACTATACTGGAACTCCAGCATAATATACTGGAGTTCTAGTATAATATACCGGTCCACCATAATATGTTGGAAGTTCGTACACATGTGCTCCAATCTCCAGTATATTATGCTGGAACTTTCTGCGTGTTGGAGTTCCAGCATAATATGCTGGAAGTTCATACACATGTGCACCAATCTCCAGTATATTATGCTGGATCGGTCCGTGTTGCAGCAAAATAATGGCTATTTTTCAATGACTTTGCAAACAATGACTATTTTTGAATTACCAGTTCGAAAACTGCCTAGCCCGTGCTATTTTTACAATTTTTACAGTAAGCGTGAACTGATAACTAAGAAAATATGTAACTAAACTGTTAGTATGATTACATTACATTGATAATCTAAAAACATTACCTTACAAATTATTACTACAACTTAAATCCTTCTAGGAAATGTTAGGCTTCAACTCTCTCAATTAAATTTCAATTTTCTGCTGTAACTTTTGTTTTTTCCTTACCCCAGAAATACACCGTTACTCGTTTTATTAAAATGTCTTAATGTAAATAAACGTATAGTACACATTTAACTACATATGAAAATCCTGATGAATGCAGTCAGGATTACTTTACAATAACCATCAGATATAACATGAGTAAAAATCTCAATCAGGTTACTCATTCGCGAACAAGTTGTCAATAATATTTAATATGTGTTCTCTTTAGCCCAGGATTACTTTTAATTAACTCAAAAGAGAACTTGTTTATATTGCTTTATCTCCCATATAAAGGTACCCAATGACTAGCCTTGGGGTACGCGCTGCGCGTGAACCCTAATTTAATGAATATATATTTTTTAAAATTATTTAACTATAATATTAAACAGTGTATTTATATTTAAATAAAAGTTAAAGAACGGAAGAAAGTAACATATGATTACTTCAGGTGTAAATTAAAAGTTAGTAGTTTTTTTCTTTGGGTGTAACTGCCACCTTCATTATTCTATAAAGAATTTTCTTTTATGCTTTATTTTTTATTTCATATTAAAAACGATGTAATAAATTACATGTAATTAAAATTTATTATTTTTGTGTTAAAATTAAGTGAAGATTCATAGACTATCGTGCAATACAATCCGATTAACTAAATAAAGCTACAATTTGTATTGGTTAAAATTATAATGTAAACTTTGAATAAATTATTATTTAAGATTTTGAAGTAAATCATGTATTTGTCACTCCTATTCCAAATCATGCAAAAACAAGTAAGAGTCCCTATTGTCGTTGGGAAAGCCTATTTATGGAAAGGAAAAGAAACCCTTCCGATAAGTGGTCCTCATCGAAAACAAAAATATATTAATTATCCATATTAAATTAATTTTAAATTTGTAAATATTAAGACTTCGTACATACGGTAATATTTTGTGAATAATTACAGTTATTATATTCAACTGTAATTATAATTTACATACAACCAAAAATACTATTATTATGATTTTTTTGTTGATTCAAATTGTTAATATTAGCTCATTATAAGTTTTAAATAAAGAAATAATTTGATATGCAATATTTTAGTTGAATTACATTGAATCACTAATTATTGAGATTTGATCAGCAAAATAAATTACATCGAACCTCAATTTTACAATAAATTATTATAATCAGGTTCACTCATATTTTTCTTTCTCTCGTGTTTGCACTTTGCACAACCAAATTTTCAAGGAAAGGATTTGTAATATATAAAATCTTGGTTGACTTAAAAATCTAAAGGAATTTTTTCTTTCCTATACACTATTTAAAACTTTATTACCTAAAATATTCATGTTTAGTTAATTACCCGACCTAAACAAGTTTTATCTACAAAATATATTCATTCTACCTTAAAAGGCTCCCAATTCATTATTAGTGTCTTAAATCAAGGGATTTAGTTACACCCTTTTTCCCTTTTTCTCCTCTTCTCTTTCTTTATTTTTCTTCCGCCTTAATATACGATAATCAATTAAATGCATACACACAGATTACTGCAACAATGCTAGTGATGACAACGGCGAATGTTATCTTCCTGGTAAAGCGATTATTGTCACCTTGTCCCTCAACAGACATGCCCCCAATTGCCATTTTCTTCTCAGCTACTTGAAGAGATCGAAAACAATGTTTTACAGAGTTTAATTATATTTCCTATAGTCTACAGAGTGAGTAGCTTCACATATATATGAACACAAAGTTATCCACTAAAGTAAGATGTTACTAATTAATGAACCAGTTAGAAATATCTCGACCTTTTAAACATTGTTAAAAATGGAAGTGATGAAGGAATTTCTGGTGAATTTTATCTCTGTGCATTTCATCTTCTGTTCGCTTCCTCTCCTTCAATATACTATAGCTTGTATTTAATTAGTACGCAGCAGTACTGCAAGAGAAGGGTAGGTAAGAGGACTAAAGACTAATTTTAGCAATTTTTTAAATTCTTCTAGAAATATCCAATGCTCTTGATCATGCTTAATAATTTACTAACTTATCAACAACTTTCATATATTATTTCTACATAGTTAAATACCACTACAATATCATACAACTTAAATATAATTTTTATTCAAATTTTATACAATATGTCTTTTGTATATTTTGTATCTGATTTATACATAGTAAGAACAATTTTCATTCAACTAATTATATATTATACAACTTATCTACAACTTTCATACATTATTTCTACCCAGTTATATACAATTACAATATCATACAACTTCAATACAAATTTTATACAATATTGTTCAACTTTCATACAATATTTAAATAAAAACTATATATAAACAATAGAATACAATTTATCTATAATTTTACTACAACTTTACTATAATTTCGTAAGTATAATGTATGTCATGTCTTCTTCTTCTTCTTCTTCTTCTTCTTCTTCTTCTTCAATCTGAAATTCAGCCAAAATTAAGTCTAATTTTTACCAAAACACCCTCGAAATTGAGATATAAACTCCAAACAATATTTCCAATTGATTGCAACAACACCCAATCTAAACAAATAATGGTTTTTGAAAATTCAAATTCGAATTCAAAGCTTCAAAGCTTTTTAATGGCTGTCAATGGTGGAGAGTCAAACACCTTCAAAATTTATTGATTGACAATTTCAATTTGAACACCAATTGTGCAACATTACTGAAATTTGAATACCAATTGTACAATACCTTCAACTCTAAATTACTGGAATTTTAATAAGCATGGAATTGCTGTTCTATTTCCCTTTGCTCTACATTACTGGAATGTAACGACCCGACCAGTCATTTTGAGAATTTGCACTTCGCTCGGTAGTTTACGGGCATGAGTAGCTCTGTATGGTGTATTATGACTTATGTGAATCGTCGGTTTTGGTTTTCAGGTTATTCAGAATCAATTTGGAAGAATGAATTTTATCGTTGAAGCTTTAAAGTGAGAGAGTTGACCAAGTTTGGCTTTTTGTGAATTTGAAATCGGAACAGAGTTTTGATGGTTCCGTTAGCTCCGTTGGGTGATTTTGAACGTAGGAGCGCGTCGGGATTGTGATTTGGAGGTCCGTAGTGGAATTTAGCTTGAAATGGTAAAAGTTAAATTTTTGGGAAGTTTGACCAGAGGGTTAATTTTTTGACATCGGGGTCGGATTCCGATTTCGGAAGTTAGAGTAGGTCCGTAATGTTGAATATGACTTGTGTGCAAAATTTGAGGTCAATCGGACGTGATTTGGTATGATTCGACATCGTTTGTAGAATTCGAAAGTTTAGAAGTTCTTTAGGCTTGAATCCGGGTGTAATCAGTGTTTTGGTGTTATTTTGAGTGATTAGAAGGTTCGACTAAGTATGTATTGGGTTATATGACTTGTTGGCATGTTTGGTTGAGGCCCCGCGGGCCTCGAGTAGATTTCGGGTGGTTAACGGACTTGATTGTTTTGAGTTGATGAAGTAGCTCAAGAGCCGCTGCTACTGGTGTAACCGCACCTGCGGAGTTGGCACCGCTGGTGCTAGCACGCAGAAGCATGGCATGAATCGCAGATGCGGGCAAGGCCATGAAAGACAGGGATCAAGGTGCAAAACATTTCCCGCACCTGCGGTAGCGCAGATGCGGACAAGTGGACGCAGGTGCGGGGGCAACTAGGAGAGATTGACTCCGCAGAAGCGAGGCCAGGGCCGCAGATGCGCGTTCGCAGGTGCAGGCCCTGTAGGTGCAAGTGACTTCCGCAGAAGCGGTAGTTTCACCACATATGCTGCATCGCAGGTGCGACAATAGGCCCTAAAATGCGAAAAGTCTGGGCAGAAGGTTTATAAGCAAGGGTTCGCGATTTTAGTCTTATTTTAACATTTTGGATTCGGACTTAAGGCGATTTTGGAGAAGATTTTTGAGGTGATTATTGAGGCAACCTTCTTGTACTCGTTTTGGATCATAAAACTTGTTTCCCCACTGATTTTCCCACCTAATTAGTGAATTTTTGAAGTGAAATTTAGGGGTTTAGGGCTTGAGAATTGGAGAGTGGATTTTGGGGATTTGGATGACCAAATGGTGTCGGATTTTGATAAATTTGGTATGGTTAGACTCGTGAGTGAATGGGGTTTCGGGTTTTGTAAATTTTGTCGGGTTCTGAGGTGCGGGTCCGGTTTGGGTTTTTGGCCGATTTTGGGGTTTTGATTCAAGATTTGATCTTTTTTTATCGGGATTGGTTCCTTTAGCATTGTTTGATACATTTGAGTTGTTTTTGGTTAGTTTCGAGCCGTTCGGGGGTCGGAATGCGTGAGATGGAATCTTTGGAGCATCGCTCGGCTTGCTCGGCATTGGTATTAGCTTGTTCGAGGTAAGTAACTCTTCTAATCTTAGTGTTGCGGGTATGAAACCCCAAAATACGTGTTATGTAATTGGTATTGAGGTGACGCACATGCTAGGTGACGGGCGTGTGGGCGTGCACCATGTGAATTGGGACTCTATTATTTCCATGGCACTGTATAGTGGTCCTACTTTGTTGATACCCGTGTTTTCACCATGTGATAAAGTAGTTAAGCTGTCAATCATGCTAGATATCATGTTAAGGCATTATGCCGATATTGTTTGGACCCATAATGGTCGTTTCTTACTGTCATCTCACTGATTTCATTGATATTTCGTACTCAGTCATATTCATGCATTCATATCATATCTCAGTCTCAGTTATTTATTGATACATCATATCATTATTGTTGGACTAGTTTCATGACATTGTAAGCCCGTGAGTGAGACTGGAGAGATTGATGACTAAATGAGGCCGGGGCCCTGTTTGTGAGGATGCTATTACTATAGCATGTGAGTTTTCCGTGCAGTACGTGAGTTGTTCGTGTAGCACGTGAGTTGTCCGTGCAACACGTGAGTTATCTATGTGATTCCAGATGTTGATATTATAGCACGTGAGTTGTCTGTGCGGCACGTAAGTTGTCCGTGCGATTCCAGATATTGATATTATGGCATGTGAGTTTTCCGTGCGGATTATAGCTCTTGGGCTTAAAGGATCCCCTCCTGAGTCTGCACACCTCGGGCTGCACGCCACAGCGGGTATTGTACAACGCTGAGTTATTGAGTGTGCTGAGCATAGTGAGAGAGAATGCGAGATAGTGAGATTGAGTACTCTGAGAGTGTGAGTACATGAGCTCATCATCGAGATGCATTGCATTTGACATGCGTACTTGAGATACATGCATAGAGGTGCATTTCCTTCTGCTACCCAGTTTTGGGGACATTTGTGATTTTACCTGTATCTTGACATG
This sequence comes from Nicotiana tabacum, assembly GCF_000715075.1. NCBI lineage: Eukaryota > Viridiplantae > Streptophyta > Magnoliopsida > Solanales > Solanaceae > Nicotiana > Nicotiana tabacum. The sequence continues at coordinate 76,784,419 of NC_134096.1, read as the reverse complement.
TAGGCATAGAGAAGTACTTTCCTCATGCTATCTGAAAATGAAACATCTTACTATTTATTGAAAGGAGTTTTGGGAAAAATCACAGTTTTCAAACTTACTCGTATTTTTGCTTTTTCGGTAAAAGATTTGGATTTTCACTGAGATACTTAAAAAGAAATGCTTATTTTTCTGGAACTGTGAACAGACTGAGCCTTTTATTTCTAAGATACTCTTTTGGTTATGTGTACTATGCTGTTATGAACTGTTGTGGAATATTGGTGTTGGACCCGACCTTTCTGTTAACTCATCACTACTTTCAACCTAAGGTTAGGTTTGTTACTTATTGAGTACATAGGGTCGGTTGTACTCATACTACACTTCTGTACCTTGCGTGCAGATATTGGCTGTTGATGTTGTTGTGTTCGATGAGAGCTTGATTTGAAGATGTACCTACGTCCCCGTTGTAGCTGCCTCTTGTTCATGGTAGCCTTAGATCTATAGAACTCAGTTTATGTACTTTTCAAACAGACGATGCATTTATTTTATTTAAGATTTGTAAACTCTATTCTTAGGAGCTCATGATTCGTACTACTAGTTCTTGGGAAACGTATCAGATTCGGATATTTTTTTACTTAATTTCTTTATTAATTATTATTGAAATTGGTTAGTGGTTAATTGTCTTACCTAGCGGGTTGAGTTAGGTGCCATCACGACTGGTGGATTTGGGGTCGTGGCAAGGTGGTATCAGAGCTCTAGGTTCATAAGTTCTACAAGTCATGAGCAAATGTCTAGTAGTGTCTTGCGGATCGGTATGATGACGTCCATACTTATCTTCGAGAGGCTACAAGACATTTAGGATATACTTCCCATCTTTCTTTCCTTATCGTGCAACATTGATTCATCTTGAAGCGCAACTCTTTGAATTACTTCCATGCATTCGTATGCGCATATGAGCGCTCAGTATCGGTTGTGCACCGGTGGCTTGTGCTTCCATAGTTGAGGTGCGAGATGTGATTTTGATGTGCTAATGATGGGCCAGTCTGGAGGACTTGAAGCCGGATTTTGACGGTAGCTTGAGCACGGAGATTTCAATTGTGTGAGCACATGATTTTGGGACTTATAGGTCTGTTGATGTCCTTATTAGTGGAATTTGTGATTGGATGGTTATATGATAAGTATAATGTAACTGCGAGGTATGTTAAGATGGTTTGAATGTGACGATACGTGTCTCCTTAGAATGTAAATAGGGCCAGTGGGTGCTTGGTTTTCGCTGTGATGTGACGTACGGTCCTAGTTGTGAGTGTGTTGAAGGATCTGTCATATAGTTTAATTGTGGAGCGAATTAGATTTTCATGTCGTGTTGATGAGTTCAACCTCAGCAAGATTGCTTAGTAGTTGTGGCTGTGAAAGGATATAAAGAGATGTCAGTTTGAGGCTGAGCAGGTGGGTTATAACCTGCGAGGTAATCTATGGATGTGTGATATTTATAATGTTGTGTGGAGGCGTTCTTTTCTACCAGTTGGGTATATTTGTGTGATTTGAGTTGGATCAGTTGTAACAGTTGACCTGACTATCACGAGGATGAATGCGAGATTTGCAGACGATTAAAGGTATTATATGGTTTGTGTTACATGGGCTTACAAAGGATTTAGTTGAATTTCAGTGCGGGGTTCTGGCTGTAATAGAGTATGGGTCGTGATGTTATCGACTGTTTTGTTCTATGGCTTTGAGCCAAGTGGGGGAGTTTTCTATCGACGAGTTGTTTGCATGGTTATGTGTCATATTGGTTTCGTTTTGGGGTATACTGGTGAATCAGTTATGACTTGCAAATGTCGAGATCGAGGATGACTCGGGTAAAGAAATTTCTAGATACAGGTTGTATTAGACTCTATGGGTGTATGGGAATCATAAAATAATTGAGTGGTTATTCACGAAGGATGTAGGATACATGGAGTAGGAATTTGCTCGATTGTTTAGCAGTGTGGGCTACTCCCTTGGGTGTTGGTGTGCTAATGGGGCACAAGTCGTTCGGTCCGTTTGGTCGGTTTAATTAAAATTTGAGTAGAGTGGATGACTCTCGAAAATGGTTCTAATGGATTCAAGATTTATATGTAGCGATTTGGAATTTTCAAGATTTGTATAAGGCTGGAAACTGAGAGTTACATTGGATGGTGTCGAGACTTGTGGCATTTTATACCGTTGTGGATTTTGCATTTCAGCATCAAGAAGGTGAAGGAAATAGTTTTAGGTTCACATAAGGTCTCCTTAGAGTGGGTGTCGCGGTTGTGGTGCTTAAGAGGGAAGTTAGCGGCTTATGAGCCTTAGGGCGGTGTGGTCCTATGCTTGAGTTCGTGGGGCAAGTTTTGGTTAAGGATAGTAGTGTTCTAGCACGGAGAAGTATCAATTTGAAGGCAATTTGGAAGGGACTTGGAGAAATAGGACAGCGTGGTAGAAGGTTGGATAATCACAGTAATGGAAATAATCAGTTCTTTGGGTACTTATGATGTGGCTAGTCTCCACAGGTGTTTCGTGGCAATGCTCTTGGGTTTTGGCGACCTGCGTGACTGGGTTGAATTAGGGAGATTTGGTTCTGATAGCTTAGTTATGTGCAAATGGGTTTCAAAGAGTTCTCAATGGTTTTTACCACAGTTCAAGGAGTATATTTCCTACTGGCATGAGGAATATATTGCGTATTGGGATTATCTCCGGGATGAGATCAAATGGAAGGCTTCTGACTGATCGAGTATGTATTTTGCTTGGGACTCATAGTTGATTACGAGATTTTTATACTCTTCACAGGATGGCATGGTAGATGCGGCGTTGTGTGGGATTGAGATTTGCATGTGCAAGGTCACATGTCAGTTTGGAAGGGAAAGGTATAGATTCGTAGGCAACATGGACGGTTTCAGATGACTAGGTAACTGATATTACTAATCAATATGGACGGATGGGAGTATACATTTTAGAAGGAGCAATGTGTTTTGATTTATGGATATTTCACTGGTATTGCGACACTCTTTTGGTTGATCGACTGTTGATATTCAAATTTTTCTATGTGGCACGGAAGAATTTTAGAAGTATTCCTCGTAGGCTGATCGTGTATAAGAGATGTGTTAGATATTCTGGCGGTGGAGTTGGGATCATATATGGAGATTCGTGTGTCCTATGGATTTAGAGACTAGGAGTTCGAAGGAGCAGATTGTTTCGTGGTTGTGGATTGTGAAAATAGGGCAAAAGCTAGTCAGAGGATGATAGAATGTGTTATGACTCAGTCGTTGTGGACTTTCGAGGGGTTATTTATCTATTTGTTGGTGACCAGAGTTGATTTGGGGTCCATTGGTAAGCCCAATTAGGATGTGTATACTACACCAAGTCTGATTGGTTGGCTCCATACTGCTATTATTGAGGGATGTGCCATTCGGTTGTTGTTGAGCTATTCGTGTTCTGGAATGATCTGTGAGTTACTCTTCTATGCTACAAGGAGTTGTGGTTCGTTGGTTATAAGCATACCTGATGCGGTTCTATTTGGGCCTTATAGCGAAATTTGTTCGAGATGGGTATTTGGGTAATGCATGAGTGGTTACGCATTGGTTATGTTCTTTTGGGTTTGTATGGCATTACTTCATTTGCTTCTCCGCGGTTATGGTAATGCACTTGAGTACTTGATGTCGAATTGTGCATGGTTATTGATTTTTAGCAGGGTGGCTTGAGGTATTTCATATGGACCAGTATTTGGATAGGGTCGCGCATTGCAACTGAGTTATGTTGAGATATGATCCCTCGTGTTAGATTCGTGTGTTTTGGTTCTACGGTGTGTGATAGGTTCTTAGCATTGCGTTGTGGTGGTACTTGTTGAGCTTGCGGGACAGTTCTCCCGTCTGAATTAGTTTTCCATGATTTGAGTATATTTGGAAGGTTGCTTATTGGTGCACAGATTGCATGGGTTATGGCGTCAGATTGTATTGATGTGGCATGTCACTAGAGTGGTCGTGTTGGATGAGATGAGATCATTGGACTTAGAATGGATACTATCGGAATTGATTACAGCATATTTGGAAGGATAATATCGAAAGTCAGCTTAGGAATTTGCTATAGTTCTTGTCGAAGGAGAGAGAGTTCCATGACTGGTTGATCTAATGAATGGTTATGAGTTTCTGCATGTTCCTTTCATCATCGGTAGTGTACGAAGTTTTCAGAATGGAGTCTTGTTTGAAATGAGGTTTATTACCGGCATTGGGTTGTTTTGAGCAGCTAATGTGATTAGAAATCACTGCTTCGAGCATTTCAGCTATGCGGTATTTGAGTCTGAGTATTACTCATTATGGTTACAGCTTTTGGTACAGCTTGTTCAGACTTATACAATATGTAGATGCGAAATACTGATCTTATAATAATTTCCAGATGTTGGAAATTGGATTCGAAGGCTTGTGGGCTATGTTGAATTGAGAAATTTCAGTTATGTTATGTTATCGGACCTGTATGGGATAGGGTGACGTGGGGTCACCCCCGGGAATGTGCATGGCAAGGTTATACGACAGTTTGACGGCTTTGAGAACAACTCTGTACACGTTCGAGGACGAACGTATGTTTAAGTGGGGGAAGATGTAACGACCCGACCGGTCGTTTTGAGCATTTGCACTTCGCTTGGTAGTTTACGGGCACAAGTAGTTCTGTATGATGTATTATGACTTATGTGAATCGTCGGTTTTGGTTTTGAGGTTATTCTGAATTGATTTGGAATAATGAATTTCATTGTTGAAGCTTTAAAGTGGGAGAGTTGACAAAGTTTGACTTTTTGTGAATCTGAAATTGGAACGGAGTTTTGATGGTTCCGTTAGCTCCGTTAGGTGATTTTGGAGTTAGGAGCGCGTCCGGATTGTGATTCGGAGGTCCGTAGTGGAATTTAGTTTGAAATGACGAAAGTTGAATTTTTGGGAAGTTTGACCGGAGGGTTGAATTTTTGATATCGGGGTCAGATTAGGATTCCGAAAGTTGGAATAGGTCTGTAATGTTGAATATGACTTGTGTGAAAAATTTGAGGTCAATCGGGCATGGTTTGGTATGATTCGGCATCATTTGTAGAATTCAAAAGTTTAGAAGTTCTTTAGGCTTGAATCCGGTGTAATCGGTGTTTTGGTATTGTTTTGAGTGATTCGAATATTCGACTAAGTTCGTTTTGGGTAATATGACTTGTTAGCATGTTTGGTTGAGGCCCCGCGGGCCTCAGGAAGATTTCGGGTGGTTAACAAACTTGATTGTTTTTGAGTTGATGAAGCAGCTGAAGAGTTGCTGCTACTGGTGTAACCGCACTCGCGGAGTGGGCACCGCATGTGCGAGCACGCAGAAGTGTGGCATGAATCTCATATGCGGGCAAGGCCATAAAGGACAGGGATCACAGGTGCGAAGGATTTCCCGCACATGCCGTAGCGCAGATGCGGACAAGTGGACGCAGGTGCGGGGGCAGCTAGGAGAGATTAACTCCGCAGAAGCGAGGCTAGGGACGCAGATGAGTGTTCGGAGGTGCGGAACCTGTAGCGCAGGTGCAGGCCCTGGAGGTGCAAGTGACTTCTGCAGAAGCGGTATTTTCACCGCAGATGCGGTGTCGCAGGTGCGACAATAGGCCCTCAGATGCGAAAAGTGTGGGCAGAAGGTTTATAAGCAAGGGTTCGCGATTTTAGTCTTATTTCAACATTTTGGACTCGGACTTAAGGCGATTTTGGATAAGATTTTTGAGGTGATTATTGAGGTAATCTTCTTGTACTCATTTTGGATCATAAAACTTGTTTCCCCACCTAATTAGTGAGTTTTTGAAGTGAAATTTGAGGGTTTAGGGCTTGAGAATTGGAGAGTGGATTTTGGGGATTTGGATGACCAAATGGTGTCGGATTTTGATAAATTTGGTATGGTTAGACTTGTGAGTGAATGAGCTTTCGGGTTTTGTAAATTTTGTCGGGTTCTGAGGTGCGGGCCTGGGTTGGGATTTTGGACGATTTTGGGCTTTTGATTCAAGATTTGATCTTTTTCGATCGGGATTGGTTCCTTTAGCATTGTTTGATGCATTTGAGTTATTTTTGGTTAGTTTCGAGCTGTTCGGAAGTCGAAACGCGCGGGATGGCATTTTTGGAGCATCACTTGGCTTGCTCAGCATTGGTATTAGCTTGTTCGAGGTAAGTAACTCTTCTAATCTTAGTGCTGAGGGTATGAAACCCCGAAATACGTGTTATGTAATTAGTATTAAGGTGATGCACATGCTAGGTGACGGGCGTGTGGGCGTGCACCATGTGAATTGGGACTCTATTATTTCCATGGCACTGTATAGTGGTCCTACTTTGTTGATACCCGTGTTTTCACCATGTGATAAAGTAGTTAAGCTGTCAATCATGCTAGATATCATGTTAAGTCATTATGCCGATATTGTTTAGACCCATAGTGGTCGTTTCTTACTGTCATCTCACTGATTTCATTGATATTTTGTACTCAGTCATATTCATGCATTCATATCATATCTCAGTCTCAGTTATTTATTGATACATCATATCATTATTGTTGGACTAGTTTCATGACATTGTAAGCCCGTGAGTGAGACTGGAGAGATTGATGACTAAATGAGGCCGGGGCCCTGTTTGTGAGGATGCTATTACTATAGCATGTGAGTTGTCCGTGCAGTACGTGAGTTGTCCGTGTAGCACGTGAGTTGTCCGTGCAACACGTGAGTTATCTATGTGATTCCAGATGTTGATATTATAGCACGTGAGTTGTCCGTGCGGCACGTAAGTTGTCCGTGTGATTCCAGATATTGATATTATGGCATGTGAGTTTTCCGTGCGGATTATAGCTCTTGGGCTTAAAGGATCCCCTCCTGAGTCTGCACACCCCCGGTGAGCGCAGTCGACTATAAATATGGATCGGGCTGCACGCAACAACGGGTATGGTACAACGCTGGGTGATTGAGTGAGCCCAGCATAGTGATAGAGAATGCGAGACAGTGAGATTGAGTACTCTCAGAGTGTGAGTACATGGGCTCATCATCGAGATGCATTGTATTTGACATGCGTACTTGAGATACATGCATAAAGGTGCATTTCCTTTTGCTACCTAATTTTGGGGACATTTGTGATTTTATCTGTATCTTGACATGTAGGCATAGAGAAGTACTTTCCTCACGCTATCTGAAAATGAAACATCTTACTATTTATTGAAAGGAGTTTTGGGAAAAATCACAGTTTTCAAACTTACTCGTATTTTTGCTTTTTCGGTAAAAGATTTGGATTTTCACTGAGATACTTGAAAAGAAATGCCTATTTTTCTGGAATTGTGAATGGACTGAGCCTTTTATTTCTGAGATACTCTTTTGGTTATGTGTACTATGCTGTTATGAACTGTTGTGGAATATTGGTGTTGGACCCGACCTTTCTGTTAGCTCGTCACTACTTTCAACCTAAAGTTAGGTTTGTTACTTATTGAGTACATGGCACCTTGCGTGCAGATGTTGGCTGCTGATGTTGCTGTGTTCGATGGGAGCTGGATTTGAAGATCTACCTGCGTCCCGGTTGTAACTGCCTCTTGTTCGTGGTAGCCTTCGATCTATAAAACTATGTTTATATACTTTTTGAACAGACAATGTATTTATTTCATTTCAGCTTTGTAAACTTTATTTTTGGAGCTCATGATATGTACTACCAGTTCTTGGGAAACGTATCAGATTCATATATTTTTTTACTTAATTACTTTATTAATTATTATTGAAATTGGTTAGTGGTTAATTGGCTTACCTAGTGGGTTGGGTTAGGTGCCATCACGACTAGTGGATTTTGGGTCGTGACACTGAAATTAGGGATTGGGAGATAGAGAGAGACATAGAGAAAAAAATATTGCAGAGAGAGAGAGAGAGAGAGAGAGAGAGAGAGAGAGAGAGAGAGAGAGAGAGAGAGAGAGAGAGAGAGAGAGAGAGAGAGCGCAGGAGGGAGAGAGAAAAATGATGAAAAATAATTGATTCCTAATATAAAGGGATACTCATTTAATTCCTAAAGTGTATATAATTGGTAAATTTGTATATATGATGTAATTAAATTGAAACTTGAGTAGGGAGGGTAATAAAGTTTCAAATAGATTATAGGAATGTAAAAATCTCAAAACTAAATATTAGGACTTCCTACCTTGTTGAATAAAGAGATATTTAATAACTAAAATCTTAATTGATTTCAAAATCCTAAATATTAGGAAAGTAAATTTATATTACAATTTTGTCCAATGTAATATTTATTTTTAAAGGGTAAAAAAAGCGAACGACATTTCACTAAGACGAACGGCATTTCGTGATTTTAATATAGTATATAGATAGATATATAGATTGATAATATATGTGCAAATTAAAATATTTATATTGAAAGAAGAAAACTAGAGAGGAAAAGATAGACTAATTCCTTTATCTTGTGTGCCGTCTCACGTAGCAATTGTCATTTGAAAGGTGCATGTGTCGATTCTGTAATCCGTCACAGCTTTTACCTAATAAACTATGACTGATACGAGGGTACTTTGCCAACTAAAGTATCGATAAATTCAATATATGAGCAGAATCAAGCTAATAATTTAGCCTTTTACACCACTAAGTTCCAGTCGTGCAAGTTTTAAAATATTGGTTGACGTGATCTGAATGATGGTGAAACTTTCTCCTCTTTTTTCTTCTTTCTTTTTTACTTGAGGAGTTTTTGGTCAAGTCATCAGACACATTGTATGACAGATCTTAAAAATTTATTCTCAATAGAAATTTAAAGTTGATTAAAACACGTATCTAGCAAATCATCGTACGATAGAATTATGTGGGTTTTATCATTTTGCATAGCTTCTGCTTGAATTTCAACTCGAGAAGCAACAGTTTTGAGATGAATGGTTTGAATTGCAACCATTCCTGTGGTTGTCTTTTTCCTAAGCTATTGCACCTGTACCAAACTCTCTGTCGCCCTGAAATTTAAAGAAAGTCCAATGTTATATAACTTATAACATGAACTAGACATAGCGAACAATGTCTCAGATTAAAAGTAGTTGATATTAAAGAAAAGCTACATGAAAAGCGTACAGATACTTTTAATGATTTATAAGTGATCTTTTAGAAAAAACCGTACAAGTTTGATCTAAAGCGAATAATATTAAATCAAGTTAAGAGTGTATCTGGATTAGCTTGATGCAACAAGAACAATAATCAATTATTTAACTATGTCAAGAGAGTTTTCCTGATAGTTGTTCGCATAACATTTTGGTCTGGAGTGTAACCTTAGAAACACTTCAACTGATCAGAGCAATCTGTCATTCAGAGTTTAACATTTTTGGGTGAATAGAAGTTGTATATGTAAGGATTTTTTTGTTCTAGATTGTGGTTCATAAACAATCTATATAAAATCGTATCAATTATTTAGAACCGTGGAACTATTTGATTTTCACATAAAATAAATAGACAATAATTTCAATCAAGAAATTTTATCTGAATCCATAATATGTTTTTTTGATAATATTAAGTGGAAGCCTTCTTCAAAGTCACTGATCTTGAGAAAAATTAGTACTTCTCTCTCTTTACCTTTTCTGTGTTCTTTTCAGAATAGAGTATGATGGAGTTACACTATTCTTCTTTTAATAGGCAGAGAGAGGGACCATCGGTTAATTCCCACTTTCCATCAAAATGGTTTAGTGGGGAGTTATAACCCTAATTAATTAATTTTTCCTAATTTTATCCAAATACTAATTTAACAAAATATATTTATTTATTATGATTCAAGAACTCTTGGTCAAGAAGAAGAAGTAGATTGTTAGAGAGAGAGGAGGAGAAGACGATAGATAGAAGAAGAAAGAGCTTAGTTTCTTATTCAACTGATTGATATGCTAGAATGTACAAAGCTACTATTTATAACTACTTATAACTAACTAACAGATTATACAACTAATAATACTTAATGCTTATGAAATGACTCTATTGTCCTCGTATCATTTAATACTCCCCCTCAAGCTAGGTGTAGTAATGATGTTAAGTACACCTAGTTTGGAGTTGAGATGCTCATGTTTAACTCGATTAAGACCTTTGGTGAGAATATGAACATGTTGCTTTTTGTAGTGATGTAGTTGGTGATTATCAGGCCTTGTTGTACTTTTTTCTCTTACAAAATGACAATCAATTTCTATGTGTTTGGTTCTCTCATGATAAACCGGATTTACAGCTATTTGTATAGCTCCCTTACTGTCTGTATAAATATTAACTGGAGCTTTAAATTCTGTGTCTACTTACTTTAGCACACCTATAAGCCAAGCCAATTCTGCTACAGTTGTTGCAAGGCTCCTATCTTCAGCTTCTGCAGAGCTCCTAGAAACTGTAGTTTGCTTCTTAGATTTTCATGATATTATAGAGTCCCCTACTTTAATTAAGAAACCAGTAACAAATTTCCTTGTGAGTGGTATGCCCAGTCTGCATCACAATATGTAGTGATGTTGTTGCTGTAATTACTGGATAAGAAGGATGCCCCACCCTGGTTGATTTTTTACATATCTAACAATTCTTAAGGCTGCTTCCATATGAGATTTCTTTGGTCGCTGAAGAAATTGACTCAATGTATGAAATCCAAAGGCAATGTCTGGCCTTGTTACTGTTAAATATAATAACTTTCCTATAAGTCTTTGATAGGTTGTTTGATCTGTCAGAGCATTTTCTTCTATTTTTGTATTCTTTCCAAGATGATCATTATACTGTTTAGAAGTAAGCTTCATAGAAATATCAATGGGAATCAATGCAGGTTTAGCAGCTGTTAGGCCAACTTCTGGAATGAGTTCCATTGCATACTTTCTCTGATGCATTGTGATCCCTTGCTTAGACCTGGCAAATTCAATGCCAAAAAAATATTTTAGCTCTCCCAAGTCCTTCATTTTGAAGGCTTGCTGCAGTGAAGCTTTTGTTTCTTCCACAAGTTTCAAACTGTTTTCTGCGATTAGCATATCATCAACATATACTAGGACTATAACAATACTTTCATTTGTCCTCCTCATGAACAAAGAGTGATCAAATTGACTCTGTTTAAACTTGAACTTTTGTAGAGCTTCAGATAGTTTTGCATTCCATTATCTTGGTGCTTGTTTAAGTCCATACAAGGATTTAACAAGTCTGCACACTGATCTACTCTCCCCTGACTGTTAAATCCTTGAGGCAAGTCCATATATATATATATATATATATATATATATATATATATATATATATATAATCATGAAGATCTCCTTGAAGAAAGGCTTTGTATACATACATTTGATGTATGTGCCACTTTCTTGCTGCTACTACTGCTAGTATAGTTCTTACAGTGACCATCTTCACAATAGGTGAAGATATTTTCTGGTAGTCAATTTCTTCCTGTTGACTGTACCCTTTTGCTACTAATCGAGCTTTGAATCTTTCAATCTCTTCTGATGCCTTGTATTTTAGTTTATAGATCCATTTACATACCTATTGTTTTTCACCTTGTGGCAGACTAACAACATGTCATGTATGATTAGTTTCAAGTGCCTTTATCTCTTCATTCATTGCTTCAACCCACCTAGGATCTTTAATAGATTCAAAGTGTGTAGCAGGTTCACAAACAGTAGAAGAAGCATCAATATATTCTTGATACTTAGGTAACAGATTATCATATCCTGTGTATTTGTTTAAGGCATAGCGTACATCCTGAGGTGCACGAGGTGTTAAACAGTGATTTTGGACAACTCCGGAGCACTTCTTGGTACGTTCGAGGACGAACGTATTTTTAAGTGAGGGAGAATGTAACGACCCGACCGCGATCGTTTTGAGCTCTAGTATGTCGTTCGGAGGTTTGAGGCCTTGAGTAGCTTCATTTCATAGTTTATGACTTGTACGTGTGGTTGGAATTGAATATCGAGAAGTTCGGAGTTGATTTAGAAAGAAAATTCTAAATTCGAAAGCTTTAAGTTGGAAGAATTTACTAAGGTTTGACTCTTGAGTAAACGACCTCGGAATCGGGATTTGAAGGTTCCAGTAGGTTTGTATAGTGATCTCGGACCTGGACGTATGTTCGAGTTGAGTATCGGGTGGCCCGGGAGCATTTCAACGCTTATTGTAGAAAGTTTGGCCTTTTTGAAAGTTTTAGAATTTCATAAGTTTGGTTTGAAGTAGATTTTGATGTTATTGATATCCGTTTGGGGTTCCGAGCCTTGGAATAAGTTCGTATCATGGTTTGTGACTTGCACGTAAAGTTTGGCATCATTACAGAATGTTTTGATATGGTTCGGACGCATTCGTCGAAGTTTGAAAGTTTAAAGAAGGATTTCGCTAGTCGATTCGTAGTTTTGATGTTGTTTGCCATGATTCGAGGCCTCGACTAAGTTCGTAATGTGTTTTGAGACATGTTGGTATATTTGGTCAATGTCCCCGGGGCCTCGGGTGGATTCCGGATGGTTAACAGATCGGATTTTGGACTTAAGGAAAAGATGGAGAATTCTGGTTGCTGGTGCAACCGCTTCTGTGGAAGCTTCATCGCAGAAGCGACCTCACAGAAGCAAGGCAGTGAAGCGCAGAAGCGGCTGGAAGTGAGCTGGGCAGAGGCTGCATGTGCGAAGGAATTTTTGCACCTGCGTGATTGCATATGCGACCATTGGAGCACAGAAGTAGAGGTTGGCCAAGAAGGCCTGGGCCGCAAAAGCGGACATGGAAACGCAGATGCGCGAGCGCAGAAGTGCTTGAGGCCCTTAGAAGCAGAAGCGCATGTGCGCTACTTGGTGCACAGAAGCGAGGGCTGTTGGTTTGTGCTAGAGCTGCACCTGCGATGGATTTTCTGCAGGTGCGAGGAAGCGCTGGGAAGAATTGGATTTTTATACGGGATTTGGCCCATTTGCTTTCATTCTCTCTTTGTTTGGGCAATTTTTAGAGAGCTTCGAGTGGAGATTTTCATCAACCATTGCAAGGTAAGTAATTCCCACATAATTTTAGTGAAATAATTGGATTATGTATGGATTGTTACATGGAAATTTATGGAAAATTTTGGGATTTTAAGAGGAAGACCTAGAATTGATAGTTTTGGATTTTCACCATGATTTTGGAAATGGAATTAGGAATAAATTATATATTTTAGTTTGTAGCGTTATGGGTAAAGTTTATCTTTGAAATTTTTTGGAATCCGAGCACGTGGGCCTGAGGGTTGACTTTATTGACTTTTCGAGCGGAGTTGGAAATCATTATAAATTGTTAAATTGTAAACATTGGAGTATGTTTTGATTGATTTACACGTTGTTTGACTAGTTTCGGGACATTTGGCTTCGAATTGAGGTGTTAGAGAGGCATTGGAGCCGATTATGGAACTTTGGAGTAAGGTAAGTCTCCTGTCTAACCTTGAGAGGGAGAAACTACCCCCTAGGTGATGTAATTGCTATGCGATACTAGTTGTGGGTGTTACGTACACACGAGGTGACGAGAGTCCATACGTAGCTAAAGTATGTTTATGTCCAGGTAGACTTAGGACCTTATTATGAAATAATTGAATTATTTGAACTCGTTCTGTTGGCTTATTTAATTGAACTTACAATTGAAATTGATTTAGAGGTAAATGTATGTATACTAGGCCGAACCTTATCACCTTGCGTTGTTGGCTGGTTATTTGAGAAACGATAAAGATTATATTCAATTTGTGCTCATGTACTGTGTTGTAAGCACGTGTCTCGTAATTCGGTAGCTTCCTTCCCTTCTTATGGAGCGGGCCGAATGCCTCGGCAGTATAATAGATGCATCTATGGTCTATGTCGCTCGACCCTCGGCAGTGTACACATTATTTTGGATCGGGCCGAACGACCTCGGCATAATCGTGAGTTATATCGCTGGTAGTCCGAACATCCATGAGGTTATCTTTGCACTGATGCCCGACATTTTATATGGTATTCCTTATTCATTTGACTTTGACATTTGACATTTTTCTGAGCTGTTAAGGTAGAATACAAGATTGAGAAATTCGTACATGAAAAGAAACAATTGGAAGATTACGTAACTTATAGATTTACCCCATTGTTACTGTGTGCTTCATATCTGCTTATAATTTATTATATTGCTTTATTGGACCTCCAGTAAGTGTCGATGCCGACCCCTCGTCATTACTTCTCCGGGGTTAGGCTAGATACTTACTGGGTACGCATTGATTTACGTACTCATGTTGCACTTATGCACTAAATGTGCAGGATGTGATAAGGTCTTTTGGTGATCATCTTGGCGCGTAGGCGCACCTGTTGAGGGGACTTCATGTGAGCTGCATTCCAGGCCACGCATTGCAGTCCACCGAGTCTCCATCATATTATTTATTTTATCCTGTCTTATTGACATTCTGAACAGATGTATTATTATTGTACTCCTTAGAAAATACTCATGCACTTGTGACATCGGGTTTTGGGGTTATACTAGTTGATGCTCACAGTTTCGTATATTATTATCGCCTTTCATTTCTTTTATAAACTAAAAATATTGTACGTTCACGTGGATTTAGAAGTGTAAGTCTCTTTCCTTATTAAAATCTATGATTTGAAAGTAATAAAATGTGTAATTAAATTGATAAATCACTGTTGGCTTGCCTGACGGTGGCGTTAAGCACATCACGACCTATAGTGGATTTTGGGTTGTGATAATTTCGATCAAGAAATTTTACTTGAATCTATGATGTGTTTTCTTAATAATATTAAGGGGAAGCCTTCTTTAGAGTCACTGTTCTTGAGAAAAATCAATATTTCTCTCTCTTTATCTTTTCTATGTTCTTTTCAGAATAGAGTATGATGGAGTTACGTTATTTCTTCTTTTAATATGCAGAGAGAGGGACCATCAGTTAATTCTCACTTTTCATCAAAGTGGGTTAGTGGGGAGTTATAACCATACTTAACTTTTCGTGATTTTATCCAAATACTAATTTAACAAAATATGTTTATTAAACCAAAATATTTCATAAGTCACACGTGGGCCATATTTTACAGTATATAACGCACTACTTAGCTAGATTACCAAATATACCGGTCAATTACTACACTAATTAAATCACAAAAGGGTAAACTGAATATTAATATTAACTAATTAGCCTTATTTCAATTACTTAACTTTGTTCTTGTTTTTGCATATACGAGCTCGGGTTTAATTTGATCTTGATTTAAATTAAAAAGGAATTGTTTTCTTGTTTCTCAAAGAAAAGAGAGAGCAATTAATTCATTCCTTATATAATTATATTATTTATCTTGTTTGAACATGCATGACTTTTTTCTCTAAGAGTGATTCTTCAAAAAGCTTCAATAAACACAATAAAATAAGTAATAATCATTAGGGGTGTACAAAGAAAACCGACAAATGGCACCAAATCGATAATCTCAATCAAACTGAAAAAAAAAAACTCGACTATGGTTTGGTGTTAGAAAACTAAATCCGACTACAATTGATTTTATTTGGTTTTAACTAAAAATAGTCAAACCGAAACCAAACCAATACAACATTACATGTATATAAGTTTTAAAAAATATTTTATACATAAAACTAATTATTGTAATATAATTTATAAATATCTTTTAAACTTTATGATAGTTCTCTCTTTTAATATATTATTTCAAGCTTAGACTTAGATGTTTTGAATGTCAAATATATTTTTTTCTTTTGTTTTTGGTAATTATGTATTTTATTAATCACCAAGTAGAAGATACAAAGCACAACCCAGCCAGGTTGTTCGAAAAGAAATACTCACAAAAGCTTATACAAATTAAAGATGTTATCTATTTCTCTTAATTGTAGCATGAAGTGTCAAAAATAAATACAAATTAAAAATAGTATTGGTGTAGCATGTGATTCATATTTCCAGTAACTCTAAAGTTGCAGACACAAGCCACAGCTCTAAAGTTACTAACCCATAAAAGTTAGTAACTCAAATAAAACCCAAAATAAAATCAAATTAATACTAATGCTAATAAATAAAATTCCATTCAATACTAGAAATTATAATAGTATTGGATATTTATTTTTTTAGTTTTGCATTGGTTTAGACGGTGAAAATGCATAACTTATTTTTATTATTATTTAGTCATGTAGTTAATACTTAGTATTTATTAGTCGTACTTATTTTAGCACGACTTAGTACCTTTAGATTATGTTTATTTTTATTATGACTTATTAATTAGCAATATTTATTTATGCGACTTGTTGAGTATTTTAGTACAATATCATGATGCATCTCACATTATTTCATATTATTTTGTTGGATAATTGTAATGACCCGGCCGGTCGTTTAGAGCGTTATAGCCATGTTCCCCGATTTACTACTTATTCTATGCTAAACTGTTATTATGTGACTTGTCGGGGTAGTTGGTTCGGTTCCGGGGATGTTTCGGAATGAGTTGAGACACTTAGTCTCAAGGTTGGAATCTTAAGTTGAAAAGGTTGATCAGATGTTGACTTATGTATAAATGGCTCCGGAATGAAGTTTTGATGGTTCCGATAGCTCCGTTGGGTGATTTTTGACTTAGGAGTGTGTTCGGATAGTGATTTGGAGATATGTAGTTGATTTAGGCTTAAAACGGCGAAAGTTGGAAAAATTTGAAGTTTTGGAAATTGAGAAGTTTGACGGAGAGTTGACTTTGTGGTTACCGTACTCGAATTTTGGTTTCGGGAATTGGAGTAGGTGCGTTGTGTCATTTATGACTTGTGTGCAAAATTTGAGGTCAATCGGACTTAATTTGATAGGTTTCAGCATCGAATGTAGAAATTAGAAGTTCATAAGTTCATTAAGCTTGAATCGATACGCGATTCGTGGTTTTAGCATTGTTTGATGTGATTTGACGCTTTGAGCGAAATCGTATGATGTTTTAGGACTTGTTGGTATGTTTGGTTGAGGTCCCCGGGGCCTCAGGTGGATTTCTTATGGTCATCAAAGTGAAATGGGACTTGGAAGATTTGTTGAAGTTTTTTTAGTGTACAGGCCTAGTTTTCTTCTATGTGATCGCGTGGATAGGTCCACGATCGCAGCTGGTTTTTTTACTCCATGCGTTCGTGAGTTGAGGGCTGCGATCGTGTAGGTTAGTGGAGCAGTGAATCACGAACGCGTGGGCTAGGCCGCGTTCGCGAAGAGGAAATGAGGCAGGAGCTGAGTTCACGCGTTTTGTTCTTCGCGATCGCGTGAAGAGGGGCACAATCGCGTAGGTCTGAGGAGGTGATGGTAGGCTATAATCCTATATTTTAGTCACTTATTGCACTCTAATTTACTGAACTTTACTTATATTAAGCTTTAATTAATAGTATTTTACACTTATTGTGTATTTTATGAAGTGTAGGAGCGATTCCTAGTTATTTAGATGTTACGGAGCAAATTCGAGCTATTTAGAGCTTTGAATTCTGAGTAGAAGCCCGAATGAGTAAACCAGGATCGCGTTCGGGGTCGAGTACCAAGTTCGGATGTCAAAACTAGAAAGAAACGAAGTACTCTAAGAAACTTACACTGCCGCACCACATGGGGCGCCGCGACTGTGTAATTTATGCCCAGAAAATGATTCGCAAAGTTTTCTGGAACTGTCCACAAGTGCGCCGCATGGGGAGGCACGGCATGCGGCGTGGTAGTGTAAAAATGTTAGAGTATGTTCCCAATTCCGCTAAAAAGGGTATTTTCGTTCGGGGTTTATTTGGGGTATAGTTTAAATACACAGAAAAAAATACCATTTCTGGACTTTTGACATACCTTAGACCTAAGGAAGCTAAGGAGAAGATGGAGAAGCAAGAGCACAAGGATATCATATTTTCTCCCTCACACAAGATCCGAGTTTGGATTGTATTTATATTTTCCTATATTTTTGTTTCAATTGTGAAGAACTTCTCCATGTCTATAGAGTTGAACCTTTTGGGTTTTGATGGATTCGATGTATTGATAGTTGTTTGGAAGATTTAATTGTTGCATCTATGTTCACTTGTTCTTGTAATCGAGATAGGCATAACTTATGATATATTTGCACTATATGGTTGGTTGAGTTCATAGATTCTTCTAAGTAATCGAAAGAGGCTAGTTTAATCATTGATTAAACCTAGTTAGGAAAATAATCGAAAGAGGTTTTCCTAAAGACCGATCCACTACGCATTCTTGCATATCTTCACAGTGCTAAAATTGGTTCATCTTGTGAGGTTAAGACTTAATCGAGAGAAGAGTTTTTGCTAAACATTTGAACTAATAATAGAGTGAATTCGAGAGACTCACTTGAACATTGTAAGTGAATTATATAGATTTAGATCCCGAATAATTATCTTGCACTTATTCCATCAAAACCCTATCATCTCCCACCGATAACCTTAACTGCTTATTCCTTGTTTCGATAGTCACTAGTCAATAGTTATAGATTTTAGATTCTTAGTCATATAAATCTCAACTGTTGATCCTCCTGGATAGATATCTAGCTACAAACTACGAGAACACTGATTAAATTCAATCCTTGTGGACACGATATTATACTATACTATCTTTGACTAGCGAGCACAATTTAAGTGTGCGTTTTGCGCTCGTCGGGAGGCAGTGCTTCGCGTTCGCGTGGAGACTGTCGCCTTCGTGTAAGGTTAAGTCTTGGGCAGCTAAGTTTGTGCTTCGCGATCACGAAGCATTTTTCGTGATCGCAATTAAGGGATATCTGGGTAAAATTTAAAGTCTCAAAGACGAGGGTTTGAGTTTATTTCACAATTTGATTTTGGGAGCTCGGTTTAAGGCGATTCTTGAAGAAATTTTCAAAGGAGTGATTGGGGTAAGCGATTCTTACTTGGTATTCGTTAAATTACATGAATATATATTTGATTTCATCATTTAATTAGTGATTTGGGGTGAGAACTTTGGAAAAAATGGAAAAAACCTTTTAGGCCAAATTTTAGGGATTTGAGCGAGATTTTGGTATCCAATTTGAGTAATTTTAGTATGGTTGGACTCGTGGTTGAATGTGTGTTTGGATTTTGTAACTTTCATTGAATTCCGAGATGTGGGCCCGGGAGTTGAATTTTGAGTTGACTTTTTGACTTTTGAATAAGAGCTTAGTATTTTCATATGGAATTGATTCCTATAACTCGTGTTGATTATATCAAATTGTTTGTGGTTAGATTTGAGGCGTTCGGAGGCCGATTCTCTAGTCAAAGGCTTGCTATCGGAGTGATTCGATTTGCTTGAGGTAAATATCGTATTTAAACTCGGTTGAGGCACCAGTTGCCTGAATTGTAGTGATAGCCACGTGCTTTTGGGTGTGCACATGCGTGGGGATGAGCCCATGTGCAGGCACCGGGATTTAATATTCATGTTTGGATTGTGCTCGGGCTCTTATAAGCTTAGAAATGATTGTTAAGCTTTAAGCTATGATATCTCACATGTTGTAACGGTTTATGTGATCTATTTGAGCCATGATGAGGCTACATAGAGGTTTAACCCCTCAACGAACTTGATAAATGCTTTTCATTGATGAAATTGTTAGTTTGAGCTATGATAGCACACTTTGCACATGCCTACACTTTAGCATGTCATTTACACCAGTCCAGGGACATGAGAATCTTATTTCATTCATCATATACCTATATACTTGCTTTATTGCTTCTGTATGGTATGTTTGGACTGGGGCCTGCGGCTATGCCGAACGGATTATGTTATTGGTACGTGAGTTATCCGTGCGGATCCATGTATTGATATTATTGTCACGTGAGTTGTTCGTGCAATATGTGAGTTGTCCGTGCAGATCCATATATTGATAATATTGACAAATACCCTGCTCAAACAGTATTATGGCACGTGAATTGTCCATGCAGTATGTGGAACTTGTATTTTCTTGATCATTTATCTGATTTACTTGTTTCCTTCCTCTACGTGCCATAATACTGTTTGAGCAGGGTATTTGAGAAACAGTGCACGTGCACACACAAATATTCTTCTCACAAAGTCTTATGAGTTAGTTTTAAATATTATGATGTGCTAGTCTAAAAAGGCAGAATTACACTGAAATAACTAGTATCCTCAATAATTTAAGCTTCTCTTACCTTGCCTTGTTTATTTGCGATACTTATTGAGTTGGTTGTACTCACACTACACCCTACACCTCGTGTGCAGATCCATGCATTTTGGGGCACGGTGGTTGTTGATCGTGGAGTTTTACCTATTCGGAGATTATCGAGATAGCTGTTTTGGCATCCGCAGACCTTGACTCTCCTCCCCTATATCTCAGTTTTTGCTTATTCTGTTCTACTTTCTTGACAGTATATTAGAATGTATTACAATATAGATGCGCATGTACTCAGTGACACCCAGATTTTGAGAATTTTTGTATTAAGTTGTGACGTTTCATCCAGTTTTATGAGATTTTAATTTATATAAACCCGTTTTAGTATATTTTGAATTTGAAAGTATTGGAATAAGTGAGTTGTTGGCTTGCCTAGTATCATGATAGGTGTCATCGAGATATGTTGAGTTTTGGGTCGTGACAATAACATCTTAAATAGTTTTATCCTATTAGGACCTAAGAAATATTAGAGCACATGTTATATATTTTATGATATGAATATTTTACCGAAAAAATTTCAAAAAATTAGAAAAAATCTATGGTTGAAAAATCTAATTTTTGTTGGTTTGGTTTCGTTTATAGATTTACAAATTCAATACAATTGATTTGATTTGATAATTAAAAAATGTGAATCATTCCTACCTACATGTACGGACGTGATAATCACCTCTGAATTGTTTTTTGGCTTTCACTATAGTCTAGTCACTTTTTGTCGTCTCATTAATTTCCGCCAATGTACACCTGCTACTCTACTAGAAACTACGTAGTACTTGCTTGAATTCTCTATGCTTCATTTACCTTCACTCCTATTGCACTTACGTGGATGGTCATACAATTCTTCAATTTCTATTCATTTTTATTAGATATGTCACCAAAATAAAAGGACGTTGTTATCTTTACCTTCTTTCGAATTCTTGGAATGAACTGACCTATCTAAGTCATTATGAAGAGCTCACAAAGAAACCTCTTCTAATTAGGATTGGCCAACAATTACGAATCAATTTTTTATAAATAAAAAAAATAAGTTTAATAATTAATTTTTTATTCAAAATAGAATTAATTTTCTACTTTTACCCTAATAATCTTTGCGGATAAAATGAGACGTAAAAATTGTGACGGAGAGGTGGTCATATGAATTGAAAACTATTACTTATTCTGAAGGTAGAATAGTCTAATAGACCCTTAAATTTATTCCGATTTGATATTCTCTTAATTTGTTTTTATCCAAACTCTTTTACTTAATCAAAATCTATATTTTAAACCTCTCTGACCGTTGACTGATCATATGTGACAACATTATAGTTGAGTTGGACAACAAGCGTGTAAGTCACGCATACAACGAGCGTGAACATAAATAATTGACCTAAGAAGCGATTGAACTAAGAATAAAAAAAATGAAAAAAATGAAAAAAACACTAAAATTTAAAGAAAAAAAACTAACCCTCCTTCGTGTTCTTCCCCAAAACCCATCTCCCATTTCTATTTCTTTTTCTCTTTCTTCCCCTACCCGTTCTCCCCCCCCCCCCCCACACCCCCCTTTCCGTTTTCCCTCCCACTTTTCATCCAAAAACCATTTTACTTTGAACCTATTCTCATCCAACAGACAAAAATTATTGTAATTTCCAGATAACACGTTTCTAAAGAGGATAGGTTGTTCGATTTTAATGGAGAAGTGAATCTACTTTTTTGAAGAAAAAATTCTGTTTAGTTTATCTAGAAATGAAGTGTGTTGTTTGTCAATAATAAAAAATCAGTGGAGAATGAAGATTGATCTCTAGATAATGGAGAAGTGAAATTCTGGAGATGGTTGGGAAATGAATTTATCTTTTTGGTTGTATCGGTGAAGGAATAAAGATGGAGGAGTGTGGAAGAGTTTGCGAAGGTTCATGGTGCTCTCCGGTGGTCGGAGGAATTTTCCGGCAATGGCAGTGGTGGAGTTATTGGCGGTAAGGAGAAGAGATGGCGGAGTAGGAAAAAAAAAGATAAAGTAAAAAAATAAAAGCAAAAAGTCAAAAGGGTTAGTTTTTATTTTTTGTAAAATAAAAAATGACATGGAATATTTTATCACATGTGGATTCTGATATTGCGCGATTGTGAGACACACATCGTCACAAGGTTTCAAAACATAGATTTTGATCAAGTAGAAGGGGTTGGATCAAAGAAAGTGAAATAGAAGAAGGACCGAAATATCAAACCGAAAATAATTATAAGTGTTTACTAGACTATTTTGAATTACAATGTTTCTGATATAGTGCTCTCGTTTGGGTTGTGTTGGAACAGTAACTAATGGCACTTGCAGAAGAATGATCTTCAAGTTCCCACTCTCAAGCTTTTTATGTGATCAAGTCGTGCAATTAAAATAACTCAAGACTGAAATATTAATTGTGTGTGAAAAGATATTGAAATAGCTTGTCAAAAGTTAATTTGATAAATCAAACATCACATAAAAATTTTACTTATCTCAATGCAACTTTAATTTACTTCTATTTATTGGTTAATTTATTATATAAAAAATAAAAAATCTGACACACATGTTCTCTTATATTAGAAGCAAGAGTTAAGTGTATGTGTCATCAACATGCATGCCTGGCAGATGCACATGTGGAGTTATTATTGTCTCTTCAATTTTATTTCAAATGTAAATGTGTACAAAATATGGGCCCATCAGACTTTGCACGGCGCACGTACTTATCATACAAGTAGGCCCCACCTACATATTTTCTCATATTACTCTTCATTTACCTCTGCAACCTGCTAGCCCAAATGTAGTTTTGCTTATGTTTTTCATTCTTACTTTTTTCGTGGGTTATATCTTGATTTTAAAAAGTTTCTAAAACACATAAGAACATTAGAAAAAATAGTATACTTAGAGATAACACGTTTAATTCTAGAGTCTAATAAAACAGAAAATACACATAAAGAAATAATATATTATAGCTAACCAATTTTACGTAAAAATATAAATAAAAAAATATTAAACTGATTTAACAAAGTTATTGTATAACAAAAAGGCAATATTAAGCAGCTTTTTGCAGGTAATAATTTAGACAAAAAAAATTAAAATGATCTAATGAATCTAATGTAGAACAAAAATATAAAAATATTTTGTTTGATATAGAGTAAACATATCAGTCCAGCAATTTAAAGATATTAAGACTGATAAAGTACAAATAACAAATAAAATGATAATTGTTTTAAGAAGAAAAAAAAGTAAAACAAGAGCTCTTTAAGAATATGTTTTCTCTCTCTAAATATCTCATTTCTTAAAGTTTAAGCTTCAAGATTTACGTTTAGAATTTATGAGGATCAAAACTTTTAAAAAAAAAAAGGGAAAACAAAAGCTCCTTTTTAAAAAATATTTTCCTTCTTATTTTGAAAGTTCCCTTCTTGTATCTATTTTGTTTGAAATTTAGAGGATGAAAAATACAATCATCATTTGACGCTCTTCGTTAGTTGGTTTGCTATTTATTTATAAAAGATCAATAAATCTATTTAGTCTATATATTGAAACCATCATATTTGTTGCACATCAATATATATAATGCTTAAAACTGAAAACAACTTAGAAAGACCAAAGCTTAAATCAAAATGCTTCAAAATAAGTATTACTCTTAGTTAATAAGTTAATGATTTAAAAACCCTCATTAACTATATATCACATCTTTTGAATATCATATTAAAATATGCCACGGCTAAAGTACCCCGACTCCATATTACATGTGTATTAGGTGTACTCTCCAAAAATACTAAAACTTTTGCCAAACGACGCTACACATGTAAATTAAAAAAATTACATGTCATTAAATATGAGTAAAAAATAAATTTGAATTTTTAGGTTAATATCACTTTTACTTAAAAATCAAGGGAAAAAAAAGTGAAAAGGTAAAAAGAGAGGGGACAGTCATTTTTTCTCCAATTCGAGGAGAGCCATTATTGCTAATCCTCAACAAACATTTTTTTTCATCCTCATGAAGATATGGATTTTCAAATATCTTAAAGGAAATCAAAGAAAAATGTGTTCAAGAAGGTCTCTTGATAAAATTAGGACTTTTTATGCGAGAAGAAATCGGATGAAATCCCACACTATATTCAAGATTTGTTATACAGAGTGAGTAAAGAGAAATAAGGAGGATAAAAAAGAAGCCTAATTATTAAAAAAAAACTTGAAGAGAAGTAAAACGAAATAATAAAATAAATTTATCATCTGGAAGGAAACAAAGACTGAAAAGATATTTGAAAAAAACTACACAATATAGCTACTCTAAAAAGTACTAGCCGCCAAATATATATTTTCTCTATATTGAGATATAATATACATATTTATACATAATTAGTTATTTTTTTGTGTATTTGACTAGCAAATATAATTATTTTTGAATGACCGGCCAAATGTGTAACTTGCCTAAGATATTTTGACAATAATTAGAATGTGAGAAAAACTGCATTGATAAACCTTTACATTCTTTATAATTCACATAACTTTTATATTTAAAATAATATTACTGTTTATATTATGGTGATTGATGGTTGTTTGTATGTTGATTTGCTACTATAAAATGTTTGTCTAATTCGAAGCATAACAAGAAGAAAAGAGCTGGCATAGGCAACAGTAAGAATTATGACACTAGGTAACCTACGGTTATACCACATTCACATAAAATTGAGTAAAAAGACACTCTAAAAGAAGTTCATCCAATTACAAGAAATGATACAATCTTCATAGCTTGTAATAATTAAGAAAAATAAAGCCAAATACCCTCGAAATGAGAATGTGTCATTCATATTTTCAGGTCTTACAAAAACTTTAATAACAAATTATCACAAAATTTATTTATAATGTCAAAATTAGACCAACAATTTGAAACAAATACAAACTCAAGGATTACGTAAGTACTATTTAGAAAAGTACCTAGGACCACTCATTTTCTTCTTTTTTTCTTAATTAGTGTGAGATCGAATCTAATTGTTCTATATTGCTAATTGAAATTCGAGTAAATACATCGTTTAGCAAATTTTAAATATAATTAGTTTTACTCAATATGCAATATTTTCGATAGATCATACAAATGGGGCTTGTCAACTTTATATTTTATTCTTTATCTAACACTGTAGTCAATTGATTGAAGAGAAATACCATTAACCGCAGTGTTAAATAATGGTTTGTGTTCCTCGGAACTTTGGCTAGAGAGAAACACCACAACAACAAATGCTAATGACAACTGAAGAAAAGATTTCGAGAATTCTTCAAAGCTTTTTAAATTTTTTTAGAATCATTAATTAATGGAAAACTTACAAATTTACCACTTTAAACTTTATAATGTAAACATAAATTGCTTCTGAAATCAAATACATCCCTTGGCTTCATATTTCCATACCCAAAAAAAGAAATTGTTGACCAAAATAATCTAAAATATTTATTTATAATGGATAATAATTTGCCCATACATAAAAAAATAATAATAAATGTCAACAAATGTAAAATATAAAGATTGAAACATATATGAAAATGGAAGAAGAAATAATTTTTGAACCTTAAGACTTTCTATGTAAGAGGCTAAGAAGAAAATATAAAAGTGCAGAAAAACTACCTTTTGATATATATATTTTTTTTCAAACTCATTAAGTAGTATTAGTTACCAGAGATGATTAAATCTTACGCCTATTATTTTACGTTTGATTCTCTAAGAAAATATTAGAAATATAAATAGCACAAAAAATTAATTAAAAGAGCATAAACAAAATTACGATTCAAAATTGAAGATTTTGATCTATATATCAATATTAGTATTATTTGAATATTAGATTACACTTTAAATGCCAAAATTTTGGATGCAAACGTAATTAGTAATTAGTAATTAGTACTTCAATTTTTGTTGTCTTATTAAAATTTGATGAAAAAGGAAACAGAATGTTGTTAGATTGTTAAAGTAACTAAACTATTTGGAATTTATATGCTGATACTTGAAATCAAATGGTTACAAGCGTTTTTGTAATTACATGGAGAACCCATAACTAGGTTTTGCTGACCACTCCGGCTTACTTTGCTCTTTGTTGGTTTGTCTTGGATAGATGCAAACGTAATTAGTGATTCCAACCTAAATTATTCTAATTGATATTGTGACAATACCTTTATTTACAATAATATTACTTTTTATATCTCACTTTGGTATTTGCAAAGAACAATAACAAAGAATTCGAAAATTAGTAAACCATACTCATTTAGAAAATAGTCTTAGGCAATTTCTAAAACATTTGAAATTAGCTACGGTGATTGGGTCCGGGCACAGCCCGGGCTAACCCAACTAGTTACATATATATATAACTTATCCACGCTTTTGTGAAGCATTAATCTCCATTATTACATTATAATTTTCGTGTAAATTTCAAACAGTAACAGCTTCCATGAAATTTGCATCTTCTCCCATAGCATGCAAAGTTTCAGGGGTCAAACAAGCTTCAATGTCAATACTTCCTTCTTCCACACCACTAAAAATTGTCATTTTCCCATCATGTTTGTTTCCAGCCCCACTTCTCACGGCAATTGGCCTCCCCCATCCAAAATCATTGCCGTACACGTCGAAACGCGGCGAGCTGCTAGCAATCAAGCTATTAGTCACCACCTCACTCTTTTTCACTATCTTTGGATTTTTCACCCAACTTTGGTAAAAGTTCATAACTTCTTCGTGGGTTTGCATGGCTACCACCTTATTCATTTGCAAAGCGGCCCAGCCTGAACCAGAAATGAAGTCAGAATTTAATTTATAGGCTATAAATGTTTTTTTAAAATATAAATTCAAAAAATAACATTTAATTAGTCCTCAGAGCCAATTTAATTATGTGATTCGAATTTCGAGAGTCAAACTTCTACAAATTCGGATATAGAATCATTAAGTTATTTGAGAAAAAATACATTTTTGAAAACTACTGAAAAAAAACACTAAAAGTAATAATAATTAAAAATTCAAATATTTAAAAGTCATACAAAATATGTGGTCAAAGAAAATCTGCGTGATTATCGAAATTTGAAGTGACAAAAGGAATATATAAGATTGTGGCTTCAATTGAATCATTCCTTAAACTATACATCTGTCACTCACCCGAATTATTCTCTAGCAACTCTCTGGCTGTGGTTGTCACGTTCACAAAATGTACTGCATTTCCAAAATAGCCTTCACGTAAAGGCGGCTGAAGCCTTGGCCTTGCACCTATAAGTATTTTGAAACTAAATTTTTCGTCAGCTTTTGTACCAGTGCGGCAACGAATAACAGTTTGCCATAGATGAGCCAAAACGGCTTGTAAAGAAGAGATACAAGTCTTTTGGTCGGTTCCAAATTCAGAGTTGGCTTTGGCTTTGAGCTGAGCTATGTTTTCCTTGCTAAAATGGAAAACTCTTTCTTCCAACAGAGGTGGATCAAATTCATCGTACAGATGTTCTTTAGGTAAAGTGACATGAATTTGGGAAGCAGTAAATTTAGGAAACCAACGTTCTAGGACCGGCAGTTTATTCACTGTAAGATTAGAACTTCTAGTGCGTGATATTTCGGACCAAGAATTGAAGAAATGCCAGAAAGAAGTCCCATCGGCTACACAATGATTGATAGTGCATCCAATGAAGAATCCATCCACTAGTTCAGTGACTTGCACGGCCAACAAAGGTTTAGAAACACATGATAGAAACATAACATAATTAGTATAGAGTAATAAGTAAATAAATATATATTCTGTCTATACTAATTTAAACTTTTAAGGACATAATTCACATAATTTAATACTACCTCCGCTCCAGTTTATGTGAACCTATTTTTTTTTTGTCCGTTCCAAAAAAAAGATCCCTTTCTAGATTTGGAAACAATTTTGCTTAGACTTACAATTCTACCCTTAATGAGAAGCTTTTATAACCACACAAATACTCTGCGCCCTTTTTTGAATTGTTTAGGACCACAAATTCTAAAAGTCTTCATTTTTTCTTAAACTCCGTACCCAGTCGAACAGGTTCACATAAATTAAAACAGAGGGAGTATGATATTAGGGCAAATCGAGGTCATGAATTCAAATATCACCCCACATAGAAAAGCAAAATATATTTTTCACGTGTTTGACCTATGAAAGAGAACCAGACCGATAAATGAGAGGCATGTTGAGATACATAATTAAGTACTCTGATGAGACAAATAAGATTTTCTTTGATCGTGTTTATTGCAAATACTTTTTTAATAATTTTAAAATTGTTAACCATTGTGATTTATATTTTTTTTATGTAGTATCTAAATATGTAAATTTTATTTTAAAAATTCTATTTTAGACCAACAATTAGGACCATAATACTTTGAAAAGGTTCACACAAACTAGACGGAGGGAGTAACATCTAACTAAACATATGCTCTCTTAATTAAATTTTTAGATGATATAATATATCCACACAATTGAAAACACCTTCAAAGTTGTGAACTCCATTCAGTGGAAAGAATGATTTGACAATCTTTGGCACATAAGTTGGCTCCACGATATCAGCCACAGTCAAGCCTGGTGCAGTGGCATGAGTGAATTCAGCTCCTTCATTGTTGCAATTAATAAAGAAAGATAAGGTGTTGTCACTGTTTTTACAAGCAGCAAGTCGACCGGCAAGGAGAGGGAAAAAATCTAGAGTATCAGAGAGTGAGGTTTTAAGGCGATTGATGATTTCTGATGATGTTGCTAACTTTCTATGTTGCTGAGGATTTGGTTTTCGGAAAAGTAGTCCTTTTTGGATTGGATCTACTGTGAGGAGTTGAAGATCCCATGGAGTTAAGTGAATATTTTTGGTAGGAGAGTTTCTGTCTATGGGTTTGCCTGGCATAATTACACATGTAGATACCACTTGAAGTTTCGTCATCTCTGGACATTTGTTGCAGAAGATAAACGGGGGAGAAAGGAATTATATATATTGCTCAGATATGGCAAGTGACAAAGACCTAACAATCTAATTAAAAAATTTGCTACTGCTAGTATTTATCTTTTTCTTTTCTATTTTGTTTTTTTGTTTATTGAGTTAAAAGCGTACGTAATAGTTTTTCGGATTTTGCTTATTGGCTCTAAAGTATACTTTACAATACTGTACGTAAAGACTTTTCCACCGAACCACTTTGTTTTAATATATAGCTACTAGCTTCAACTGCTTTCACTTATTATTCACATGCTCAGGTATATATTATTATATGCAGTATCATTTAAATGATTTGACACTATATATGTTCTTTTACATCCATGTTAATGTACGAAGAAGTTATACCTGTTTTTTTTTTCTTTTTTCTTTTCGTTTGCTGACTAACAAAGTTATTTTTGAAAACCAAAGTTGATCTATACTGTTTACTCTATAAAACGGATAACAATTAAATTTGTAAGTGGTTTTAATGATACGTGAATTTATTCAATACAAACAGTAAAGATTACTTAAATAAACAGATAAGAGATGTAATAAATTATCAAATCGCTTGAAAATAAGGAGGATGATTTTGGACTCGAGGGCAGCCTCAATGAAGTATTCGTCTTCGATCCCGGATTTATAATAATGAAGCACTAACCAACAAACATAAGAGTTTTGAATAACAGAATAATAGTATATTATCTTGGTATGCGTGTTACAATGTATCTAATGAATAATCAAACCCCCTTTATATAGTAGGGGAATCCTACTCTAGGTACAATACCATAAAAGGTAAAAAATCCTATGTTTAACTAATCATCAGATTTTCGCCGGTACGTGCCGAGATCCACGCCGCGGTATCTGGCCGGTCACGGATATCATGGCCTCCTGTTAATCATGTTCGGTAGCCCGATAATGCTCTCTGAAGTCTTTTAAGATTTGGACCGATACCGGGGTCACGTCCCCGATATTCTCGAGGGCGGGCGTCGTCCCCCCGGAACCTATCCCGATGAGTCCCTTTACCTTGATTCGGCTCCTTGTCATCACGTCCCTTACTCGATTTATTTTATCGAAAATCGGGCCATCTCATGGGTCCGATTTCAACATTATACAGATAGTCCCCTCGTTTCTCGGAGAGTAAGTTTTACGGAAACGACGAGGAACAACATGAGTTCTTCGATCTCTTCTCCAACACGCTATGATACAAAACGATAAAAAAACTGAAACGTCCCATCAGTCGCGTCATAATGTCCCCCAACGTGTGTCAGCCATCGGCAGGCCACTCCTAGATGCGAAACGACACGAAGCCCCTATAAATACCCCTTCTTTCATTCATTTTTTACTTTTGACCAAGCTTCTACCTTCGATCCTTCAAGATATCACTATCTTCCTTCATTCTTCAATATTATTACCTTTGTTCTTCAGATTGCAATCTTTCTTTTACCCCTCACTTAAGACAATGTGCTTGATTTTCTTCACAAGTTCTCACCCTTTATCTCCTCATTCTCGTTCATACTTTCAAACCTTCTTATCTAGATAAATAAAAATGGCAAAGACTTCCAAGACCTTTCCCCGGAAAGAAGCTCCTTCTTCTTCGCAACCGATCACTGAGGTCGAGGAGACCGCCCCTAATGTGGTCGTCTTCGAGAGGTCCGCTTCTGGCGCGGACACTGATGTATCGGCAGCCGAGCCCCCCTTGAAAATGTTCGTCACCGGGGGGGGGGTGTTCGGTTAATGATGACTTCAAGGTCGATAAGCCCTCTTCGCTTCAAGGTTGATGTGAGGCGGTGTCACGATACATCTGCTCCATTATTAAGGTTGTTCTTCCTGCAGTGCAAAAGGACTGCGGCTGGGCGGATAAGGATGTAGTGATTCCCGGGCCCGATGATGACATCACTACCTATGTTGAGGGATATCTGAGTGTTTACATTTATCCCTTTACATTGGGCCCGGTGGACTCGGTCATCTTGGACTTTTGCAAGAGGTATGACGTATGCCTCTGCCAAATCCACCCATCGCTGTGGAGGATCGTGATCCTCCTCCAATCTTTGTGAACAAAATTGACTCATGTACGTTCCCTATCGATCATCTACTCCGCTTGTACAGTCCCCGAACCTTCCAGAGGGGACTGATAAAACTTGTACGCCGGGCCAGCAAAGCCCGATTTTTAAGTATCGACAAGGACCGGGATCGGGGTTGGCAAGGACGCTTTGTCCGAGTGAGGACCGCCGACATGATACCTATCAAGTGGAGGTCGTTCCCCGAGAAGTGGAACATATCACGTAAGTATAACTCCTTTAAAACATTGATTTTACGTTTCATCTTCCATTTTCTTAACGGTGCTTACTGTGGTGCAGCCCTCACTCGAGTCCAAAACTCCATTCCTCGGCTCAAGGAATGGATCGGAGGCATTTGTTCGCAGATGCCTTATGTCGAACACTCATCGTGCGAGCTCTCGAAAGGCCGTTGGGAGGCCCGTTCTCATGGTAATATTCCTCTCTCCGAGTAAGTAGCACTAGACTTTCTTTTTCAACACTATGTCCTCATTGTTTCTTTTCTTTTTTGCAGGCTTGCCTAGGACCATCGAGCTTAGGCCCTTGGCAGGGGGCGAGAACCTTCCTGCTGATCCTTATGCTTCGGGGCAGCCCGGAGCCACAATAGGAGAGAATAAAAGGAGGAGGGCCCCGAGTTCGTAGAAGAAGAAACCAAGGAGAAGGTTGGCTCATAAGCCAAAGGAAACCTCCAGCTCCCGAGTGCCTGACTCAGATTCACTCTTCCGGCTCAGGGACGAGCCCGAGGAGGACGATCTTTTTGTGGCTCGTGAGCCATCCATTCCAAAGGAACAAGTGGCAGTCGAGGGGAAAACAACAGAGTCTAATCCCCCTCAAGTTCACGAGGCTGGTATAGAGTACATATTTGATGAAGCCCGAGCGACGAAGGAGCGATCGAATGAAGGGGCTCATGGAGCGGACGAACCCATCTGATGCTTCTTTGATGGTGTAGACTCAACCACCCTGGAAAACTTCTCTGGGTTGGGTGACTTAGAGGTGCCGAGGAAAAGTTCATCCTCAGAGGTCGGTGGGCCAAACTCGAGCCCGAGGTTGGTCAACTGGTTCCCCTCTCCGAGCACGGATCCTGGCTGGAAGCGATCAGTTGTTATCACCATCCCGGAAGATGTCTGGGTTCTTTCCTCCCATGTCGAGGTAGCTAGCTACCTCCGATTCCTGGTAACCAAAGAAGACCAAGCAAAAATGAACGAAGTGGATGCACCATGCTTGTTCAATGAAGCACAACAGGCGATGAATCGAGTAAAGTGTTATCACACTCTTTTATCTTCGAATTCAGTTTTTGATGACTCTAATGCCTTTTCTTTTCACATTTTGCAGGCCTCGGTGCTCCACCATAAAACCTTTCTCATGTACTGAGATGAGCTTAGCCAACTCGAGACCGATGTCAAAGGGTTTGTTGAGAAGAGGGATATGTATAAGCTTTTCAGCGAGCAACGCGAAGGAGAAGTCAAGAATCTCCATGCTGAGTTGGACGCAGCTCACAAAGAACATACCGACCTGGTGGAACAGGTAAAGATCTTCGAAGTTAGTGATCACAAGTTATGCTTGGTGACTAACTATCAAAATTCGCAGGTCCAACAGAAGCTTGATCGGATCCACCAGTTTCGAGCCGAGATGGACGAGGTCAAGGTCATAGCCAAGGAGTGGAAGGGAAAAATGGACCGATTGAATTTGGAAAAGGAGACTGCCCGAGAGCAGCTGGCCTCGGCGGAGGTCCAACTTTAATCGGCGAGGGAGAAAGCCGAGGCTCGGTCCTAAAAAATCTAAGACCTCCAGTCTCAACTGTGCTCGGCCATTGCTGGACGGGATACCCTTCGCAAGGAGCTTAAAATGTCCAAGTCAACGGCGAAAATAATTAGGGCCGATGCTGAAGAGGTGGTGGCCCAGTACAGAGCTGACGCTGAGGCATCCCAGGACCGCCTAAAAGTCATTGTCGAATACGTGAAGTGACAGTCCCGAAGAGAGGCTCTCGAGGAATTTCATGCCCGGGGTTTCGACCTTTCGGCCGAGATCAAAAATGCTAAGATGCTCGAGGTTGAGGCCAATAAGTTGGCAGATCCCGAGGATGAGAAAGGCTCCAAGGATTCCGGCAAATTCGAGGGAGGAGAAGACCCCGATGGTCTCGATAAAGAGACGGGCTCCAACGAATATCTGGCTTAGGTGCCTTGTAGATTATCTTTGTTTTTGTGTTTTTGTATATTTTGTTGAGGCCGTTTGGCCTTTGTAAAGATATTTATATATATACCAGGCTTTTCGTTTTTCCCTTTGGCAATTTTCAAGTTTGTTTCTTTTGGCTTTTTCTTTACGATTTCAAAGATTTTAAATGCCTTAGCATGTAGTAATAAGGTATTGTTGGGAGGTTCGAACAAGTCTTGTTCTCGATGTAATTTTGCTTAAAACGCGTGGGGGCTTGGTACGACCGGAAGTTTTCCCCAAAGTGATTACTTAGAAATTTTTATATTATAATTTTGGCGAGGGCAGCCTTTGGACCAGTTTGGAATTTGTGAAGGCCTTATGTTTTGGTTACATGTTTTGGACGTCACCGAGCCGTTTCTAGGGTGACCGTATCCTTTTAAGTTCGGGTATTGCCCAATAGACTTATTTCCCCGGGTTTTGATACCCAAGCCACCTGGGATTGCCCAGGACGACAGTCCCCGAGTGTGGGTGACCGTAGCCTTTAAAGTACGGGCACTGCCTAATAGGTTTTTATGCCCCCGAGCTTCGACAGCCCGAGCCATCCGAGTTTGCCTTGGACAATAGTCCCCGAGTGGGGGTGTTCTCTTGGATCTGGATAGAGGTGGACCTTGGGCTCGATGTCCTTAAGGAACAAAATGTAGTAGTTTTTAGGAGACAAAATATATATATCTACAAGGTAGAAACATTCTTTCACTTATGTGCGCAACATACAAGATTGTAAATGTGTACAAGCTTTGTGTTATGGCTTAAGTGGTGTATGTGGGCATGGTTCATTTGATCGATTGTCTCTTACAATAAATCTTATCCACCGAGCCAAGACTATTTGAGCACAAAGTTTCTTTCCTTGCTAAAATCATTATCCGAGGGTGATGGCCCCCAGTATTTGAGGACGATCGTAGACTGGGCTTGGATATTGTTGATGTGACCCTCGACTCTGGTTCGTAGTCGGTCTTCAATTCTAAGTTAGCACGATCTACTATTGCCTCGTTAAAAACCTTGCCGGAAAACCCATTTGGGACAAAATCGGTTCAAGGATAAAAGAGTGCAACGCGTACTTTCAGGCCTAACAATTGCATCATTATTTGGTTGTTGCTTGCAAGTGTTAGTTTAATTCGTAATATATGTAAAGAAAAGAAGGAATGGGGTCGTACCTTAGCAATAGTACCGTTTTAAGTGGGTCACGTTCCAATTGTTCGGTAGTCGCACACCGTTCCCTGCTTCGAGTTTGTACGATCCTTTTCCGGTGATCTTGATAATTCAATACGGGCCTTCCCAATTCGGTCCAACCTTACCTTCGTTTGGGTTCCAGGTGTTTAATGACACTTTTCTTAACATAATCCACGATATGGAAGTGTCAAAGGTTGGCTCTCTAGTTTAAATACCTTTCGATCCATTGTTTTTGGGCGGCTAACCAGACGAGGACGGCCTTGCGCCTCTCGTCCAACAGTTCCAGGCTCGTTCTCATGGCCTCATCGTTTGACTCTTCGGTCACATATCGGAACCTGAGACTCAGTTCTCCTACTTCGACCGGTATTAGCTCTTCGGCACCATAGACCAGCGAGAACATGGTGGCCCCGGTACTAGATTTTAAGGTTGTACGATATGCCCAAAAACTTCGGGTAAAATTTCCTTTCATTTTTCTTTGGCGTCGACCGACCTCTTCTTAAGATTTTGGAGTATTGGTTTGTTTGTAGATTCCGCATGCCCGTTCCCACTAGGGTGATAGGGTGTTGATAGGATCCTTTTGATCTTATGGTCCTCGAAAAATTTATTCACCTTACTGCCGATGAACTGCTTCCCATTGTCGCACACGATCTCAGCCGACATTTCGAACTGGCATATTATGTGGTCCCAAATAAAATCAATAACTTCTTTCTCCCTGACTTTCTCAAATGTCTAGGCTTCCACCCATTTAGAAAAATATTCAGTCATAAATAATATAAATTGAGCCTTACCGGGGGCCCATGGAAGGGGGGCGACGGTGTCCATTCTCCATTTCATGAATGGCCAGGGTGACAAGACCGAATGTAGTAGCTCTCTGGGCTGATGAATCATCGGTGCATGCCTCTGACATCTATTACATTTTCACAAGAACTCATTTGCATCTTACTCTATATCGATCCAGTGCCGACTCTGATTATTTTACGAACTAACGATTCGGTGCCCGAATGGTTCCCGCGGGTGCCTTCGTGAACCTTCCCTCAAAATATATTCGGTATCTCCTGGACCCAGACATATGGCGAGTGGTCCATCAAACGTTATCCTGAATAGGGTATTGTCTTCGGACAGGATGGACTTGGTCGCCTTTATGCGTAGAGCTCTCGATTCTTTAGGATCCGAGGACAACTTTCTGGTCTTCTGGTAATCTATGTACTTGTTTCTCTAGTCTCAGGTCAGGCTTGTCGAGTTTATCTTGGCGTGGCCTTCTTCCACTACCAATTTCATGAGCTATACGACTTTTCTCGAGCTGAATTCATCGTCATCAACTGACGATCCCAAGTTAGCAAAAGCATCAGCTTCGCTGTTTTGGTCCCGAGGTATATGTTGCAAGGTCCATTCCTTGAACGGATGTAGTGTTACCTGCATCTTATCCATGTACCTTCGCATTCGTTCCTCTTTGACTTCGAACATCCCATTGGCTTGGTTTACCACGAGGAGGGAATCACACTTAGCTTTGATCACCTCGGCCCCCAAGATTTTAGCCAGTTCGAGACCTGCAACCAAGGCCTCATACTCGACCTCGTTATTAGTCAATGTTACAGTTCTAATAGATTTCCTAACTACATTACCCATCGGTGGTTTCAACACAATGCCAAGTACGGACCCCTTTGCGTTCGAGGTACCGTCCGCAAAGATAGTCTAGATTCCGGAGGAAATCCCCGAGTTCAACAACAATTCCCTTTCGACTTCGGATATTAGGGCCGGCGTGAAGTCTACAACGAAGTCCACCAAAATTTGAGATGTAATGGCGGTTCGGGGTCGATATTTGATATTGTACCCGCTGATTTCTACGGCCCATTTGGCCAATCGCCCCGAGAGCTCGGGTTTATGCATTATGTTCCTCAACGGGTAAATAGTTACGACATATATGGGATAACATTGAAAATACGGTTGTAACTTCCTAGAAGTGCTTATCAAAGCGAGCGCCAATTTTTCCAGGTGAGGATACCTAGTTTCGGCCTATCCTAGAGACCTACTAACATAATAGATAGTAAATTGCGTACCTTCCTCTTCCCAGACTAGGACACCACTTACCGATATCTAGGATACCGCCAAGTATAGGTACAACTGCTCGTCTGTCTTCGGAGTATGAAACAAAGCCGGGCTCGAAAGGTACTGCTCGAGTTCCTCTAAGGCTTGTTGGAACTCTGGGGTCCATGAGAAGTTATTCTTCTTCTTCAATAACGAGAAGAACCGATGGCTCTTGTCGGAGGACCTTAAAATGAATCGACCCAAGACAGTTATGTGCCCGGTTAACCTTTGAACGACCTTGACATTGTCCACCACGGTAATGTACTCTATGGCCTTGATTTTATTGGGGTTGATATCGATTCCCCGGTTAGACACCATGAATCCGAGAAATTTCTCGGACCCGACTCTGAATGCACATTTCTCCAGGTTCAGCTTCATATTATATTTCTTCAATATGTTGAAGGTTTCCTAGAAATATTTCAAATGTTCCTCTACTCGTAGGGACTTAACTAACATATCATCAATGTAAACCTCCATTGATTTTCCTATTTGTTCTTCGAACATCCGATTTACTAGGCGTTGGTAAGTGGCACCGGCATTTTTTAGTCTGAATGGCATTACGTTATAGCAGTAGGTGCCGTATTTAGTGATGAAGGACGCTTTTTCTTGGTCGCCCGGGTCCATCCGATTTTGTTTTACCCGAAAAAGGCATCGAGAAAACTGAGGGTCTCGTGGACGGCCGTGGCATTGATCATGCGATCGATGTTGGGAAAAGAGAAAGAGTCCTTAGGGCATGCCTTATTCAAGTCTTTGTAGTATACACACATTCTTAATATATTCCCCTTTTCAGGGACTACCACTATGTTTGCTAACCAATTCGGGTACTTAACCTCCCGAATGGATCCTATTTTAAGGATTTTTGATACATTATCTTTGATAAATGCATGCTTGACTTCAGATTGAGGCCTCTTATTCTGTTTGATCAGGTGGAACTTCGGATTCAGGCTCAGCTTGTGAGTAGTTATTTTCGGCGGGATCCCTGTCATGTCATGGTGGGACCAAGCGAAACAATATATATTAGCTATAAGAAACTTAATGAGTTTTTCCTGAGCTCAGGACTTAACCCTGTTCCCAGGTATACCTTGCGATCGGGCAGGTGCTCGATCAATATGACTTGCTCCAGTTCCTCAACTATTGATTTGGTGGTGTCGGAATCGTCGAGGGCTTGAAAGACTTGGGAACTCTGTAGTCGTCATCCTCACCCGTCCCCTATCTTTCTAGTTCGGTCGGGACCGGTGTCAGTGATTGCTATTTGGTCTCTTCCTTGGTTATAACGACCCAACCGGTCGTTTTAATATTTGCACTTTGCTCGGTTTTTTGAGGACATGAGTAGCTCCGTATGATGTACTTTGACTTGTGTGAATCATCGTTTTTGGTTTGCAGGTATTTCAAAATCGAATTGAAAGAAAGAATTTCATTATTGAAGCTTTAAATTGAGAGAGTTGACCAAGTTTGATATTTTAGCATTTGACCTCGTATTGGAATTCTGATGGTTCCCTTAGCTCCGTTAGGTGATTTTGGACTTAGGAGTGCATCTGGAATGTGATTTGGAGGTCCGTGGTGGAATTAGGCTTGAATTGGTGAAATTGGAAATTTGGCAATTTTTGGTCGGCAATGGAAAATTTGATATTGGAGTCGGAATGGAATATCGTTATTTGGAGTAGGTTCGTAGTGTCATTTGTGATGTGTGTGCAAAAGTTGAGGTCATTCGGACGTGGTTTGGTTGGTTTCGGCATCGGTTGTCGAATTTGGAAGTTTAGAAGTTCTTAGGCTTGAATCCGAGGGTAATTTGGTGTTTTGATGTTGTTTTGAGTGATTCAAAGGTTCGACTAAGTTTGTATGTTGATATATGACTTGTTGGTATTTTTGGTTGAGGACCCGAGGGCCTCGGGGTGATTCCGGGTGGTTAACGGATTTGTCGAAGTTGAAAAATGCAGCTGAAGCTGCTGCTACTGATATTTCCGCACCTGTGAAAAGGGGAGTCGCAGGTGTGAGGTCGCAGGTGCATTTGGGGTAGCCGCAGATGCGAAAATGGAAGGCCAAGGCTGCGAACACAGGTGCGGAGGATTTGCCGCATCTGTGAGCCCGCAGGTGCGAGGCCTTAAGCACAGATGCGGAAAGGAAGAGTTGAGCCGGTTCCGCAGAAGCGGAAGTCAAGGTGAGGAATTTGAGGTCTTAAGTGGTTCTCGCAGGTGTGAGGATTCGACCGCAGGAGCACACATTTGGCCGCAGATGCGAATGTGCTGGGCAGAAAAGCCCCAGCTCGTGGTTTTGTCTTCATTTTTCAATTTTTGGATTTGAGAAACTCGGGAGAGAGGCGATTTTTTGAAGGTTTTCAAGGAGCAACATCGGGGTAAGTGATCATAACCATAATGGTATAAATTTCATGAATCTATGGCTTTGTTCATCA
Source organism: Nicotiana tabacum (assembly GCF_000715075.1). Classification (NCBI taxonomy): domain Eukaryota; kingdom Viridiplantae; phylum Streptophyta; class Magnoliopsida; order Solanales; family Solanaceae; genus Nicotiana; species Nicotiana tabacum. The sequence continues at coordinate 76,745,559 of NC_134096.1, read as the reverse complement.
ATAATTAGTAGGATTTTGGAGTGAAAATGAGGGGTTAGGGCTTGAGATATTTGGAGTGTAATTTAAGGATTTAAAGGACCAAATGATGTCGGATTTGGATAAATTTTGTATGTGCGGACTTGTGAGTGAATGGGCTTTCTAGTTTTGTAACTTTTATCGGATTTCGAGACATGGTCCCAGAGGGCAGGTTTGAGCCAATTTCGGGTTTTGAGTCTAATTTGGTATTTTTCTTGTGGAATTGATTCCTTTAGCCTATATTGATCGTACTGTATTTCTTGTGGCTAGATTCGGGATGTTTGGAGGCTGATTTGAGAGGCAAGGGCATCGCGGAGTAGGATTTTGCTTGGTTTGAGGTAAGTAACAATTTTAAATCTGGTCTTGAGGGTACGGAACCTTGAGAAATTCATATGATGTCGATATTTAGAGGTGACGCACACGTTAGGTGTTGGACGTGTGAGCAGGCACCGAGCGGGATAGAGACTTGGTCCATCCTGGTAGACTGTAAAGTCAAATACACCTTGTTATTACCTGTTCACTCTTGCTTTCGAATTATTGACTGTCTTACATGTTAGAAACCATGCTTAGGTTATATGGAAACCTATTGGGGCCCATAGTGGTCGTAAGCTTGTTGCATTGACTGTTAAATTGTTGTCTTGTATTCAGTCCTTGTTTGCTTATGCATTTTGTTCCTGTTCTCTCCCATGATTTGACTTGTACTTGTTATAGTCCTTGTTTGGGCTATTGTTGTGATAATTGTGAAGCTGGAAAGGCTAGTGACTGATATAGGGCCTGAGTGCCGAGTTGAGCATTGTGTGAGATATATTGGGCCGGGATGCGCGCCGCAGTAAATGTTGGATCGGGTTGCACGCCTCAACAAGCCTTCGGGCCATGATATTGGATCGGGATGCACGCCGCAGCAGTGCTTAGATCGGGCTGCATGCCGCAGCAGTATTGGGTCGGGCTGCACGCCACAACAGTATTGGGTCGGGATGCACGCCACAGCAATATTGGGTCAGGCTGCACCCCACAGCAATATAGCGCTTGGGCAGTAGGAGCCCCTCCGGAGTCTGTACACACCCCCAGTGAGCGCAGGTACCTTGAGTGTGAGTATTGATGCTGAGATCCGAGCGATTGAGCAGTCGAGATAGATGAGTGACAATAGCCCATGTTAGGCTGTATATTGCTTTTATTTATTGATGCACCTTATTGCTAGTTATTTTTTGTTGTGATGTTTTGGAGGACTTATACTGTGTCGCATGAGCTTAAAACGTCTGATTTTTAAAACACCAGTTTGAAAGCGTGCCTAAATTCCTTAACTAAAATTTCTGAAAAGGACTGTATTATGTGTAGCTCGGTTTTGATTTTCTTAGTTCCTTATTTATTTCTGTTACTTGATGAGGTGGTTATACTCATGCTACACCATGCACTTTATGTGTAGATCCAGGTGTGTTTGATCACGGAGGTCGTTGAGTTCGAGTGCGATCGAGTATCGGAGACTACGTGGTAGTTGCCGGCGTCCGCAAGACCTTGACTCTCCTTCTATATTCCTTTCTGTCTTGTATTGATATTTAGACACTGGTTGTATTAACTTAATTATCTAGATGCTCATGACTTAGTGACACCCTGATGTCAGGCTTTTTTTTTCCGCACTTTTGTTCTGGTTTGAACTCTTTTACGAAGGTTTTTATGCTAGATAGCCTTGAAATTATTTTTGAAATGAAAATATCGGTTTGTTTTAGAATGGGTCGGCTTGCCTAGTTCCACGATAGGCGCCATCACGACAGGTTAGGATTTTGGGATGTGACAAATTGGTATCAGAGCCTAGGTTACATAGGTTTCACGAGTCTTGAGCAGGTTTAGTAGAGTCTTGCGAATCGGTACAGAAACGTCTGTACTTATCTTCGAGAGGCTGCAGAACCCTTTGAAAAATTTCAATTTCTTGTATTCTATCATGCCGAATTGATTCAGCTTGGAACATAACTCCTTGAATTCCTTCCACGCATTCGTATGCGCACATGAGCGCTCGGTATCGGTTGTGCATCGCCGGCTTGTGATTCTATGAACAAAGTTGTGATGTGTATTCTTTGTTTGTGGTGGTGGGCCAGTCTGGAGGACTTGAGGCCATGGTTAGACCGCAGCTTAGGCTCGGTAGCTTCAGTTGCAACCTATACATTTGGACTCATATGTCAGATAATGTCCCTACGAGTGGAATTATGGCTCGATGAAAATGGCTTTGTGGTAAGTATGGCATAAATGTGAAAGGTGTTAAGACGATATGAATGTGACGAGAAGTGTTTTCTTGAAATGTAAAGGAAGGCCATTGGGCGCTTGATTTTCGTTTTGATGTGATGTATGGTCTTGAGTGTGAATGTTTTGAAGGATCTATTCACGTTGTTAAATTTTGGGACAAATTTAATTCTCATGTCTGTCAATGAGTTTAGACTCAAGATGAGTAAGTGGTTGTGTAGTAATTGTGGTTGCGAATGGACATTTCTAATGTTAATGGCTTGAGAATGATGATCTTCGAAGAGACTTGGAGTCGGTAACATTTTATTTGTTCAAGTGCGACAGAGATGCATTTCGATTTGATGCAGCAGTTGGGTAGCAAGGTATGAGGGAAGACATGACGGGAAGCGTTTCGCAGTGGTTGAAGTACTAGCGGGTCAAGTAGGAAAAGTAGAGGTTGAGAAGTTTCTTAAAGGAGATGATTTAACCGAAGTAAGAATGGCAGATTAGCATATGAATTCACTGGTAGGGTAGTCATGCGCCTTGAGAAAGGGTATAATGGTTTGGAATCGTGTTAGTATGTGATTTGGCCTGCAAACTCTATTTCGAGTGATGGTTACTGTACAAAGGAAGATTTAACATGGCAGAAAGGAGTGTGTTTGAAATGAAGAGAGGCGTGAAGATCTGATTATTGTGTCAGGTGCAATATGACTTGAGTTCGAAAGGTATTGTTGAACGTACAGTTGATGTCAATAGGGAAAGTGCAGACTTATACAAATGGTGGGCGAGCATGAACTGATGAGAATTTACGGATTTCGTGGTCGTTGCACTCAGTGCTGTGTCATTGGGAGACATCGGTAAGGAATTTATGGACACAAGTTGTATTACACTCTATGGTTATAGGAGGACCATAAAATAATTGAGTGGTTATTCATGAAGAATGTAGTGTACATGGAGCGGGAATTTGCTCGGTTGCGTAGGAGTGTGGGTTACTCTTTATTTTCCTTGGGTGTTGGTATGCTAATGGGGCACAGGTCGTTTTGGTCCGTTTGGTCGGTTAATTCGAGATTTGAGTAGAGTGAATGACTCTCAAGAATGGTTCCAATAGATTCAAGATTTATATATGGCTAGAAAATTGGGAGTTGCATTGAACGGTGTAGAGACTCGTGGCATTTTATATCATTGTGAATTATGCATTTCAATATCAAGAAGGTGAAGGAAACAGTTTTAGGTTCACATAAAGTCTCATTGAAGTAAGTATTTTTGTTGTGGAACCTTTGGGATACATAAAAAGGGAATTCAGCGGCTTATAAGCCTTAGGGCGGTGTGATTCTATGCTAGAGTTCGTGGGGCAAGTTTTAGTTAAGGATAGTAGTGTTCTAACAAGGAAAAAAGTAGCAATTTGAAGGTAATTTAGAAAGGACTTGGAGAAATAGGACAACTTGGTAGTAGGTTGGGTTAGCACAGTAATGGGTATGATCGGTTCTTTGGATACTTATGACGTGGCTAGTATCTACAGGGGTTTCGTGGCAATGCTCTTGGATTTGGCAACCTGTGTCACTTGGTGGAGTTAGAAGAATTCAGTTCAGATTGCTTGGTTATGTGCAAATGAATTTCAAAGTGCTCATGATGGTTTCTACTATGGCCTGAACCGGATATTTTCTATCGGTGTACGGAACGTGTTGTGTGTTATGATTTCCTCCTAGAAAGAATCAAGAAGGAGGTTTCCAACTAATAAGGTATGTAATTTTCTAGTGACTCAGAGTTGATAATGAAATTCTTATGCTTGTCACATGATGGCATAATAGATGTGGTGTGTTGTGCGGGAATAAGATTTACATGTACAAGGTCACAATTCAGTTTTGAAGGGAAGGACATAAATTCTTAGGCAGCATGGACGGTTTCAGATGACTAGGTAAATGATATTACTATTTGGTATGGCGTGATGAGAGTGTACATTTCAGAAGGGGTAGTGTGTTTTGATTTATGGGTACTTCGCTGGTATTGCGGCACTCTCCGGGTTAATCGACTGCTGATATTCAAATTTTTGCCAGGTGGCACGGAAGAATTTTTAAAGTATTTCCCGTGGGATGATTGTGTGTGAGAGAGGTGTTAGGCATTCGGGCGGTGGAGGTGGAATCAAATATGGTGATTCGTGTGTTCTATGGAATTGAAGATTGGGAGTTCTTAGGAGCGGATTGTTTCATGGGTGTGGACTGTGAAGTTGTGGCTGGAGCTAGATAGATGATAGAATGTGTTATGACTCAGTCATTGTGGACAGGTTATTTATCTATTAGTGGCTGACCAGAGTTGATTTGGGGCCCATTGGTAGGTCCAATTAGGATGTGTATTCTATACCGAACCGGATTGGTTGGCTCCATACTGCTATTGTTGAAGGAGGTGCCATTCGGTTGATGTGAAGCTTATTCGTATTCTGAAATGATCTGTGAGTTACTCTTCTATGCTACAAGGAGTTGTGATTCGTTGGCTACATGCACATATGATGCGGTTCTATTGTGGACTTATAACGGAATTTGAGCGAGAATAGTATTGGATATTGCTTGGTTGATGGCGTATTGGTCATGTTCTTTCGGGGTTTTTTTGGCATGGTGTCGTTTGCTTCTCTGTGGTTATGGTAATGCACTTTGGGTACTTGATGTCGAATTGCGCATGGTTATTGATTTTAGCAGGGTGGCTTGAGGTATTTCATATGGACCAGTATTTGGATAGGGTCGCGTATTGCAGCAGAGTTAAGTGGAAATATGATCCTTTGTGTAAGATTCGTGTGTTATGGTTCTGTGGTGTGTGATAGGTTCTTAGCATTGCGTCGGGGTAGTACTCGTCTAGCTTGCGGAACGGTTCTCCTATTTAGGTCATGTTACAATTGGGTACATTTGGAATGTTGCTATCTGGTGCACGGATTGCACGGGTTGTGGCTTTAGATTGTATTGATGTGTCATGTCACTAGAGTGGTCGTGTTGGATGAGACGAGTTCATTGGGCCTAGTATGGATGCTATCGAATTTGATTGTGGTATAATTGGGAAGATAATATCGGAAGTCGGCTTTGAAATTGGCTATAGTTCTTGTAGAAGGAACGGGAGCTCCATGACATGTTGGTCTAATGAATGGTTGTGAATTTATTATGTCTCTTTCATCATCGGCAATGTACGAAGGTTTTAGAACGAGGTTTTGTCTTATACGAGGTTTATTACCGGCACTGGTTAATTTGAGCCAATACTGTGATTAGAAATCATTACTTCGAGCATTCGAGCTATGCGGTATTTGAATTTGAGTATTTGAGTTATGGTTACGGCTTTTGGTACATCTTGTTCAGACTTATACGGTATGTAGACGCGAACTTCTGATCTTATAGGAAATTTTGGATGTTGGAAATTTGATTCGAAGGCTTGTGGGCTAAGTTGAATTGAGAAATTTCAGCTATGCTGTGCTATCGAACCTGTATGGGATAGGGTGACATGGGATCACCCCCGGGTATGTACATAGGAAAGTTACACAGCGATTTGATAGCTTTTGGAATAACTCTGGGCACGTTCGAGGATGAACGTATGTTTAAGTGGGGGAGGATGTAACGACTCGATCGGTCGTTTTGAACATTTGCACTTAGCTCGGTTTTTTGAGGGCATGAGTAGCTCCGTATGATGTACTTTGACTTGTGTGAATCATCATTTTTGGTTTGCAGGTATTTTGACATCGAATTAGAAGAAAGCATTTCAGCGGAACCTGGGGCGCAGGTGCAAAATTTGAGGACTTAAGTGGTTCTCGCAGGTGTGAGGATTCGACCACAGGTGCAGTTCCGCAAGAGCGGACATTTGGCCGCAGGTGCGAATGTGCTGGGCAGAAAAGCCCCAACTCGTGGTTTTGTCTTCATTTTTCAACTTTTGGATTTGAGAAACTCGGGAGAGAGGTGATTTTTTGATGGTTTTCAAGGAGAAACGTCGGGGTAAGTGATCCTAACCATAATGGTATAAATTTCGTGAATCTATGGCTTTGTTCATCATTAATTAGTAGGATTTTGGAGTGAAAATGAGGGGTTAGGGCTTGAGATATTTGGAGTGTAATTTAAGGATTTAAAAGACCAAATGATGTCGGATTTGGATAAATTTTGTATGTGCGGACTCGTGAGTGAATGGGCTTTCTAGTTTTATAAATTTTGTTGGATTTTGAGATGTGGGTCCGGGGGCCGGGTTTGAGCCAATTTCGGGTTTTGAGTCTAATTTGGTATTTTTCTTATGGAATTGATTCCTTTAGCCTATATTGATCGTATTGTATTGCTTGTGGCTAGATTCGGGACGTTTGGAGGCCAATTTGAGAGGCAAGGGCATCACGGAGTAGGATTTTGCTTGGTTTGAGGTAAGTAACAGTTTAAAATCTGGTCTTGAGGGTACGAAACCCCGAGAAATTCATATGATGTCGATGTTTAGAGGTGACGCACACGTTAGGTGATAGATGTGTGAGCGGGCACTGAGCAGGATAGAGACTTGGTCCATCCCGGTAGACTCTAAAGTCAAATACACCTTGTTATTACCTATTCACTCTTGCTTTCGAATTATTGACTGTCTTACATGTTAGAAACCATGCTTAGGTTATATGGAAACCTGTTTGTGCCCATAGTGGTCGTGAGCTTGTTGCATTGACTGTTAAATTGTTGTCTTGTACTCAGTCCTTGTTTGCTTATGCATTTTGTTCCGGTTCTCTCCAATGATTTGATTTGTACTTGTTATAGGCCTTGTTTGGGCTATTGTTGTGATAATTGTGAAGCTGGAAAGGCTAGTGACTGATATAGGGATTGAGTACCGTGTTGAGCGTTGTGTGAGATATGTTAGGTCAGGCTACGCGCCGCAGTAAATGTTGGATCGGGTTGTACACCGTAACAAGCCTTTGGGCCATGATATTGGATCGGGCTGCACGCCGTAGCAGTGCTTGGATCGGGCTGCACGCCGCATTAGTATTGGGTCGGGCTGCACGCCACAGCAGTATTGGGTCTGGCTGCCCGCCGCAGCAATTTAGTGCTTGGGCTGTAGGAGCCCCTCCAGAGTCTGTATACACCCCCAGTGAGCGCAGGTACCTTGAGTGTGAGTATTGAGGCTGAGAGCCGAGCGATTGAGTTGTTGAGATAGATGAGTGACAGTAGCCCATGTGAGGTTGTATATTGCTTTTTATTTATTGATGCACCTTGTTGCTAGTCATTTCTGTTGTGATGTTTTGGAGGACTTATACTGTGTCACATGAGCTCAAAATGTCTGATTTTTGAAACACCAGTTTGAAAGCGTGCCTAAATTCCAGGACTGTATTATGTGTAGCACGATTTTGTTTTTCTCAGTTCCTTATTTATTTCTGTTACTTGCTGAGGTGGTTGTACTCATGCTACATCCTGCACTTTATGTGCAGATCCAGGTGTGTTTGATCACGGTGGTCGTTGAGTTCGAGCGCGATCAAGTATCGGAGACTACGAGGTAGCTGCCGGCGTCCGCAGGACCTTGACTCTCCTTCTATATTCCTTTCTGTTTTGTATTGATATTTAGACACTGGTTGTATTAGCTTGATTATCTAGATGCTCATGACTTAGTGACACCCCGATGTCGGGCTTTTCTTTTCCGCACTTTTGTTTTGGTTTGAACTCTTTTACGAAGGTTTTTATGCTAGATAGCCTTGAAATTATTTTTGAAATGAAAATATCAGTTTGTTTTGGAATGAGTCGGCTTGCATAGTTCCACGATAGGCACCATCACGACAAGTTAGGATTTTGGGTCATGACATTGGTGACCGAACTCGGACCCTTTGGTGTCTAAAATATGGATATAGGGACCACCTTATCGACCGCGAACATCTCCTTTGCGGCCGGTTGTTCTCCGTAAATTGTCTTAATCCTTCTTGGCATTGGGATTTTCAACACCTGGTGCAGTGTCGAGGGCACTGCCCTCATGTTGTGAATCAACGGCCTCCCAAACAGAGCATTATATCTCATATCTCCTTCGATCATGTAGAACTTTACTTCCTGAATGGTTCTGGTAATGTTATCTCCCCATTAGTGGTCTCACATGCCATGTTGAATCCGTTTAGAACTTGGACTGCAGGCACAATTTGGTCTTGTAGACCCAACTATTATACGACTCTTGATCTGATGATATTGGTCGAGCTACCTAGATCAATTAACACACATTTAACTCGAGATTTATTTATAAATACCAATATTACGAGAGCATCATTATGTGGCTGTACGATGCCTTCAGCGTCCTCGTCGTTGAAAGATAAGGTTCCTTCTGTCACGTAATCTCGACTCCATTTTTCCCTTGTGATGGATTCTTTGGTGCGCTTTAACATCGGCACCTGGAAGACATCGACTCCACCGATGATTGTATTAATGATGTACTGAGGTTCCTCCTACTCGACCTGCTTATTAGAGTCCCTATTCCTGAAATGGTTTTTGTCTCGATAGCTCAGGAATTCTCGGAGATGTCCATTGTTGAATAATCGGGCTACTTCCTTTCTCAGTTATCGGCAATCTTCAGTTCTGTGGCCGTGAGTGCCATTATATTTACACATTAGGTTGGGGTCCCTTTGAGCTGGATCGGACTATAAAGGTCGAGGCCATTTGGTGTCTTTGATACGCCCGATGGCAGATACGATGGGAGCAGCATCGACGTTGAAGTTGTACTCTGATAACTTCAGTACTTCCTTAGGCCCGATGGGCCTGTCGAATCCTCTTTTTCTCATGAGTCCCCGGTTATTTTGACCTCGATCGCTTCTCCTTTCACTTCTCATAGGGTTTCGCCCATATCCATTACCTCTTCGGTCTCCATTGTATGGTTGATACAGGTCCCTATTTGATCTTTGTTCACGATCAATGTCTCTTTTGGATCTGTCTATAGCTCTGACGGGAAAAACTGACTCGCAAGGGGCTCCAAGCTGATCATCTTCGACCCTAATTTTTTATTGATACCGGCTATGTACGTCGGCCCAAGTTACAGCTAGATATTCTATCAGATTTTGCTTCAACTGTTGTGAAGCCAATGAGCTTCGAGTATTGAGTCCTTGGGTGAAGTCCTGAACGGCCCAATCTTTCGCGACCGGAGGCAGGTCCATTCGTTCCATTTGAAAACGGGATACGAATTCCTTGAGCATCTCATTATCTCTTTGTTTTACTTTAAAAATATCTGACTTCCTGGTCTCGACCTTGATGGCACCGGCGTGTTCTTTCACGAAGGAGTCAGCAAGCATAGAAAATGAGTCAATAGAATTAGGGGGTAAGTTGTGATACCATATCATAGCTCCCTTTGACAAAGTTTTCCTGAACTTTTTCAGCAGGACGTACTCGATCTCATCATCCTCCAAGTCGTTCTCTTTGATGGCACACGTGTAGTAGGTCACATGCTCATTTGGGTCAATTGTTCCATTATACTTAGGAATCCCGGGCATGCGGAACTTCTTTGGGATTGGCTTCAGAGCTGCTCTCGGAGGAAAAGATTTTGAACAAACTTCTTGGAATCTGGCCCCTTCATTATCGGTGGTGCTCTTGGGATTTGGTCGACCCTGGAATTATAGGTTTCTACCTTTTTATCATTGGCTTAGATTTTCTTTTCTCTCGATTTTACCCGTTTTGTCAGTTTCTCGAGCATTTGTATGATCTCGTGGTTAGTCTCTGGTTCATCTTCACTTGGCCTCTCCATGACTGGTTCGTTTCTGCGAGTGATTTTCCGGGACGGCTAGGGCTCAACTCTGCTGGGGGCACGACTTTGGTTCTGCAACTGGGCTATCGCTGCCCGTTGAGCCTGTAGCATTTCGAAAATCTCTAGAAAGTTGATCACATCTCCTTCATTGTCATGTGTATTTTGGGCTACCGATCGGACTCCCTCGCGGACGTTGTTCTCAGGATCAGTAGGCAAATTCGTATTAATGACCACATGTGAGTTAGCATCGACCGGGTCCGCGGTCGGAACTCCGTTGGGATCGACAGAGGGCACCTCGTTACTGGGTACCATATTGTTGCTCTCGTCATGGTGACCGGACTCAGCATCCATGTTTAGAGGGGCAGATTGGGAGTTCGACATTTTAAACTTTGACTTGAAATTAAAGACACTTCAAAGTATAAGTATAAAATAGGGTGCGTTATGGAAATTTGTATCAAATTTTCACTATTATCCTTAGCCCCACTGTGGGCGCCAAACTGTTTACCCTAAAAAATAAATAACAATTAAATTTGTAAGTGGTTTTAAGGATACATAGATTTATCCAATACAAACGGTAAAGATTACTAGAATAAACATATAAGAGATATAATAAATTATCAAACCCTTGAAAATAAGGGGGGTGATTCTGGACTCGAGGGCAGTATCCGTCTTCGATCCCGGGCTTATAATAATGAAATACTTACCAACAAATGTAAAAGCTTTGAATAAAAGAATAATAGTATATTGCATTGGTATGCGTGTTACAATGTGTCTAATGAATAATTAGCTCTTCCCCCCCCCCCCCTTTATATAGTAGGGGAGTCCTACTCTAGGTACAATTCCATAAAAGGTAAAAAATCTTCCGTTTAACTAATTACCGGATTTTCGTCGATACGTGCCGAGATCCACGCCGCGATATTCGACCGGTCACGGATATCACGGTCTCATGTTAATCATATTCGGTCGTCCGATAATGCTCTCTGAAGTCTTTTAAGATTTGAACCGATACCGGGGTCATGACCCCGATATTCTCGAGGGCGGGCATCGTCCCCCGGAACCTGTCTCGATGAGTCCCTTACCTCAATTCCAGCTCCTTCTCATCACGTCCCTTACTCGATTTATTTTATCGGAAATCGGGCCGTCTCATGGGTCCACACACCCATATATATATATATATATATATATATATATATATATATATATATATATATATATATATATATATATATATATATATATATATATATATATACACACACATACACTGAAATAAATACATTGAACGAATTGGGAGGAAATTAAAGTAGGAAACAGACATATATAGCTGAAATTGTGAGTAGAAGACAAAAGCACTTTGGGTTGCAGGCTGCTCATGTGTTCCTTAACATTTCATGGAATTGCGTTACTTACACCAGCTAGAGGATAACTTTTTTTTAAAAAAAAAATAGTGCACGAGTTTTGTGGACATGTGATCTGAAGCCAAAAGATGAAGGGGCTCTAGCGCTAGAACGAGCACTCCTAGTAACAAAAAATAATAGTGTTCGAGTTTCCATAGCAACGCCGATACGGACTCTCAGACAAGATCAGTGGTTATATATCCGATTTCCAAGATTACATCACCAAGAAACGACGTTAGTAATTAGGGGTCTCAAATGGAGATTTGGACTGAATTTGAGTGAATAAAAACAATTAAATCAATAACTTGGTTAATACCAGCCCAAAGGTTAGTCTGGCTGAATTGGGATGGACTAAACAATGATTCCATAGCTTAATTCGCTCAATTCTAATCAAATTTTAATTTCTTTAATTTAATTAACTATCAAATAAAATAAAGAGAACTTTTTGTTCCTTTGCTATGGCTATATCTAACACATAAACAATAAAAAGATGATTTGATCCTTTTAAATATGTTGACAACTATGCCCAAATTAATTTGCATAAATATTGCAGATCATATTTGCATGGGCTAATTTTGCTCGTCACTGGGGAGAGAAGTACTGCAAGAACATGGTAGGTGTTTAAATGTCACGGACGATGGACGAACACAAATAAAATACAATTACCAACAAAAAAGAAACTCATATAAAATGCGGCATGTTTATTTGGCGATGTAACCTTTCTTAGTTAAATCATTTCGAACAGATCGAACTGTAGGACACAAATATTTCAAAATGTCGTAGGCGTAAGGCGATGTTTTTATATGCATCGGCGAGGCGTAAGCCTCAAGATGCGGGGCGTAAGCCCTATGAGTATTTAATTTTTAATATTTCATAAAATAATGTAATTATAATAAATATTTTTAAATAGATAAAATTGCATAAAATTGAAGAATACTATAATCAAGTGAAAAAAATATATAGATGTGCTTCATACCCATAAAAAAGTAGTCAAAACAATTCATTATATGCTACTTACAAGCACAATTAACTTGAGTTGAAAAGAATAAAATTTTCTACACGGAGGAACAAAAAGGATGACTAACTTGCAATTTGAAATTTGAAGTTGCTTCAATGGAGGAGATGTAGTTTTCTTTGTATTTGCAAAAAACAAATTGACTGTTTGCTGCTTTTGGTAAATAGTAGCAGACTAGCGGACAAGATAAAGAATTGAGAAATGCCATAAATTAGGGTTTCTGGCAATAAAATAAAATAAAATAAAAGGTCTTGACTTTTGTATTTAATGTTTCATTTCCTTTTTAAAACTTTTGAACAATTACAAGCTGACGTTTGAGAATTTGGGTATTATATTAAAGATTTATTTAACAAATTTTATTTTAATTTGAAAAAGTCTCTTTGGCTTACGACTCACTACAAAAAGTGCATCAACGTCCGGACCTATGCCCCGAGTTGCTAGTCGTACGCCTCTTGAGACGTTCGTCCCCCACTATTACTTCGAGGCATTCTTAGTGCATCTCGCCTGGGGCTCACCCCAAAAACGTCTATGACTTTAAAATTTACTTACGTTTCTGCTTCATTCTAACTCTTCTTTTTTTTTTTTAATCTTTTCGCATCAATGAAACAAATTTAGTTGACAAATATAGTTTACACGCCATTAACAATGTACTGTTAAGTTGCGTTAGATTTATTAAAAGAGAAAATGATACTATATAGTCGCTGTCAAAATATAATAGCCGAAAAAATATATTCTTTATATATATATATATATATATATATATATATATATATATATTATATGTTATATACATAAATTATATAAATTTTATACACTTTTTCGGTTACCCAATATAAAAAGTTTTTGGTACGGTTTGAAAATATGATTGAGATGTCCGAATCAATCGCACGATCTGTATTGCAAAATAACAGTTTTAGTATCCTGGTAATGGAAGGATTGAGATTGAAGCTTGTTTGATCACTGGGAATTAATCAAAAGATACTCCTATTTCCTTTTTGTAGAAGTGGTTTACAAACTTGTCAGTATTAGTTTTATGTTTCTATCTTTTTTTTTAACGCATGAGAAATTTATTTTTACACATAAGAGAACTATGTTTACATATAAAAGATTTAAATATGACACTTTCGTAATTTCAAAATCGTAAATGGCTATGAAAGCTCATTTCCTCGTGAAAAAATAGAATGTATTAATTACTCATATGATTATTCAATTATCCAAAATTATGGACTAAAGTCACTTTTCTTTCTTGGTAACAAGAAAGTCATTCAGCTATTCATGTTGGACACTTATGGTCTCTCAAATAGAATTACCAAACTTTTCGGTGGAAAAATATGTTGTGGCAGTCCGCATGGATTTTTTTATACCCAAACAAAATAGAAAAAATCCACCCATACACTCAACCTAACTCGCTAAAAATAAAAATCACTCGCTAAATTAAATCAAACGCTAAAACATATTTTTTATTTTAGCGGGTTAGGTTGGGTGTATGAGTGGATTTTCTATGTTTTATTTGGGTGTTAATTATTTTATTTGGTCCAAACATATAAAATAATCCATGTGAACTGCCATGTCACATTTTTCTACGAAAGATTTGATAATTCCGATTGAGTTACCGTGTGTGTGCAATAGAAATAGTTGAGTGACTTTCCTGTTACAAACGAAAGAATAGTTACTTTAGTCCATAATTTTAGATAAATTGATGATTATCTAAGTAATGACTCGAAAAAAATACTACACAATCAAGTTACTTAAATAATAATTGAAAGCGCCATATTTAATAGCATTGATAGTTATTCTAATATAAATAATAAGTAACATGTTATTAAATTACGTCAATAATATAAAAAAGTCCATTACATTATGCTAACTTGAGCTAAATCGAGTAATGGAAACAACTCACAACACATGCAAGTACAATTCTCATTGATCAATTTTGGAAGAATCTAGAGAGAAGAAATGAGCTGGGTACAGACTAGAGAGAAGGGCAGTTATGTTTGAGTGAATCTGATTTCTAGATTCACTGTGCTATATAACATCCCCCACGTGCCTAACTAATACCTTTATTTACATACACAACTAACTACCCTAAACTTCTCTCAATTACACTTTGACCATTGACTCTCAATACTCCCCCTCAAGCTGGAGTGTGAAAGACATCAAACACTCCAAGCTTGGAGAGTAGTAACTGGTGTTGTACTGTTCCTAGGCCCTTGGTCATCAAGTCAACTAGTTGTTGCTTGGAAGGAATGTAATTGGTAGTGATTTTTTCTCTCACAAAGTGATAATCGATCTTTATATGCTTTGTCCTATCGTGAAAGATAGGATTCGCTGCGATTTGTATCGCAACTTTGCTATCACAATGTAGGTGTACTGGCTTATGTACCTTCACTCCCAACTCTCCCAATAATCATGTCATCCAAATGACTTCTATAACTACAGCTGCCATGCTTTTGTATTCTGCTTCTACCGAGCTTCTACTTACTATTTGTTGTTTCTTAGATTTTCAAAACAACAATGAATCTCTCATCTTCACAACATAGCCTTTGATTGATCTCCTAGTGTTGGGACAAGCAGCCCAATTTGAGTCACAGTAAGCTGTGAGTGTATGAGTTTCTCCTCTCTTCAAAAGTATTCCAAGGCCTGGTGAACCTTTGATGTACCTGACAATACCCATTGCTGCATTCAAATTAGATTGTTTTGGCTTTTGCATAAATTGGCTCAGAACTTGCATTACAAAGCATAGGTCTGGTCTTGTGATTGTCAAATACAGTAACTTTCCTATTAGTTTTTGATAGGGTTCTATATCTTCCAATTCTGCATCTTCAGTAATTCAATACTTATCATAGTCTACAATTGTTAGCTTATGATTGAGTTTCATTTGTGTGGAAACAGGTTTAAAACTATTAAGACCTACTTTAGATACCAATTCCAAAGCATATTTTCTTTGATTAAGAAGTATTCCTTCCTTTGACCTCATCACTTCTATACCTAAGAAGTACCTTAGTTCCCCCAAGTCTTTCATCTTAAAGTTACCATGTAGGGAATCATTTGCCTCTTGTATCATGTTAGCATTACTACATGTAATTAATAAATCATCAACATATACTAGAATGATTACAATATCAGCCCCTCTTTTCTTAGTGAAAAGAGAATAATCATATGGACTTTGTACATATCCAGCTTACATGAGAGCAGTGGTTAGTTTTATGTTCCACTGTCTAGAAGCCTATTTGAGTCCATATAGGGATTTTAACAACCTGCAGACCTTATACTCCCGTTGTTGGAACCCCTGAGGCATCTCTATGTAGACTTCTTTCTCCAAATCACCTTGGAGGAAGGCATTATTAATATCCATCTGGAATAATGGCCAGTCTTTTGATGTTGTCACCCCAATTACTGTCCTTACTGTGACCATTTTGCCACATGTGAGAATGTTTCATGGTAGTCTAGCCCATCCTGTTGAGTGTAACCCTTGGCCACTACCTTGCTTTGAATCTATCAACCTCTCCATTGGCTTTTTATTTAATCTTGTATACCCATTTTGATCCCACTGTTTGTTTTCCTAGTGGTAAGGATACTACCTCCCAAGTCTAGATATCCTCAAGAGCTTTAACCTCCTGCTTCATTGCCTCTATCCAACTCTTGTCAGTTGCAGCTTCCTTGAAGCTTCTAGGTTCTGTCATGACCCAAAACCCACTATAGACCGTGATGGCGCCCAACGTCGCCGTTAGGCAAGCCAACGGTAAACTATTAGCTTAATTATACATTTTATTATTTTTAAAATCATAAGTCTTATTAAGCAAGGGATTCAATGAGTTTAAAAATCATAAACACTTAAAATATTAGTAAGATATAAAATAAAAGATGATGATATTAAGCCGAACCATAACAATCACTAGAATATCCCCAAAACCTAGTGTCACAAGTGCATGAGCATTTACTAAGGAGTACAATAATAATACAACATCTGTCCAAAATGTAAATAAGACAGGAATGAGTAAATAGTATGATGGAGACTCTGTGGGCTGCGATACGTAGCCTGGAATGCAGCTCAACAAAAGTCTCCTCAACAACTACACCTACGCGCAAAGATAATCACTAAATGAACATGTCAGATCATGCACATTTAGTGCAGAAGTGTAGCATGAGTACGTAAATTCACACGTACCCAGTAAGTATTTAGCCTAATCTCGGAGAAGAAGTGATGAGGGGTCGACATCGACACTTACTAGAGGTCCAATAAAGAAGTATGATAGATCATAAACAGATATGAAGCACAACAGTAATAATGGGGTAAAACTATAATTTACATAATCTTCCAAAAATTCTTTTAAAGATATAAACCTTTTAATCTCGCATTCTATCTCGACAGCTCATATATATCAAGTGCCAACATCAAACGGGTAAGGAGTACCATATAAAATGTCAGGCATCAGTAGAAGGAAAGTCTCGTGAATAGTTGGACTGCTAGCGGTATAACGCACGATTATGCTGAGGTCGTACGGTCCGATCTAGAGTGGTGTGCACACTTCCGAGAATCGACCGGCGCAGACTAGATATGCATCTCAATATACTGCTAAGGCATTCAGCCCGCTCCACAAGAAAGGAAGAAACATATCGAATTACGAGTCATGTGCTTACAACACAGATACAAGTGCATAATAGTGAATATACCCCTTTACCTTTATCAAATATCTTGGCAACAACTCAAGGTGATAAAGCTCGGCCTAATATATATGTTTCTAAATCAATTTCAATTAATTAAGCTAGCAAAATGAGTCCAAACAATTCAAATATTACAGGATAATGTCCTAAGTCTACCCGAACATAAACATGTTTTAACTATGTACGGACACATGTCACCTCATGCGTACGTAGCACCCACAACTAGTAGCACATAATAATCATATCACCTAGGGGATAGTTTCCCCCTCACAAAGTTAGACAGGAGATTTATCTCGCTCTAAAGTTCCATAAGCGACTCCCACGCCTCTCTAACACCTCAAACCAATGCCCATCGATCCGAAACTAGTCAAACAATATGCAAATCAATAAAAATATACTCCAATGCATATAATTTAATAATTTATAATGATTCTCAACTCCGCTCGAAAAGTCAACAAAGTCAACCCTCGGGCTCACGCGCCCGAATTTCGAAAAACTTAAAGATTATCATTACCCATAACACTACGAACTCAATTATATAATTTATTCCTAATTTCATATCCAATTTCGTAGTCAAAATCTAAAAATATTAAATTTTAGGTTTTCTACTAAAATCCTACAATTTCTACTAATTTCCATGTTTAAATCCATATATAAACCATGTATTTAACTCACAATGTGTATAAATCTCTTACTTCAAGATTGATGATGAAAATGGCTCCTCCAAATCACCTCAAAAATCGCCCAAACAAGAGAGTAATGAGTGAAATGAGCAAAAATCCCCATTTAAAACGTTCTGCCAAGACCCGTCCTACATCACGTTCACAACCACCCGATCGCGTTCGTGATGCCCAGCTTCTCCTGCCCTTCGCATTCACACTTCGCTCCTCACGTTTGCGAAGGCCTTCTGCCTCATAACCACCCAGCCTTCTTCGCGTTCGCGACCTCCATGTCGCGTTCGCGTAGGTTGCCTCAGCTCTTCTTCGTGTTCGCGACCTCTGTGTCGCGTTCGCGATGAGCAAAATTAAGAAACCCCCAAAATCTTTCTTCGTGAATGCATGAGACCCTTCGCGTTCGCGAAGAACAAAACCAGACACCAGCACCAGCAGTTGCAAAACAAGGAAAAATGGTTTGAAACCACTTTGAATAACATCCGAGGCCCCGGGTGTCACGACCCAAAATGATGGGCCGCGATGGATGCCCGAGTCCTACCTGTCGAACACTCTTAATCTTGCGTCTAAGATATAAACATGATTAGTGTACGTGAGGGAAACCTGTCCAAAAGACATATACATAAACATGCAGAATATAGTGGGGCGAGCCGGCAAGGCTGCTATAGACAACTATATATTCAAAACTGGAAGCCGGCGAGGCCACATACTATCCAACTATACATACTGTCTACAGACCTCTAATAGAATATACAACTGTACAAGGATGGGATTGGGCCATGTCATACCCATACATGTATAAAGCATATCATACCAAAATCAAAAGCAGCTACGGATCAAATGGAGCATGCCAACTCTCGCAGATCAAGGATCCTAAGAAGGGGGACCGTCGGCTTGTCTACCTGCACCTACGGGCATGAAACGAAGGCCCCGGGAAATATGGCATCAGTACGAATAATGTACTGAGTATGTAAGGCATACAAATCAGTACATAAAATACATAGATGAAACAGGGAATAAAGAATTCCACCTGTAAGTCTAAATAACTTTGTAAATCCTGAAACATTTATAATGTCATGCACGTACGTATAAATATCGTGTCATGCATAGGTATAGGTGTACATAATATCATCAAGCCTCTGAGGGCATCCCATCATATCATCTCGGCCACTGTGGAGAAAATCATCAACATATACCAACTGATCAGGTGGTGGTGCGTATATAACGCCGTAACCTTTTCCCATATCCCATATATATATAACGCCATTTGGTCATGGGTCAATGTAAATGAATGCAATGCATGATAAGTACGTCAATAAAATCTTTCGGAGTGTCATAAGACCATTATGCCTCTGATTAATATCATGAAATAGACGTTATCAACTTACGTATTTTCTGAGACCCATGAACAGACGATAGAATAATAAGACTTATGGGAAAACAAGAATATACGCATCTCTAGCGTTTCTACGAATAGAGTAATTTATGGAAGTTGTGCATTTGCTCGTTTCATTTGTGTCGTATAGATCATGCCAAAAGAAAGAAGGGATAGCCTTAACATACCTGGAGTAGGGAAAAATTCGTATGATATTCTTAAAAAATATTGCACCGTACTCCTTTAGAACCGCAAAATTTCACGTTGCTATTGTGCTAAGAAATCTCGTTGGTTGAAGAAATCATGTTGTAGTGTCTTTGTAGGAATTGTAGGAATTTGTAAGAAATTGTGTTGCTAATGTGATAAAGCTTACGTTCTTGATTGTAGTGTTGTGTAAGGAATTTTAGGAATCTGATTGTAGTGGTTGAGAATGAAATGTTGTTTGTATTCAAAATCCTAGAAATGAAGTGTCTTGAAATTAATATATTAGGTTGCCACCTAATCACAAATGACCAAGAGTCATTTGTTTGGTTAGTGTCTTGCTGTCACGTGGGGTGGAGGAGGGGTCTTAATCTTATCCTATAACCAATTAATTAATTAGGTAATATTCCGCTACCCGATAATTAACCAATTACCCACATAATTAAGAATTATCTCAAATTACTTAAACTACTACTCATTTTTAATATACTTTATACATCATACTATCATAGTCATATGGTACCTTGTATGATACGAGTCCATAAATATCAGGTATTATAGCTCGCACTGTATTTTATCCCAAATCGACAATCTTCAATCGAAACTCATTTTCTTTAATTCGTGTACCTTTTACCTTTCATGGAACTAACTTATCGCTTGTTATAAGTAGCATAAATACGTTAACGTACGAAAATGCGAGATATGACATCCTTCCCCCCTTAGAAACATTCGTCCTCGAATGTTTAACTCCCCGGGATCTATATAACTTTGGCAGAGTTGCCTTTGTAATAATACTACTACCAACTCGTCCTGTATAAACTTAATGATTCAACGCCACATAGAACCACAATCATCAATAACTAACACAAGGATCCATACACGTACCTTAAGGTTGTGATGTCTCAGTCGGACCCTTCTCTGGAGGAGGAAATAAGTAGGGATATCTAGTCTTCATGTCTTTCTCTTTCACCGAAGCTACATCTTTAGTTCTTAATCTCCGAACATGTCTGTCTAATATAGCAATGGGAGTTTCTTCATATGATAGCTGCTCTGTGACCTAAACGTCGTCAACTGACACGATTCTAGAAGGATCTCCAATACATTTACAGAGCATAGACACATGAAAGATTGGATGTACAGACTCCAAGTCTGAAGGTAAGTCTAACTCATATGCTATATGGCCTACCTTGCATATGATCCTATATGGTCCAATGTACTGGGGGCTAAGTTTTCCTTTCTTACCAAACCTCATAACACCTTTCATCGGTGATACATTTAGGAATACCTAGTCGTCAACCTGAAACTCCAAGTCTCATCGTCGATTATCTGCATAAGACTTCTGACGGCTTTGAGATGCTAATAGCCTTTCCTGTATAAGCTTAGTTTTCTCGATTGCCTGTTGTACCAATTCTGGTCCTACTAACGTAGTTTCCCCAACATCAAACCAACTTATAGGTGACCTACACTTCCGTCCGTAAAGAGCTTCGTATGAAGCCATCTGAATACTGGAATGATAGCTATTATTATATACGAACTTAATAAGCGGCAGATGATCATCCAAGCTACCTTTGAAGTCTATCACACAAGCTCATAACATATCCTCAAGTGTCTAAATAGTACGCCCAGCATGTCCATCTGTCTGGGGATGAAATTTTGTACTAAGACTAACCTGAGTCCCCAATCCGTTTTGGAAGGACCTCCAGAAATTTGCTGTAAACTGAGCTCCTCTATCCGAGATAATAGATACAGGGACACCATGCAGTTGTACTATCTCCTTAATATAAAGCCTTGCATAATCCTCTGCGGAATATGTAGTCCTAACGGGCAGAAAATGGGCTGACTTTGTAAGCCTATCAACAATCACCCATATCGAATCGAACTTGCGCTGGGTACGAGGTAAGCCTACGATGAAATCCATATTAACTACTTCCCATTTCCAAGCCGGAATCTCCATAGCCTGCAATAATCCACCGGGTTTTTTATGCTCAATCTTAACCTGCTGACAGTTAAGGCACTAAGCAACAAAGTCCGCTATATCCTTTTTCATTTCATCCCACCAATATACTTCCCTAATATCATGATACATCTTTGTTGCTCCTGGATGGATAGAATAATGAGAATAGTGAGTTTCTCCCATGACCTGCCGACGCAGCCCTGCAACATTAGGGACACATAATCATGCTCGATATCTGAAGTCCCCATCTTCTGTAACCTCAAATGGTGTCTTCTCCTTCTGAGGGGTTGTATCCCTATAATGAACTAACACAGGATCCTCGTACTGGCGTTCCTTTACTTCAGTTACTAAAGAGGATGTTGCTATATCCTGAATAGTAATTCCAATATCACCTGAGTCCAGTAACTGAACTCCAAGACTAGCTAGCTGATGAAGCTCATGGGCTATTCCTCTCTTCTCTAGCTGTAAATATGACAGGCTACCCATAGATCTACGGCTGAGGGCGTCGGCTACCACATTCCCCTTCCCCGGATGGTATAAAATATCAATGTCATAATCTTTAAGTAGCTCCAACCATCTCCTTTATCGTAAATTCAATTCATTTTGGTGAAGATATATTGGAGGCTCCTATAATTCGTATAGATATCAACATAAATGCCATACAAGTAGTGCCTCCGCATCTTTAATGCATGAATCAGTGTGGCTAAATCTAAATCATGGGTTGGGTAATTCTTCTCGTGTTTTCTTAGTTGTCTAGAAGCATAAGCTATAACCCTACCATGATGCATCAGTACACAACCCAATCAAATGCCCGAGGCGTCACAGTAGATAACATAACCATCGGTCCCTTCTGGTAGCGTTAGAACCGGTGCTGAAGTTAATCTGTCCTTCAATGCTTGAAAACTCCGTTCGTAAGCATCAGTCCATTGAAACTTTGCTCCTTTCTGAGTCAACTTTGTCAAAGGTGCCGAAAGGGAAGAAAATCCCTCTACAAATCTCCTGTAATAACCTACCAAACTGAGAAAGCTACAAATCTCCGTCGGTGTTGTGGGTCTAGGCCAAGTTTTTACTGCCTCAATCTTTTATGTATCAACCCGGATACCTTCACCCGAAATGATATGCCCAAGGAAAGCTATAGAGTTCAACCAGAATTCACATTTAGAGAATTTTGCATACAACTTCCCTTTTTGTAGAACTCTGAGCACAGTACGCAAATGATCTGCATGCTCAGCCTCTGAACGAGAATACACCAATATATCATCAATAAATACAATTACGAACATGTCTAAAAAGGGTCTAAACATACGGTTCATCAAATCCATGAATACTGCTTGGGCATTGGTTAAACCGAACGACATAACACGAAACTTAAAATGCCCGTATCTGGTCCTGAATGTTGTCTTCGGAATATCTTTCTGCTTAACCCTTACCTGATGGTACCCGGACCTCAAGTCTATCTTTGAGAAACACTTGGCACCTTGTAACTGATCAAATAAATTATCAATCCTCGGGAGCGGGTACTTATTCTTAGTTGTCACCTTATTCAATTGTCTATAATCAATACACATTTGTAAGGAACCATCTTTCTTCCTCACAAATAACACTGGTGCTCCCCACGGTGATGTACTAGGTCTGATAAAGCCTTTTTCAAGCAAGTCCTTTAGTTATTCCTTCAACTCTTTCAGCTCTGCGGGGGCCATTCTATAGGGAGGAATAGGTATTGGATGAGTATCTGGTAGTAGGTCACTAGCAAACTCAATTTCTCGCTCTGGCAGAAGACTTGGAAGCTCATCGGGAAGCTCATTAACCACGGGGATGGACTGAATGGTTGTTGACTCTACTTCCACATCCCGAACCCGAACAAAGTGATAAATATAGCCCTTTATGATCATCTTCCTCGCCTTGAGATAGGAAATAAATTTACCTCTCGGTGATGCCGTATTACCTTTCCATTCCAAAATAGGCTCCCCTGGAAATTGAAATCGGACTATCTTTGATCTACAATCAACGTTGGCATGACAAGAAGCCAACCAATCCATACCGATTATAACATCAAATTCTACCATATCTAAATCGATTAGGTCCGCTACGGTAGATCGACTATGAACTACTATTATGCAACCTCTATATACTCGTTTAGCTATCACTGAGTCCTCAACAGGTGTGGACACCTCAAAAGGTTTAACTAATTCAGGTTTTATTCCAAACTTACTAGCAACCAACGGAGTAACATATGATAAGGTGGAACCTGGGTCAATCAGTGCATATACATCATATGAGAAGACTGATAATATACCTATAACAACATCGGGTGATGATTCTTGATCATGTCGTCCTACTAATGCATAAATGCGGTTCTGAGGACCGCTCGAGCTAGATACTCTGCCTTTGCCTCTACCACGACTCATTGGTTCTTGTGAACCTTGCCCAGGAGGGCGTACTGATAATGACGAACCAACAACAGATCCCGCTGGCTGGGCTATGCTTGCATCACCTCTCATCGGACAATCCCTCATAACGTGGCCTGGATAACCATAAGTATAACAAACACCCAACCCCATACGGCACTGCCCGATATGTTGCTTACCACACGGAGCACATCATGGCAAGGGCGACCTCAACTGACTTGACTCACCCCTATACTGAGAACCTGAGGCCTTGAAATTCTGACCAAGCCCTGAATATGTGGAACGATCAAATATCTTACCGCCAAACTGAAGGGGTGCGCTAGTCGATGGCTGGGTTGGATACCTCGGGTATTGTTGTCTCTGACCACCTTGAAACTCACCAGAAGGACCCGAAGACCTCACTCTCTTATTTTGGGCCCTATCAGGCTCACAATCGGCCCTCTGCTTCTGCTTACGCTCCTCTAAACCCTGAGCGTATGCCTGAATACGAGAAATATCCATGTCTTCCTGAAGTGAGACTGACATACAATCGTTAAGCAAGTGCGGCTCTAACCCCATCATGAACCGGTGAACTCGATCCTCCATCTTAGATACAATAGTGGGAGCATACCTAGCCAATGAATCAAACTGAAGACTGTATTCCCGAACACTTATGTTACCCTATCGAAGGGTCAAGAACCTATCAACTCTGGCCCATCTAAGCTCTGGTGGCAGATAATGATAAAGAAAAGCCTCTATAAACTCCTACCATACTGTTGGAGGGGCATCCTCACCTTTGGACAATTCCCAAGACTCGTACCAATTAACTGCAACATCTTGGAGTCTATAGGAAGCTAGCTCAACTTACTCAGTAGTAGTGTCCTTCATTACCCTCAACGTCCTCTGCATTCTATCAATAAATACATGATGGTCCTCATTTGGATCTACCCCCGTGAATACCAGAGGGTCTAAATTAATCAAATCACGAACCCTCGTACTGACGGACCTATCTGCATGACCAATACCTACTTACTGACGCCGAGCCTATGAGGCTACTAATCGAGTTAATAGCTGAATAGCATCTCTCATCTCCTGACCCGGTGTATCTGGCTGAGGGGTTAAACGTACATGGGCAGGCGCTGGAGCTGTTGCCCCTCGGAGCTCTCCTGGAGAGGGCAGGGTATGTGAAGTCTGAGATGGAATCTCACTATGAGACTCTCCCCGAGCCCTGGTAACTCGTGGTGCTCGACAAGTAATCTCACCAGCCACGGACTTTCCCTTCTGGGCAGCTGAAGTCTTTGGAGGCATCGCTGAAAATATAACATATCGTTAAGAACATGAATTCTTATATCGCATGATCTAAGATAAGAAGAGAGGATAACATCATATATGTCCTGTAGCCTCCTGTTTATAAGTGTGGTGCACGACACACCCATAAACAAGACTCTACTAGACACTGTCTATAGACAACCCTAGGACAGAACTGCTCTGATACCACTTTTGTCACAACCCAAACCGATGGGCCGCGACGGATGCCCGAGTCCTACCTGTCGAACACCCTTAAGCATGCGTCTAAGATATAAACATGATTAGTGTACGTGAGTGAAACCTGTCCAAAAGACATATATACATAAACATGCGGAATACATTGGGGCAAGCCGGCAAGGCTGCTATAGATAACTATATATCCAAAACTGGAAGCCGGCGAGGCCACATACTATCCAACTATATATACTGTCTATAGACCTCTAACAAAATATACAACTGTACAAGGACGGGATTGGGCCACGTCATACCCATACATGTATACAAGCATATCATACCAAAATCAAAAGCAGCTCCAGATCAAATGGAGCAAGCCAACTTTCGCTGATCAAGGATCCTAAGAAGGGGGATCGTCAGCTTGTCTACCTGCACCTACGGGCATGAAACGCAGGCCTTGGGAAACAGGGCATCAGTACGAATAATGTACTGAGTATGTAAGGCATATAAATTAGTACATAAAAGACATAGATGAACAAGGGAATAAAGAATTCCACCTGTAAGTCTAAATAACTTTGTAAATTTTGAAACATTTATAATATCATGCACGTGTGTATAAATGTCGTGTCATGCATAGGTATAGGTGTACATAAAATCATCAAGCCTCTGAGGGCATCCCATCATATCATCTCGGCCACTATGGGCAAAATCATCAATGTATACTAGCTGATCAGGTGGTGGTGCGTATATAACGTCGTAACCATTTCCCATATCCAATATCATATAATACACGGGTATATAAATATATGGTCATGGGTCAATGTAAATGAATGCAATGCATGATAAGTAAGTCAATAAAATCTTTCGGAATGTCATAAGATCATTATGCCTCTAATTAATATCATGAAATAGACGTTATCAACTTATGTATTTTCTGAGACCCATGAACAGACGATAGAATAATAAGACTTATGGGAAAACAAGAATATACGCATCTCTAGCGTTTCTACGAATAGAGTAATTTATGGAAGTTGTGCATTTGCTCGTTTCGTTTGTATCGTATAGATCATGCCAAAAGAAAGAAGAGATAGCCTTAACATACCTGGAGTAGAGAAAAATCCGTATGATATTCTTGAAAAATGTTGCACCGTACTCCTTTAGAACCGCAAAATTTCACGTTGCTACTGTGCTAAGAAATCTCGTTGGTTGAAGAAATCACGTTGTAGTGTCTTTGTAGGAACTTGTAGGAATTGTAGGAATTTGTAAGAAATTGTGTTGCTAATGTGCTAAAGCTCACGTTCTTGATTGTAGTGTTGTGTAAGGAATTGTAGGAATCTGATTGTAGTGGTTGAGAATGAAATGTTGTTTGTATTCAAAATCCTAGAAATGAAGTGTCTTGAAATTAATATATTAGGTTGCCACCTAATCACAAATGACCAAGAGTCATTTGTTTGGTTAGTGTCTTGCTGCCACGTGGGGTGGGGGAGGGGTCTTAATCTTATCCTACAACCAATTAATTAATTAGGTAATATCCCGCTACCCGATAATTAACTAATTACCCACATAATTAAGAATTATCTTAAATTAATTAAAATACGACTCATTTTTAATATACTTTATACATCATACTATCACGGTCATATGGTACCTTGTATGATACGAGTCCATAAATATCAGGTATTATAGCTCGCACCGTATTTTATCCCAAATCGACAATCTTCAATCGAAACTCATTTTCTTTAATTCGTGTACCCTTTATCCTTCATGACACTAACTTATCGCTTGTTATAAATAGCATAAATACGTTAACCTCAAGATAATCTCATCCCAGAGTCTACGTAGATTAATTGAAGACGAAACTTTAACGTACAAAAATGCGAGATGTAACATCGGGGACCCTATCCAATCACACCAACCAGTCCCAAAACATAACACGAGCTTGCTCGAGGTCCCAAATCACACCAAACAATATCAAAACTACGAATCGACGATCGAAACATTCCTCTCAACTTTCAAACATTCAAACTTCGACGAACGCGTCTGATTCATACTTAAATATTTCGGAATGACGCCAAACTTTACGTACAAGTCATAAATCACGATACAAACCTATTCCAAGGCTCGAAACCTCAAACGAAAATCGATAACGCCAAAGTCCACTTCAAATCAAACTTAAAAAATTCTTAAACTTTCGAAATGCCGGCTTTCCATAATAAGCGTAGAAATGATCCCGGACCACCCGATACTCAACCCTGACATACGCCCAAATTTGAAATCATGATACAAACCTGTTGAAATCTT
Source organism: Nicotiana tabacum (assembly GCF_000715075.1). NCBI lineage: Eukaryota > Viridiplantae > Streptophyta > Magnoliopsida > Solanales > Solanaceae > Nicotiana > Nicotiana tabacum. The sequence goes on along the minus strand of NC_134096.1, from coordinate 76,718,196 downwards.
CAAATCCTTATTTTGAGGTCGTTTACTCAAAATGCAAACCTTAGTTAACTCTACCAACTTAAAGCTTCCGAATTTAGAATTTTTTATCCGAATCAACTCTGAATTCCCGAAATTAGATTCTGACTACGCGTACAAGTCATAAAACATGAAGTAAAGTTACTCAAGGCCTAAAACTGTCAAACGACGTGCTAGATCGCAAAATAACGGGCCGGGTCATTACAAGTTTAGTGAGAACTCAGAAAGCTTGTAAATAAGATTGATATGGGGCAGATATATGTGAATAACCAACATGGTTAGATGCAGGATATTTGTGACCAGGTGCTCCTTTTGTAGGATTCACATAATGCTTCATCCAAATGGGAGGCCCTGTCTTCCTCTGAGGCCTTTTGGTAGTGCATGATGGAGCACTATCTTGTGGCACAACTGCTGGTACATGATGCTCATTAGTTTCAGCAACTGCTGGCTCAGCAACATCTGGCATATGATGATCATGTAATTGAGCATCAACAATATCAATCTCAACATTATCTTCAGGGAGTGAGTCATCTGCAGGAGGTGCTAGAGGTGTGGGCTGAGCATGATGATAAGTGTCAACATTGTCACATGGAGTAGAGATTTGATCTGATTGAGGTATTATGAGCTGAGTTGGTTGCTGGAAAAATGGATCACCTTCTTCAAAAGTTGCCATTTTGAAAGGGAAGCAGTCTTCTCTAAATTGAACATCTCTACTGACAAAAAAGGGCAGTGTCTCCATATCATATAACATGTATCCCTTTTGAGTTTTAGCGTAATCCTATGAAGATTGCGTTTCTTGCTCTAGATGCAAACTTGTCTCCTCTAGGTAGATTGCTTGCATAGCATAAATAACCAAAGACCCTTAGATGATCCAACTTGCTAACCTTGCCATATAGCAATTTAAAGGGTATTTTTCCTGTCAATATTGATGAAGGTATTCTGTTGATCAAATATACAGCAGTCTTTACACAGTCACCCCAAAATTTGATAGGAACCCCACTCTAAAACTTTAGTGCCCTGGCTACTTCTAAGATGTGTCTGTGATTCCTTTCTACCACCCTATTCTGTTGGGGTGTATAAGGATAACTACTTTGGTGTAAGATTCCAAGAGATGACAGCAATTCATTACACTATGTATTAAAGAACTCAGTCCCATTATCATATCTCACAATCTTAACACACACACTAAACTGAGTCTGAATTAAAGACAAAAAATTCTTCAGCCTACACAAACTTCACATTTTGATTGAATCAAACAAGCCTAAGTGTATCTGTTGAAATCATCAACAACCGTAAAAATACCTTTTTCTATCATAAGTGGGCACCTTATAGGGTCCCCAAACATCTAGATGAACAAGTTCAAAAATAGTAGTGGACTTGGAGTTGCTAAGAAAAAATTGCAACCCACATTGTTTAGCTAAAGGACATATACTGCAAGATTCTAATTGTATAGTGTTTATTCTGTCTTGTAGAGATGAGATGTATTGCATAGCTTTCAATGAAGCATGACCTAGCCTGAAGTGACAAAGTGCCTTCTCTGTGTGTTCTTTTGATACTGATCCAGCTGCTACTACTGCACCCCTTTCCTTCAGCACATATAAACTTCCAGACTCCTTACCAATCCCCAATACCTTTCCATTGTAAAGCTCCTGTAATAAACAGAAGTCATGATAAAATCCAACAAAACATCTAAGGTCCTTTGTTAACTTTGCTACAGATAATAGATTAAACTTAAAATCTGGCACATATAAGACATTGTTAATGTACTGATCTCCTAAAATCATTGCATCCCTTTTGTGTGTTATCTCAGCTCTACTTCTTGTTGGTAATTGCACATAATTTCCTTCCTTTGTCTCTAATCCTTTTGTATTGTTCAAAACCTCCTTATTGCAAGTAATGTGGTGTGTTGCTCCAGAGTCTATTATCAACTCTCTTAAATAAGCATTGGATAATAAAGCAACAATATCTGCCATGTTGATAAAGCTCTCACCACTGGATGGTTTGTTCAGCAATCCCACCAGTTATTTATATTGTTCTTCTATTAGGAAGTGTCCTTGTGGAAGGCTTCCACCAATGTTGCTTTCTTCTACAGCTGCATTGTTGACATAGGTTCTTCCTTCTATTCCTACTGGTTTCTTATTACTTTTGAAATTAGAAGGATATCCAATAATTTTATAATAGTTTTCCTTTAGGTGCCATTTGTATCCACAATGCTCATAAACTAGCCTTGTTTTCTTAGGCTTGAAACTTTGGGCCCTCCCTGCTAACATAGTTAAGGGATCCCTATTTACATCACCAATACCCAAGGATCTTTGACTCTCTTCTTGTGTTACTACGACATATGCCTTATTTACAGTAACTATAGGTCTTTTCAGCAGTACATTACTCCTCACATTACTATAGCTTTCATTCAATCCCATTAAAAATTGTATTAACTTCTAATTAGCTAGATGTTCTATGGATGGCCTAGCTTCTTCACAATCACATGTAGATAAGGAAACTATTGCATCTAGCTCACTCCATAGGTCATTCATATTTGAGTAGTAGGTAGTTACAGAATCTGTACCTTATTTCAAATTTACCATTTATGTCCATAGATGATATATTCTAGTCAAACTGCATCTATCAAACCTTTCCTGGAAATCACTCCACACTTTCTTCGCACTAGACGCAAACATGATGCTAGGCATTAACTTAACTGCGACAGAACTACTGATCCATGAAAGTACAATCGTATTGCACTTCTCCCATTGTTCTGGGAGTTCACCCCTGAATATGTTTTTCACACAAGTTCCGTCAACGAATCCAAGCTTACTTTTGCCCAAAAGAGCTTGCTTCATTGCCCTACTCCACAAGGCGTAATTCTGAGGCCCTGTCAGTTTGATTGGAACTAAAACTAGTCCTGGTGCATCTGCCGCTTGAAGAAATAACAGAGGACTGTGTTCGAGTGAGGATACCTTATTTTGTGCCATCGCGATTGAGTCAAAAACAATCAATTTTGTCAAAGCTCCCTTCAACGGTCGCCGCACTACTAGAAATCCGCTAAAAACTGACCAAAAGAACTGACCAAAGTTGGTCGGTTATGGCCAATTACCGACAAAAAATGCGACCATTAGGGTGTGGACGGTGTTTTGATGGTAGGAATGGCTTACCGACCAAAGTTGGTCGGAAATTACCGACCAACGTTGGTCGGTAGCTTAAAACGATCATCTAACAAGTTTAAGTACTTACCGACCAACTTTGGTCGGAAACATATTTTATTAATTTAATTTTACCGACCAAAGTTGGTGGGTTTAACTAAATTATATTTTTTTATTAATTATTAAAATTTAAAAAAACCGACCAACTTTGTTCGGTAATTGAAAATATATATTTTTTTAAAATAATTAAAATTAAACATTACCGACCAACTATGATCGGTAACCTCAACAGTGTAGGAAAAATACCGACCAAAGTTAGTCGGTAATGTTGAATTCTGGGAATTTAATGTTCATTAACCGACCAACTTTGGTCGATATTTTGGAATAATTTTCTTTTTTTTATTAAAAACCGACCAACTTTGGTCCGTTTTTTTGGGTTTAATTTTGGCATAAAATGCATGTTTTGGCAGCTACGCCACCTGCCAGCATACCAATACACCTAATAACAATAACAACAACAACAACACAGCAACAATAACAACACAACAACAACAACACAACAACAACCAAAACATTCAATAAATACTTTAAAACTAACAAATTAAAGTTCAATTGAACATAAAAATCCAAAACCAAGTTAAAACTAATTACAACTAGTTCAAAATTGGTTCTATTTGTCTAGTTCAATGTATATAAAAGTCAAGGGGTATTTTCTACAACATCATCATCACCGTCTGATGAACTTTCATTTAAAAAAAACGGTATAGAAAACGGTCTTGTGGAGGACGGGAAGAACGATCACGGGGAGGATGGGAGGAACGATCACGTGGAGGTCGACCCTCTGGAGATTACTCACGAGATCGGGGCAACAGAAAAGCTCCACTAGATAGGAGAGTTCTGATCTGAGCTTGCATGCCAAGGAATTGAGCATCTCTAAGCCTTTCTCTTTCCTTGGCCACTTCTAGCTCGGATGTGAGCTTTGTCACTATCTCCTGCATAGCGGAGAGGCTCTCCCTATTAAGTTGCTCGCCTTGCGAGGAAGTTCCTATTCCTCGCATTTCACACTTATAGCGATGAATGTTTTTAGTGGGAAGCTCGTATACCTTCCCCCATTTTGGACTGCCAACAGACTCCAACCATATTCTTTCAGCATCCTCGTCCGAAGGCTAGGTTGGCTCACCCGATTCACCAGCTCTATGACTACGGATGAATTTCTCCACGTTACTTTGGTAGTGACCCTATATTATTTTAAATTAAATCAGTATTTCAAATTTTTTATAAAAGTAAATTATAATACTTAAAGAAAATTAAAAACTTACATATGCAGTTGAGGCCCGGTCCTCAACCCACCTATCTTGATCCCCCTCTTTCTTCTTCTTCACAATATACGTCTCCTTGAATAGCTCATCATGACTCATTGGACGCCCATACTTCTTTTCCTGAAAATAAATTAATTTAGTTAATAAACAGAATATATATATACTTAGAAAATTAAAATAATTTAAGAAATTACGTACCAATCTTCTTTTTATTGTCCCTAGGTTGATCGTACCTCCAGTGTGCAAGGAGCCTCCCTTCTCGGATGCACGAGTTTTTTTTCCTTTTTCCTCCTCTCTAAGAACTCCGCGGTAAGACATTGCCTTTGAAAATCATTCCACAAATTCTCAAGTAACCATCCAGGCCTCTTGTTCTTCTTTCTAGCATCCGAGAAAGCATCCACCAATCTCTTGCGAGCTTTATGATGAAAATTTGCAGCCACTTTCGCGCTATAGCGGTTTTCCCATACACATTTGCTCTGTATTTCAAAAGTTAAATATTAGATGGAAACATCATAAATATAAATTATTAAATTATTTAAAAGAACATTTATACCTTAAATTGATTAAAAATTTACTCCTTCAGCGAGAATGGGCAATCAGTCCAAGTCGCATAAGGGCCATCATAAAGCTTTCTGATGGCATTGGTGATTATCTTCATAGTCTTATTACCCGGTCTGAACCTGCAATTTAACAATAAAAACACATTAATATCTTTGTAAAAATGTTACAAATCAATAGACGCAAAAATAATGAATAACACTTACCCATCACCCTAAGGGACTATGATGATCATACCATATCAATCATAATGCACTACCTCGTCATCACCATTCGAAGCATGTGTATCAGAGGCATGTGAAGACGGTGTAGGCGGGTCAGAGCTACTGCCTCGCAGGTGAAGGCCTGCAATAGATGGAATCGATGATGAAGATGGTTGTGATCCTTGTGACTGCGACATAGCTGGATGCGACCCAAGTGGATGTGATACTGATGGTTGTGACCCGAATGGCTGTGACATGGATGGATGTGATCCATGTGGCTGTGATATGTAGGGATGTGATCCATGTGGATGTGATGTAGATGGCTGTGATGCAGATGGTTGTGAGGCAACTGGACTGTATGTCGGACGTATAGTCCTATGGCCTTGTGATGGAAGGTCTGGTGTCTGAATGAAGGTGTACAACTCGTGATGCTGTGGAAGCTCAGTATAGCCGTGTGGTGGAGGATAAGACATAGGCATCTCTGAAAAGGGTGGACAAGAGGGACTATTATTTTCTACCCTCCTCTTTCCCTTCCTACCCTTTTCTCGACCCTGAGAATTAGTAGGATCATTGTTACCTTGACCCTTTCCTGCCATCTGCATAATATAATACACATTTTTATTGAAACATATAAGAAACTAGATATAAAACGAGAGTGCTTTAAAAAACCAACTTTTTAATCCTCATCGACGTATTGTTCCTCGTCCGAGAATTCTTCGTCCTCACTTGTTTGAGCTTCATCAGTTGATTCTTCAACCTCATTTTCTATAATTGTTACTTTATTTATATCAACTTCTTCCAATATGCATTCAGGATGTTCCAAATTATTTTCTAACTGATCGTCCACTATTTGGTGAACACTGGAGATATCGTTTTGATATGCAACACCTAACACATTCTTGACTTCCACCCTACCTACAGGCTTAGTTTTTATTACAACCCACCAATCGGTCTTATTCCGCCGCAAAGGATAAGGAGCATAATACACTTGCCTAATGTTATGTGCAATTATGAAAGGATCATAGCGATCATACTACCTCATATGATTATCAATTATGTTGTATTGGTGGTGTACTCTTCTACCTCTTGTTGGATTTGGTTCAAATCACTTGCAGCTAAAGAGTATCAATTTCTTATATGGCCAACCTGTATATTCTAGTTATAATATTTCTTTGACCACACCATAATAATCAATATCTCCAACTTGGTTGCCATCACCACCTTGAACCCACACCCCGTTGTTGTTGCTATTTTTAGTTTTAGAGCAATCCTCTATATGAAACTTATAACCATTCACTACGTACTTAGACATTGTTGTGACCTGAAGCCCATGTCCCTAAGATATATCTTTCAAAAATTGATTTACACCATTATTTGGATTATTTACCTACATAGTGTTAAAAAAATTCATAAGTTAGCACAACTTATGAATCAATTTTTATACATTCACTACGTGTATATATATACACATACACACACACTTACAAACTGTTTGAACTACGTATCAAATCTCGTATATACAATATCATGGCCAAATTGACCCACGAAGTGACTGTGACACATCAAATATTTTTAGTAGTTGCATCAATATATAGTCACGGTAAATTTTACATTTTGATAACTAATAAATCAATACTTACTTGAGAAATGGTACAACTTCGGGACAATTTAGCAACACATGAAGTGTAGCTGACTTGTACTCCATATCACTCAAATTTCTCTTTCTAACATCCTTAGAACATCGGCCTGGTTGATTGAATATGGACATTGATGGATATAATGGATCATTCACACATTCGACCGTGTGCCTATTGGGCCTATTCCTAGAACATGGCACATTACTCTCAAAATAATAAGAAAAAAAATGTGTAGTTTCCTTTGCAAGATAGGTTTGGCATATAGATCCTTTAATCCTATTCCTCTGCTTAACAAATTATTTTCATTTGCCAATTGTCCTACATAATGTCATGTTAGCCAAGAACATTCAAATAAAATAGAATATTACATCAAACTTATAATATTACGTACACGCAAGTATACGCGATCGTCAAGTAATAAAGTGACTAAAAGTCGGATGTCGAACCCACGAGGACTTGTGATTAACTATTAACTAAATTAGACTATCTTAATTATCTAAACAAGAATTAAACCTAAAAATATTTGATTCAAAACTAATTAAATAAAAAAATATAAATAATGAACTTTGAACAGAGAAAGAGCAGATTTTTATGATATCAATATAATGAAAACGATCTAGGGTTATGGGCTATTTAACAATCCTATTGTATTCTTCAATTGAATTGACCGACTAATTTATCTAGCTTATTGGTTGACAGGGTTAATATTGCTCATAAGAATCTGTCGAGTTCTTACTCGCCTATTCAAGCTAACCTAATGCCTATATGTCTATGGAGTTAGAATCAACAAGAACGCATTTATAATTCCTGTAAATCAACCAAGCAAGGCAATTAGGTATATGTCTATCCTAACCACGAATGTTTTCCCCGATGCCCGAGTTCAAGAACTTGCTCTACTCAATCCTATATGCAATCTAGAATTCCCACTTTCAAGTTCAATTCTAGATTCGTAAATAGTATTTAATTGGTGATCAAGCCATTAAATAATTAAGCGCAAGATTGAATAAATAAACCAATATGATAAATCAAGAAGGCAAAATCAATATCCGAATAATAATAGTCATGAAAGAACCACAACCCTAGAACGTGAAGTTTAGCTCTACATAGACATGGTAGCCAAACAATAAATCATACAAAGAAACATAAAAATTACTATGTTTGGTGGGAGAAAGATGGAACTTAGTGAATTCCGGCCTCCACGGCGGCTCTGTGCTTGTGTTTTCCTCTCAAAAACGTCCTCTCTAAGTATGTTCTCCCCCGGTATGTTCTCTTCCGGTCTTTTTTCCTCTATGGCATTTTTAGGTCTATTTATATGTGTAGGAAAAGACCTAAACATGTAGGACAAGTCCTAGTCAAACCCGGAAACGAATTAAGTCTTCAAAACTTGGATTGGACCTGGCCCCAGGCCTGGCGTCGCCAGCCTCAGCCTGGCTTTTGCTTGGCGTCGCCAGCCTCAGCCTAGCTTTAGCCTTGCAAAGCCAGCCTAAAGCTAGCTTCAAGCCTGGCGTCGCCAGGTTCTCTCATTCACTGCTCCTGCGCACGGTTTCGACTTGTAGGTCTCCTTTTTCTTCTACTTTCATCTCCAATTCACCTACACATAAAATAGACTCAATTAAGCACAAATATAGTATAGTTTAGCATTAAAGCACCAAAATGTAAGGTAAGTAATGCACTAAAAATATGTAATTATAACCAAACATCACTACCCCACACTTAAACTCTTGCTCGTCCTCTAGCAATCAAACTACACTTTATATAGACACGACCTTTTTAAACAATTCTCCTAACTCATCACATCAAGAATCTTTAAAATAGACTAAGCACAAGAGTATAACCTCTTCACCTCAAAATTTGACTCACAAGTACTACGCGTTATTCACAACTCACTCACTTACTCTAACATAGAGGTCAATGACATTACCTTTCCTTCATGAATCAAGTGCCCTCATACAACAAAAGAGAGTAGTTCCACACACAATAAAAATTTAAGAACAATTAGGAACTCAAGATAGAAAGAATTCACTCACTCTCAGAAATAACATTCATATGCCACAAAAGATGCGCCATAGGCTTGCCCGTAGTGTATTACTCTACTAATGGAACTCATTCAGTCTAGGATCAAGTAGGACTTTAATTGGTTGTAATGTAGGCTACGGGTCGGGTAGGATACATTTGGATATAAGAGTGACTACACCTTCCTAAGCACTTTAATACATGTACTTTAACATTTAACCCCACACTTATGTCAAACCATAACTCTACTTTCACATCAATGTATATTAACTCCATACTTCTTTAAGCACAATTATATCAAGAGTCACCACTATCAAGGAATACACAGCAATACAACTATTTTTTCCTTTCTTTTTCAATTCAAGTGGCTTTACTTATTTTTTATTTTTTTTCAAAATAGTGTACCTTTCTCCTTATTTTATTAGTTCCACTCAAAATCCAAACCAACCACCCCATATTTTAACTTTTACAAAGTTCATAACAATTCAAGTGCTCATGAGAGGTGAAAAGGTTCAAATATATGGTTAATTCAAAAAAATAGGTAAGGCTTGTAATGTGGTTGCCAAAGAAACAAGATTACAGGCTCAAAGAGGTTAACTACGATACATAACAATAAAGAAGGTAAATTATATAATTGGTTCAACAAAGAAACGCCTATATCACTTCCAAGACTGAACAAAACTACTATTTCGCTTTGCAAACACACCGGGCAAGTTCTAGACATCAAATGCAATGCACAGAATTACACACAAACCTCACATACACATGGCACATAACTCACTTAGGATTGGACTCATCAAGATATTCTAGTCAAAGCAGTTAAGCAAAGTTAAGATCATACGATTTAAGCTACTTATACAAGAGTCAAAAACTGAGCCTAAGCGTCACAACCAAAGTACTCACTATTCTCAAGGCATAACAAAGTTAAGAGATATTACTCCAATTCAAAACATAGCACAAAGTTTCCTACTTCTAAAAAACATAAAACTACCTACACCCAGTTCAAATAAAACCCTTGGAAAAGAACCGCGACACAAAGAAAAACCAAGGGGGAATTACTACACTACCTACAAAGAAAATCTTTTTGTCCTTTTTCTTTAGACTTAAATCCCTCAAGAAAACTGTCTAGAAAATCCATCGTCGGGAAAAATCCAATTTTTCTACTCTTTTTTTTCTTATTTATTTTTAAAAAAATAAATTAAGCTGCTAAAACTACTACTACTACTACTATACTACACCATTAATTCTACTAATTCTGTAAATAAAAATAAGAAGCTAGCTAACAATAAAAAGATAAGAAACTAATAATATACTAATATAATACTATACAAAGCACAGAGAATCTTCCACCCCACACTTAAAAGAGTGCAATGTTCCCAATGCACAAATATCGCAAAAATAACAAGGGTGAACAAGAAACTCCCTGAAAGTCAAAAGGTCGAAGAATTAGCAGCTCACGGGATACTCAGACTTCTCCCAAGTATGGTCCTTTGTGTGGGCACCCCACACTTAGTTCTCACCATCTAGCTCGCTTTTGTACTCTTCCAATAGCTTTGCTTCCTATACTTATAACCCTACAAAATAAAAATAGACACTACAAAAATAATATAATAAAAACAAAAATAAAAGAAAGTAGTAAAGCTGGGTTGCCTCCCAACAAGCTCCTAATTTAACGTCACAGCACGACGTGAACCACTTTTTGCCTCCACCTCGAACTTATGAATTGCGTCCCTAATTTGGCTTCAAGCTTTATGTTATACTCCCGAGGCGGTGAGACAAATTTAATTGGGTCAAGCAACCAATATCGTGTTTTACACTTCTTGGCCTTTAGATGAGGTATGTAATTCTGTCTCTCTGGCACGACGAATTCAAGAATGTAAGCACCCCGTTCCGCATCCATTGGCTCCTCCAAAGGCTCAGATGACTCGATTTACATGTCATCATCCAAACACAATTTTGAAAAATGTATGGAATGAGGACCAATACACCCTAACTCTAGAATTGTATTACTCTTTACATCCTCATATGTACACACACTAGAGTCTTCACATATAATATTATCTACTTCCTCACATGACTCTAGAGTGCTTTCCTCAACATGGACATCATCAATACAAGTATGGCCGAATGATTTATTCTCCACTTTTAGCTCCTCAATTCGGCGTGTAAGCTCCTTTTCAGCTTCACACAACTCAGAACTGTTTTGTTGGGTGTTAGACGCATCAACTTTTACAATTAATTTAGCTCCCAAGTCATGAATATCAGTGCCAGATTTTTCAATCTCTTGTCCCAGTTCAGCTCTTCCTTCTATAAAGTGTCTCGTCCCATCAGTAATTTTCTCACGTTGAGCCTCATATATTTCTAACTTTTCAGCTCATTCCACTAGCCATGTTTGGCTCAAAATCTCTACTTTTTCAAAATTTTCCTTTTCTTGGAACTCGCTCTCTTCATTCAATTCTTCCATATTAGCCTTCATTCTTGTGATTGTTGCCCTCATTATTTTCATATCTTTTTTGAGTTCATCTTGTAGCTCTGCTACTTGCCTCAGAATATCTCTAATATATGCATCATGTTCCATATCCTGCACTTCATTGCCCCTATCAAACTCACAAATATTGTTAGAAAGATCATAATAAGGGCTCTGAGAAGGTTGAAAAGAATTAGGACAACCATCCCAATGGCTATCTTGACCACCACACATATTACAAATATTCCACTCAAAGGATCGAGATTGTGCGCACAACTCGCTCCCGGGAATATTCTGACAATCTTTCCACCAGTGGGGTCCTCCACAATATGGACAGGGATCATCAAAATAAGAATAATCATCATTCGAATAATTTTCATTCCAAGATGCCATGCTAAAATAAATAAAAAATACTAACTAAACTAAAGAAAGAATAGAAAAAAAAATGTCTAATCTAGAAAAATAGCTAATTTCTAAGTCCCTGGCAACGGCGCCAAAAACTTGTTGCGGACAAACGCACACGCAAGTATACGCGGTCGTCAAGTAATAAAGTGACTAAAAGTTGGATGTCGAACCCACGAGGACTTGTGATTAACTATTAACTAAATTAGACTATCTTAATGTCACGACCCAATTTCACCTATAGGTCGTGATGGCGCCCAACACTACAGCTAGGCAAGCCAACTAATAAGTCAAACGTACATTGGTTAAACTTTTATTCTAAGAAAATAATAAAATACCAACTTCTACCAATGTGTGTGCCAAGACCCGGTGTCACAAGTGCATGAGCATCTAGTAGATTATACAAAACTCCAAATACTGTCTGAAATAAAATAGACAGAATATAAATATAAGAAGAGACACTGGTAGCTGCAGAACGGCTCAGAAAGGCAGCTCACCACTATGCCTCGGGATGACGTGGGTATGTGATGATAGGTCCACCACTAGCACATGTCTCAGATCCTGCACAAAAAATGAAGCAAGTGTAGTATGAGTACGTAAACAACGTGTACCCAGTAAGTATCAAGCCTATTCTCGAAGTGGTAGAGACAAGATGGCCGACTTTGACACTCACTATGGGTCAATAATAATAACTTAAATAAAACTAGGATATTTAAATCAGCATGATTTACAGAATTTACAATAATTTATTTAATCAGCAGAAATAATTAAATTCCTTCAAATGTAACAATTCTCAATATATTAATTAAATTCCTTCAATTCAAATAATTTCCAATTTATCAATTAAACCTCATTTACAGGAGTAACAATTAATTCCTTAACGAGAAAGAATAATAATTCATTAAATTCCAAGGATTTTTCAATTTATTAATTAGCTTCACAAGCTGAAATAAATTATTAAAGTATCGTGTAATTATTATTATTAAGCACGATTTCTGCCGAGGACGTACGGCCCGATCCAGAGTGTCGTGTACACTGCCGAGGGACGTGCAGCGCGATCCATAGATGCATCTATCCTGCCGAGGCATTCGGCCCGCTCCACAAGAAAGGAGGACACTTTCTTATGTGCCTCTGAAAGGAGAGTATATTTATTATAAGATGAATTTGGAAGGAGAACAATTTCTTTTAATAATTAATTGATTTAAACAAAAATTAAACATATGAAAATTTCATATTTTTCTACTTTTCATAACAATTCACAATATATACATCAATTATTTTAATTAATAAAGAATACAATTCACACAAGTAATTCATGCTTTGAGTCCTAAACTACCCGGACTTTAGCATTAATAGTAGCTACGCACGGACTCTCGTCACCTTGTGCGTACGTAGCCCCCGCAATTTAGCAAAAATATATTTAATTTAATCACCTATGGGGTAAATTTCCCCCTCACAAGATTAGGCAAGAGACTTACTTCAATTTGCTCCAATTTAATCCACTAGAAGGCCTTTTCCACGATAATCCAACTCTGTCTGGCTCGAATCTAGCTAAAATAATTTGATATAATCACTAAATATTATAGGGATCAATTCTATAAGAAAATACTACATTTTTAATAGAAATCCCGAAATTAATTAAAAATTCATCTGTGGGGCCCACATCTCGAAATCCGGCAAAAGTTATAAAATCTGACAACCCATTCAATTACTAGTCCAACGATACCAGTTTCACTCAAATCCGACTCCGAATCGATACCGAAATCTCAAAACTTTGTTTCTATGAGATTTCTAAAAAAATTCCAAATTTAAATCTCAAAACACTAATTTATGGTGAAACAATGATATACTTGTATATGTAGACCAAATCCGAGTTAGAATCACTTACCCCAATATTTTTCCCTTGAAATTCTGCCAAAAGTCGCCTCTGCTCAAGCTCAAGTTCGTCAAAAATGGCAAATGGGACGAATGCCCTCTTTTTATAAAACTGCCCAGCAGTCTTCGGAACTGGTCCTCGAACTGGGCCTCGATCGCGGCTTCGATCATAGGCTCGAGCCTGGACCTCGGTCATGGCCTGCCTTCGATCAGGACATCGAGGCTGGGCCTTCGATCAGGGCATCGAGCATGTGCCTTCGATCAGGGCATCGAGCATGGGTCTCGATCCTAGCCCTCGAGCCTTACCTTCGATCATGTCCTCGAGCTGGACCTTCGATCATGTCCTCGAGCTGGACCTTCGATCGTGGCTTCGATCTTAAGCTCGAGCCTGAGCCTCGTTAACCCTGGGCTTGATACCTGGGCTCGATATCAACTGAGAATATCCAACAGAAGAGGAAACACTGCAGCAGCTTTTAAGTCCAATTTTTGATCCGTTAACCATCCGAAACTCACCCGAGGCCCTCGGGACCTCAACCAAATATACCAACAAGTCCTAAAACATAATACGAACTTAGTCAAACCTCTAAATCACATCAAACAATGCTAAAACCATGAATCATACCCCAATTCAAGCTTAATGAAACTAAGAGTTTTCAACATCTACATTGGATGTCGGAACCTATCAAATCAACTCCGATTGACCTCAAATTTTACACACAAGTCATAAATGACATAACAGAGCTATAAAAAATTTTGAAACTGGATTCCGACTCCGGTATCAAAAAGTCAACTCATCGGTCAAACTTCCAAACTTAAATTTTTGTTTTTAGCCATTTCAAGCCTAATTTAACTACGGACTTCCAAATAAAATTTCGAACACGCTCCTAAGTCCAAAATCACCATACAGAGCTGTTGGAATCATCAAAATTCTATTCTGGGATCGTTTTCACATAATTAGACATCCGGTCACTATTCGACCTTAAACATTTTAATTTTTCTTTGAAATTCCATATCTCGGGCTAGGAACCTCGGAATTTGATTCCGGGCATACTCCCAAGTCTCAAATCACGATACGGACCTACCGGAACTGTCAAAACACTGATCCGAATCTGTTTGCTCAAAATTTTGACCAAAGTCAACTCAATTGAGTTTTAAAGCTCTAGTCCACATTTTAAATTCATTTTTCACATAAAAACTTTCCATAAAATTTTACGGATTGTGCACACAAGTCGAGAAATGATAAATAGTACTTTTTGAGGTCTTAGAACACATAATTAATTATTAAATTTAAAGATGACATTTTGGGTCATCACACTTAATTATCTAAACAAGAATTAAACCTAAAAATATTTGATTCCAAATAATTAAATAAAAAAATATAAATAATGAACTTTGAATAGAGAAAGAACAGATTTTTATGATATCAATATAATGAAAACAATCTAGGGTTATGGGCTATCTAACAATCCTATTGTATTCTTCAATTGAATTGACCGACTAATTTATCTAGCTTATTGGTTGACAGGGTTAATATTGCTCATAAGAATCTGTCGAGTTCTTACTCGTCTATTCAAGCTAAGCTAATGCCTATGTGTTTATGGAGTTAGAATCAACAAGAACGCATTTATAATTCCTGTAAATCAACCAAGCAAGGCAATTAGGTATATGTCAATCCTAACCACGAATTTGTTCCCCGATGCCCGAGTTCAAGAACCTGCTCTACTCAATCCTATATGCAATCTAGAATTCCCACTTTCGAGTTCAATTCTAGATTCGTAAATAGTATTCAATTGGTGATCAAGAAATTAAATAATTAAGCGCAAGATTGAATAAATAAACCAATATGATAAATCAAAAAGGCAAAATCAATATCCGAATAATAATAGTCATGAAAGAACCACAACCCTAGAACGTGAAGTTTAGCTCCACATAGACATGGTAGCCAAACAATAAATCATACAAAGAAACATAAAAATTACTATGTTTGGTGGGAGAAAGATGGAACTTAGTGAATTCCGGCCTCCACGGCGGCTCTGTGCTTGTGTTTTCCTCTCAAAAACGTCCTCTCCAAGTATGTTCTCCCCCGGTATGTTCTCTTCCGGTCTTTTTTCCTCTATGGCATTTTTAGGTCTATTTATATGTGTAGGAAAAGACCTAAACATGTAGGACAAGTCCTAGTCAAACCCGGAAACGAATTAAGTCTTCAAAACTCGGATTGGACCTGGCCCCAGGCCTGGCATCGCCAGCCTAACGCCAGCCTCAGCCTGGCTTTTGCTTGGCGTCGCCAGCCTAACGCCAGCCTTAGCCTGGCTTTAGCCTTGCAAAGCTAGCCTAAAGCCAGCGTCAAGCCTGGCGTCGCCAGGTTCTCTCATTCACTGCTCCTGCGCACGCTTTCGACTTGTAGGTCTCCTTTTTCTTCTACTTTCATCTCTATTTCGCTTACACATAAAATAGACTCAATTAAGCACAAATATAGTATAGTTTAGCATTAAAGCCCCAAAATGTAAGGTAAGTAATGCACTAAAAATATGTAATTATAACCAAACATCACTTTTCAAATGGCTCAACTTCCCTACCTCCATATCTACTTTTTTCCAAGATTCGACGCATAACCCTCATGCATCTTCAATTTCGTAACCCAATCACAAATTTATCGTCTTTACTCCAAAGTGAATGTATAACTTGTTTTGGTCTTGAACACCTTACCATTGTTTGTTGTCTGCAAGTATAATTCAGCTGCCTACAATATTCTTGTAAGTACATTCTAGCCTTCGGGTTATCTTTTGTCTTACCTGTAACATCCATCACTGTGTTGAACAAATTATCAAAATAATTCTTCTCAATATGCATGACATCAAGATTGTGTCGGATAAGATTATCCTTCCAATAAGGCAACTCCCAAAATATACTCTGTTTCGTCCAATTATGATTAACTCCATATCTGGGGAATCTATAAGGTGGAGCCTCAGTAACTTTACTGAAGTTCTGGACCCTCTCCCAAATTTCCTCACCTGAAAGTATCGGAGGTGGAGAATCATATTCCACTTTATTCTTTTTGAATGCATTTTTCATCATTCTAAACTCATGATCATCAGGCAAGAATTGACGGTAACAATCAAACCATGATTGCTTTTGGCCATGTTTCAAAGTGAACGCTTTACTATTTTTCATGCAGTAAGGACAAGCTAGATTCCCAGCAGTCATCCACCCAGACAACATTTCATACGCAGGAAAATCGTTAATAGTCCACATTAAATTAGCACGGAAATTGAAATTCTGCTTGGTTGATATGCCATATGTTTCAACACCATCATACCACAATTGTTTTAGCTCACCAATCAAAGGTTGCAAATATACATCAATCAAACTTTTTCGATTATGTGGACCGGGGATAATACAATTTAAGAATATATATGGACTAGTCATACACAACTCAGGTGGTAGATTACAAGGTGTAAGAAAGACAGGCCAACATGAATATGGTGTCGCAGATATAGAAAAAGGCATGAAGCCATCCGCACACAGACCTAACCGAATGTTCCTTGGTTCACTAGAAAAATCTGGATATGTCCTATCAAAGTGCTTCCAAGCTTCCATCTGAAGGATGACACATAACACCAGGTGGTCTTCTATTTTCAAAGTGTCATCTCATATGAGGAGCAGAACTCATCAACGCATATAACCTCTTTAACCTAGGTATAAGAGGTAAATAATGCATCGCCTTGACAGCGACCATATTTCCGCTGGAAAGCCTCTTGAAACGAGGCTTTTCGCAAAATTTACAACTGTCTAAAGTTGCATCATCTTTATAATATAACATGCAACCATCTTCACAACAATCAATTCTCATTGACGAAAGTCCTAACTTAGAAACCAATCTCTTTGCCTAATAGAAATCACCAGGTAAGTTGATATTAGGGTCAACTAGTTCACTCATAAGGTCAATGAAAGAGTCCATGGCTGCTTGAGAAATATTCCAATCAGTTTTGATACTTAGTAATCTAACTGCAACAGACAGCTCAGAGTGTGGACTTCCTTCACGTAGTGGACGACTAGCTTCCTCTAACTATTCATAAAAATATTTTGCGTCATCATTAGGAGTTTGTTCAACATTTTCATTGGGCTCACCCCCGAAGTGCATCCCAAAAGCATCCGCAACCATATTCTGAATTCTAGAATTAAGATTTGTTTTCTCCACCGACCTACTACTTTCACCAACAACCATGTTATGAAATATCCCACGATTACCATCGATCTCTCCATGATTAGTCTACACAAAGTAATTCTTTATAAACCCCTTCCTATAAAGATGAAGCTTAACTTCCTCCGATTTTTTAAACTTCATACAATCGCACCTGACACAAGGGCACCTAATTATTCCTTCACTTTGGTATGGTGGAAGTGACATTGCATGTCTAATAAAGTCATCAACCCCTTCTACAAAATCCTCCCGCAATCCCCGCCGATTAGGATAATTCCTATTGTACATCCAAGTACGATGATCCATCTATACAAATAAAACAAGAACAAATTAATTTATTCTACAATTATAAATTAATTATATATTTTTTAGTTAATTCAAGATAGTTATTTTTTCCTAATTACACTAATTTATATCCTAAAAATTCAATTCATATCCTAAAAGTTCCAATTCATATCCTAAAAGTTCAATTCATATCCTAAAAGTTCAATTCAAAAGAACAAATCCTAAAAACTAAAATTTCAATTCATATCCTACGAGTTTAAACATAAACTAACTAAACTAAAGAAATTCAACTCATACCCTAAAAGTTCAATTCACAAGAACAAATTAATTTATTCTACAATTATAAATTAATTATATCTTTTTTAGCTAATTCAAGATAATTATTTTTTTTTCTAATTGCACCAATTTATATCCTAAAAGTTCAATTCATATCCAAAAGATCCTATTCATATCCTAAAAGTTCAATTCAAAAGAACAAATCCTAAAAACTAAAATTTCAATTCATATCCTATGAGTTTAAACATAAACTAACTAAACTAAAGAAATTCAATCCATACCCTAAAAGTTCGATTTACAAGAACAAATTAATTTATTCTACAATTATAATTAATTATATCTTTTTTAGTTAATTCAAGATAATTATTTTTTCTAATTACACCTATTTATATCCTAAAAGTCCAATTCATATCCAAAAGGTCCAATTCATATCCTAAAAGTTCAATTCATATCCTAAAAGTTCAATTCACAAGAACAAATCCTAAAAACTAAAATGTCAATTCATATCTAACGAGTTTAAACATAAACTAACTAAACTAAAGAAATTCAACCCATACCCTAAAAGTTCAATTCACAAGAACAAATTAATTTATTCTACAATTATAAATTAATTATATCTTTTTTAGTTAATTCAAGATAATTATTTTTTTCTAATTACACCAATTTATATCCTAAAAGTTCAATTCATATCCATAAGGTCCAATTCATATCCTAAAAGTTCAATTCACAAGAACAAATCTTAAAAACTAAAATTTCAATTCATATCCTACGAGTTTAAACATAAACTAACTAAACTAAAGAAATTCAACCCATACCCTAAAAGTTCGATTCACAAGAACAAATCCTAAACCCTAGATTTTAACTAAACTATTCAACACAATACAAAGTTAATAATTCAATTCTAACTAAACTATTCAAGACAATACAAACTCAAAATTGAAACACTCATCAATTAAAACTAATTCATAACTAATTGACTAATTAACAAAACTAATTAGTTAATAAAACTAATTAAAACAAGACCTAAACCCTAATCCTCAATAAAATACAATGTTCAAATAATTGAAACACTAATCAATTGAAACTAATTCATAACTAATTAACAAAACCTAGAAATAATAAATAAATAGGTTGTAATTCAAACCTAGAATTTTTAGGAGGTGGAGAAGGAGAGGGGCGGCAGTGGCAGTGGCAATGGCAGCGGCGACGGTGACGGTGCGGCGACGGCGGGGGCTGGGCGGTGGCAACGCGGGGTGGGGAATGGAATTTGTGTGAGGGAAATAGAGAAGGAGAGGGGAAGGTATTGAGTGAGGGAAATAGAGAAGGAGAGGGGAAGGTAAGAGAGAAATGGGGGTTCCCCCGTTATTTCAATTCTGATTTCAGAATTACCGACCAAAGTTGATCGGTACATTAAGTGTTGACCGTTTGACCAAAAAACGACCAACTTGGTCGTTTTTTTAATTAAAAAAATTAAATTCTTTTTTCTTAATATTATAAACTATAAAAAAATATTATAAATTATAAGCATTTATTTTATTTAACTATGCAATTATTATAAATAATTATAAACTATAAGCATAATCTTTATAAATAATTATATTAACTATTTAATTTTAATAAATTATAATAGCATCTATCTAAGTAAATTTTCTAAGTTATAATTAAGTATGTGAGTAATTTCTCTCACACACACACATACACTATATTGTAATTGATGCTAATAACTTCTTTTTTCATTCGTTCATCACTAATAATGCATGACATAGATTAATTGATATATAGGTCGAGACGTTTTGATGAATCATCGATTAATATTCATCGATACATCTAAGTAAGTTATAAGTCGATGAATCAATTTACAAATAGATATATTTGATGATAAAGTATATATATACTAATTAGGATCTTCACAAGTCTATCCCTAAAAGAACCCGACCATGTGGTCCTAGCGCTTCGTGTTCTTATATATATACGGCTATACCTATACACACACACACACACTTCATTGTAATACACACACACACAAACACACTTCACTGTAATACTTTAACTATATATATAGCTTGTTATAGTATATGTTAGTGTGTATATATATAGCTTGTTAAAGTTTGACCATGTTTGACCTATTAATTTAACTCGTTTACTTAATACTAATAACTTCTTTCGTTTATTTAATTTGTGATCCATATATATATATATATATATGTCAAAGATGTTTAGTATTAATTCTTCTATTTTTCATTCATTCATCACTAATAATGCATGACATAGATTAATCGATATAGGTCGAGACGTTTTATTTTTACTATTAGTCGATATAGGTCAAACGTTTTGTTTTTAATATTCATCGATGCATCTAAGTAAGTTATAAGTCGATGAATCAATTTACAAATAGATATATTTGATGATAAATTATATATACCAATTAGGATCTTCACAAGTCTATCCTTAAAAGAACCCGACCATGTGGTCCTAGCGCTTCGTGTTCTTATATATATACGGCTATACTTTCTCTCTCTCTCTCTCTCTCTCTCTCTCTCTCTCTCTCTCTCTCTCTCTCTCTCTCTCTCTCTCTCTCTCTCTCTCTAGATATATATATATATATATATATATATATGTTTGTGTGTATATATATATAACAATATAACACACACACACTTTATTGTAATACTTTAACTATATATATAGCTTGTTATAGTATATGTTTGTGTGTGTGTATATATATATATATAACACGCTTCGTTGTACTACTTTAACTACATATATAGCATGTTGTATATAGTATATGTTAGTGTATTCATTATTTGTATTACAAAAGTGTTAACGAATTACATTTATATTATTTAGATAGTAAATATAAAAGTAATTTAAAAGTTTGACAAATGTTGACGTAATAACCGACCAACTTTGGTCGGTTATTTTGCAAAAAATAATATTTACCGACCAAAGTTGGTCGGTAAATGCTTCCCCTACATTAACCGACCAACGTTGGTCGGTAATTTTAAATATAAATTTTTAAATATTATAAAATATTTTAAATAATAAAATAATTATTAAAATTTAAAAAATTGGATCCAGATTACCGACAAACGTTGGTCGGTAATCCAAAATTTCCTTGTCTAACCAGCTGGGTCAATTCGTTGACTAATTTACCGACCAACGTTGGTCGGTATTTAGTTTTAAAAAAATATTTTAAAAAAAATCCAGTTTCCGTCCAAGCTGGACGGTTTTTGGTCGCTTTTTTTGACCGACCAACGTTGGTCGGAAATATTTGATCGGTTTTTAGTGAATTTCTAGTAGTGCCGGAAGATGCATCGGAGTCCTGATTTCAGAATCGCTACTCTGATACCATGTTAACTTGAGCTAAATCGAGTAATGGAAACAACTCACAACACACGCAAGTGCAATTCTCATTGATCAATTTTGGAAGAATCTAGAGAGAGTTGCGATGAGCTGGGTACATACTAGAGAGAAGGGCGGTTATGTTCGAGTTAATCTGATTTCCAGATTCACTGTGCTATATAACATCCCCTGCACGTGCCTAACTAACACCCTCGTTTACATACACAACTAACTACCCTAAACTTCCCTCAATTACACTTTGAGCCTTAACTCTCAATACATTATCACTACATATTACTTAAATCGGGGAAAAATAATCCATTGCTAGAACAACAGGACCTACAAAAAGTACAGTTGCACGAAAATTCTTGGCCAGACATCAAATTAACTATACACAACTTCTTATAAGTCAGATGGATATTAATTCACTTTTCTTTTTATGCATTTACAGTGAGATTAGTTTAAGAAATTACATGTCTTTAATATTATTTTTAGTTGATAAATGATAGGAAAAGGCTGTTTGATCTTTCTTATATCTGGTCGACTCTACCTCTCATCTCTATTTAAATAACAAGTGCATTATTTTTTCTCCATAAAAGTTTTCATTTTCTGTAAAACTTAAGAAAAACTAAAAAGAATTTCTCTGGAAGCATTTGGTTGGAAAATTAAAGTTTCAAACCTTAAAACATTTTTTGGAAAGAAAAAATAATCGAACTGTTTTTAAACCAAAACCAATGAATATATTCAACCCCTTTACGAGGGCAAATGAGGGTAGCTCATACTATTTTCTTTGGTCCACCGAGCTACCGACAAAAAAAAAAATTGACATGTCTGAAATATAAAATAACTTTTTAATTCTTTTTAGTACTTTACTAAACTCTTTTATTATTTTAAGGGGATTTAACAATTAATATACAATTTAAAAACGTCATTTAAAAAATTCATTTTGTTTTTTTCCGTATAGTAGTATCATTTTTAAACGTAACCTTACTTCCACGTACTCTTTTCAAGTGGCAACGACAGCTTCCATGAATTTTGTATCTTCTCCTATAGCAAGCAAGTGTGAGGGATCCAACAAGCTTTGATGTCAATATTTATTCCACACCAGTAGAAATTGTCTTTTTCCAAAGAGCTAGAGATCTAATTTTTCTATGATGATTGTATCTATTTCTGCCTGAACTCAGGTTTTGTTAACCTATCGTGTTATAAAACGAATAAAGTATGAAAGGATAATAATTAAGCAAATTGAACACATATATACTATTTTTTGGTCTCTTTCACACATGACAAGTCCAAACTCATGTGTAGAAAAAAGAAAAGAAAGAGGCAACCAATTTGGAGTGCAAATTTCATAGTGCAAGTTGTAAAGTGAGATCCAATCTTCCGATTGGTTAATTGGGGCATTCATTCCCTCTATAAAAAGAGAGCTTCAGGTCTCATTTTATACACCAATCTCATAGAAAAATATATTTGAGAGTTAGAAAGAAAGAGTGAGGTTTCATAGACAGGGTATAAGAAAATAATTTGTGAGAAAAATAGAGAGTGAGCAATATTGTAGTGAGGTAGGAATATCAAAAAAAGGTTATTTTTTTTTAGCGTTATAGTGGTCTTTGGAGTATTTTACTCGGACCTACAAAGTGTAAAATTTCTTGCTATAGTGATATCAGTTGCTCATCTCGAGGCCGTGATTTTTTCTCTTATTCAAAAGGGTTTTCCACGTAAAAATCTTGGTGTTGTTGTCACTCTTTTATTCTTGTTCATTACCGTATCTCGGTGCTACGTTATTATTCCGCTTTTATTATCGTGAATATTATTTCTGTAGAGGGATTTATTTCCAACAACCGGTATCAGAGCAAAGGTTTTGCTCGTTCACAGAAATACTATTCACTGTCGGTAGTACTATACTCGGTGAAAAATAAAAATATCCGGAATAAAGTATGAGGTAGCAAAATTTAATGGAGATAGCGGTTTCTCAACATGGCAAAGAAGGATGGCGGATCTGCTCATCCAACAAAGATTACACAAGGTACTAGATGTTGATTCCAAAAAGTCTAATACCATGAAAGCTGAGGATTGGGCTGACTTGGATGAAAAGGCTTCCAGTGCAATCAGGTTGCACTTATGAGATGATGTAGTAAATAACATCATTGATGAAGACACCGCATATAGCATTTGGACAAGGTTGGAAAGCCTATACATGTCCAAAACGCTGACAAATAAATTATACCTGAAGAAGCAGCTACACGCCCTATACATGGGTGAAGGTACGAATTTTTTTTCACATGTAAATATGTTTAACGGACGAATCACACGGCTCGCCAGCCTCAGAGTGAAAATCGAGGAAGAAGATAA
The DNA here is from genome assembly GCF_000715075.1 of Nicotiana tabacum. NCBI lineage: Eukaryota > Viridiplantae > Streptophyta > Magnoliopsida > Solanales > Solanaceae > Nicotiana > Nicotiana tabacum. The sequence continues at coordinate 76,694,111 of NC_134096.1, read as the reverse complement.
AGCCATCTTGCTATTAAACTTGTTGTCATCTTCGTATGATAATTTGGCAACAACCATCCTGCACGGTAAGACTACCATTGAGTTGAAAGACGTCACATCGGCTCTTCTACTCAATGAGAAGATGAGAAAGAAGCCTGAAAATCAAGGACATGCTCTCATCACAGAAGGTAGAGGCAGGAGTTATCAAAGGAGTTCGAGCAACTATGGTAGATCTGGAGCTCATGGGAAGTGTAAGAACCGATCCAAATCAAAAGCCAGAAATTGCTACAATTGTAATCAACCAGGTCACTTCAAAAGAGATTACCCAAATCCAAGGAAGGGCAAAGGTGAAAGCAGTGGCCAGAAGAATGACGACAACACAACCGCCATAGTGCAAAACAATGATAATGTTGTCCTCTTTATAAATGAGGAACAAGAATGCATGCACTTATCAGGTCCAGAGTCGGAATGGGTGGTTGATACATTAACATCTTACCATGCCACACCGGTAAGAGAAATTTTTTGTAGATATGTAGCAGGTGATTTTGGAACTGTAAGAATGGGTAACACGAGTTACTCAAAGATTGCGGGGATCGGTGACATTTGTATCAAGACAAATGTCGGATGCACATTGGTTCTAAAAGTCGTGCGACATGTACCTGATTTACGGATGAACTTGATCTCTAGAATTACTTTAGATCGAGATGGATACGAGAACTATTTTACAAATCAAAAATGAAGACTCGCAAAGGGATCATTGGTGATTGCAATGGGAGTTGCTCGTGGCACGTTGTACAGGACAAATACAGAAATATGCCGAGGTGAATTGAACGCGGCACAAGATGAGATTTCTGCATATTTGTGGCACAAAAGAATGGATCATATAAGCGAGAAGGGATTGCAGATTCTTGCCAAGAAATCACTCATTTCTTATCCCAAATGTACAACGGTAAAACCTTGTGACTACTGTTTATTTGGTAAGCAGCATAGAGTCTCATTTTAGACATCATCTGAAAGAAAATTGAATATACTTGATTTGGTATATTCTGATGTTTGTGGTTCAATGGAAATTAAATCGATGGGCGGTAATAAATAATTTGTTACTTTTATTGATGATGCTTCACGAAAATTATGGGTTTATATTTTAAAAACCAAAGATCGGGTATTTCAAGTTTTCCAGAAGATTCATGCTCTGGTGGAAAGGAAGACATGCCAAAAGCTAAAGCGTCTCCTAAGTGACAATAGAGGTGAGTACACTTCAAGGGAATTTGAAGAATATTGTTCGAGCCATGGGATCAGACATGAAAAGAGAGTTCCTGGAACCCCACAACATAATGGCGTAGCCGAAGGGATGAACCATACCATTGTGGAGAAAGTGAGAAGCATGCTCAGAATGGCTAAACTGCCTAAGTCATTCTAGGGTGAAGCAGTTGAGACCGCCTGTTACTTGATCAATAGGAGTCCATCAATTCCGTTGGCGTTTGACATCCCAGAGAGAGTTTGAACCAACAAGGAGGTGTCCTACTCGCATATGAAGGTGTTTGGTTACAGAGCTTTTGCACATGTACCAAAGGAGAAGAGAACAAAGCTGGATGATAAATCTGTTCCGTGCATATTCACCGGATATGGAGATGAAGAGTTCGGGTATAGATTGTGGGATCCCATAAAGAAGAAGATTATTAGAAGCAGAGATGTAATCTTCCGAGAAAGTGAAGTTGGAGCTGTAGATGATCAATCAGAGAAGACAAATAATGGTATAATCCCTAACCTTGTTACCATTCCTTCTTCTTCTAACTATCCCACAAGTACAAAAAGTACGATCGACGAGGTTACCGAGCAAGGGGAGCAACCTGGTGAGGTTATTGAGCAGTGGGAGCAACTTGATGATGGTGTCGAACAAGTGGAGTACCCCACTCAGGAAGTAGAACAACCTCAACCTCTGAGGAGATCAGAGAGGCCAAGGATAGAGTCATGTAGGTACCCTTCCACGGAGTATGTCCTCATCAGTGATGAAGGGGAGCCAGAAAGTCTTAAGGAGGTATTGTCCCATCCAAAAAAGAACCAGTGGATGAAAGCCATGCAAGAAGAGATGGAATCTCTACAGAACAATGGCACGTACAAGCTCGTTGAACTTCCAAAAGGTAAAAGACCACTCAAATGCAAATTGGTCTTTAAACTCAAGAAAGATGGAAATGGCAAGCTGGTTAGATACAAAGCTCGATTGATGGTAAAAGGCTTCGAGCAGAAGAAAGGTATTGATTTTGACAAAATTTTCTCACATGTTGTTAAAATGACTTCTATTCGAACAATCTTAAGTTTAGCAGCTAGCCTAGATCTTGAAGTGGAACAATTGGACATGAAAACTGCATTTTTTCACGGAGAATTGGAAGAGGAGATCTATATGGAGAAGCCAGAAGGATTTAAAGTAGTTGAAAGGAAACACATGGTGTACAAATTGAATAAGAGTCTTTATGGGTTGAAGCAGGAACCAAGGCTGTGGTATAAAAAGTTTGACTCATTCAGGAAAAGTCAAACCTACACAAGGACATATTCTAATCCGTGTGTATACTTCAAAAGATTTTCTGACAATAATTTTATTATTTTGTTATTGTATGTGGATGACATGTTAATCGTAGAAAAAAATAAGGGGTTGATCGCAAAGTTAAAGGGAGATTTGTATAAGTCATTTGATATGAAGGACTTGGGCCCAGCACAACAAATTCTGGGTATGAAGATAGTTCGAGAGAGAACAAGCAGAAAGTTGTGGTTGTCTCAGGAGAAATACATTGAACATGTACTGGAACGCTTCAACATGAAGAATGCTAAGCCAATTAGCACACCTCTTGCTAGTCATCTGAAGTTAAGCAAGAAGATGTGTCCTACAACAATGGAGGAAAAGGAAAGCATGACCAAAATTCCTTATTCCTCTGCCGTCGAAAGTTTGATGTATTCAATGGTATGCATTAGACCTGATATTACTCACGCAGTTGGTGTTGTCAGTAGGTTTCTTGAAAATCCTGGAAAAGAACACTGGAAAGCAGTCAAGTGGATACTCAGGTACCTGAGAGGTACCACGGGAGATTATTTAAGCTTTGGAGGATCTAATTCAATCTTGAAGGGCTATACAGATGCTGATATGACAGGTGACATTGATAACAGAAAATCCACTACTGGATATTTGTTTATATTTTCAAGGGGAGTTATATCATGGCAGTCAAGGTTGCAGAAGTGTGCCGCACTCTCTACAATCGAAGCGGAGTATATTGCCGCTACTGAAGCTGGCAAGGAGATGATATAGTTGAAACGGTTCCTTCAAGAGCTTGGATTGCATCAGAAAAAGTATGCCGTCTATTGTGACAGTCAAAGTGCAATAGACCTTAGCAAGAACTCCATGTACTATGCAAGAACCAAACACATCGACGTGAGATATCACTGGATTCGAGAAATGGGAGAGATTGAATCTATAAAAGTCTTGAAGATTTCTACAAGTGAGAATCCAACAGATATGCTGACCAAGGTGGTACCAACTACCAAGAGACAAGTTCGAACTCTGAAAAGAACTTATTGGCATGCACTCAAGCTAGAAGTCTTGTGTTACCTCCTTCAGGTGAATGGGTCTGGAGGGGAAGATTGATGGGGTCCAAACCTATGTGTAGAAAAAAGAAAAGAAAGGGAATCTAATGATGGCAAGAGCAAGTCTTAGAGTTGGCAACCAATTTGCACTGCAAATTGCATAGTGTAAGTTGTAAAGTGAGATCCAATCTTTCGATTGATTAATTGGGGCAGTCATCCCCTCTATAGAAGGAAAGCATCAGCTCTCATTTTATACACCAATCTCAGAAAAAATATATTTGAGAGTTAGAAAGAAAGAGTGAGGTTTCACAGACATGGTATAAGAAAATAGTGTGTGAGAAAAATAGAGTGAGAGATATTGTAGTGAGGTGGGAATATCAAAAGAGCGTTATTTTTTTTGAGCGTTGTAGTAGTCTTTGGAGTATTTTACTCTGACCTACAAAGTGTAAAATTCCTTGCTATAGTGATATCAGTTGCTCATCTCGGGGCCGTGGTTTTTTCTCTTATTCAAAGGGTTTTCACGTAAAAATCTTGGTGTCATTGTCACTCTTTTATTCTTGTTAATTACCGTATCTCGGTGCTACATTATTATTCCGCTTTTATTATCGTGAATATTATTTCTGTAGGGGGATTTATTCCCAACAACACAAAGACACAAAATAATGGTTATTGATCTTTCTTATATCTGGTCGACTCTACCTCTCATCTCTATTTAAATAACAAGTGCATTATTTTTTCTCCATAAAAGTTTTCATTTTCTGTAAAACTGAAGAAAAACTAAAAGAATTTCTCTGGAAGCATTTGGTTGGAAAATTAAAGTTTCAAACCTTAAAACATTTTTTGGAAAGAAAAAAAAATCGAACTGTTTTTAAACCAAAACCAATGAATATATTCAACCCCTTTGCGAGGGCAAATGAGGGTAGCTCATACTATTTTCTTTGGTCCACCGAGCTACCGACAAAAAATAAATTGACATGTCTAAAATATAAAATAACTTTTTAATTCTTTTTAGTACTTTACTAAACTCTTTTATTATTTTAATGGGATTTAACAATTAATATACAATTTAAAAACGTCATTTAAAAAAATCATTTTGTTTTGTTCCGTATAGTAGAATCATTTTTAAACGTAACCTTATTTCCTATCATGACACTTGATAGGAAAATGTGGAGGTCGAGTATTAGGGTTGTAGGTTATGAGGTAATTGAGTTGTGCCTTACTTCGTAACATGGTGGTACTAGCCATGTAGGGTTTTTGTCTAAGATAACTAGTGGGAATGTTGTGGCTTGCTAGTTCGCTTTTCAGTGCAGGTCCTATTTACTAGCTATCGCCTTTGCTTTACATCTTTCTTCTAGATTTCATGGTGTTCCTATTTTTCTTATGACTGTTGTGGTGATACTAATATTTACTAATATTGTCTCCCTTTCTTTGCATCTTTCTTCTGGATTTCATGGTATTCCTATTTATCCTATGATTGTTGTTGTGATACTAATATTGTCTCCCTTTTTGCCCTTTGTCTTTTTTTTTTTTTTAGCCGAGGCTCTTTCGGAAACAGCCTCTTTACTCCTTCGGGGTAGGGGTAAGGTCTGCGTATACACTACCCTCCCCATACCCCATTAGTAAAATTTTACTGGGTTGTTGTTGTTGTTACTTCCACGTACTCTTTTCAAGTGGCAACGACAGCTTCCATGAATTTTGTATCTTCTCCTATAGCAAGCAAGTGTGAGGGATCCAACAAGCTTTGATGTCACTATTTATTCCACACCAGTAGAAATTGTCTTTTTGCAAAGAGCTAGAGATCTAATTTTTCTATGATGATTGTATCTATTTCTGCCTGAACTCAGGTTTTGTTAACCTATCGTGTTATAAAACGAATAAAGTATGAAAGGATAACAATTAAGCAAATTGGACACATATATACTATTTTTTGGTTTCTTTCACATAAAGACACAAAATGATGGCTATTGATCTTTGTGTTACTATTAGGTTAAGTGTTAATCATTCCCAGGTGAAAAGTAGGGAAAAAAGTTATTATTATAAGGTGTTTGAATAGGAGTACTTTTTATGGTGTGAGACTTTTGGGTAAAAATAGTACGAACTAGCCAGTTTTCGGACTGATAATTCAAATATAGCCAGCGTTTGTAAAGTTATTGAAAAATAGTCACTATTTTGCTCCAACACGGACCGGTCTAGCATAATATACTGGAGATTGGTGCACCTGTGTATGAACTTCCAGCATATTATGCTGGAACTCCAACACGCGAAAAATTACAGCATAATATATTAAAGATTGGAGCACATGTATATGAACTTCCAGTATATTATGCTGGACAGGTATATTATACTGGAACTCTAGCATATTATACTGGAGTTCCAGTATAATATATCGGAACTCCAGTATAATATACTAGAACTCCAGTATATTATGCTGGAATATTTTCCGAATTTTGAATAGTGTTTTCGTTCAAATTTATCTTTACATGAAAAGTGGCTAAATTTCGATTACTTTTGAAACCGTGGCTATTTTTCAATTATCACTTGTAAATATGGCTATTTTTGAATTTTTTCCGACTTTTGGCAAAAAACTGTGCAAACAACATGACAAAATATCTTTGGGCCAGCCCAACAATTACTCGGTGTGCTTTACAACCGTGTCACAAATTTAGCCCAACAATTGAGTGTGTTTTAATTGTCAGAAGAATTAACCCAAATAGCCGTTCATTCAATCGCTTAAATAAAAAATAGTCGATGGGGGTATATATATATATATATATATATATATATATATATATTATGTGTGTGTGTGTCAATTATTAATATATAATTTATGTATATGGCTAAAAAGTAAACAGTAAATATGATCGGCTATTTATGTAAAGATAGAATAACTGTGCATAATCAATGTATAATCTATGTATATCGGTTAGAAAAAAATAAATTGTGAATCTGACTGGCTATTCGTGTAAAAATGCCCTTAATTGCAACTGTATCATAAAGAGAAAGTGTACCGTATTCACTGCAAGGACTAAGAAGATCAGAAAGAAAATTGAAAATTCTATATAGCCCAAAAATAATAGCCTGTGAATATTTTTATATATATATATTATGCAGTATATATTATTTGTATTTGGCCGACCAAAAATGTGTTAAAATCTCTAGAAAATTAACTTATTTCCACAGCAACTAGTCCTCTCGCCACGTCCAAAGTCATTGTCGTACACATCGCACTGATGGTGTCTGGTGGTATTAAATGCATTAAGGAATCGTTTGATTGGAGGACAAATTATTCTGAGATTATAATATAAAAAAATAGTAACAAGATTATTTAGCGTAATATAGAGAGATTTTTGGTTTAATGGACTAAAAACTCAGATATATAACATATGTTTGGTGAATACTAGATAATTTGAAATACATTTTTATTTTCAATCTTAAAATTGAATTTTTTAAAGGGAAAGAGCCTTGAAAAATGACATATTTACAATTGTAGTGTTTTATCTCGGAATAAATAATCCCGAGATAAATTAAAAACAAAATTGCAATATAAATTAATTGTGAGATTGTTAATCCCGGATTCAAAAATTCAACCATACGCAAGATAAAATAATTCTGCATAATCCCAAGTTTATTATCTCTTAGTCCACTAACCAAACGACTCCTTAAGTTACATACGGGTGTATAAGAAAGTCATTTTTTTTTTCTTTTACTAAAAGATCACTTTATTATTGCTACTCCATACAAAAAGTTACCTTAGGCAAAAGCAACATTTAATCACATAAAAATATATAAAACCAACCCAGAGACGGCCGAACCCAAAGGCAAGTAAGGCAAGGGCTTTAGGCCCCATACATTTGAAGGCCCCACTTTTTAGTAGTTTTAGGTTTATGTATTTATTTTCCTTTTAAAAAATTTAAGTATATAATGTGAACAGCTATAAATTTGCTGTGGAAAAGGAAAATAAAAGTTTACTTTTACCGTTATTGCATATTGGGGATATGAATCGTTACAACTACAAAGTTGAAACCTTCTTGTCTTCTTCTTTTCTACGGTAACTTCTTAAAAGCTTTATGATAATTCTTACTCCTTCCTGTCAAAAGAACTACAAGACTCTTGTGATCCTTCTTTGTGGGATAAAATACAAAGTTGGTAAGTACGAAATTTTTTTCAATGATAAATATTTTCTTTCTGTCCAAGCATTTCTTTCTCTACATCATGTACTTGGGACTGATTTTCTACAAGAATGATTTTACAAGTTTTCAAGCACAAAAGTATTAAAATGTTATTTGGGATCAACCTATCAATTGAATCAAGTTCTATTGTTTTAACCTTTGGCCATTTTTTAAATCTAAAATCTGTCATTTTTTATATTTTACTTTATAGATATACTATAACGATCCGGCCGGTCATTTTGAGAGTAATAGCCCTGATCCCCTATTAACTGCTTTCCCCAAATGTTTTTCTGCTATTGTGACTTGCCGGGATGATTGGTTTTGAGTTTCGGAGTGTTTTGGGACACTTAGTCCCCAAATGAGAGCTTAAGCCTTAAGATTTGGACCGTAGTCGGAACTGTGTGAAGACGGATCCGGAATGGAATTCCGTCAACCCCGTTAGCTCCGTTGAGTGATTTTGGGGTTAGGAGCGCGTCTGGAATGTGTTTTGGAAGTCTGTAACAGATTTAGGCTTGAATTGGCGGAAACTGTAGGTTCGTAATGTTGATTATGACTTGTGCGCAAAATTCGAGGTCAATCGGACGTGATTTGATAGGTTTCGACATCGGTTGTAGAATTTTGAAGTTTCAAGTTCTTTAAAATTGAATTGGAGGGTGATTCGTGATTTTTACATTGTTTGATGGGATTTGAGAGCTCGACTAAGTTCGTAAGGTGTTTTAAGATTGGTTGGTATATTTGGTTGAGGTCCCGGGGGCCTCGGGTATGTTTCGGGTGCTTAACGGGTGAAAACATGGACTTAGAGGAATTTCTGAACTTTGCTGGTTCTAGTGTTTTCGCACCTGCGGAAAAGAGACCGCATGTGCGCGAGCCGCACATGCGGAGATGGAAGCGCAGATGCGAGAAATCGAGAGTTGTCCTGGGGTCGCAGGTGCGATGAAGTTTCCGCATCTGCGATGCCCGCAATTGTGCAAGGACGTTCGCAAATGCACAAGATGTGCAGAAGCGGAAGGGATTTCGCAGGCGCGAGTGCGCAGATGCGGCCCTTTCGTCGCAGATGCGAAGGCAGAGGAGGTAAGTGAGTTGCGCAGATGCACACGTTTTTCCGCATAAGCGCACCTGCAGGTGTGAGCTCAGGTTCCGCAGGTGCGTAAATACCTAGGCAGTGATTAAAACCGAAGGGCTTCGCGATTTTTATCATTTTTGGCTTTGCAAACTCGGGTTAGGGCGATTTTTGAGAGCATTTTCGAGGCATTTCTTAAGGTAAGTTCCTTGTACTTATTTTTGGTCAATAATCTTGCCTTGCCATGTATTTTTTCACCTAGTTAATGTGTATTTAAGGTGAAAATTTGAAGTTGGAGACTAGGGATTTAGGAGTTTGAATTGTGGATTTGGAGGACCATTTTGTGTCGGATTTTAGTAAATTTGATATGGTTAGACTCGTGAGTGAATGAGCTTTCTAGTTTCATAAATTTTGTCGGGTTTTGAGACGTGGGCCCCGGGGGCCAGGTTTGAGCCAATTTCGAGTTTTTGGCCTAATTTTTGTAGTTTTCTTGTGGGATACATTCCATTAGAACGTATTGATGTTATTGTACTGTTTTGAATAGATTCGGGCCATTTGGAGTCGGATACTCGTGGCAAGAGCGTGATATCAAGTTGATTTGAGTGGTTCGAGGTAAGTGGCTTGCCTAACCCTGTGTTGGGGACTTCCCCCTTAGGATATCTTGATATTATTTGGTGTGTGGGCGCCGTGTACGTGAGGTGACGAGTACGTACACGGGCTATTATTACAAAAAAAATCCTGTTTTTTCCTTTCTAAATCATAAATTATTTTTTTTCTTATTAAATTGCACTAATACGTTTAATTGTGAAACTTAGACTAGAAAAGCATGCTTACGTGTTTTAACTGCCTAATTGACATTTTGTGCGTCATGTTTAGTTAAGTCCTTATTTGCCTTATCTGTGTCCGGTATAAACTGTATAACTCGATGCCATACCTGCCATTTCATCTTGCATTGTATATTTAAATTGGGACTACGGACGTATTTCGGGAGATCCCCGTATACTGCATATTTAAATTGGGACTACGGACGTATTCCGGGAGATCCCCTTGTACTGCATATTTAAATTGGGACTACAGACGTATTCCGGGAGATCCCCATGTACTGCATATTTAAATTGGGACTAAGGACGTATTCCGAGAGATCCCCCAGTACTGCATATTTACTTTGGGACTACGGACATATTCCGGGAGATCCCCCATGTACTGCATATTCATTTGATACTACGGGACGATATCCCGAGAGATTTTCCACTGTGTTTACCTTGTTCTGAGCCGAGGGCTCCCTTTTTAACTGTGTTATCGTAAATTTTACTTATATCTTTTACTGTTTAAATTACTATATTTACTCCGGTAGGGCCTTAACCTGACCTCGTCACGACTTGACCGAGGTTAGGCTTGGCACTTGCTATGTACCATTGTGGTGTACTCATGCCCTTTCTTGCACATGTTTTCGTGTGCAGATCCAGGTACGAGCTATCAGCCTTGGGATTAGCGCGTGCTGCTGATTCTAGGAGATTTCAAGGTATTTCTGCTTGTGTTCGCAGATCTTCGGAGTCCCCTTCTACTCCCTCGTCTAGAGATTTTCTTTATTATCTTCAGACTTTTGTATAGAGCTATATAGATTATAGTAGCTTGTGACTTAGCGATATTCCGGGTCTTGGGAAATTATTTTGTATATGCCGAGTGGTACTACTCTTGGCTATTTATAATATGTTATTTATCTTTAAAATGTTGTGTTTCTTCATATTTTTTGCAACATTAGGCTTACCTAGTCGTAAAGACTAGGTGCCATCACGACACCTTATGGAGGGATAATTTGGGATCGTGACAAGTTGGTATCAGAGCACTAGGTTCGTAGGAGTCGCGAGTCACAAGCCGGTTTATTAGAGTCTCGCGGATCGGTGCGGAGATATCCGTACTTATCTTCGGGAGGCTATGTAACTGTTAAGAACAATCATATTTCTTTGATTTCCTTGTCTTGTGAGTTATTGACACCAAACATTCTAAGATTATATTCTATTATTTCTCACATAAGGTGAGGACCCGCAATTGGAGGACTGACGATCAGGCACCCGAGACCCCTACCAGAGCCACCAGAGGCCGGGGTCGGGGTAGAGGACGACCATGCGGTGCAGCCCGAGAACCTGCAAGAGCTGCGTCAGAGGAGCCCCCAGCAGCTCCAGCTGGAGGGCCAGAGATCCCTATTGCTACTCCATCCCTCGAGGAGACTTTAGCTCAGTTCTTGAGCATGTTCAGCACTCTGGCTCAGGCTGGATTATTTCCGATAGCTCCCGCTACATCTCAGGACCGGGGGAGGGGCGTAGACTCCCGCACCCCTAAGCAGATGGTCCAGGTTGATCAGGCCCCAGAGTATATTCCTATGCCCCCAGTGGCTCCGGTTCAGCATGAGATCAGGGTAGCTGCTTCTAAGGCAGAGCAGCTTAGACTTGAGAGGTACAAGAAGTACCACCCACCTACTTTCAGCGGACTAGCTTCAGATGATGCTCTTGATTTTCTTGAAGAGTATCATCGTATTCTCCGTACTATGGGCATTGTGGAGACGAGTGGGGTTTCTTTCACCGCTTTCCAGCTGAGGGGAGCAGCATATCAGTGGTGGCGTGCCTATGAGCTCAGTAGTCCGGACGAGGCAGCCTCACTCACTTGGACTCACTTTTCAGAGATGTTCTTGCATGAGTATGTTCCTCAGAGACTCAGGGATGCTTGGCGAGCAGAGTTCGAGCAGTTGCGTCAGGGTTCTATGACTGTGTCGGAGTATGCAGTCTGTTTCAGTAGGTTAGCTTACCATGCACTGGCTCTGGTTGCTACAGTCAGAGAGAGGGTTCGTCGCTTCATTGAGGGACTCCACCCCAGTATTCGGACCAGTATGGCTAGGGAGTTAGAGATGGACATCACTTATCAGCAGGTGGTGAGCATTGCCAGGAGAGTGGAGGGCATGTTCGCCCGGGACCGAGAGGAGAGAGAGGCCAAGAGGTCTCGAGAGACTGGTCATTATTCAGGAGCTCGTGCACCAGTAGCACGCTATGGTAGGGGTTTTGTGAGTCGCCCTGTTCATTCAGCTCTTCCAGCAGCCAGCGGTGTCCCAGCTCCTCTTAGACCTCAAGAGCCCTATTATGTACCACCAGTATCCAGTATGCCTCCTACTCGAGGTGATATTACCGGCCAGTCCAGCAGGCCAGGTCCGAGTCAGTCTCAGCCGCCGCGTCCTCTAAGAGGTTGTTTTTAGTATGGTGACACTAGTCACCTGGTTAGAGATTGCCCCAGAGCCAGGAGGGGTGCACCTCCACAGACTTATCAGCCTCCACATGCTCCACCGGGTCCTCCGACCATTCTTCCAGCACCAGCTGCTACCCCACCTCCTCAGCCAGCTCAAGGTGGAGGTCGGGGAGGTCGAGGTCTCCCTAGAGGGGGAGGCCATGCCAGGTACTATGCCTTTCCAGCCCGTTCAGAGGCCGTTGCTTCAGATTCAGTTATCACAGGTATCGTCCCCGTATGTCATAGGGATGCATCGGTATTATTTGACCCAGGCTCTACGTATTCATATGTGTCTTCTTATTTTGCTCCATGTTTGGGGACATCTCGGGATTCTTTGAGTTCCTCTGTTCATGTATCTACTCCCGTGGGAGATTCTCTCATTGTGGACCGCGTATATCAGTCGTGTTTGATTACTCTTAGTGGTTTTGAGACCAGAGCCGATTTGTTATTTCTCAGTATGGTAGATTTTGATGTTATCTTGGGCATGGACTGGTTGTCGCCCCATTATGCTATTCTTGATTGTCACGCTAAGACCGTACGCTGGGTATGCCAGGTTTGCTGAGATTAAAGTGGATAGGTACCTTAGAGTATACTCCCCGCATGGTCATTTCATTTCTTAAGGCTCAGCGAATGGTTGAGAAGGGGTGTGATGCGTATTTGGCCTATGTGAGAGATGTCAGTATTGATACCCCTACAGTCGAGTCAGTTCCAGTAGTGAGGGACTTTCCGGATGTGTTTCCAGCTGATCTTCCGGGTATGCCGCCCGATAGAGATATTGATTTTGGCATTGATTTGTTGCCGGGCACTCAGCCCATCTCTATTCCTCCATATCGTATGGCTCCTCCTGAATTAAAGGAGTTGAAGGAGCAGTTGCAGGAGTTGCTTGATAAGGGCTTCATCAGGCCCAGTGTATCACCTTGGGGTGCTTCGGTCTTATTTGTGAAGAAGAAGGATGGTTCTATGCGTATGTGTATTGATTATCGGCAGTTGAACAAGGTTACAATGAAGAACAGGTATCCTTTGCCTCGCATTGATGACTTATTTGATCAGTTACAGGGTGCCAGGGTGTTTTCCAAGATTGACTTGCATTCTGGCTATCATTAGTTGAAGATTCGGGAGCCGGATATCCCGAAGACTACTTTCAGGACCAGATATGGTCACTATGAGTTTCTTGTCATGTCATTTGGGCTGACCAACGCCCCAGCAGCCTTTATGCATTTGATCCATAGTGTATTCCTGCCTTATCTTGATTCCTTCATCATTGTGTTTATTGACGACATCCTGGTATATTCCCGGTCTCGGGAAGATCATGAGCAGCACCTGAGGACCGTGCTTCAGACTTTGAGGGAGAAGAGGTTGTATGCAAAATTTTCTAAGTGCGAATTCTAGCTTGATTCAGTGGCATTCTTGGGCTACATAGTGTCTTGTGATGGGATCAAGGTAGATCCGAAGAAGGTGGAGGCAGTGCAGAGTTGGCCTAGACCGTCATCAGCTACGGAGATCCGCAGTTTCCTTGGTTTGGCGGGGTATTACCGTCGCTTTGTGGAGGGATTTTCATCCATTGTAGCACCTATGACCAGGATGACCCAGAAAGGTGCTCCGTTCAGGTGGACCGAGGAGTGTGAGCAGAGCTTTCAGAAGCTCAAGACAGCTTTGACTACAGCCCCAGTATTAGTATTGCCTACAGGTTCAGGGTCATACACTGTCTATTGTGATGCCTCGAGGATTTGCCTTGGAGAGATATTGATGCAGGAAGGTAGGGTGATTGCCCACGCATCTAGACAGTTGAAGGTGCATGAGAAGAACTATCCAGTTCATGATCTCGAGTTAGCAGCTATTGTTCACGCCCTGAAGATCTGGCATCATTATTTGTACGGTGTTCCCTGTGAGATTTACACTAATCACTGGAGTTTGCAGTACTTGTCCAGGCAGAAGGACCTTAATTTGCGTCAGCGAAGGTGGTTGGAGCTACTTAAAGACTATGACATCACTATATTATACCACCCGGGGAAGGGCAATGTAGTGGCCGACGCCCTGAGTCGCCGGGCAAAGAGTTTGGGGAGTTTGGCATATCTTCCGGTAGCTGAGAGGCCCTTAACCTTGGATGTTTAGGCCTTAGCCAACCAGTTTGTGAGATTGGATATTTCAAAGCCTAGCCGGGTATTAGCTTGTGTGGTTGCTCGGTCTTCTCTTTATGACTGTATCAGGGAACGCCAGTATGATGATCCTCATTTTCTAGTTCTTCAAGACAGGGTTCGGCGAGGTGATGCCAGAGATGTGACTATTGGTGATGATGGTGTGATGAGGATGCAGGGCCGGATCTTTGTGCCCAATGTAGATGGGCTTCGGGAGTTGATTCTTGAGGAGGCCCATAGCTCGTGGTACTACATTCATCCGGGTGCCGCGAAGATGTACCAGGACTTAAGGCAGCACTATTGGTGGAGAAGAATAAAAAATGATATAGTTGGGTTTGTGGACAAGTGTCTCAACTATCAGCAAGTCAAATATGAGCACCAGAGGCCGGGTGGATTACTTCAGAGGTTAGAGATCCCAGAGTGGAAGTGGGAGCGGATCACCATGGACTTTGTAGTTGGACTTCCAAGGACTTTGAGAAAGTTTGATGCTATTTGGGTGATCGTGGATCGGCTGACCAAGTCAGCCCATTTCATTCTGGTGCTGACTACATACTCTTCGGAGAGGTTGGCTGAGATTTATATCAAAGAGATTGTTCGCCTTCATGGTATTCTAGTATCCATCATTTCAGACAGAGGTACACAGTTCACATCACGGTTTTGGAGAGCCGTACAACAGGAGTTGGGTACTAGGGTGGAGTTGAGGACAGCCTTTCACCCTCAGACGGATGGGCAGTCCGAGCGCATAATTCAGATTCTTGAGGATATGCTCCGTGCCTGTGTGATGGAGTTTGGAGGGTCATGGGACCGATACTTGCCACTTGCAGAGTTCGCTTACAACAACAGTTACCAGTCCAGCATTCAGATGGCACAGTATGAGACTTTGTATGGTAAGCGATGTCGGTCCCCAGTGGGATGGTTTGAGCCGGGCGAGGCCCGATTGTTGGGTACAGATTTGGTCCAGGATGCCCTGGTTAAGGTGAAGGTGATTCAGGAGAGACATCGCATGGCCTAGTCCAGGCAGAAGAGTTATGGAGACCGTAAGGTTCGTGATTTGGCATTTATGGTTGGTGAGCGGGTCTTGCTTCGGGTATCGCCTATGAAGGGTGTCATGAGGTTTGGGAAGAAGGGCAAGCTGAGCCCGAGGTTCATTGGTCCTTTTGAGATATTATGGCGAGTTGGGGAGGTTGCTTATGAGCTTGCCTTGCCTCCCAGCCTAGCAGGAGTTCACCCGGTATTCCACGTGTCTATGCTCTGGAAGTATCACGGTGATCCGACTCATGTATTGGATTTCAGCTCTGTCCAGTTGGACAAAGATCTATCTGATGTTGAGGAGCCAGTAGCCATTTTGGACAGGCAGGTCAGAAAGCTCAGGTCAAAGAATATTGCTTCAGTAAAGGTCCAGTGGAGGGGTTAGCCGGTTGAGGAGGCGACTTGGGAGAGCGAGCAGGATATGCGCAGCCAGTACCCTCATCTTTTCACAGTTTCAGGTATGTCTTTATACTCATTCGAGGACGAATGATTATTTTAAGAGGGGGAGGATGTAACGACCCGACCGGTCATTTTGAGAGTAATATCCCCGATCCCCTATTAACTTCTTTCCCCAAATATTTTTCTACTATTGTGACTTGCCGGGATGATTGGTTTTGAGTTTCGGA
Source organism: Nicotiana tabacum (assembly GCF_000715075.1). Taxonomy (NCBI): domain Eukaryota; kingdom Viridiplantae; phylum Streptophyta; class Magnoliopsida; order Solanales; family Solanaceae; genus Nicotiana; species Nicotiana tabacum. The sequence continues at coordinate 76,678,267 of NC_134096.1, read as the reverse complement.
GTATTTTGGGACACTTAGTCCCCAAATGAGAGCTTAAGCCTTAGGATTTAGACTATAGTCGGAACTGTATGAAGACGGATCCGTAATGGAATTCCGTCAACTCCGTTAGCTCCGTTGAGTGATTTTGGAGTTAGAAGCGCATCTGGAATGTGTTTTGGGGGTCTGTAGCAGATTTAGACTTGAATTGGCGGAAGCTAGTTTTTCGGCGATTTCGGCCGATAGTGGAAATTTTGATATCGAGCTCGGAATGAAATTTCGAAAGTGGATGTAGGTTCGTAATGTTGATTATGACTTGTGCGCAAAATTTGAGGTCAATCGGACGTGATTTGATAGATTTCGACATCGGTTGTAGAATTTTGAAGTTTCAAGTTCTTTAAAATTGAATTGGAGGGTGATTCATGATTTTTGCATTATTTGATAGGATTTGAGAGCTCGACTAAGTTCGTAAGGTATTTTAGGATTGGTTGGTATATTTGGTTGAGGTCCAGAGGGCCTCGGGTGTATTTCGGATGCTTAACGGGTGAAAACTTGGACTTAGTGGAATTTCTGAACTTTGCTGGTTCTGGTGTTTTCGCACCTACAGAAAAGAGACCGCAGGTGCGCGAGCCGCACATGCGGAGATGGAAGCGCAGATGTGAGAAATCGAGAGTTGTCCTGGGGTCGCAGGTGCGAGGAAGTTTCCGCATCTGCGATGCGCGCAATTGCGCAAGGATGTTCGCAAATGCGCAAGATGCGCAGAAGCGGAATGGACTCCGCAGGCGCGAGTGCGCAGATGCGGCCCTTTCGTCACATATGTGAAGGCAGAGGGGGTAAGTGAGTTGCGCAGATGCACACATTTTTCCGCATAAGTGCACCCGCAGGTGCGAGCCCAGGTTCCGCAGGTGCGAAAATACCTGGGCAGTGATTAAAACCGAAGGGCTTCGCGATTTTTATCATTTTTGGCTTTGCAAACTCGGGTTAGGGCGATTTGTGAGAGCATTTTCGAGGCATTTCTTGAGGTAAGTTCCTTGTGCTTATTTTTGGTCAATAATCTTTCCTTGCCATGTATTTTCCCACCTAGTTAATGTGTATTTAAGGTGGAAATTTGAAGTTGGAGACTAGGGATTTGGGAGTTTGAATTGTGGATTTGGAGGACCATTTGGTGTCGGATTTTAGTAAAGTTGATATGGTTAGACTCGTGAGTGAATGAGCTTTCTAGTTTCTTGAATTTTGTCGGATTTTGAGACGTAGGCCCCGGGGACCGGGTTTGAGCCAATTTTGGGTTTTTGGCCTATTTTTTATAGTTTTCTTGTGGGATACATTCCATTAGCGCGTATTGATGTTATTGTAATGTTTTGAATAGATTCGGGCCATTTGGAGTTGGATACTCGTGGCAAGAGCGTGATATCAAGTTGATTTGAGCCGTTCGAGGTAAGTGGCTTGCCTAACCCTGTGTTGGAGACTTCCCCCTTAGGATATCTTGATATTATTTGGTATGTGGGCGCCGTGTACGTGAGGTGACGAGTACGTACACGGGCTATTATTACAAAAAAAAATCCCGTTTTTCCTTTCTAAATCATAAATTATTATTTTTTTCTTATTAAATTGCACTAATACGTTTAATTGTGAAACTTAGACTAGAGAAGCATGCTTACGTATTTTAACTACCTAATTGACATTCTGTGCGTCATGTTTAGTTAAGTCCTTATTTGCCTTATCTGTGTCTGGTATAAACTGTATAACTCGATGCCATACCTGCCATTTCATCTTGCATTGCATATTTAAATTGGAACTACGGACGTATTCCGGGAGATCCCTCTGTACTGCATATTAAAATTGGGATTACGGACGTATTCCGGAAGATCCCCATGTACTGCATATTTAAATTGGTACTACGGACGTATTCCGGGAGATGCCCCAGCACTGCATATTTACTTTGGGACTACGGACGTATTCCAGGAGATCTCCCATGTACTGCATATTCATTTGATACTACGGGACGATATCCCGAGAGATTTTCCACTGTGTTTACTTTTTTCTGAGCCGAGGGCTCCCTTTTTAACTGTATTATCGTAAATTTTACTTATATCTTTTACTGTTTAAATTACTATATTTACTTCGATAGGGCCTTAACCTGACCTCGTCACTACTTGACTGAGGCTAGGCTTGACACTTACTGGGTACTATTGTGTTGTACTCATGCCCTTTCCTATACATGTTTTTCGTGTGCAGATCCAGGTACGAGCTATCAGCCTTGGGATTAGCGCGTGCTGCTAATTCTAGGAGACTTCAAGATATTTCTGCTTGCGTCCGCAGATCTTCGGAGTCCCCTTCTACTCCCTCGTCTAGAGATTTTCTTTATTATCTTCAGACTTTTGTATAGAGCTACATAGATTATAGCATCTTGTGGCTGAGCGATATTCCGGGTCTTGAAAAATTATTTTGTATATGCCGAGTGGTACTACTCTTGGCTATTTATAATATGTTGTTTATCTTTAAAATGTTGTGTTTCTTCATATTTTTCGCAATATTAGGCTTACCTAGTCGTAAAGACTAGGTGTCATCACGACACCTTACGGAGGAATAATTTGGGGTCGTGACATATACTGTAATTTTTTGTTATTTAATAGAGTTTAAATATGTCTACTAGAAAATATGAATCCGGTTATGCAAAACTTCAAAAAAAAAAAAAAAAAGAGAGAAGAATTGCAACTTTAAATTAACTTTATGAATTCACTAGAAAAATAGATTTTTAATAAAATACATATAATCTTTTTAAAGGAACTTAAGGCCCCTCATTACAGTTTGGCTTTAGGCCCCTAACTGTTTGAGCCGCCTCTGAACCAACCATGTGGGACTTAATGAAGGAGTTTTATAGTTTTACCCACGAAAACTAAACTAATTACTCTTGCCTACCCATTGATTTTTCTACCCACCAAACCAATTACCATTCCTACCAATTGGAGCTTTGTGGGTAATTGCTTCTTTTTTATCATTTTTTAAATTTCTCTGCTCTTTTTTTTTTTTTTTTTAATTTTCTCCTTTTTTCTCATTTTTATTTATTATTTTCCTTTTTTCCCCTTTTCTGTTCATATATTTTTTTCCATAATCATATTATTCTTTATTTTCTTTATTCACCATAATCTGATTTTATACACAATTTGGCTCGTTTCTTTTTATTTTTTATTTTTATTTTTCTTTCCTTCTATTTTTATTATAAATTTCGCATTCCTTTTCTAATTTCATTCAGCTTTTTTTCCTTTTTTATTTTCCATATTAGTATTTTATGATTTTCGTCACCAACTTCTTATACAATGAATATTATTTTATGGAACTCCATTGAAAAATTCATTTAAGAAAACATTTGCATGGACCTAGTTGATTTTTTTTTTAAATTAAAAAATAAGTTATTTATTATAGTATACTGTTATATTATATTGTATACTATAATAGTATAATGTTACTATAACTATGACTTTAACTTTGCACAACATCACCTAGATGATTCAACAAAAAACAAGCGAAGTATACTATTATGGTATATTGTATACTATTAAAGCATATTGTTGTAGTATGTTGCATATTATTATAGTATTACAATATATTGTATACTATAACAGTATACTGTTGCAATATAGTCTATATACTCCTACAGTATATTATATACCGTAGCGGTATAATGTTAGGTAATTGTGTTCTTCTTCGATTATTACAGTATATCGTTGCAATATATTGTGTACTATAACAATATACTACTGCAGTATAGCTATATACCCCTACAACATATTGTATACCATGGCAGCATATTGTTGGGTAATTGTGTTCTTCTTCGATTTTCAGCTGAAAAAATCGATTTCAATCACCTCAAATCAGCTCTATTGCGATCAAATTTTAATATGAACTTTCAGAAGGTACTATAAGTAATATTTAATAACACCCACTTTGAATCAACAAGAATCTTCAAAATAAAAATTTTAAATTCAAGAGCTTCAAGCCCAACAATGGTGGATATTCAAATACACATAAAAATTCAGATCCTAACTTGATTTAATCAACAATTCAGCAAGCTCTTTTTATTACTTAAAAGAACCACTGAATTAAATCAAATAAAATAATGCAAAGATAATCATCAAAATATTCCTCTTTCGATTAAATAAACTAGTGAATAAAGTTGCAATCAATTTAAATCTCCATAAACGAATTCAACTAAAGAATTAAAGTTAAAATCCATAAATATCAATCAAAATACCATTCCGTCAAATCCTAAGGTAAACTACTTCATATTCATGGAGAAATTCATCACAAATAAAGTTGAATAATAAGAAAACATGAATTCAATAAAAACTAGGGTGTTAAGTTGAGGAAAGAATGATGAATCCTTGTGCTTTGAGTCTCCAATGCTCTTCCAATCTTCCGTAGATCAAAAGTTCCTTCAAAAAATGTGTTTTCAATGTATTTGTACAAAGTAGGAGCGAACCCAGACGAAACTACCCTCTTTGAGCCGAAGTGGGAAAACCTACAAACTTTTTACACTTCATACGTCGCACTATGCGTCGCATTTGTGTAATTTACTCAGTTGCAAACTCTCTGAACTCTGCTTGTTTGACAGACTTTTGTACTAATGTGTTGCACTATGCCAAGCGCCCTGCGTCGCATTATTGTATTTTTCTATCAAACCCAAAAACTCCAAATCTCAAAACTTCTCAAACTTCTAATGAACTTTTATACTAATGCGACGTTTAATGTCACGCCTTATGCGACACACTAGTACATTTTGCTCCAGCCCATGCACTATCTTCCAACTTTCCGTTTGCAATGCCGGTCCACCCCGAATGTGATCCCCATTTAATTCTTTGCCTTTTACTCAGACTTCAAAACTTTAAATTATTCAATTTAGCTCCAATTTATCTTTTTAACTCGAAATTATTTTCTGCGAGGCATAAAACACGTAATAAGTGCAAACCACCATCATTTAAGCTCGACCACACGTAATGTAACGACCCGATCGGTCGTTTTACTTTCTAAATCCCCTTTTCCCTAAATAAGACCTCATATATGTGTTTTTACTGTTTCATGACTTACGGGAATGGTTAGTTAGTTTGGAAGGGTTCAGGTTAAAATCAGAACACTTAGTTCCTTGTTATTGTCTTAAAAGGGAGTAAGTTTGACTTGGGTCAACATTTGGAGTAAATGACCCCGAAACTAGGATTTGACAGTCCCAATAGGTTTGTATGATAATTTTGGACTTGGGCGTATGTTCGGATCGGGTTTTGGATGACCCGGGAGCGTTTCGGTGCCTAAAGTTGAAAGTTGGCTTATTGAAAGTTTAAAGTTCTTTAAATTTGGATTGAAGTAGATTTTGGTGTTATCGAGGTCCGTTTGGAATTCTGAGCCTAGGAATAGCTATGTATGGTGATCTATGACTTGCACGCAAAATTTGGTGTCATTCCGAATATTTTAAGTATAATTCGGCGCGTTCGGAGTAAGTTGGAAGAACTTGAAGTTCATAAGTTGATTCTATTTGGTTTTGGATTGTGATTCTTAGTTTTAATATTGTTTTACGCATTCCGAGGGATCGGATGAGTCCATCTTATGTTGAAGAACTTGTTGGTATTTTTGGACGAGGTCTCGGGGGCCTCGGGTGCTACTCGGACGATGCACGGATCAAGTTTGAGCTTGAAAGGAGCTGTTGGTGCACCAGTTCTGGTGTGCCCGCACCTGTTAGCTTTTGGCCACATGTGCGAGCTCTTGGCCACAAAAGCGGTTTTGGGTGAGTGTCCAGTGGCCCGCAGAAGCAAAGGAACTTCTGCAGAAGCGGCATCGCTTCTGCGATGAGAAGGCCGCAGGTGCGAGAAGAGGCTGGCCAGGCCTGGACCGCAAATGCGCTCCACTTTCCGCAGAAGCGGGAACCCGTCCGCAGTAGTGGAGTTAGCCAGCCTTGGCTAGGACTGCACGTGCGATTGATTTTTCGCAGGTGTGGCACCGTAGATGCGGCCCCTGGTCCGCAGAAGCGAAAACGCAGGAGGCAATGAGGTCCATTTAATACGGGACTTAGGCCATTTTGGTTCATTTATTTTACTTCTTGGGCGATTTTTGGAGCTTCTTAGAAGGGGATTTCCACCTAGCTATTGAAGGTAAGTAATTCCGATCCAATGTAAGTTAAATACATAGATTATGGGTAGATTTTAACATGCAAAATTGTGAAAATTTTTGGTTTAGTTGAAAAATCTATGTTTTGATAAAAATAGGATTTAACCACGAAAATGATTATGGAATTGGGTGAATATTATATACTTGAGTTCATGAGGTTATGGGTAATAATTATCTTCGACGGGGTAAATTTTAAGAATCTTTCAATTTGGGTTGAGTAATTACTCTAATGGTTAAATTATGAACTTTTGAACATGTATTGACTAATTTATATAACATTTGACTACTTTCGGATTGTTCGGCACAAAGTTGAGGGCTTAGAACGAATTTGTGGGCCGAAAGTGAGCTTGATAACGAGGTAAGTCTCTTCCCTAACCTTGTAAGAGGGAACTCATCCCCTTAGGTGTATTTTGTTGTGAGTTATTTGTGTGGGAAGTTACGTACGTACTTGGTGACGAGAGTCCGTGCGTAGCTATATTTCATGAGATGTACGGGTAGTCTTAGATTTACATCATGCTATAATTGTACTGTCATATTTTTTTATGTATATTAATTATCTTGAATAGGGCTGAGACTAAAGATTTTAAAGTTGAAAACTTCCAATTTAAAATTCTTATTTTGGGAAAGAATTGATGAATATTTAATATCTCTGAGAAATCCATATCCTCTCGCGTCGCAAGTACTTCCGCGAGCGAGGTAAACTTCTCTATTCTCAAGGGAGCAGGTCGTTCGCCTCGACAATGTACTAGATGCATCTATGATTCGTGTCATTCGACCCCGGCAGTGCTCACAGTATATTTGTGGATCGGGTCGTACGACCTCGGCATAAATCGTGCATGATAATAATCGAAGCCTAATTATACTTGATATTACTTTATGATTCGAGAGCTTATGATTTACTTAGTGACATAAATTATTTTGGGGTTAATAGATGTTGGCTAGAGATTATGGAATTTTTTCCAGTTAATGGGTCATTTATTCACTGTTTGACATTGTGTTATTGTTATTATTTCCATATCTCATATCTGTTAGATTTTCCGTATTTTATTGTTGGCCCATAATAAGTGTCGATGTCGACCCCTCGTCACTACTTCTTCGAGGTTAGACTGGATACTTACTGGGTACATGTTGTTTATGTACTCACGCTACACTTCTGCACTAATTGTGCAGGATTTGAGGCAGGTGCATCTGGCAGTCATCCCGTCGCGCACTCCTAATACTTCGAGACTTAGTGGTGAGCTGCTTTCCGAGCCCGTTCTGCAGCACCCAGAGTCTCTCTTTTGAATTTATTTTGTGCCTACTCTATTTTAGATAGTAGTTAGTGCTTTATATATTCTACTAGTAGCTCATACACTTGTGATACCATGTCTTGAAAAAATATGCTAGTAGACATTCGATGGTTTTTGAGTATTTATTTCATCACAATTGTTCTTATATTTGTTTATGCTTTATTTTAATAAATCGTTCACCTCGTACTTACTTAATTAATAAAAATCAACTATTTCTGTCACGCGGCGACCTCGGGGAGCGCGACCGGCGCTCAACTGATATACCCCGGTCGAGCAAGCCTATTAGATGCCTTCTACCCAACCTTACCCATTAACAATATGAGAATCAATACAAGCGATAGACATGAGAAAAGTCAAGTATTCCACATTCTTTTTTCATTACTCAGAGGATATTCATTTATGATTCCCAAAAATATTACAAGTTTATAGATATAATGAAAAACATGTTTGCCAAATACCAATATTTCTAGTTAAATTCCCAACATCAAATACCACCCACAACCAGTCTACAGAGCCTCTAAGTACAACAGAAGTGAAGAATTGAAGTGCCGGCGACAAGGCCCTGGCTATACCTCAAAGCATAAAATACAACGTCAAATGACATAAAGCGCGGAATAGAATAGGGCTCACCAAAAACCTGCTGAATAGAGAGTGACTGCTAACGAGGACCAAAGTTGCCCGCTGATGAACCACCTGCATCCATTGAAGATGCAGCGCCCCCGGCAAAAGGGACGTTAGTACATGTGGAATAGTACTAGTATGTAAAGCTAAATGTCCTCTTTCGAAATAGAACGCCAATATCATAAGGGGAAACACCATGGAGCAACAAGTAACAATCAATTATATCCAAATGCCACGTTAAAACATAACAATTTTCAAAATACGAAAAATATTATATATTTTTGGTTGTGAGATCATTAGCACCGATATACCACCGTATTTTTAGCATGGAGTCCGATCACGCCCAATCGGCTAGGCCATCTCCCCACAGACAATGTGGTTTGACATGTGATGCGAAAAAAGGTGTTACCAAGAGTAGTACCACCATGTGCGCAACATGGCATCCGATCTCCACCCGATCATCTAGGATGTCTTCCCACATATGCCGTGTGGGTTGACTTTCCAATTCACAGCTAATATCAATCTCATCCCAATTAAGGGGAATAATCACAATCACCTAAATATTTCAATCTCATCCCAAATAAGGGGAATAATCACAATCTACCCCTACACCAGTACGCGTAGTTTCGGGTGTGGGCCTTATGACCCACCCTTCCTCGGTTTGCTAATGATACTCCCAAATATTTGTTTTTATTTTTTCACACAAGGAACACAAAAGTACAAATATATTTTTATATTCACCTCTTAATCTTTCACCCTATATATATATAGCTTCGTTAGTACTTTCAACCATTCACAATATCATTATTTCCTTGGCTCTCTTGGCCATACCTATGATTTTTCATTCATGGCACGGTGGTCGTGTCTCATATTCCACACTTTTATTTCTTTACTTTCAAGGATTATCATCACAAATATCAACAGTTTGGATATTCCAAAAATCACAGCTTTAGGTTCATTAGTAATGAAGACCTTAAACACAATGGATTTCTTTCCAAGAAATAGAGTAAAATGATTTGCAATCGAAGCACAAGTTAAAATCATAAATGTGTAACACATCATTTGTTCTTGAAATATTTTTCCCCAAAAATGGCAATACACAATTTCAACTTCTAAAGATATAAGAGCTCAAAATACATTGGAAATACTTACAAAGCATAACATTAGTTAAAACAGTCACATTTGGGCATGACTTGGGTATATAAGCTTTTAAGCAAATCTATTTTTGAATTCAATTTGGAACAGTTGAATCAAGGCTTATTTCATAACCTTTCTCACATCATTTCATTTCCTCGGCACCATCGACCACAAGTATAACTTTTATTCTTGGCACGTTGTCCACACTTTATATCTCCAACCCACTTCTTTCACTTTCAAGCATCCTTATAGATTATCAACAAAATTCATTTCAAATCAAGACTTTAGGTACACATATAAGCAATTTGAATTTTAGGCGCACGGAGTATTCTTTCCCAGTTAAGCATAGTGGACTTTCATTTGAAGCACGACTCAAGCCATAACATTTTAATACACATATCATTCTCGAACACATTGCCAAAGGATAACATAATGTGATAGGAACATTCAGAACATATTTCTAGTACATATGTTCAACACAAGTTTATTTGGAATAGTAATATTTGTAAGGAATAACTCGGAACGTGGGAATTAGGAACTTTGGCCAACTATACTTGAAACTTACGGGAACATCATGGAATTCGATTCCAAGAGAGAAGCTTAGCCAACATACCTTGTTTGGGCCTTCCTTAAGTTACTACAACACCCTCAACACTTATATCAATAACAATCTATAAGAAGATAGCGAAAATCTGTTAATAATTAGAAGAATTTCCATGGTGTAACTCTCTTAGGAATTTTGTCAAACACCTAATATGAAAAGTAGACTACAAGGCTCTACAATGATAATCCCTTCCTCCCTCAACCAATTTCAATAATAAACTATCCAAAATCGTACATTAACCCCCACATACTACAACCTATTATCACATGCATGGCCTATTTCTAACCCCCACAATGTACTTGAACTCATAACATAACCTCTTGCATGAAAGCTTAGGAGTAGGACTTACCCGGATAGATGATAATCTTATGATTAACTTCCTTGATTCTTAAAGGTTGGTGCAAGATTGGATGATTCAAATGCTAGGTTTTCTTCTTCTCTCTCTAAAATGCTCTTACCTCTCTCTAAAATCATTAGACAATCGCTTCAAAATAAGCCCCAAAGGTTATTTATCAAAATGGGATCATGTTATAAAAATAAAAAAATGGACCCTCCGAACTCAGGTCTGCGGTCACAGAATGGACAGCATAACATATATGCAGCCCGCAAAATCGGCCGCGAAAATGATGCCAAGGACTGGGTTGGTCTAGACCGGACTGCGACAGATCTACGGTCCGCAGACCACTTATGCAGCCGCAGAATGGACCGCAAAATGACCCAACAAAATTCTTCATGCCAAATCTGCGAAGAAAAATACGCACCACGAAATGGATATGCGATCGCAGAATGGACCGCAAAATGACCCAACAAAATTCTTCATGCCAAATCTATGACAAAAAATACTAACCGCGAAATGGATATGTGATCGCAGAATTGACCGCAAAATGACCTTTAAAATTCAACAAACTTCCCGTTCAACTCCCCTATGATTATGCGGCCCACGAAACGGTTCTATGGTCGCGAAATAGACTGCAGAATTTCCTTCTTCTGCTAAAAACTTCCATCCACTCCTTAGTGCATTTTTCAACCCAAAAAGTTTATACTATATCCGTAAACATCATCCTACCTCGGCACCACAAAACTTGAATCCCTTGACAAAATTTTACGGGGCCTTACAATTTTAAAATTGTTAAAAGAAATAAACACATGGCTAGTTCACTATTGGCTTGTCTAGCGGCGACGTTGGGCGCCATCACGGACTATAGAAGATATTGGGTCGTGACGCGTAAAATGCAGTAATTAGAGTGTAAACTATGGCTAAAATACGGGTTTCTAGCCTACCATCAACACCCCACACTTAGATCATTGCTCGTCCTCGAGCAATTAAACTACACTTCACACAAGGATGATCTGTTCATCAAACAACTTCCCTAACACATCATGCCAGGATTATTTTTTAAAGAATACTAAGAACCCTATCATAACATCCTAGCCTCAAAGCTCGACTCAAAAGCACCACTCATCTTTCACAACCTGCTCACTTACTCTAACACAGAGGTCAACGTTATTACCTTTCCTTCATAAGTTATGTGCCCTCACAACAACAAAATAGAGAGTAGTTCCACATACAATAACATTCAAAAATAAATAGGAACTCAAGATAGAAAGAATTAATTCACTCTCAAAAATAAAATTCATGCGTCACAAAAAACGTACCATAGGCTCGCCCGATGTGTAATACTCTACTAATTGAGATCATTCAGTCAAAGATCAAGTAGGACTTTATTTTAGTTGTAATGTAGACTGCGAGACGGGTAGGATACATTTGTATATAGAGACTACACCTCCCTAAGCAATTTAATACATACACATTAACAATTTAAATCCCACACTTATGTTGAACCAAACCCTAACCTTCACACATAATAACATCAAGCTCCCAATTTCCTTAAGCGCAGACACAATGAGAACATACCACTAGCAAAGAATCAAAAAAAAATTCTAATGCATAGACAAACTCTTTTTCTTTTCTTTCTAAGTTCTAATTTTTTTTATTCAAGCAACTTCATTTTTTCTTCTTTCAATTCCTTACAAGTGACTCTCCTAAATTTTCAAACAGTGCACCTATCTTCATATTTCTTAGTTCCACTCGAAAACCCAACCATACCTCCACTTAGCCTTTCATAAGCTCATAACAATGTCAAGTGTTCAAGAGAGATAAAAGGTTCAAACAAATAGTCAATTCAAATAAAATGGACCAGACTTGTATAGTGTGATTGGATTACAGACTCAAAGTGGCTAACTAGGATACACAACAATTAGACGGGTCATAAATTTATAATTGACTCAACAAGAAAATGCCTATATCACTTCCTAGACTGAACAAGACTGCTATTTCACTTTGCAAACACACAGGGCAAGTTCTAGACTTCAACTGACATGCAAATAATATCAACAAAATCTCACACACACATTGGCACATAACTCACTTAGGACAGGATCTATCCCGACTCTCTAGTTAAAGCAGTTAAGCAACATCAAAATCAACCAAATTCAGTCACTTATACATGAGTTAAGAACTGAGCCTAAGCGTCACAATTAAGCCACTCACTACTCTCAAGTCATAACAAAGTCAAGAAAAGTCATCTCCATCTAATACCATAGCGCATGACTTCACTATTCCTAATAAAATAAAAAATAACTACATCCGGTTCAAGCAAAACCTTTGGAAAAAACCGTGCCACAAAAAAAAACCAAGGGAGAATTGTTACACTACCTAAGAAAAACAATAATATTTTTTTTCTTCGACTTTGATCCCTCAAGAAGACAGTCGAGCAAATCCATCATTGGGAAAAGTCAAAAAAAATTCAAACAAAACACAAGAAAACAAACAAACATGTACATATTTACCTCCCCCACCCCACATTTTAAATTGTGGCATGTTCCCATGACACATAAATAAAAAGAAAGAGTTAAAGAAAACTCCCCTGATTCATCTAGTCGGGGTTCTGAATCAAAGTTGGGATCTCATTTGCACGCCCGACCCAGTGCACACATGCATGCTGAGAGCTTTTTTTCGGCCTTCTTTAGGTAAACCCCATACTTATCATGATTACTCTCTCCAACTAGTTCTTTTAGAGGGCCCGTTGCTCCTTCTATAATAAAGACCACCCTTTCTTCCCCCACTCTGAGCATGAGCGGCCTTGCTTGAATGTCCAGAATCGCTCTGCTAGTAGCCAAGAAGGGTCTCCCTAGAATCATAGGGACTTCCCTATTCTCTTTTATAGGGACTTCAAATTTGTTCACCCGAACTAGCACATCTTTCACTCTTCCTTCAGGTATGATTGTGGTATGATCCGCCAGCTGTAAGGACATAGATTTAGAACTGATTTCTCTAATTTCTCCCTCCAATTTTCTGTAAGTAGACAAAGTAATAAGATTAATGGATGTACCTGAATCATACAAAGATTTTTAAAATTTAGTACTTCCTAAAGAGCAAGGTATAGTAAAACTCTCTGGATCTCCACACTTTTGAGGGAGCTTATTTTGCATAATAACACTACAATGCTCTGTGAGCTTGACTACCGATGTCTCCTCTACTTTATCTTGTTGGACAGTATCTCCTTTAAGAAATTGTCATATGTTGGTATCTATGAAAGCACCTCTATGAAAGGTACATTCACATTCACCTGTTTGAGCACTTCTAGAAAACAGCCAAATTGTTTGTCCAGCTTCTCTCTTCTTTGCTTCTAAGGGAAAGGTAAAGCACACATATATTTACTCTCTTCGATCTCATCATTACTTTTTTGTTTGTCTTTAGTCTTCCTCGTTGGAACTTCAAATTTGTTCTTCTTCTTCAGATTATCATCTTGCTCTGCCCTCACTTCATTTCTACGATGCTCATCACGTTTTTGCTCTCCTTCATTATTAACTTGATTTCCCGTCAACTCATTCTTCTCGGCTACCAACGGATCTTACAATACTTTTCCATTCCTCAAAGACACTGCATTTATTATTTCCTTTGGATTCCTTTCAGTATCTGCAGGGAGGGTTCCTGGAGACCTCTCGTATAACAGACTAGCAATCTGCCTCACTTGCCTTTCTAAGTTTCGAATAGCTGCACCATGAGTTTCAAATCTCTCATCTACTAATAAAAGCCTTCATTAGATCTTCCATGCTAGACTGATTATAATATGGAGGCTAGTATTGCTGCCTCTACTGATTCTGAAATTTTGGAGCTCCTTGTCCCTGCCCCTTGGGGTCTCAGATTATTCTGCTGCGATGAGTTCAGGCTACCACTTTGTGAACTCCAAGAAAAGCTTAGGTGCCTCTGCCCCATAGAGTTAAAATTATTACCACTTTGGTAGTTGCCTCTATCAAAATTTCCCAAATCATTTACCACTTCATCTACATCTGAGGCCTGACACTCATACGTTGAATGGCCCATTCCACAAAAGTCACAAAATTAATGATGGTTGGCTCTGGACCTTGGCTAAGGTCAACTTTCTTATCTTTTTGGTCATGACATCTAGATAGGCTTGCACTGATGTGTTCGAATCTACTTGATGAACCCCAACTGACTTTCTTCTATCATTACTCTCAGCAGGCCATTGGTTAGCATCTTCAGAGAGCTCATCAAGAATTACAACAATCTCCTCAGGAGTCTTCTTCATTAAAGGACCACCAACTACAGTGCTCAGAGTTCGTCGAGAGGAAGGTGTCAGTCCATACCAAAAGTCTTAGAGTTGCATCCATAATTCAATCCCATTATGCTGACACTTATCTCACTATCTCCTTGAATCTTTCCCAAGCCTCAAAAACTGTTTCAGTGTCCTTCTGGTAGAAGTTGTGAATTTCTCTTCTGAATTTTACTGTTTTTGCAGCTGAGAAGTATTTGTCAAGGAACGTTTTAGTCATATCTCCCCATGTCCTGATCGACCCAGTTGGTAAGCTACGAAGCAGTGCTTCACGTCGTCCTTTAGTGAAAAGGGGAATGCCCTTAAGTAGATAGCATCTTTTGACACTCCGTTGTACTAGAAGGTGTTCATGATTTCCTCAAAATCCATCAAGTGAGTGTTAGGATCTTCATTCACCTTCCCTCTAAAAATACAGTTGTTCTGGATAGTTTAAAGCAAACCTTGCTTCAACTCAAAATTATTCGTTGCTACGAGTGGAGGTCTGACACTGGACAGTCCCTAATTGTAGACTGGTTTAGCATAATCACCCAATGATCTACCCGTCTTAGGTCACATATTTTCGTACAGGTCTTCAACCAAGGGTCGATTTAGATTGAATCTTCGACCCCCATCATCTTCGATAGGCTCATCATCAGCTCTACGGGCTGTCTCAGCTGCTATTCGTGCAACTTCTTCTCTATGTTGTGCTACCTCTCTTGCAGCTAAATCTACCCTATCGTCACCGTTATTAGTCATGTGTTCTTGGGTTGAATGTTTCCCCAAGAAATTTCCGGTGAGTTCATTCTCTTTCCTCAACTGTCACAGACTCTTTTCTACCTCTGGATTGTATGGAATCAATTCTTTTGAAGAAGATCGAGTCATACACTAGAGAAGTCAACTTGTTATCTGCACCCCAGAGAAAAAACCCGTGAAGAATAAAATAAAATAGGTTCCTGAATTAGCCCCAAAAACTATTTTGAACACTATTGATTGCCAATCCCAGGCAACGGCGCCAAAATTTGACGAACGCAAAACACAATACGAAACTGATGCTCGCTAGCCAAAGATAGTACCGTTTAATTATTGTCTCAACTCGGATTGGATTTAAATAATGCTCAAGTAATTTCTAGCTTAACGCTATTCAAGATGATTAACACTTGGGTCGGAATGATTAATAATTAAAATTAACTATGAAACTAAAACAATTAACAATTGATCATAGAAAGATAAGAGTTGAGCAACACCAAAATATCAATGGGAGAAATAAGGGTCATGACAGGATAAGTGCAAGATATGCAAGCATGCGTTAATGCATTAGTGTTCAGGAAAATGTCTCTCAAATATTCTCCTAACTTGATTTAATCAACAATTCAACAAGCTCTTTCGATTACTTAAAATAATCACTAAATTAAACCAAACAAAATACTGCAAAGATAATCACCAAATATTCCTCTTTCGATTAAATAAACTGGTGAATAAAATTGCAATCATTTAAAGCTCCATAAACGAATTCAAGAAAAGAACTAGAGTTAAAATCCACAAATATCATTCGAAACACCATATTCCTCAAACCCTAAGGCAAACTACTCCATATTCATGGAAAAATTCATCGCAAATAAAATTGATTAATAAGAAAACATGAATTCAATCCAAACTCAGGTGTTGAGTTAAGGAAAGAATGATGAATCCTTGTGCTTTGATTCTCTAATGCTCTTCCAATCTTTCGGAGGTCAAAAGTCCCATCAAAAAATGTGTTTCCAGTATATTTATACCAAGTAGAAATGAACTCGGATGAAACTACCCTCTTTGAGCCGAAGTGGAAAAACCTGCAAACTTTTTACACTTCATGCGTCGCACCATGTGTCGCATTGGTGTAATTTACTCAGTTGCAAACTCTTTGAACTCCACTTGTTTGACAAACTTTTGTACTAATGCGTCGTACTATGCCACGCGCCCTATGCCACATTATTGTATTTTTCTGTGAGACCCAAAACCTCCAAGTCTTAGAACTTCTCAAACTTCTAACGAACGTTTATACTAATGCGACGCTTAATGTCACGCCTTATGCAATGCATTAATACATTTTGCTCCAGCCCATGCACTTTCTTCCAACTTTCCGTATGCAACGCCGGTCCACCCCGGATGCGATCCCGGTTTAATTATTTGGCTTTTACTTAGACTTCAAAGCTCCAAATTATTCAATTTAGCTCTAAAATATTTTTTTTAACTCGAAATTATTTCATGCAAGGTATAAAATACGTAATAAGTTCAAATCACCATCATTTAAAGCTCGAACACGCGTAAAATACAGTAATTAGAGTATAAACTACGGGTAGAATACGAGTTTCTAGCTTACCATAAACGGTAAATAGTTTGGACTTAATGGATATAAAGTGATATTTTTCAAAAAATAAAAACTCGTCCCACTGGTAAAGCCAATGGGTCGAATTTTTATTTTTGGGGTTCATCAAGTCCACGTGAGTGATTTTATGTAAAATAGCCCGGGTTAGTCATTTTTGGATCGGCAATCGAAAAATAATTAATGTTTGTAAAGTCATTAAAAAATAACTATTATTTTGTAGAAGCACGGAAAGTTCCAACATAATATGCGGGATTATGTATATAATTTTTCAGCATATTATGTTGTAACTCTAGCACACAGAAAGTTCCAGCATAATATGCGAGATTATGGAGCTCCTGCATATAAACTTTCAGCATATTATGACGGAACTGCAGAACATTATAAAAATCCAGCATATTATGCTGGAAGCTCATATGTAAAAAAAATCGAACTCCAGCATATTATGCTAGAATATTTCCGAATTTTTAAGAGTGATTTTGTTGAGATTTTATCTTTTCATGAAAAGCGGCTAAATTTCTTTTACTTTTAGAACTTTAGCTAGTTTTCAATTACCAGTTGTAAATATGATTATTTCTGATTTTTGCCTGATTTTATATGTTTTAAATTTTTTGCAACGTCATTAAATATTGTTGGAAATATTACCTTTGTTTAATATAACTTTTTGTGTGAAATGGCAATAGTAATGCGTCTTTTATGTGACAAAAAGAATGATGATTTTCTTATACAATTTTCATTAGTTGGATGACTATATTATAATAATCAACTCGATACATTTAAAAATCACGAAAACTATGTATTTTATAATGTTACAGTTAGAAAATACTGGTAGAGTCCACACTTGTACATAAGTCAACGCAGTGAAGTTTCTAAGTAAATCTAGACATAGATATTTTTAGATTTTCTAAAGCTTATAAAGTAAAATTGACACATTGAAAAATAATGTTAACTCGGCACATATTGTTATAATGTGATGTCTTTCGCGCTAAAGAACGCTGGAGCCACTTATCAGCGGCTCGTAAACAAAATGTTCGAGAAACAAATAGGGAAAACCATGGAAGTTTACATAGATGATATGTTGGTTAAGTATTTAAACGCAGGTGATCATCTTAAACACTCGCAAGAAACCTTTGACATCCTAGGAAAGCACAACATGAAGATTAACCCCGAGAAGTGTGCATTCAGGGTCAACTCCGGTAAGTTCCTGGGATTCCTGGTATCACAAAAGGGGATCGAGGTTAACCCCGACAAAATTAATTAAAGCCATCGAAGACATCCCGGATTACCTATCAAGCGTGAAAGAGGTTCAAAGGTTGATAGGGAGACTAACCGCTTTGAGCAGATTCATTTTCCGGTCTTTGGAAAAATGTCATCATTTCTTTTCACTGCTAAAAAAGAAGAACAACTTTGAATGGACTCTGGAATGTCAGCAGGCTTTGAAAGATTTGAAAAAGTATTTGTCAAGTCCTCCATTACTGTAAAAATCGGAGGAAGGCGAATAGCTGATCTACTTAGCGGTCTCGGAGGTAGCGGTAAATGCTAGTCCGTGAGGACAAAAGTACGTAATCTCTTATCTATTATGTTAGTAAAATTTTAATGGGAGTGGAAACTCGCTACCCATATCTGAAAAAATTGGCCTTAGCTCTCGTAGTCGCCACTAGAAATCTTAGGCCTTATTTCCAATGTCATCTGATAGCTGTGGTGACCATTTTTCCCCTGCGGAATATTCTTCATAAACCCGAACCTCAGGTAGGCTGGCCAAGTGGGAAGTCAAAATGAGTGAATTTGACATAGAATATAAACCTAGGACTGCGATTAAGTCACAAGTTTTGGCCGACTTTGTGGCCGATTTCTGGCTGGGACTGTTACCTTTGGCTACCGAAAAAGCAGTGATTGTGTCAGAATCGACATCACGAGTTTGGACCTTGTTCACGGATGGAGATTCCAATGTGAAGGGGTCTGAGCTCGGCATAGTGCAAACCATGCCCTCGGGAGAAACCCTAAGACATGCCATAAGAATAGTTTCTCTGACTAACAATGAAGAGGAGTATGAAGCTTTGATTGCAGGACTCGAGATGGCCCGGGGACTAGACTCCGAGGTCATATAAAATCAAATGCGACTCCCAATTGGTAGTAAACCAGGTCTACGGGATCTTCGTAGCCAAAAAGGAATGCATGCAACAATATATAGTGAAAGTCCTGGCTCTGCTCGCTTGGTTCAAGGAATGGTCAATTACGCATGTCACGCCCCAAACCTGGAGAGGCGTGGCTGGCACCCGGTGCCGTACTGGCCAGAGCGAACCACTCTGTAACTCATTTTTTTTTCTTCTGTAACTATCATGGGCCAACATGGCCATAACTCGTAATGTATAACTATAAGTGGGCAACACTGTATCAATAAACTATCGTTCTTAAAACATGAATACATATGGGTTGTCAATACCTCTAACATACTATACAAAATGAACCTCTGTCTACAAAGCCTCTATGATTATTTGACATCAAATGGGACAGGGTACCGGCCTACCCATAAGTCTTTATCAAAACTCTAACATGATGACTCATAGGCTCGACTGCACTCCGAATGAGGTGGAGTCTTACCGATCCTTTGCTGAATGCCAATCTCATCTACTATGAGGGCTCGTCAAACTGATTATCTATACCTGCAGGCATGAATACAACATCCCCAACAAAAGGACGTCAGTACGAATAATGTACTGAGTATGTAAGGCATAACTGAAACATAACAATAAGTCCACATTACTTTAAAGACATATAAGAATCAACCTGAATCTCTGAAGTGCCGCCATATATGCATACTTATTATACTTACATATATAATGCTTCTCTTTGAGACTATTTCTATTATCCATATCGTATGATGCATGACTGCCCAACTGATCAGTGGTAACTGCCCGACCGGCCTTCGCACGGTGGTAAATGCATGACTGCCCAACCGTCCGTAGCTCGGTGGTAAATGTGTAACTGCTCAACCGGCCGTAGCTCGGTGGTAAATGCATGACTGTCCGACCGGCCGTAGCTCGATGGTAAATGAATATACATGACTGCCAACCGGTGATAAATAATGATACTTAACTGCCCAACCGATGGTAACTGCCCGACCGGCCATATCCCGGTGGTAAATGCATGTCTGCCCGACCGGTCGTAGCTCGGTGGTAAATGAATATACATGACTGCCCAACCGGTGGTAAATAATGATACATAATTGCCCAACCGGTGGTAACTGCCTGACCGATCATAGCCCGGTGGTAAATGCATGACTGTCCGACCGTCCGTAGCACGGTGGTAAATGAATATGCATGTATTACTATATTATAGACATTAACATCTCTATCATAATACCTCAATAGGGAACTAGATACATACTTAGACACACTTGAATATCACTTTAAGAGAATGAATAATATAGACATTCTTAACTGCTAAGAGTAGAATCACTTACGGAATATCATTACGTTTACGTATCGTTACTTGAATCATGCCAAAAGAAATAAGGATTAGCCTTAACATACCTGGAGTAGGGAAAAAAATCGTATGATATTCTGAAACATTTGTCTTCTTCTATCTAACAACAATCAAAAACTTTAGTTTTCTTCTCCGTGTCAAAGGGCTAGTCAAGCTATGCATATAGGTAGATGCATTGCTACATGGGGGCTTTACACTAAATTGTAAGAATAAATTTGCAAGGTAATAAGCTTTGAAATAATACAGAAATCAACATAACATCTCATCCCGAAAATAACTTTTGAGACTTCAATCTTCAAGATGCAGATTATGCATGCTGAATGCAACTTTCTGCCACCTTTTCACTCAATGCAAGAGTCATCATATGTATCTCCATGTGGCTGCCACGTGACATTTTGGTCTTTATCCAAAAGACCTTAATTAACCACTGATTAATAATTAACTAGGTAATGTTCCATTACCCAATAATTAATCAATTACCCACATAATTAAGAACTATCTCAAATTATTTAAAATACTATTCACTTTTAACACACTTTATATATACCCTACTATTGTGGTCATGTGGTACCATATAAAATTAATACATACACTATTATTTCATTAAAACATCCGTGTAAAAATATAAATATATTTTCTCAACTTCTAATATTCCTAATCTCATACAAAGAGAAAAAAATTCGTACGTTTAATTCTTAAAATGGTAAAAAGATAACCTTCTTTTCTTGTGAGAAAATAATTTCTATCTTTACAATAAAGAAAATCTCATAAACTTTCTCATATTATGTGTATAATTTATCATATTCGAAAATAGTAATAATGATAACTATCCAAAATTATACTTATAAAACTTTTACTAAAATACTCCACTTAAAAGAAAATACCACATTAACATAATATCTAACGGTATCAATGATATTATTACGGGGTGTAACAACGCACATCCCGAGGGAAGGAAATACATAAGCAGACGCACTAGCCAATCTTGGATCGTCCATGAAAATGAAGGGATCAGACTCCGGTATGGTGGTACAACTTATGCATTCAGTATTGGACGCAGATAGCTATTATGAGGTAAACATGACCAATTTGGTCTGGGACTGGAGAAATGAGATCATTGACTATCTCGAGCATGGAAAATTGCCTGAAGATCCCAAGGCTTCTCGGGCGTTGTGCACTAAAGCAGCTTGATATAGCTTTAAGGGAGGACAATTGTATAGAAGATCTTTCCAAGGCCCGTTGGCCCGATGTTTGGGAGCTTCCGAAGCTAACTATGTTATGCGAGAAGTCCACGAAAGGATCTGCGGAAATCACTCAGGCAAAGATTCCTTAGTGTTAAAATTAATTATGGTAGGATACTATTGGCCCCGAATGGAACAAGACGCCAAGGCTTATGTTCAAAAATGTGATAAATGCCAATGCTATGCACCGTTGGTACATCAACCGGCAAAGCCTCTACACTCACTTTTGTCACCATGATCGTTCATGAAGTGGGGGATGGATATAGTCGGCCCGCTGTCCCAACCCCCGGTAAGGTAAGATTTCTTTTGATTTTAACTCACTATTTTTCTAAGTGGGTTGAAGTAGATCCTTATCAAAAGATCGGCGAACGCGAAGTGGTAGATTTCTTGTGGGAATATATAATTTACAGATTTTGGATACCAAAAGAGATAACATGTGACAACGGGCCACAATTTATAGGCGCAAAGGTCACAAAATTCCTTGAAGACTTAAAAATCAAAATGATCACATCGTCACCCTATCACCCGAGTGCAAATGGTTAAGCAGAATCAACAAACAAGGTGATTATACAAAATCTCAAAAAGAGATTGGAAGCAGCTAAAGGCAAATGGCTCGAAGAGCTACCAGGAGTACTATGGGAGTATCGAACAATGACCAAATCAAGCACGGGGGAGACTCCTTTCTCTCTTGTGTACGGAGCAGAAACCCCGATCCGCTGGAAGTAGGAGAACCTACCATGAGATATTTTCTGGCGGAGAAAGAAACAAACAATGAAGCAATGTTAGCCAAATTGGAGTTGCTCGACGAACGCAGGGACTTGGCGCATATAAGGATGGCAGCCCAAAAGCAGTGAATGAAAATATATTACAATCGAAGAGCCAACCTCTTTTATTTCAAAGTAGGAAACTTGGTTTGAAGGAGAGTAACTCAGAACACCCGGCAACTCAAAGCAGGAAAGCTAGGTCTAACATGGGACAGCCCCTACCGGATATCAGTTGTCATTGGGAAAAGGTCATATGAATTGGAAAATCAAGATAGGGTAAAGTTATCGAGCAACTAGAATGTGGCACACCTCAAAAGATACTATTGCTGATGAGCCTCGCCTATACTGAAAGTATATGCTGCACTTTTTTTTTCCCTTCGTCCAATTTTTGTCCCAATTGGGTTTTTCTGGTAAGGTTTTGAACGAGGCAACAACGGAAAGCATACTATGAAGGAAGCTTCGTCAGCATAAATAAGACCTTTAAATGACAAGGCATGCAAGCAACGAGCCACTACGGAGCGGTTAGATAGTCTTTTGCTCGATAGCAAAGTTCCTAGCGGGAAGTAAAATTTGTCGTCGGGCAAAGATTACCCAACCGCTCACAAGTGCAAGCCACTGGGGGATTGTTAGATAATCTTTGGCTCGATAGCAAAAGTTCCTTAGGGGAAGTGAAGTTTGCTATCAAACTGAAGATTATCTAACCATTCACTAGTGGAATCTTCAAAGGTGCAAAACTTCCAGTGTTCAAATTCACATTCGAACACTAGGGAGAATGATATGAGAATACGACAACAATAACTGTCACATCGACCAATAACACAAAAACCGGAAACAAAATTGTATCATCGGGATCGGGGACTGCTCGACCATCCCCGTAGAAACGAGTTGTACAAGTTAGCCACAAGTAATGGCAATTTCGTTTTAGCACAACGAATGCTTATGTACTTTTGAAAATGAAAGGAATAAAGTAAAGTCCTTTTGTTTTTATCATGTTTCTTGTCCTATCGATGAATTAATTTTATCATTTGAAAGTTAAACAAGTACTTCGAATGATAGTGCCATAATGAACATGAGACGTTCTCTTCAAGAGTACCGTAAACATAAGAGGTCCCTCTCTTATGAAACCCTCATGTTAAATGGTTTATTTCGAAAGAAATTATGTCCGGAATCCAAATACTATAGAGGAAAAACACACACGAAGCCTCGCATATCTCGGCACGGAAAACTTGCGAGAATACTTAAACAAAAAAATGCAAAGAAGACAACTTTCACAACTTGGCCTTTATAATTTTGGCCTTCAACGTCATCCCCTTCCGGTTCTTCTTCAATTCCCGAGAACTCAGAACTAGAACCAGAGGAGTCGGTAATATCAGGTTGGACCGGGAGACCTCTTCGGGCAATTGACTCCAGCTCACAGGCCTTAGCGATCTCGGTATTAAAATCAATGACACTCATTTTGGCCTTTTTCAAAGTTTTTCTCCTCATGTTATACATAGAGAACGTTTTTTCAATAATGAGGGAAGTCGCTCGGTGTTGAAGCTCTTCCTTAAGTTGGTCAACCTCGGTCGAAAGATTATTCCTCTCTGGACTAATGGCTTGAAGGCTAACATTGAGGTCACGGATGATGGGGTGAAAAACTTTGTTATGCTTAACAACCCTCTTATGCCTCTCTTCCAACCAGGCATCCTTCTCATCGGCAGCAACAACTTCTTCAGCTTTGGAGTCCAAGGCTGCCTCCAAATTATTCAATCTTTCAGCAGAAGCAGCCTCGCGATCAGATACAGCAAGAATGACTTTATGGACTTTAACCCACTTGGCCCTAGCCTCTTCGAATTGTACCCGTAGCATGTCAGCTTATTGGCCAAGAGTGACTACCTCTTGTTCGCTTTGTTGCAACTGAGCCTCCAACTCAACGGCCTCAACAGCTCGTGCTTCTAGTTCTGGGAGGCGAGCAATAATTTGGTCTTGCTCGGCCAACAGTTGATCCCGCTCGGAGGTGAGTTCCTCCTTATAAAGAATCAACCTTTGAAGGCCCATTGATCCAAGCCTTCAACCCTTGGTGGTGTCCACCGAGTTGCTGGAATAGTGAAAGAAGAAAAATCAGTAACAACACGTGACAATCTTTAACTAGAAGAAAAGACAAATGATGAACTTACGAGTACGATTCCATAATTCAGGAAAAGATGAAGTCGTGGCCGGGATGATGTCCCTGGTAGTAACTATAATGAACCGCTCTATCTACCCGCGGTCGTTGTCATCATCTATGTTGGTGAGAAAAGCATGGTGACCACGTTTGCTGAAGTTTATCATTCCCTCACGAAAAATCTTGGGAAATAAAGGTTCATCAGCCGAACCAAGGAGAGTTCTTCCCCCGTCTCCTGGCACAGCCGCTGAAGACAAGCAATAGTCCGCCACACAGAAGGGCTCACATGTGACAAGCAGACTTGGTAACGAAGGCAAAACTCCAAGATAACCGAGTCAAGCCCCACGCTCAATGAGAACACGCTCAAAGTAAA
This sequence comes from Nicotiana tabacum, assembly GCF_000715075.1. Lineage (NCBI taxonomy): Eukaryota > Viridiplantae > Streptophyta > Magnoliopsida > Solanales > Solanaceae > Nicotiana > Nicotiana tabacum. Next base: position 76,653,505 of record NC_134096.1, on the reverse strand, counting down.
GGGATACGTATAAACATACGTAAAAACCTTCTTAAAGAAGGTTACCCACTCAGCCAGATCAGGAGCAATGATGTTTAAATCTTGACAACCACAATCTTCCATCACAGCAGGGATGTTGGAAGAACGGATGAAAGAAGGATACACGCCAACAAACCATGTTCGGGGTAGTAGAAGGGTACTTCTCTTCGATGTCCTTAGTTGTAATGAGCCTTCTAGGAATAATGGTGCTCACCGTGGGAGGAGCATCATCATCAGTACTTCCTTTGTTCTTTGAAGAACTGGAATTTTTGGAAGAAGAAGCCATATTTAGTAGAAGGGAACAAAGATTTTTTCTGAAAAAGAAGATAAGAGAGAGTTGAAAACAAGTATGGGTTGAGTAAAGAGAGTTTGAAAAAGTTATGAAGTGTAAATGGAGAAGGTTGATGTGTATAAGTAAAAGAATAAGCGGCTAAAATCGTGGCCATAATTACTTCGATAGCTGGCAAAGGTATTGTTGAATCGTGGGATGACGCGTGTTCGGGGCATTAAATGCAAAGAAACGTGCGTCTAATCAACCGTTAGAAACTTTTCAGAGTGAGTCAGAGAATTTTTCGCCAAGAAATGTATCTTTACCAACTTCCTGGTGATACAAGGTTATGCCACCGGAAAGTAGGGGGACTATTTGTATAGGGTAAAATATGTTCATATTAAATGCTCTCATGATAAAGCGACACATGAAGCCGAAGACATAAGACAATCAGGTCCGAAGGCAACAATCTCGTTTGTTACCGAAGAGAATGGTATTCATAAAGGTGAAGTAAATGCCTGCCACCCGGTAGTATTTAATGGAGAATATTCTATAACATTAAGTACTTGGTCCGTTATAAAGAATATGACATTTACTGCCTACCGTTACACATTCTTCAATGGCCCTAATAATTACCATTAAAGAGGGGCTTGATTCTAGGACCTTGTTTCTTAGGTGCAACTATAGATAGTGAGCTCTAGAACCATTATAAATGACACGAATTTTCTGACAAACTGATACTATACTTTGTTCAAAGCTCAATAATATTTTATCTTCTTGTTTATTAATATTATTATTACTGCCTCCGAAAGCCCTGCTCCCTGAATCAAGATTTCTACTGTCTTATCTCGATTTCAACGCTAAGTATTATATTTTTGTCTAATTTATTTATTATTTTAGGATTAAATTGATTCACTTATCTATAAATCACGTATAAATTCAACTGTACCGTTTTACGGGTAAACAATATTCCTCTTTCGGAAATAGGGGAGAATACAACGTGCATGGCTTTACCTCTACTTCAACATCAATACTTATGCTATCGCATTTCACCCTTTTCTATTCCACAAGAATTATGTCCTTGTTTGTAGGTAGTGTACTCCTTGTATTACTATCTTCTAAGAGGTGGCTAGCTCATGATGAAACTCTTAATCTTATACTTTGGCGTCTTTTTGATCATGGTCAATACTTTAACATATTTCTGAATACACGAAAGGAAATGATAAATTAAGAGCGAGAGCTACTTCTTCCAATTAAGTAGTTAGGTACAAGTGAAGTTTGGTGCTATATCAATTTGAATTGTAATGCTCGACTTGATCATTCAATATTTAATCCTCGATCATTCCTCTTTTGAATCCATCTATTTCGGTTAAATAGAGTTTAATAGACCTAAATACCAACATTAAATACCAAATTATTTGATTTATGGTATTAAAATATAGATATACAATGTACAAGTCTAAAATGTACACATATGATCTAGTACATTATTAAAGAAAGAATACACAGTAAATGTTCAGATGTAGATATACGATGTATATATTTGGTTTGATGCATATAATTCGGTGAGAGAAAATTTTCCTTTTAATACAGCGTATGTATATCGAGTACAATCTTTCAATCATTTGCTCGTGTTCAACGTACAGAGAATCAGCAAGGACAATAGTCAATAGTATTTCTTTTTGTTTTTTTTAAAGAAGAAGAACAATACTAGTCAATAGTGAATAGCAATAGACATAAGATGACACGGGTCGATGGCCCAAATAGCTGACACGTTGCTAAAATTCAAAACGACAAGCGTAGGAGTAATTTCCCCCCAAATTTTAGTACTATTTAATATACCATGTTCCTTCCCCGCAGGCCGCAACTCGTTTCACGCCAAACCAGAATAGAGTGTAATCTCAAAATAAATTCTCGTCAGAGCGGCTTCAAAAATCCCAAATCCTAGGGTTTCAATTACGGCCCATCCAATCAATTTCTCCCTACACTGATTCCTCTCAGTCTCTCTGGTTTTGTATGATTCCGATCTTTATCTGGAGCTCCATCGGCGAATTGAGCTTAACTCTGCATCTTAAGCTTCGGATCTTCGCCAATTGCAATGTCGGCATTGTCCAATGGCTCTCCTTCAACTCCCCAATCTCAACTTTCCAGTGACCTTCCAGTAAAGTTCTTATTCCCATTATTGCTCCACTGTTTACTCAATTGCGTTTTAATTGAATTGGGAATAGGATTGATGCTTCTTTGTTTTGTTTAAAATTATATTGGGGATGAGGTCGGAGCTTTGAGTATTGATTTTATTGCTTCTATGGAGCGAGTGATCAGCCTTCATTGTTTTTCTTGGAGCTCATTCAAGGCCGAGGGTTAATGCTTTTTGTGAAATTACGGTATAAAACTATGTTGTAGGTTTCTTTGTAAAGATTTTCCAGCTATGCCCTTTATCATTCGCTTCAGTGTTTGGTATGCTACCGTATATGGTGATACATTATGGATTTCGCGTCTAATTTGTGTTTTTGTCGTTTGGTTGATGGCACATTGACTCAAGTGTAAGGGATGGTTTGCATCTTCCCAGACAGGGACTGCAACAGCCTTCGGGCTTTACGATTAAACCAGCCAGTTGATGATTGACCTCAGTGCAGCAAACAGTAACAAATTTAAAGTAAAAATGGGAAATTTTGCAGAACTTAAGGGATCAAATGAAGAATAATCATTGAGCAGGCACCATTACTTCCTTGAATGAGAATCCAGTCATGGCACCAGATTAAAATGGAGAAGGGAATCCCTAACCTCCTAATCAACTAACCGCTATGGGAAGGAGTGGCTAACACTGGAAAACTAACTGTGGACTGATATTCCCTTATTAACCTGACTGATTTGAGTTGTTTCCAGTTGACTTGTAGGATAATATGTTAAATTACATTGGAACCGATAGTAGGATTGTGGTAGTTAACTCAGGATTTTCAATGTGCTGAATGGTCATCAAGGGAAGCATGGTACTCTCTTGTCTAAGTGCAACTATCTTCTTGTTCTCCTTTGGAAAGAAGATCTTCTTTTTCTTCTCTTTCTAGTTGGTCTTTCATTTTGTTTTATTCCATAGAGTATGATGATCTATCCCATCTCTTAAGTGGACCTATTTTTATTGGAATGACCCTTTGTTCCAAATTACGAGACGGTGTTTAAAAATTGTCTGTTTGAGTTGTCTTAATGATGGTGTTGGAATAGTTGAGGTGTCCACAAGACACCACTGCTATAAAAGAGATGACAGTGTTGGAAGTTGGGTGTGGTGTAGATTCTTGGTCTCTTAGTCTTTGGGGTTTCACATATTATGATTTAAGACCACATCCGTTGACAATTTATGTGTAAAACCATAGTTTTCTGTTCATACTATCTTTAATTTTCATTGGGTTATTTCTTTCCCCAAGTCTTATTCCACAAGGTCTTCTTAAAATTATTTTCTTGTTCTCAAATCCTTTTGCTTATGCATTATGCCGGCGGCGTGCAGTTTTGACTTTAGGACAGGAAAACTATTTGTCTTAATATTTTTCTTCCATGTTTGTCATTTTCTAGCCACCCTTAGTTATATAGTCATATTTCCATTTGTGACTATTGTATCATAAAATGCTATACTGCTCTGGACAGAATGATGCACCTGAAGGAACACCTGTAGAAACTGATGAAGTATTATCAGTTATTGAATCTTTGAAACAAAGAGCTGCTTCTAGACGTGCTGATTATGTTAAGGTGTGTTTTCTCTATTGTACTTTTGCTCCCACTTTCCCCATTTCTTGGTTGTGTATCTCGATCAAAGTACTTATACAATGTTTTAACAACCAATGGAGCTGTACTGTTCTCCTTTCAGAAAAGGGCAGAAGAAAATGCACAAAAGTTGGATGATGTGACAAAAAATCTTTTTAAGTTGTCAACAGAGAGAAGAAATCTTATAGTTCATGGTGCGGATATAAGTGTTGATCTTTTATCTAAGAGGAAGCAGGATGCAATTGATATGCAAAATGGGATTCAAACCAATATTGGGGATAGTGATAGCAATGGTTCTGAAGATGATGGATATGCCTCTTCTGCAATTCTTCTAGGATCTAGTATTGCTGTCAAAGATGCCGTGCATCCCATAAAACTTCCTGAAGTGAAAAGACTACCTCCATATACTACATGGATATTTTTGGATAGGTGTGTTAAATTGCCTTAGTAGATAAGTCGTATGGTATTCAAGTTTGATTTGTGCCTCTTCTTTTCCTTATCTACCCATTTTTAGCTTGCTTCATATACATAAGGTTCTTCCATCACTTTGCATATGGCATGCCCTGGAACCTCATAAATGTCTAACCACTTGTTTCCTTGATCATCTTCAAATTGCAATTGGTCAATTGTTTCCTTTACAAACTACAGTATTAGGTGTTAACAGTTGCATCCAATGATACAATGGATGTATTGACAGCAACATTGAATCACCTATCCTCACCCTTTATAAATGCTTAGTTCTTAACGTCTTGTATTGATTACCATTGAACTTTACTGCCATCTGCTTCTAGACTTTCTTTTGTACAGTTAATTATCCTATAGGCTCTTGATGTTATAATTATTATTATTGTTATTATTATTAATATTATTTTTTGCGTTATGGGATTTCGTTTGATGCCTGTTCTCATAAGGAGATGGGATTGATCTACTTGATCAGTAAGACAATGGCATTTAAGTGGTTTTAGTATCAAATGGTTTTCCTCCTGGGTGGGAATGACTTTGATCATGTTATTGTCTTTTGACTTTAAGTTTCCAACAACATGTAACAGCATGATTCTAATACTTGTAACAGTCCGAGATTTATTCATTCTTCTTCATGGTTATTTTTTTCTTCTATTTTTACTTAAATTTTTTCCTTACATATGGAGATAGGGAAAGGAAAGAAGGCAGTGAGAATCAAACCCACACCTATTGCGTGGAATATGCCCACTGATATCACATAGACTCTAAGCTGGTGGTCTTGCTATTTTAAAACTGTTTGATCATACTTTGAGTGGTGCAGAAATCAGAGGATGACCGAGGATCAATCAGTGGTTGGTCGTAGAAGAATTTATTATGACCAAAATGGTGGAGAAGCTCTAATTTGCAGTGACAGTGAGGAAGAACTACTTGACGATGAAGAAGAAAAAAGGGAGTTTGTGGAGTCTGAAGATTTTATGCTGCGGTTGGTATAATTAACCTACAAGAAATACTGGATTCAATTGTCTCCTCCTGTAATTTTTCTTTTTCTGCTGTAGTTGAATTTAGGAAAGTCATCTCAGAGAATGTTCTTTCCACATGAAACTATGGGGTCATGTTTCGTAGAGCAGCAAAACTCTTTTGGTCCATTGCTGGATCATAAGCACATTACCACATGACAACCAGATCAATATTTTCTTGGGGTCTAGTTCGGTATTTGGATAGAGAATATGCCCTGAAATGTCGTAATATATACATACATATATACATATATATATATATATATATATATATATATATATATATATATATATATGTAATATGTTGCATATATGTTATTCTTGTCTTTCTTTAATAGTAGTGCTGCCTTATTATTTGCATACAACTATGAGTTCACTGCCACTTTTCAGATCTTACACTATCTAACTGTAGTATAGATTATTGTTCTGTTGATGTTGAATACAGATCTCTTCTGTTAGTCCTTTCTCTTAACTACTGTGCCATTCATCTTCTTGATCACTTAATATGATGAAGCAGTTTCTTAAAAACTGAATTTCTTTCACAAAGATCCCCTTTGAAACTCATTCCATGAGGTTTCTACTTGCAGACATATGAAAGATGTTTAAATTTTTAATATCAAGGGTGTAGAAAGTAATACGGAATCGGTTCACAAGGTATTGAGGTTGGAGCATGGCATATAAGATTTTCACTATGGTCTGCTATTTGTGGCTAGACTGTTTGCTAATGTAGAACTTTTTCTGGCACTTTATATTTGTGCGATCTACTCCAATTATGTGGCTTGATGTATCTTTGTTTGCTTATTTGCAGTATGGCTATCAAACAAGTTGGCTTGTCTGACAGAGTGTTAGATTTGCTAGGGCAGTGCTTGTCTAGAAAACCCAATGAAGTCAAGGTACGTCCTTGGTTTAGAGAATTATTAGACTTTGTTTTTAAGCATTCATTATCTAATAAAAGCTGGTGATAGTGCGAACTCTTGTCCAGCTGTTTCCCATTTGGTTTTTGCTCGCTTTGCTGAGATAAACCACCATAAAACATCTTACACAGGCAAGATATGAAGATCTTGTGAAGGAAGAAAATGCATGCACTTCAAGGAATGAGAACATCGAAGGCACTCTAAATTTATTTCTTGACAAAGCTCTTGATGTTGCTCTGGATTCTTTTGACAACCTATTTTGTCGTCGGTGCCTTGTATGTATCTATCGGTGGTTCCTCCTTGACTTCTTGTCTTCCATTTAGTATTTCATATTATTTGTTTGTCTGCCTGGTTTTCTGCTTCATACTAATTCCTTCTGAATACAGTTCTCTTACTTTTGTCTTGTTTTGCCCTCACTTGCAGGTTTTTGATTGTAGATTACATGGATGTTCACAGGATCTGATTTTTGCAGTACGTGAATGGTCATTTAACCAATTGCTTTCATAGCTTAGAACTTTGTGCAGTAGACATGGATGCTTACAGTGTCTTTTACTCCTTAATTCATTAGGCCGAAAAACAATTACCATGGTACTCTCTCGACATGGATATGGAGCCCTGTGGCCCAAATTGCTGTCATCTGGTATCTGGATCTTCTTTTATATAATTTCTGACATCAATTTTTGGCCTGACGTGAATTTTTTGTTTATGAACAAGTATCATTTCTTAATGTGGTCTGTGCTTGTTTCTGATCCTGATGTGGCAACAGTACCTACTAACCTTGTGAGCTCTTTTATTCATCTCAGGCCATGAAGAAGGAAAGAAAAGCTGGATTTACCTCCTCTCAGCTTGCCAATCATGGAGAAAACCCTGTCCGATCATCTGAAGTTGCTAATATTCATGTGCCAGGTAGAAAGCATCTGTCAAGGAGATCAAAGTTTTGCCAAAGCGAAAGTGCTTCATCGAATGCAAAGAACATCTCTGAAAGCAGTGATTCAGAGATTAAGCCGTTAAGTAACATCTCTTCTGTTCAGCATTCTGCTTCTCCATCTAACAAAAAATCTGATATGAAAGTGGGGAGCAACAAAAGGAACAACAAGAGAATAGCTGAACATGGTGTAGTTGCCATTAAGAAGCGACAGAAGAAAATGATAGCTGCGGAGTCTGGCTCTGTAGCTTCTGGAAGTCTAGCGTCTAAAGACTTGAATCCCAGCTCTAATTCAGGTAAGGATGTCGAAGATGTTAGTTTATCTTCACAAAAAGCACCATCTCATAGTGATAGAAGGTCTAGGAGTAAAGACTCTCCAGTATTGGGTAGTAAAGATTCTTTGCAAGGTGAGGGTTTCAGTTGCCAATATAAAGACGCTACCAGTGAAGAACGTGGGATGAATTGTGACGACACATTGAGGAAAAATGAGTTTGTGGATGAGAATAACTGCAAACAAGAAATAGATGGTGACATATCTTGGAGACCACTTGAAAAGACTCTCTTTGAGAAAGGTGTGGAAATGTTTGGCAGGAGCAGGTCAGTTAACTTCAAGTTACTCTTCGCAATCATGTCTACTCTTGCTCTTGTTAGTTCTTTGGCTTGCATATACTTAGTTTCTCAACATTGTCTCTTGTGTAATATCTTCTTAAATTATTCTCTTGAATACTGCCTAACTTTTGTCTATAAAGATCTTGTGCTAGCTTTTTAATCAAATGCCTTCATGCTAAGCAAACTAGAACCTGCATAATGAAAATATCAAGCGGACTTTTCTCATTTGATCTGGTCGTGTGCTTTCAATTCTTGTTTCACTTGTCAATACTCCTCCTAGTGGAGTGAATATGCTAGACTTTTGTTTGCTTAATGCGATAGATTGGTTCTTCGATGGTTAATACAAAAACCATTTGCACTCTGCGTTCACTGTTCATCATGCAAGTTCACCCGGTCTACTTGATTTCTTGTCAATTCATTATCTTGACCATTTTGTGGGTGCCTAAGTCTAGTTGTTTATTAAGATATTGAATCACTGCAGATAAAGTTATTGCCTTACTATAGTATTTTTCAAGCCTCAAATGAAGAAATGAGTACACATTCTAGAGTTGGATCTGTGCAGGAAAGAAGACGTCTCTGCTAGGATACTATTGAAAAAGTCATTATTCCTGCTCTAACGTCACCTCACTTACAACTAGCATTTTGCTTTTTATCTTGGATTTGTATTCATAATGACCCATAAAGTGGCAACTTCACTAGCTGAAAGTTAACCCTAGTTTAAGCTGATTGGTCTAGTTTTCATGACATGAGTTGAGTCAAATATAAGAGCATTGGGGACTAGGAGAAGCCACTCTAAGTTGTTCATCTAACGCAGCAACCTACTATATGAACCCCTCTTCCTTCTTAGTCTTTTAATTTGTAATGTCTATTGCATATTGAAAGTTCTTTCTCCTTTTTCTCCCTTCACTTTAGTGATTCTTAACATGACTTGAGCATGTTATTTGTCATACAGCTGTATGATTGCTCGAAATATGATGAATGGTTTGAAAACTTGTTGGGAGGTGTTCCAGTACATGAACAATTCCGAGAATAAGCTATCAGGATTAGGTGATGGGATGAATGGAATTCTTGAAGGCTCTTCCAAGGGTGATGGCCATACAATCATGGTCAGTATATTTGACATTGTTCATCAGCATGTTGCTTTGTGTTCTTGTTGAATAGTAGTAATATTATTATCTCCACTTTGGTTGATCCTATTCCGAATTCAACTTCAGGGTAATCAAGCACGGAGAAGATCCAGATTTTTACGTAGAAGAGGTAAAGTTCGTCGCTCAAAATACACGTGGAAGTCAGCTGGATATCATGCAACTAGGAAATGGATCTCTGAGAGGAAAGATAAGCCTTGTCGGCAGTATAATCCATGTAATTGTCAAGCACCGTGTGGAAAGGAGTGCCCCTGCATCGTAAATGGAACCTGCTGTGAAAAATACTGTGGGTAAGCCAGCATTCTTCTCTACAAACTTCAGTGAGAGAATACTTTAGGACCTGGACTATAAATGTCCTTTTACAGTGCACAATGCTTTACCAATTTTATTGCCTTCTGTGGTTTGTCTGCTATTTTCTTTTGCTGTCTCTTAAACATTTTTTTGATCACAGATTTTGTGCCTATTAATTAGTTCTGTTTTGACACTTTGTCAATCTTATGTTCTAGATGCCAAAAGAGTTGCAAGAATAAATTCCGTGGTTGTCATTGTGCCAAAAGTCAGTGTAGAAGCAGGCAATGCCCTTGCTTTGCTGCAGACAGGGAATGTGATCCTGATGTTTGTCGAAATTGTTGGATCAGGTGAGCTCCTGGTAGTGCTATGGAATTATTTTCTGTTTTTCTCTAGTTTTACAGAAGTATTTCTAGTGCCCACTGCCCATGTTATTGTTGTATCTCGTGTTACTGGAAGTTGCAATTTCCACACATGTAGTGTTTTTAAGTTCTCGTATCGTCCCTCCAAATTCTCAATCATCTTTATCCAAAGCCTAATCTTAGTTTTTCAGTTTGCATGTGTCAACTTAAGCACTTAGAGTGTTTTTTTGGTTCACAGACTAGTTATGCAGAGATTATAATATATGGATTATTATGTGGTGAATCATTATGAAGGGCTTGATATGTGGTGCATAATTATGAAGGGACTGTTATGCTGTGAATAGCAATATGGATTATTGTTAGCTTGTTATGCAAGATTATCTATTTTAAGGGTATTTTATCAATAGATATTCTTATTAATGTGCAGTTAATATATGTGGTCTTATTCTAAATTCTTTAGAAGTACAACTATGCCTCTATCCAAGCAGTTGGATTTGGCAATATGAATCCTCGCTTACCATACTGCTCCATTTAAGCTCATCTTAGACTATTGTAAAGTCTATCCTGATATAAAATAATACGTGGATTCTTGGAGAATTTAATACCTTAAACCAGAGGCTGCATTGGTTATGCAGCATTTTATACCAGAAAACAATTTATATTAAATTTCAGAGATTACATTAGTAATCCTACTTTTGTGTTGCAAATCAAACATTGTATTAGTCATGCAAAATTTTATGCCAGGATTATTTTCCATTGTGCGACCAACCAACTGACCCCTAAAAGTTTAAGCTATTACTACAAAATCACTGTGTTATCTTCATTATTCTACCATACTTATAACCTGTTCGGCCAAGTTTTTTTTTGGGCCAAAAGTGCTTTTGGCCAAAAATTGAGGTGTTTGGCCAAGCTTTTAGAAGGAAAAAAAATGCTTTTGAGGAGAAGCAGAAGCAGATTTTGAGAAGCAGAAAAATGTAGCTTCTTTCCAAAAGCACTTTTCTGAGAAGCACTTTTGAGAAAAATACACTTAGAAACAGTTTTCAAAAGTTTGGCCAAATACTAATTACTGCTCAAAAGTGCTTTTCAAATTAATTAGCCAAACACAAACCGATTCTCACCAAAAGTACTTTTTTGAAAAGCACTTCTCAAAATAAGCAGATTTTAGAAGCTTGGCCAAACATGCTATTAACCAAACCGTCTTTGTAACAATTGTGTAGCTTTTTCTCTCCCTAAATTGGACAATGTTTTTTTTTTGACAAGGTAAATGAACAACCTTATTGATAATTATTAATTGCTGAGCAAGTGACAACTGACTAACAGCCCTTCCAGGCTTGAATGAACATCAGCTTCAATTTATCTTTCATAATGAGCTAATTTATTCATTTTAATATCCTTCATCTTCTGTTGCAAAAAAATCATATGCCATGTTATTTGGCTCTTGCAGTTGTGGTGATGGGTCTCTAGGTATTCCTTCACAAAGAGGTGACAATTATGAATGCAAGAACATGAAGCTTCTTCTCAAACAACAACAAAGGGTAATTATCTCTATTTATTTATACATTTAATTATTTGTGAGGATAATTGTTAGTTCTCGTTGAAGTTGGTGGTTGCCACGAAGCCAAGTGATTGTTATTTGTTCCTCCTTTCTCTGTTCTCCAAGTTTAATTAGAGGGAGAAATTTTGAATTTGGCATTACCAATTCTAGATTTTGGGCATTGACCAATCTTTTCAGTAGATACCTTTACTTCATGTCACAGATTATGTTTAACTCTAATGTGTTCTTAAATTATACGAAAATTGTCTCGCTATTTTTTGTTTTCATCATTCTTTTGGTTAGATTGTTGAGTCATGTCTTCTTTGTAGGATACTTACTGTCTCGTTCTTAGTTCATATGCCACTTTTTACTTGTTCTCGTAGTACCTTTCTATAATGTTCAATTCTATTGAAATTTGGTAATTTGCTGAATTCGCCCCCTTGTTTACTATAGTCTATCTTATCCTGCTGATACTTTACAGCTGTCAATGTGATCACAAATTTCATGTAATGTTTAAGAAGATCAGTGAAGAAAATGGACCTTAGAACTAATTCAACCCCAAAAGTTAGTTCATGAACTCACCCAGTGTAAGCCATTGCTTCGTCGCATAAAGTGATAAAGAGATGCGATGCAAGAGGTTAGCGCATCATGGATGGAGCCATGCGTTTCAAAGAAGTGTGTCTTCAAACAATGACATGCTAAGTGATCCCACAAGCATTTGATTCTTTGAATTTCAACTTTGAAGAGCTGGATTGATATCGGCATTATTGTGTATAAGATGTTGAATTAGTTAATTTAATTGCAATTTGATTATTATTGTCATATCCTGGTCTAGACATTTGGAGCATGGACAACATAATATGATAGCCGAACATTAGGTAAACCAAGAATATGGATGAGTTTGGCTCAGATACCATGCGAAGAAAATGAACCTTTGAACCTTACTCAATGTCAAAAGTTAGCTCATGAGGTGAAGATTGTCTAACACCATAAAATGAGACCACCTATACCCTTAATCACTGTAGGACATTTTAGCAAAGAGAAAGATGGAGATATGCTGAGATCACTTTTATGGATCAAACTTAATGTGAAGATTTGCTTATAAGTTTAGTACATTTTTCATGCTTCTGGGCAGTATCTTAATTGTGGATTTCATTGTGAGACATTGTAATGAATAAAGTTGAAAAAGATCTAACTGAGGGTCTTGTGAGGTTTAAAAAAGGTGCTCCATTTTTCTTTTTTCACCCTTTCCGTGCATGTATCTGCTTTAGAACTGCTCTAGTGTAAGAATGAAGGTCGTCAAATTCCAGCTGTTGGCTAATCCTAAAACCTTACATTAATCTGCAGGTTCTTCTTGGAAGATCTGATGTGTCTGGCTGGGGAGCTTTCTTGAAGGTAATGTCTAAGAACAGTGTTATGCTTTTTCTCTGTATATCTGCAGATCCTTGTTATTTTTGTGCTCATGTTTAGCATTAACAGAATAGTGTTGGAAAGCACGAATACCTTGGGGAGTATACTGGTGAAATAATCTCACACCATGAAGCTGATAAGCGTGGAAAGATCTATGATCGTGAAAATTCTTCGTTTCTCTTCAATTTGAATAATCAGGCATGCGAAATGACTTGCCCTCCGTACTCGTTAAGTTATTCCTTAGAGTTAGGGCCTCAACTGTGGTCTTACGTGAATCACTTGTCTTGTTCATATGCAGTTTGTGCTTGATGCTCATCGGAAAGGCGATAAGTTGAAGTTTGCTAACCATTCTCCTGATCCAAATTGCTATGCCAAGGTAATTGCTGAAATTTGCATAGGCATTTCCAGGACAGGTTTGCCTATGGTAAACGCAATAATGCTCAGATAACTCTTTGACAGGTCATTATGGTGGCTGGAGATCACAGAGTTGGTATATTTGCCAAAGAAAGAATGTCTGCAGGAGAGGAACTCTTCTATGATTATCATTATGCGCCTGATAGAGCACCTGCCTGGGCAAGAAAGCCCGAGGCATCTGGTTCTAAGAAAGAGTATGCTGCTCCTTCAAGCGGCCGTGCTAAGAAGCATACATAATGAGTTTTGATTTACTGATTGATTGGTTCATTCTTTTTGCAACATAATATCATCTACATTGACCATCTGATTGACTTGTGATCATTTCGTTGGCGTAGACTGGAGAGACGCATTGCCATCTCCAGGATTATTGATCAGATTCTGTTTTTTTCTTTGGCTAGGCTGCTTTCAGCGCCAAGTGTAATCTTTGAGCGGGAATATAATTACAGTCTTACTGATCTCAACTTAATGGTTTTCATGTAAAATAGCACAAAGTTGTAGACATGTGGAACTCATTTCTGGGAGCAAATAGAGGTCATGACATGAATTTCTTGCTGATATTTCTGCTGCCATAGCATTTTACTCGCATTTCTTGGTTTTGGTCAAACTCATGTAAACTTTGTTGAAGTCGATGCTGGCCTACTAAAATTGTTACATTTGTTATGAAAATAATTATATTGTGGATTTTCATTTATTATTCCGCTATAGATAATCTTTCTGAAGAAGGTTATCCATTTAGTACTCTGTTGAAATTTATCTACAAGCAGCTGATGCAGTCAGGTTGCAAGCAGCTCAATGAAATGATTTGCAACAGCTTTTTATTAAACATGCAGGTTGCAAGCAGCTCATGCAGACATCTTACAAGCAACTAAAGAAAAGCCTTGCAGCTGCTTCCTTTATTCTATAAATAGAGGAGTTTTCAGTTCATTATGTACATAAGTTTGAAGTTTGAATAATATATCAGTTTCTCTCTATACTTGTCTTTACTTTACTGTCTTTATTTTATAACACGTTATCAACACGAGACTCTGCCATCTCGAGAAAATACTTTGAAAGTATCATAGGTACGAACTTTCTTTTTCTAAATAATGTCAAATCTTTCTAAACTTGAGTTTGTAGCCCTGGATATATCGGGCAAAAGCTACATGTCTTGGGTGCTTGATGCTGAAATTCATCTTGATGCTATGGGTCTGGCAGACACCATCAAAGATAAAAATCAGGCATCAAACCAAGACCGTGCCAAAGCAATGATATTCCTACGCCATCACCTTGATGAGGGCCTGAAAATGGAATATCTTACTGTTAAAGATCCAGTTATACTGTGGAATAATTTGAAAGATAGATATGACCACCTGAAAATGGTCGTTCTTCCACAGGCACGTTATGATTGGACTCATCTAAGGTTACAAGATTTTAAATCTATCAGTGAGTATAATTCTGCTATGTTCAGAATTATTTTTCAATTGAAACTATGTGGTGACAATATTACTGATCATGATATGTTGGAGAAAACTTTTACCACTTTTCATGCCTCGAATATGCTCCTGCAGCAGCAATATCGAGAGATGGGATTCAAAAAGTATTCTGAACTTATCTCACATCTTCTTGTAGCCGAGCAACATAATGGGCTATTAATGAAAAACCATGAAAGCCGACCTACTGGTTCTTGTCCATTCCCTGAAGTGAATGAGACGAACTTCCACCAAGCTAAGCGTAGAAGAGGACGTGGCCCCAGTCGTGGTCATGGCCGTTGTCGGGGAGGAAACTCTAATCGTGGTAATAACAATGCACCAAAGAACCCTCATCACCACCAGCAGTGGAAAAGGAAGGAGCAAAAGCATGAAGCGGTGCAAACAACAAAGCTAGAAAATACATGCTATAGATGTGGAGGAAAAGGGCATTGGTCAGGTACATGTCGTACGCCAAAGCACCTGGTTGAGCTGTATCAAGCCTCCCTGAAGAAGACGGAGAAAAATGCTGAAGCAAATTTTATTTCTGAAGATAATTTAGACTTCATGCATTTGGATGTAGCTGATTATTTTACACTCCCGGAAAGAGAAACAAGTCATGTGATCGGTAGTGAATCTGTAGAAATGTAAATATTTTAATTTTTATTGTTTGTAGTAGATAGTATGGTTATGTAATTGTTGTACATAAATAAAAGTTATGCTTTGAAAATAATGTTTACTATCATATTTATTTTGTTTATGTCATTTTGAAGAATATGGATCATCCTCAAATTATGTTTGGATCAAAGACCAATCACGAAGATATTTGTGTAATTGATAGTGGAACAACTCATGCCATATTCAAAGATCAGAAATACTTTTCTTATTTGCATAAGGAAAAAGCAAATATTTCAACAATTTCTGGTAATATAAGTTTGATTGAAGGCTCCGGAAGAGCTACTGTATTTCTGTCTAAGGGAACAAAACCTATTATCGATAATGCATTGTTCTCCTCCAAGTCCCGAAGAAACTTGTTAAGTTTTATAGATATCCGCCGAAATGTGTATCATGCTGAGACAATAGATGAAATGAACGTGGAATATCTTTGTATTACAAAGAATATTTCTAGCCAGAAATGCATTGTAGAAAATTTACCAACTTTATCTTCTGGCTTATACTATTCAAAGATTAGTACAGTTGAAGCACATTCTATCGTAAACCAGAAGTTTACTGATTCAAATACTTTTGTGCTTTGGCATGGCCGTTTGGGCTATCCTGGATCAATAATGATGAGACGAATTACTGAAAATTCGAGTGAGCATCCATTAAAGAACCTGAAGATTCTTACAAATGATGAATTTTCATGTGATACTTGTTATCAAGGCAAAATGATCACTAGACCATCACCAATGAAGGTTGGCATTGAGTCCCCTGCCTTTTTAGAACATATACATGGGGATATATGTGGACCTATTCACCCACCAAGTAGGCTGTTTAGATATTTTATGGTCCTAATAGATGCATCTTCAAGATGGTCTCATGTGTGCCTACTATCATCTCGCAACCTGGCGTTTGCAAAGTTATTAGCCCAAATAATTCGATTAAGGGCACAATTCCCAGATTATCCTATAAAGGCTATTTGCCTCGATAATGCTGGAGAATTCTCATCTCAAGCTTTTGATGATTACTGTCTATCAGTTGGGATAAAAGTTGAATATCCTGTAGCTTATGTTCATACTCAAAATGGCCTTGCAGAGTCATTTATTAAACGATTGCAATTGATAGCAAGACCACTACTTATGAAAATAAAATTGCCCACTACTATTTGGGGTCATGCTATCTTGCACGCAACATCACTTATCCGTCTCAGACCAACACATTATAATAAATATTCTCCGTCACAATTTGTTTTTGGTCATGAACCAAATATTGCCCATCTACGAATTTTTGGATGTGCTGTATTTGTGCCAGTAGCACCACCACAACGTAGTCAGATGGGCCCCCAAAGAAGGTTAGGAATATATATTGGGTTTGAATCACCCTCTATTATTCGCTATCTTGAACCATTGACGGGAGATTTATTTACTACTCGATTTGCAGATTGTCGATTTGATGAAATAAATTTTTCACAATTAGGGGGAGAGAAAAAGGAAATCAAAAGAGAAATTGTGTGAAAAGTTTCATCATTATCTCACTTTGATCCACGTACCCCTATATGTAATCAGGAGGTCCAGAAGATCATCCATTTACAGAATATAGCAAATCAAATGCCAGACGCATTTACTGATTTGAAAAGGATAACTAAGTCGCATATCCCTGCAGAGAATGTGCCTATCCGAATTGATGTCCCAGCAGGACCATCTACCAGCATGAGAGTTAGTGAACCTAAAGCACGCCTAAAGAGTGGTAGACCTTTGGGT
The DNA here is from genome assembly GCF_000715075.1 of Nicotiana tabacum. Classification (NCBI taxonomy): domain Eukaryota; kingdom Viridiplantae; phylum Streptophyta; class Magnoliopsida; order Solanales; family Solanaceae; genus Nicotiana; species Nicotiana tabacum. Next base: position 76,636,522 of record NC_134096.1, on the reverse strand, counting down.
TCTAAGGATTGAAATCCTAAAAAAAGAAAATCGATAAATGATCAAAATGATATTATAAAGGGATCTCCTGAAGAGACCCAAGATCTGATTAGTTCTGAGATTCCTGAAGAAATCAATGAACCCGATACTCAAGTGAGTGAGTAACTTTTAATAAGTTCTAATGGTGATGTGATTAATTTAAATCGATCTAAAATAGTGGTGGATAATATTTTTGCATATAATGTTGCACTTAACATTATGCAAGATAGTGAGAATCTTGAACCCCGATCTGTCGAAGAATGTCGACAAAGATCTGATTGGCCAAAATGGCAAGAGTCAATTCAATCGGAATTGAAGTTACTTGCTAAAAGAGAGGTCTTTGGACCAGTAGTCCAAACACCTGCTGGTATAAAACCAGTTGGTCATAAATGGGTTTTTGTGCGAAAAAGGAATGATAAAAATGAAGTTAAAAGATACAAGGCCCGCCTTGTTGCACAAAGATTCTCACAACGACCTGGAGTCGATTATGAAGAAACATATTCACCAGTTATGGATGCCATAACATTTCGATATCTCATCAGTTTAGCCTTACGTGAAAGGCTTGAAATACATCTAATGGATGTGGTTACAGCTTATCTGTACGAGTTACTTGATAATGAAATTTACATGAAAATCCCTGAAGGATTTAAAATTTCTGAAGCATATTCAAAATCTCGGAAAATGTAATGATGTTATTTGTCCATGCATTTTTATAAAGAAAATGGCTTCAGAATTTGTTATACTTGCTGTTTATGTTGATGACATAAATCTTGTTGGAACTTCAGAAGAGCTCCAAAAGGCAATTGAATATCTTAAAAAAGAATTTGAGATGAAAGATCTTGGAAAGACAAAACTTTGTCTTGGTCTGTAAATTGAACATTTAGCAGACGGGATCTTTATCCATCAATCTGCCTATACAGAAAGGGTCTTAAAACGCTTTTACATGGACAAAGCGCACCCATTGAGTACACCAATGGTTGTTCGATCAATTGAAGTGAATAAAGATTTGTTCCGACCTCCAGAAGAGGATGAGGAACTCCTTGGCCCCGAAGTACCCTATCTCAGTGCAATTGGTGCACTAATGTATCTTGCTAATGCTACAAGGCCTGACATAGCATTTTCTGTTAATTTACTAACAAGATATAGTTCTTCTCCTACACAGAGACATTGGAACGAGATTAAGCATATATTGCGATATTTAAAGGGAACTCTTGATATGGGTTTATTTTATGCTAACAAAGATAGTGCAGATCTTGTTGGTTATGCAGATGCAGGTTATTTATCTGATCCACATAAAGCTAGATCTCAAACCGGGTACGTGTTTACATGTGGAGGTACTATCATATCATGACGCTCCATAAAATAATCTATTATTGCTACTTCTTCAAATCATGTTGAAATAATAGCTATTCATGAAGCAAGTAGGGAATGCGTATGGTTGAGATCAATAATTCATTTTATTCGAGAAAAATGTGATTTGGAATGTGAGAAAAGACCCACAATTTTATATGAAGACAATGCTGCATGCATAGCCCAATTGAAGGGAGGATTTATAAAAGGAGATAGAACGAAGCACATTTCACCAAAATTATTCTACACACACGATCTTCAAAAAAATGGTGACATTGATGTGTAACAAATCCGTTCAAGTAATAATCCGACAGATTTATTCACTAAATTTTTACCAACTTTAACTTTTGAGAAGATGGTATACAAGATTGGAATGCGGAGACTCAAATATTTGAAACAATATTTTCATCAGGAGGAGTAAAATAAGCGATGTACTCTTTTTTCCTTACTAAGATTTTTTTCCGCACATGATTTTCCTTATAAGGTTTTTAATGAGCATGCTAGCAATGCATATTACTAAATATGTGTACTTTTTTTCCTTCACTAGGATTTTTTTCCACAGGATTTTTTCCTAGGAAGGTTTTAACGAGGCACAATAACTTTTAATGAACATCCAATGGGGAGTGTTATGAAAATAATTATATTGTGGATGTCCATTTATTACTCCACTATAGATAATCTTCCTGAAGAAGATTATCCATTTAGTACTCTGTTGAAGTTTATCTACAAGCAGCTGATGCAGACAGGTTGCAAGCAGCTCAATCAAATAATTTGGAGCAATTTCTTATTAAACAGACAGGTTGTAAGCAGTTCATGCAGACAACTTACAAGCAGCTAAAGAAAAGCCTCGCAGCTGCTTCCTTTATTCTATAAATAGAGGAGTTTTCAATTAATTATGTATATAAGTTTAAAATTTGAATAATATATTAATTTCTCTCTATACTTATCTTTACTTTACTGTCTTTATTTTATAACAACATTTTCTTTTTAGTAAAAATTATTACACAGGGATAGGGGATATGGACCCTTATTAATAAAGAAAAAGTTTGTATAATCAACCGACTGAACTATTAGGATTCCGCAAAATTATAACATCTTGATGCCGAAAAAATCACCACCCAGTCTCCGGACAGCGAGAAAAAAAAGAAGAAAGATAAAGCAAGAGAACGAAAACTATGAACCGAAGGATTAGAGGTTTTATGCAACAAAATAAGAAATTGGTAATCAGGTCCGCTCATTTTATAACTGCTGATGATAGTTACAACTTGCAACTATTTTCCAAACGTGCGTTATAAGGAAAAAAGAAAAAAGGAAGAAGGAAATTTGCCTTACGCGTAGATTTGACAGATTTTATCAGTTTTTAAATACAGGAATTGTAATTTATAGATTTTGATACTTTTAATTTATATTATAAGTAAAACAATCAATTTTAGCATCCCATAGGCTTTAGCTAATTGCCCTTGCCTCAAGTAAAACAATAACTTACAGTATACTAAAGTTGGGTTTAGCACTCTGCAGACAGTGATAGATAGAGATGCACAAAAATTGGCATCTTCCTTGTCGTCTCTATAATAGACTTTTTTGGCCTTACTCTTCTTTTTCTTCTTCTTCTTTCCCCTTTTCTACATGCGACTGTTTTTTGTTTAATCAAAGACTACTTGCTTCTTTCTCTTCAACAACTCCCATGCTGTCTGAGGAGCACAGTATGTGGAGAAGAAGACACAGCAGAGGCTCCAATGGTTACCTTATTTTGTTACTCTGTCATTTAGCTGTCCACTGTGCCAATTCCCAGGTTTCCCTTCTCTTTCTTGCTTTTATTATTCCTTATCTTACAAGAAAGTATTAAAATGGACATTAACAAACAGCTCTTTTTAGTACTTTTGCGGTTTGTATTGTATGAATTCGTGAACCCCATCCGCAGATCCGTGCATTTTTTTTGTTCAATTTTCTTTTCTGGGTTTCAGCTGAAATTTGATGAATATTACAGCTTCAGAATTCATGTGCTTCGGCTACGGACTGTGGAGCTGGTTTATACTGTGGTAACTGCCCTGAATTGGGAAAGAATCAGCCTTTTTGCATCAGAGGACAAGCTACTGAACCCACTTCTGTTGTAAGCTACTTGCTTGTTCTTACTTTGTTTCTTTCAATGTGCTCTGAAATTTCTGTATTTTGAATGAGAGTGATGTGTTTATGCTTTTGGACTTGGCAATTGGCAGATCAGTGGATTGCCCTTCAACAAATACTCGTGGCTGGTGACCCACAATGCCTTTTCAATTGTAAATGCACCCTTATTAACAGGCCCCCAGAGAATTACATTCTATAATCAAGAAGACACCGTCACTAACCAATTGAGAGTATGTGGTTCCCTATTCTTGTCCAACTATATTTTTCAGCATTTATAGACATGTTCCTTGTATGTTGTTTGTAGTTCTTATGTTTATTTCATGTATCTTTTTAGAATGGAGTGAGGGGATTGATGCTGGATATGTACGATTTCGAGAACGATATATGGCTCTGTCACTCGTTTCGTGGCCAATGTTACAACTTCACTGCCTTTGTAATGCTATACAATTCCCTCTCTTCTTTTGCAGTGAGATCGGCTTTGAGTAGCTCTTCCGATGTTAATACATAAAATGTGCTTTCTTTAGGAACCTGCAATCAACACTTTGAAAGAGGTGGAAGCATTTTTGAGTGCAAATCCTACAGAAATAGTCACCATCATAATTGAGGATTATGTGCATACCCCAAAGGGTTTAACAAGGGTATTTACTGATGCTGGATTGGACAAGTATCGTTTTCCTGTTTCAAAAATGCCCAAAAAGGGTGACGATTGGCCCACCGTGAATGATATGGTTAAAAAGAATCATCGTTTGTTGGTTTTTACTTCTGATTCTTCAAAGGAAGCTGCTGAAGGAATTGCTTATCAGTGGAGATACATGGTCGAAAATGAGCGTAAGTACTAAATCAATGTGCGCTTCTGTGGTAATTCTGGTTTGTGGGTTGGTTCTTTAGTAATCATATATGATAAATGTTTCAGCTGGAGACCCTGGAGTGGTGCCTGGCTCATGCTCCAGCCGCAAGGAATCAAAGCCACTTAATTCCAGAAGTGCCTCTCTGTTTCTAATGAATTACTTTCCCACAGTTGCCGTACAAAACGGGGCCTGCAAGGAGCATTCAACTCAACTAGTTGATACGGTTGGTGCCTGTTTCAAAGCATCAGGCAACCTGATGCCAAATTATGTGGCAGTAAACTTTTACATGGTATTAAAATATTTACTGGTTAATGATGCTAATGCAGATTACTAGTATAAATTTTCAACATTGACTGATGAAAAAAGAATATTCCTGCAGAGAAGTGATGGAGGAGGAGTTTTTGATGTTTTAGATCGAATGAATGGTCAGACACTATGTGGTTGCCCGACGGTCACGGCATGCCAGGTTTATCCATATTTTGTCAAATATTGATATTTGGATTTTAGAACTGTAAACACATGTCTATGTAGCAAAGGCTCACTTTATGAAGAGAGTTAGGGGGAAGAACCATGATTGAACTTCTCTTTATTAGCAGATCCTGAGTTTGAATTATGTGGCCTGTAAGTGATACATATCTTCAATTCGACAGTAGAGAAAGTGATCTACTTCTCTGTCTAAGAAAAACAAAAGTTGAGAGGTCCACAATAAGAAATAGCTTTTGAAGAAAGCTTCAAGACGAGAAATAGCATTACCACTTAAGTGATTAAAATCAGATAACAGGAGCTTGAAACATCAATTGCAACTTCTCTTCTTGTGAATCTAAACAAATTTGGCATATTATTCACTGTATGGGCAAAAGTTACTCAATGGACAAGTAGTTGGTGTAGCCCATGACACTTTGTCATTCCACTTGTATCAACAAATTTCTTTTTTTACAATTAGTAGGATAGTTAAGTAACACCGTTTTAGCTCTATATGGCCAAAAGCTCTTTTTATGGATGTTGTCTTCCTCGTCTCTTTAACCTGTCTCTCAAACTAAAAATTTGCAAGCATTTATGAGAATACAACTCATGACCTTAAACATGAGTTGATTAGTGGTGTGATCAGTTGATACTTATATTGATAAAATTTCAAAAGATTTTATTTGCATGAACCAAGAAAATCTCTAACATTGACCTGGTTACATTGCTTCTAAATAATTATTATGATAAAAGAGCTTTTGCCCTCATGGATATTGCAGACATCCCGAGGGATCTATTAGATATAGATTTAAGCTTATAGAGTTTTGTTGGTTAAATAATTCTTCAAAAGTATAGGGTCATCACTGAGATTCTCGGCAGCAGTAAGGACATATCTCAATATAAAAACCCAACATCTACTTGGCAGTTTCTTCTCAAATGACATATCTGAGAAAGTATCATTACCACGCTGTTGGTTCCAAATGAAATGTCTTTGCTTGGTTTTACTTGTTTTATTAAGAGAAGTTGAAACAGTCACTGTTTATGATTTATTGGAGGCATACATGAGAGCATAGGTTTACTTTTGAACTTATGCTTAAATGGACTTTCTTTTTGCAGGCGGGAGAACGTTTTGGAGTTTGTAGGAATATTACTGCAGCGAATGCAGCTCCAACAGCAACCAACGCTGCGGGAAGTTTTTCTGGGTCTGTGCAATTAACAGGCCATGCTTCAGCAATCCATTTTTCCAGTATCATATACCTATTTTTATGGTCTTCTGTAATGATCTTGTATCTATTTTGAGAAGAAGAAAAGAGTTTCAGGCAGACGTTTCCATCAGTTTTATCCATGGATGCTCGATTTCTACTATATTTTCCTGTGTAGATTTTTGGAGTCGGAATAGGTACAGTATACACTAGAGTCCCACTTCGGCATGTTAGAACAAAGAACATTCAGCTTGAAGTTTGTTCTCCTAGTAAAAAAGAACTTGTAATTTTATGGAGGAGTTTGACGTAGAAGTAGGCAATGGGTTGCAGAAGAATATTCAACATGTACCAGGTAATTTTTATCACTTTCCAGGGCATTTTCTAACTGCCAGTTCTTTTTCTTTGATATGTTTACAATGGTGGTCTTATTTTTCAAGTGGATTTTGGTTAGTTTCCAGTATGAAAATGTGACTTTCTCCAGTCACATTAGTAAGTCACTTTGTGAGTTGTGAATTTCTATGCTTCCGCTCTGAGTTTCTTGAATTAGTCTGATTATTGAAGATGCTTGATTAGGAGGAGGTGATAACTGAAAATTCTTAGGCAATTCAGCTATTTTCATTTGATTTTCAGTTGGGGTGGTTACTGCTTTTAGAAATGCGGCAGTGATCTTGTTACCAGACCAAGCCTGGAGTGGTTCCAACGTTTTTGCCTAGTTTCAATATGTTTTTTTCCTTGGGGAGAATTTCATTTTTTGGGATTGACACTGGCTCTATGGAAAGTTTTTGAAGAGATACGATTTCTAAATTATCATCTAGCTTATGTTTAGATATAAAAGATTGCTGGTATGTAATAGTAGAGGAGGATAGCATGAATCATATAGAATGGTATTTAGTGATGGTTAGCAGAAAATAAAATAAAGGCTAGTTTCTAGTATAAATTCTGTGGAGCAGGAGTGAGAGTAATGCGAGTAAAAAGTGATTTACATACTTAAATGATGTGAGGAGTTTTCCTTATTTGTTCTCAGATCTTTCTTCTTTAAAAAGTATCTTCAACACAGTTTGAGAATGTTCAGACTAACGTATTATTTCGCGATTGATGGTATATTCAAATCACTTTCTGGTTAAGTATCTAACACAAAAGTGGAGCTTACAAATTGCTATGGTGCTTCTTTGGTGGACTAGTTTGTACTTCTCAAGGAGTATCATGTTGCTCATTTTTGCTACCTAAACTGTTAACACACTTGAACTTTTATACTGTCAGTGAATATACGTTAAACTTTTTATTTATGTGTGAACTTTTCTCTGATGCCCTATTTCTTTCCTGTCTTTTCAGGTTATTATTCAGGGCAGTTCAGGTGTAGAAACTAGCGGAATGTATTAGTTGTGTTCAATTAATGATAGTGTCAATCATGCAATCTTTTTCTTTCTCTTCGGAGTTTCTGCCTGCGGTGTAATCACTATCACAATTATGCAGTAGAGCCACTTTCCAGCTTTGAGAATTTAGTCACAATTATGCAGTAGAGCCACTTTCCAGCTTTGAGAATTTAGTCACAATTATGCAGTAGAGCCACTTTCCAGCTTTGAGAATTTAGTCACAATTATGCAGTAGAGCCACTTTCCAGCTTTGAGAATTTAGTCACAATTATGCAGTAGAGCCACTTTCCAGCTTTGAGAATTTAGTCACAATTATGACCACTATAATACTACAATAAGGTTACTCTCATGTGACACTACTAGGTAGTATGTCCCATTAGTGGAATCATTGTTTGTTTAAAGCATTATACAAATCGTAAATGTCACCAACTCACCATTGTTGAAGACGTCAGATGAATTTCCGCGCGTTATACTAATAAGAGAAGCATGCAGATTTGTTGTGTTGGCCTCTCCGGGCCTGCGAGTTAATAAGAGTTTTAAGTTCTATGGACAGACAGTGTAAAAAGTACTCTTGAATGAACACAGTCAGCTAAATTGTAAGTAAATATTAGCTTAAATCTAAATCTCACCCCCTTCCCCAAAATTCCAACAAATGGGTTCTTGGGGAAATTGAGTGTTTTGACTGCCGAGGAATGATTTCTTTCACTTATAAGAACATGGATTTATAATTAGTGAAGAATTAATACTTCGGTGCGGGACTAGAGAACCAGACTTTGAAACGAACACTGCAGAAATTCTAAGTAATTCTAGACTCCAGAATGAATCATCTGACAAGCAGAAATATGGCCTTTAAAATGTTGTTACTAGCAGAAAGGATCTTTTCAGAAGCCTTGCTGCAGGCGATCGTCCAAATTAATACAAAGGAGAAGCACAGAAAACAATCTGTACAAAGCATTATTGTTCATCCAACAATTGGCAAGCTGTACATAAGATATAGTTGCAATCAAATTCTAGGTAGATGGACCGGACCCTTAAAAGAAAGGTCACATAGGAACTTAAAAGGCTCCTCAGAAAACAGCAATATTAGGCAGCATTCCTTTAGGTTGTATCTGTAGAGCTGGGCTAATAGTGAGTAGGCCAATAAAGCAGTCCACAGTAACCCTCATGCCCCATGCATTAATAGACTCGAGTTTGCGGCATTCATTTACCAAAGCTAGAAGTCCATTCTCAGTTACATGACGGCAGCCCCACAGCACAATAGTCTGCAAAAGAGATGCACAAGTATCACTAGTATTCTTAAAAATCTTACAGTGGAAAAGGCAAAAGAAGAGCTAAGAAACTTACCTTCAACTGTGGGCAGCTACCAGCAATAGCAAACAAGGATATGTCTGTTATAAATGTACCGCCAATATTCAGATGCTGTAGAGAAGAAGCTCTGGAGATCTAACCAAACAACCAAAACTAAATGAGACAACTTTTCATAGGCAGCTAATTTCACCAAAAGTATAGGGCAGGAAAAACCTCATTGTTACAAATTGCAATGTATCGTGCTTCATAAAAAATGGGTAATGGCAACAAGACTGAACTTTCAAGTGCAATTTTTAAAAAGATATATGTAATAGAAAGATGTCCATTATATATGAGTTTGGGACTCCAATAAGATCCACAAATGAAGTGCACCCGAGGATAACATACCAGCTGAACAACACCTGTATCTGTGATCCCAGTAGTGCCCCATAAAGATAGTGATGACAGATTGCTAATACATCTAGCAGTGGACAATTGGTACAGTCCACGATCCGTTATTTGACAACCCCAACGGCTCCTTGAGCTGAAGAAAGCAAACAAGTCAGTAACAGTACAACAAAGAAGTCATGTCTTCCCCTATTCATCATGGTAAATTTTCGAATCACTAGCCACATTCATGTCATGTCCAAAGTTGAAACAACCAAAAAGCACCAAATAGGTAGCAGACATTTGTGCACTGACAATTACTCGGCATACTTTACCTTGTCATTTGTTACTACATACTAGTATCTTACATGGATTCCAAAATGCAAAAATACCTCCAAGTTTGAGTAGATGCCCTATGCTTCAGGCTGGTTAATAAAGAACGGGGTTCATATATAGATATGTAAAGACTAATAAAAATAACCATAACTCAATTAGGTCTTTTGCAGAAAATAGGATCTCATACTGAGCTCCAAATATATGATGTCGGGCCGAGATGGCTTTGTCTTTAATACCAGCCACTCAAGCTGCATGATTAAATGGTTTCATCAGCCTAGTGGCTGTTGTATCACTGATCAAAGAGCGAGCAGCTGCAGGTATAATGATTTGGTGGATCTATTAATGCCACATTTAGTCGAGACCTATGTTGCGCGACTCTCCAAAATGATGCCGCACCCGTGTCGGATCCTCCAAAAATACACTATTTTTGGAGGATCCGACATGCACCCGGCAACATTTTCGGCGAGTCTAAGCAGCATATGTCGAGACTAGCCAGATTTTCAAATATTGAAGAGCACGGCTTTATGGTTTTGCTCTATCCTACTTGACATAGATAGAAAGAGAAAATGATTGCTCTGACCGCTGAAGTTGAGAAGAACACAATGATTGGTCTAAGCGTCGATACAGAAAATTCAACTAGCAAGAAAGTGATCACTAGTTCGTCAGACAACTTTTGTCACTAATATAAGCATTCTCATTTCTGATATATCAAAAACCTTTTGAATCAATCATTTAAAGAGAGTGATCATATAAAGACCTCTGACTCCTAATGTAGATGACAGGGCCTGTGTTTTATCATAAATTGACAAATGTATCATAATTGATCAAGGTTTTATCTAAAAGAGTATGATATCATCGGACGAAATAAATTTACTTAGAGTACAAAATTAGAAACTTAAAAAGTCATACATATCGAGTTCCTTGAGTCTGTAAGCAAGAAGAACGAGGCGAGTAGTAGAATCATCATTCACTTTCCAGCCAGAAAAACTCAAACTTTCTCTTCTAGCTAAGGATTCTTTCACCCCCTCTCTCCATTTCCTGCTCACAGCGCTCGTCCTACAAACAAGTAGCAAAAAAAGGACAACAAATAAACACAAGACGAAACAGAAACAAAGGGGTAAATAGAGGGAATTAAGAAAAAAAAAGTAGAGGAAAAAGAATTAGGTAAATTAACTGAGCCAAATCCTTGAAACAAGTAAGAAGAGCAAAAATATGAGCCAAGAGGTCAAAGGGGAGTCTATCAATCGGCGTTTCTTGATCATCTACTTCTTCAACCCCCTTTCGCTTCATGGAACCAAATTAAAAGAAAATCACAGAAATAACAAAGGGCTTCAAAATTCAACACACACACAGAAAATTCAAGAAGAAGAAAGAAGGAGTCGAAGTTATGTAAGCTGTTTAACAGAGAATAATAAAAATCTAACAAGTAGGAGAGAGAAAGAAGAAGATGAAAATAAAGTGTGGTCATCTTTTCGTCATGTCATTCGCCTTTTAACGTTAGTATGCTATGTTCTTTTCCTTCTAGATGCAGTACCTTTTAGAATCTTCATAAATAATTCCTGCTGTAACTGAATCAGATAGTTGAATTTAATAAACTAGCTCGTCATTTTAGCCCAAATATGAGAACATTTTTAACGATAGATCATAGTGAGATTAAAAAATATAAAAGTTTTACCCCACTTACTGTTGGTCCAAGTGAAGTTTTGTTTTGAAAATTGACAAATGAATCTCATGCATGAATCAGATTCATCCCCTGTGTATACAGACATGGACAGATTTGAGCATGAGGAATGCACGTGAAGGAGATAAGCTTAACTTATTATATGTGATATCTCCTGATTGAAAATGTTGCATATTTGATAAGAAGAAGGACTCCTTACTCAAAGAGAACACTATCCAAGATAAAAGAGTAGTTAGAAGTTGAGGATAACTAAAACTCTTCCACCAAGGAAGATTAGCATTAGAACTCTAGTTGTTTCTTATTCTACTAACTCTATATATTGCAGAATGTTCTCATTCTACAGGTACGCGCAAAAATAGAAGTTAAACGTGAGTTGAGAGCAAAATAGCAAGGCATTTTGCAAGCAATTCTTGTGTGATTCAAGTGTGTGAACCTGAAGCTACATGAACCAGATAGAAGAACCAGTTCCAAGTGTCTGTCTTTTATTCTAGTTCAATTGTAGTAGGTGGTTTTCAAGTTGTACCTTTCAGCTTTATCTAGAAGTAATTGTAATAGGTACTCTAGGTATTCAAGTTAGAGTTAACTTGAAGTTGTCGCAACAGTTAGAGACTGGTTGCCACAACGGGATTAGAGGTTTACAAAAAGTCTTTGTAAATGCTGTTTTGGCTCAGTGATTTAGTGAAGTGTTGGGAAAAATTCTACTGAGTAGTAGGTCGTGGTTTTTTCACTTTTTGAGCCGGGTGTTTTTCACGTAAAAATACTTGTGTTCTTTACTTTTCGCATTTACTATTTCAGCAACAGTAGGTTAAGGAACATTTAGAAGAACAAGGTCCTTCTATAATCAGTGCACATGAAAATTGGACATCACACAAATCACCTCTCTCTTGTGTGGCAGTAACATATAAAATATCAATTGATATTAGAGCAGGTTACCCTTGAAGAGGCTAACACCTTAGGAGAAGATCAAGATGAGTGCACCACCTGGAAATTGGGAAGGGCAATCCACTGCTAGGCCACCACTATTCAACAGCCAGTACTACTCCTGGTGGAAAAACATGATGAGAGATCACATCATAGGAGGAGACTATGAGCTATGGAACATTGCCACAGATGGCCCACTAGCTACCATGAAGATAAATGCTGGAGGAGTAGAAGTACCAATGACAAGAGCAGATTGCACAGCTGAGGACTTGAAAAAATAGGAGAAGAATGCCAAAGTCAAGAAGTGGCTTATTTGTGGACTTAGTCCAAATGAGTATAGCAGAATCCAAAGCTGTACCACTGCCAAGGAAACCTGGGACACTCTGTAAGTGGCTCACGAAGGAACACCTCAGGTGAAAAGGTCCAGAGAAACTCTACTGTATTCTCAATATGAGAACTTTACTATGAAGGAAGGAGAAACCATTCAACAAATGTACATAAGGTTCACTACATTGACAAATGAACTAAAGTCTCTTGGAAGAATTATTTCTGAAGAAGATAGAGTCGAGAAAATATTGACAAGGGTTCTGCCTGTTACTTGAGAGAGTAAAATTACTACCATTCAGGAATCAAAGAACATTGCCACCCTCCCACAAGATGAATTAATTGAAAATCTCACTGCTTATGAACTTAGGAGACACACCATGAAAATGGATGGACCAAAGAAGGAAAGAAGCGTGACACTTAGAATCACTGAAGGTTCTGATCTTGAAGATGATGAAAAAACTATGATCACTAAGGATTTCAAGAAATACTTGAGGAGAGGAAATGGTCCTTCAAGAAGTGGAAGGTATAGCAAATCAAAAGTTCCTGAGAAGCAAACCAATGATGGATGCTACAAATGTGAAAAGACTGATCACCACATCAAAAACTGTCTCTAATGGGAAATTGAATGGAAGAAGGAAAGAGCTAAATAAAGAAACATGAATAAGGAATAGGTTCAACCCAAGAAAAGCAAAGTATCAACCAAGGCTATGGTCGCTGCTTGGTGAGAAAGCTCAGATGATGATGATGGGGATGAACAAGCACTTATGGCCATTGGAGAATCTGATGAGGAAACTGAGATAAGTGTAATTCATCTCAAAACCAAGATTAAATTGTTGTCTAAAGAAAGGTTATCTGAGTTACTTCTAGAACTAGTTGATGAATCTAAGGATGTAAACAATGAAAAAGAACAATTGTCTAAAGAAAGGTTATATGAGTTACTTATAGAACTAGTTGATGAATCTGGAGATGTAAATAATGAAAAGGAATAGTTGTCTAAAGAATGTGTGATTTTAAAGGCTAAGTGCAAAAATCTGGAACTTAGGGTTAGTGAAATTGTAAGTAAAAATATTGTTTTGAAGAACCAGGTTCATACACTTGACTCAACTGTTCTAGAGCTTAGATCTGAAAATCTAAAACTGAAATTAGGAACAGGTAAAAAGACAAATGATCACACACAACTCACTCTAGAAGAAAATATAGGAAAAATAAAAGATGAGTTGTATAAAAGGGATGAGTAGGTAAGAATCCTAAAGAAGGATTTAAGCAAGGTCAAGCATGAGCTTAACAAAACTTGTAAATGGAACAGGTCCTCCGATGCACTTTTATGGCTACAGGAACATCATAGTAGCAACAAAAGAGGACTTGGCTTTGGGAACCTGGTACCTAAATGGGATCCTAAAAGCAAGTACCTCACACTTCCTGAGAACAAGATTTGCACACATTGTGGTAAAACAGGTCACTATAAAAGTGAATGCACTGCAAAAGAAAAGGCAAGTCCAAAGAACAAAGAATTTGTTCAAGGGAAAAATAGGCTACCAAGTTGGGCTAAAAAGAATTTAATTCATCCTTTTGCCTATAGAATGGAAATCAAACTAGTTTGGGTTCCTAAGACTAACCCCTAATTTCTTTCTGCAGGTCCAAGTGAAGGAGAGCAGTCAAATATGGTACATGAATAGTGGCTGCTCAAAGCAAATGACAGGAAACAAGAACCAGTTCCTTTCACTTGAGGACCTTAAAAAAGGTAATGTCTCCTTTGGAAATGGGAAGAAAGGTGAGATCATTGGGGTTGGAAAGGTAGGCAAGAATGATTCTCATTCTATTGAGAATGTCTACTTGATAGATGGACTAAAGTACAGTCTAATAAGTGTATCACAATTGTGCGATCGAGGTAACATAGTAGCATTCACATCTTCCAAATGCTTTTTGATTAATCTTACCACTGACAAGATAGTTTTGCAGGGAAAAAGAGTGAATAACATATATGTTGTAGATCTGTCCACACTTTCAGAAAATAAATTCACTTGCTTAAGTGTGTTGGATAATGATCCCCTCATTTGGCATAAGAGACTTGGACATGCCAGTCTAAGTCAACTCAACAAACTTGTCGCCAAGGACTTGGTGATAGGACCGCCTAACATTAAGTTCAAGGAAGATAAGGTTTGTGAGGCATGTGCAAGGGGAAGCAGGTAAGATCCTCTTTTAAAAGCAAGAAAGTGGTAAGCACCACCAGGACGATGGAACTGGTCCAAATGGATCTTTGTGGACCAATGAGAACATTAAGCAGATGTGGTAAGAGATATGCGATGGTGTTTGTTGATGATTACTCTAGGTTTACTTGGACATTGTTTTAACCATCTAAAAATGAAGCATTTGGCATGTTCACTTCGTTTGTTAGAAAACTCAGAAACAACTAGGTAATCAACTTACATCAATTATGTCTGATCATGCTACTGAATTTGAGAATGCTAAATTTGCTGATTTTTGTGATGAACATGGCATAAATCATAACTTTTCTTCTCTTAGGACTCTACAACAAAATGGAGTAGTTGAAAAAAAGAATAGGACACTCGATGATATGGCTAGGACTATGTTTCTTTCTAGTAAACTGCCCCATAGTTTCTGGGCAGAAGCTGTGAACACTGCATGTTACATCATAAATATGTGCATGACTAGACCGCTTGTTGAGAAGACTCCCTATGAGTTACTTAAAGGGAGAAAGCCAAACATATCCCATTTTAGGGCATTTGGATGCAAGTTCTTTGTGCACAATAATAGTAAAAACTCCCTAGGTAAGTTTGATCCCAGAAGTGATGAGGGAGTATTCCTGGAATATTCTTCACATAGTAAAGCTTATAAGATTTATAACAAAAGAACTATGTGTGTAGAAAAAAATGTACATGTAGTTTTTGATGAAACTAACATTCTTTATAAGAGACAGGAACATGAAGATGAAGCAATTGCACTGGTTAGAAACTCAAATAAAACCACAGCCCAGACTGAAGCTGCACCAAAGGAAGGAACATGTGATGGAACAGGTCCTTCTACCCAGGGCAACTGACATGGAGAGCTGAAAAAAGAAGAACCGATCCTCAAACCCTGAGGGAACCTATCCATAAGACTGTTCCTCAACAACAAAACACTGAAGGAACATCTAAGGGAAACCAGCTGGTTGTGAAACCTTATAAATACCAAAGTTCTCATCCCATTGTGAACATAATTACTGATCCAACCTCTGAAATCAAAACCAGATTTTCTTTAAAAATTCTTTGTACTTTTGATGCTTTTCTATCTCTTATTGAACCTAAAAATATTGTTGAGGCTTTATAGGATGTAGATTGGGTGAATGCAATGCAAGATGAACTCAACCAATTTGAGAAAAGTCAAGTTTAGCATCTGGTACCAAGACCCAAGGAAAAATCAGTAATTGGTACTAAATGGGTCTTCAGAAACAAACTTGATGAAGATGGAACAGTTACAAGGAACAAGGCAAGATTGGTGGTTCAAGGATATAGTCAAGAGGAGGGCATAGACTATGATGAGACTTTTGCCCAAGTTACAAGATTGGAAGCAATTAGACTCCTTATAGCCTTTGCTGCTTACATGGAATTCACTCTCCATTAGATGAATGTCAAAAGTACCTTTCTCAATGGCTATCTAAAGGAAGAAGTGTTTGTCAAGCAACCTCCGGGCTTTGAAAGTAAGGAATATCCTGATCATGTGTACAAGCTTGACAAGGCATTTTATGGACTTAAGCAGGCTCCAAGAGCATGGTATGAAAGATTATCAAAATTTTTACTTGAGCATGGCTACAAGAGAGGTAAAATTGACAATACTTTATTCTTAGAAGAAAAAGGTAAAGATCTCTTGGTAGTTCAGATATATATATTAATGATATAATCTTTGGAGCAACCACTGATAAGTTAAGTAAAGAATTTGCTAAACTAATGGAGAGTGAATTTGAAATGAGCATGATGGGTGAGCTTAATTTCTTTTTAGGCTTACAAATTAAACAAAATTCAAATGGAAGTATGATCCATCAGCAGAAGTATGTAAAAGAGTTGCTTAAAAGGTTTAAAATGGAAGATTCCAAAGAAATTGACACTCCTATTGCAACAGATACAAAGTTGGATATAGATGAACCTGGTTCATCTGTTGATCAGAAGTTGTATAGGGGAATGATTGGCTCATTGTTATATCTCACTTCTAGCAGACCTAACATTGTTTTCAGTGTAGGCCTTTGTGCAAGATTTTAAGCGAATCCAAAGGAGTCTCACTTGACTGCTGTCAAGAGGATTTTGAGATACCTAAAAGGCACCACTGACCTTTGTCTATGGTATCCAAAAGGTAGTAATTTCAATCTAGTGGGATATGCTGATGCTGATTATACAGGTTTCCTTGTGGATAGAAAGAGCACTTTAGGTATGGCACACTTTCTTGGCTCATGTCTTGTATCTTGGGCCACCAAAAAGCAAAATTATGTGGCCTTATCTACTGCTGAAGCTAAGTATGTTGCTGTTGCTTCATGTTGTGCTCAATTGTTGTGGATCAAACAATAATTAATGGACTTTGGAATTGATGTTGGTTGTATCACCATCTTTTGTGATAAAAATAGTGCAATTAGTATGACCAAGAACCCGATTCATCACAAGAGAACTAAGTACATAGATGTTTGGCATCACTTTTTGAGGGACAACTATGAAAAAAGGGTTTGATCACTGTAGAATGTTTTACTACTGACAAGCAAATAGCTGACATCTTACAAAATCTCTAAGTAGAGATCACTTTGAAAGGAAAAATTTAGAATTAGGGATGATTAAGATCACCTAAATGGACCAGTTCAAAATTTCACAATCAAAATAAAAAATAAAAAAAATAATTTTTTTTTTTGGTTAGAAAATCTGTAAATTTTGTATATAGTTAGATTAGATTTTGCTCAGTATCATACTTTCAATAGTATACTCCTATGCCATGTTCTAAAATGACTCATTAATCTCTAATGATATTATCTCTATTTTCTTGAAAAATTCAGACTTACACAAGAAATTTCTCAGTGAAGAACCTAGTTCATCAAGATTACTTGGTATGTATTCTACACTCTGCATAATTTATAATAATTATATTTAGATAATGATTAAAAGAAGAGTTCCATCTAATCCCAAATCCTTTTTGGACTTATCCGTTACAAAATGAACCAGTTCCGTTCAAAAGAAGTCCTAACCGCATTAAGTGTCTAGATTCTAGGGATAGTCTTGAACGTCTTTTCAAACTGACTTGCAGCTTGAGTAGACTTCTGCAAAAGCTGCCGTTACTCAAGTGAAATCCTCCACTTTATATTGATTAGGATTCATTTGTTTCTTCACTTCTAAATTTTCAAACCATCCAAATTCTCTCAAACTTCTCTCCTCTTCTACTCTCACACAAACTCGTTTTCTAAAGCTCCCAAACTCAAAAATGGCAAACCCTTATGAAAATCCTCCATCCCCACCCAAGGAAACCACCCCCACACCATCTATCACACCTTCAACCACACATCTATCTAAGAAAGGAAGAACTAAGACATTTGCTCTCAAGACTGGGGCTAGGAGCGCATTATCTAAGAAATTAGATAAGCAATTGAAGGATAGCCAGGTCCAGGAACCTCAGAAATCTGAAGACTCATTTAAGTCTGCTACTGAGGGAGAAGAAACGGTTTCTTCTGAGACTGAACATGTATCATCTGTCCCTAAAGTTACTCCTGAAACTATTTATGAGGTTGCTACAAAGCAAGAAAGGAGGCGCATTAAAACATTCATGGACTTGGTCCTCATGGAGTGTTTGGACAGTGGGAGGAAGATTAATTGGCCTGGGTCTATAATCCAGCTTCTTGATAGGGTTCTAAATGGCACCAAGACTCATGCCATACCCTATGGCTTTATTCTCACAGCTGTACTTGCACACTTCAAGGTACCCATCAAAAAATGGGAGGTTGTTACAAGCAAGGATCATTTTGGGGAAAATACTCTGACTGCTTGTGACTATGAAGTCCAAACCACTCCTAAAGAACATGGTTCATCCAAAAAGGTACCAGTGAATAGCAAAGTGCGAGCCTTGGTTCATCTTAAGGATGCTGAGATTGATAGGCTGAAGAAGAGGTTGGCAGAAGTGGAGACTAAGAGAGATGCTCTCAGAGCTGAGCTGGCAAAAGAAAAGGAGAAGAATGATGACATTCTTCAAGACATGCTGAAACTACTCCAAGCCAAAAATCAAGAACCTGGTCCTTCCCAGCCTTAAGCCTCCTAGCATAGTGTAGATCAACCAGTGACCCAATTCGGGATTTTTTTGTTTCTTTTGCTCATGTTCCAATATTTTTATTTCTTCTTATGCTTTGTGGTAGGATCTTATCAATCAATGAAATTCACTGTCTTTTGCTCTAACTGTTTGTTTGTATTTCTTAGATGGCTAATATCCTTAGATTGATATATGATGATTAATCCATAATTGCATGTGAAGTAGCCCCAGTGGCTATGAGTAAGTTTTATTTAAAATATGGTTATCTAACATTATTATGCAACTTTTCGATGATGCCAAAAGGGGAGAAAAAGTTATGCTTTCACTTTGGACAGTGATGTTTATAACCTAATGAACCTGTTCCTTGATGATAAGTTACTTTAAAAAGGTAAAATGTTCTAACATTGTGTTAATGTTGGGCTGAGTTGAAACATGGCCTAAGCTTATGAAAAGCACAGAGTTTGTCATTATCAAAAAAGGGAAATTTGTTGGCCCAAGTGGAGTTTTGTTTTGAAGATTGACAAAGGAATCTCAGGCATGAACCGAGTCCATCCCCTGTGTACACAGACACAGGCAGATTCGAGCATGAGGGATGCACGTGAAGGAGATAAGCTTAACTTGTTATATCTGATATCTCCTGATTGAAAAATTTGCATATTTGATAAGGAGAATGACTCCTTACTCAAAGAGAACACTATCCAAGATAAGTGAGGAGTTAGAAGTTAAGGAT
Source organism: Nicotiana tabacum (assembly GCF_000715075.1). Classification (NCBI taxonomy): domain Eukaryota; kingdom Viridiplantae; phylum Streptophyta; class Magnoliopsida; order Solanales; family Solanaceae; genus Nicotiana; species Nicotiana tabacum. Next base: position 76,617,209 of record NC_134096.1, on the reverse strand, counting down.
AACTAGAACTCTTCCACCAAGGAAGAGTAGCATTAGAACTCTAGTTGTTTCTTATTCTACTAACTCTATATATTGCAGGATGTTCTCATTCTACAGGTACACAAAAGCAGAAGTTAAACGTGAGTTGAGAGCAAAATATCAAGGCATTTTGCAAGCAATTCTTGTGTGATTCAAGTGTGCGAACCTGAAGCTACATGAACTAGATAGAAGAACCAGTTCCAAGTGTCCGTCTTTTGTTCTAGTTCAATTGTAGTAGGTGGTTTTCAAATTGTACCTTTCAGCTTTATCTGGAAGCAATAATAATAGGTACTCTGAGTATTCAAGTTAGAGTTAACTTGAAGTTGTCGCAACAGTTAGAGGCTGGTTGCCACAACGGGATAAGAGGTTTACAAATAGTCTTTGTAAATGATGTTTTGGCTGAGTGATTTAGTAAAGTGTTGGGGAAAATCTTACTGAGTAGTAGGTCGTGGTTTTTTCACCTTTTGAGCCGGGTATTTTTCACGTAAAAATACTTGTGTTCTTTACTTTCAGCATTTATTATTTCAGCAATAGTAGGTTAAGGAACACTTAAAAGAACCGGGTTCTTCTAGAATCAATGCACGCGAAAATTGGACACCACATAAATCACCCATAATGTATGGCATTGACATATAAAATATCACTTACATAACAGTTTTAACTTTTTAGATAGATACAAAATTGGATATACTCTTTACGTATTTTAGATGTACTAAATAAAGAAGTTGTGAAGTTTGCGTCTTTGCGTAATCATAACTCAGAAGGGTAGCTTTGAATTTGATTATATATATTACTAGTTCGTTGATGACGTTACGCTTAGCTTGCGTGTATTGATTGATTTTGGGCACGACACGTGGGTTTCTCGTTGCTCTTCCTCTTTGCAAGGAGCTCGCCTTTTCCCTTTTTGTTTCTTTTCTGCCTTTTCCCTTCCGATGTTGTCACATAACATTTACTATTAATACTTTTACATCCTTTGTCATAGAATTAACAAAACAAAAGAAGAAGTATAATTCCTGTTATCACAATAAGTGATCAATTTACTATTGATACTTTTATATTCTTTGTCATAGAATTAACAAAATAAAAGAAGAAGTATAATTTCTTCGGTTCACAATAAGTGATCAATTTATCTTTTTATTTTGGTCCAAAATAAGTGTCCATTTATATAATCAAGAAAAAAATTAATTTATTTTTTCAAAATTACCCTTATGTACGTATCCCTAAAAAATCTTTTATTTCTTACATTAACTATGTTGCAACATTTAATTAAAGGTAGTTTAGTCACGCTAATTATTTTTGTCTAAAATTTTATATTTCCTTAATGAGTGCGTCCAAGACAAATTAATCACTTATTGTGGACCGAAGAAAATATATATATATCTTAATCTACCGACCACTAATTAAGGTCAAATACATAAGCGCCCCATAAAATTATCATGAATTTTATTATTGACACATAAATTAAAGATTATTTTTATTAGACACTCCAACTCAATCTCTCTTGAAAATGAATTGTGTGAGTTACAAACACCCTAACATGGAAAGGGCACTAATAAATGGATGACACATGTATTTTACGGAGCCGCTTATGTATTTGGCTATTAACTAAATGGTTAGGGGTAAGAATTATATATGTTATTTATATTTCTTTCTCCTCATAAAAAGGTAGTTCATCAGTTCTCTATTTGAAAAAATGAAAAGGAACATAAGGAAAGATACTGCTTACTTGAGAAGATCTACTGAAAATAACTATTTCGATGCCATATAATTTTCTTGTATGTATGGTGTATCTTTTTTTCAATACGAGCGAGTCTGTCAGATGTAATTGGAATGAAGCAACATAAACTCGTCCAAATTAGTCAAACGGATTTTGTTGTATAGAAAACTTGAGGTTAGAAACATGATAAGGTTAACTCAGAAGCCCAAAATCTCAAGTCTTAGTTCCAATTTCCAACCAAGCGAAGCTCAATACCAGTCCTATTCCTCGCCAGCCTGGCTAATATCAAAATTGTGAATTAGGTTGATTTCATTTTAGGTCATTAGCCCAAAAATAGAACAATAGAATAGTCCCATTTAGACAGTAATATTGATCCTTTTTCTTTTTTGGGGTTAAAAGGACAGTTTATTGATATTACTAAAGCCTTACATATTGATCCATATATGTTTTAGTTTATGGAGGTTTCAATCACCCAATAATCGCGCTACAGTCTGCATCAATTCATCAGTATCAGTATGAGGTATTCTGTATAGTTTGGGTAGAGATGCATTTAACTAGTTAATAGTTCATTTTATTTCTCCTTTTTTCATAATTCATATGAATAGGTCGTAGTCGCCTATCAAAAGTCTTGCCACCTTTTATATTATTCTTTTCCAATCTTAGCCGCTGAATGACGACTTTTTGGGGCCCGTTTGGCCATAGAAAATTTTCAATTTTTTTTGAATTTTTTTCTTTTCGGAATGGTCATGAAAATTTCAAATTTCATTTGAAGTTGAATTCTGAATTTTTTTAAAATTTGAAAAACTTCAAAAAATTATTTTTTCACAATTTTCACTTCAAAACACTCACAAAAATTCAAAAACAATTTCAATTTGTATTCTTGTCCAAACAAAACTCTAATTTTTTCAAATACCATTTTAACTTGAAAAAAAATTACTTTTTCCCCCACAATTCTTGTGTCCAAACGCCCACTACTTATTCAAACCTTTTCTTTTTCCGAAACTCTATTTTGCACCAGTTGCCAGTTGGTCATCTGTATGACGTAACAGATTCGCAACTAGCCCCATTGACCAGATGACATTTTGGACCTTTGATATTTGAACTTGGACTTTTTTGTCATTTACTCCATAAAAATACATCGTTGAAAAATTAAGTAGAGCCGGTAACATCGACAATGCAACCTTTACAAGAAAAGAGAGAATTAAAAATAAAAGGTAAAATAACGAATGATTCGAAACAGGGGAATTCCAAAAATAATAAATCTTCCAATGCAATGGACAATAGTTCTGTTTATTTAACTAATGCGTCGGCAAAGGGTGATGCCATCGCCAACGGGAAGCTGACAGATTTCAATTCTTGAATCAGCAGCCAAAGCCTTGTTGAGTTCCAATACGAAATCCCTATAATACCTAACATATTTCCTAAGGGGTGCATCTGGTGGTGCAACCACTGATCCATTCCATAGGGTGTTGTCATATCCAATTAGTCCCCCAACTTTGACCAAGTCGATTAATCTCTTGTGATAGTTCAAGTAATTGTCTTTGTCAGCGTCCACAAATATGAAGTCATATGATCCATGGTATTTGCCCTGTTACAGAAAATGATAAACAAACATTAATTTTAACTATTATAGACAAGTTTCCAATTTATTCATTTGGTATTTTGGTACTTACGTCTTCAATCATTTGATCAAGAACGGGAAGTGCAGGGCCTTCTTTGAATTCAATTTTGTGAGCTAGTCCAGCCTTTTCAATTACTGGAAGACCAATCTCGTAGTTGTCCCGGTTGATATCCATGGCTAAAATCTGAAGCAATTTATACAAATTAGTATAAGTTTATATGTTGGATTATCATCTACGAGAAGTAGTTGGTAAAAATTAATTACCTTGCCATCATCAGGAAGAGCCATGGCAGTAGCAAGAAGAGAGTAACCAGTAAAAACACCAATCTCCATTGTGTTTTTGGCATTGATGAGTTTAAGAAGCATGCTCAAAAATTGCCCTTCATCAGCAGAGGTGGTCATGATGTTCCTGTTATTATTTAATTGAATGATATTAATACTTAAATCCAGCTAGAAAGTTACCACAATTGAGTATTCAATTTGCATGAACTAAAGTTAAAAGTAAACCAGGAGAAAGTTACCAGGGGTGTTTTGCAGTAATCTCTCTTAGCTCTTTCATGGGTTCAGGCTCTCTTGGATACACGCTTGTTTCAAGAATGTACTGTTGAAGTAAAAAAACAAAAAATCAACTTTTCCATAAAAGTTTTGCACAAAAGGGAATTAATTTCTTGTATGACAATATGGATAAAAAGGGGTATATATGTTGTTTCATTTGCATGTAATTTGGTTACCTGGTAAAGGGCATCACTTTGCAAAAGACTCTTGTGTCCAACTTCTTGATGTCTTCCATTTTCTCCATTGGTTGCCATTGCTGCTTGTTCTTTCGTTGGTGTTGAAGTGGATATATTAGTAACTATCTTTGAAAGTAGATAAGTCTAAGTTAGCAACCTGCTTTTGGAGAAATGAAAATGGCTTAATTTATAGGAGTAGAAAAACAAGCGAGACATGCATGATAAAGAGTGGAGGGGTTGGTTGGCTGAAAATGATTGAAAGTTGTTGAGTGTTTTTTTTTTTTTTTTGGGTAAAAAAAGTTGGTGAGTTTCGTTCTTGCTCACAAGTCATATATGGGACAATACAGACAAACGACCAACTCCAATTTTGACTTCAAATGCATTACCTAATAATTTACCCACCACCGGCTCGTACTTTCCTAGTTTCAAATTTCAGTATATAACTTATGGGCTACTTTCCTTGACGAATTCAGAAAGAAGAGTATTCTTTATTGAAGAGACCACGTCAAGTGGACAACGCATCGCAGAAATTTTCTTTTAAAAGCGTTATTTTACTTTTTTTTTTCCTAATGTTTGTTGACTTAAAACTGGTAATATAGTTAGGTGTTTGTCTTGATTTTTTTATCATAGTTGATTTTTCAATTCTTTGAAGGAATTGATTTTTTTCTCTTCTAGAAGGAGATTATAAATCTCTCATATTTGACTAATCCATTTTTTTGGAGGAAAAAGTTTGGACTTTTATAAATTGAGGATTATTTTTTTTCATTCATCAGCTTCCACAATGTAATCATACGAGGTTTGAGAGTCTTGTTTAAGAGAAGAATTTTTCGAAACAAGTGTTAGTATGTCACTTGTGTTTGCCTTTTTGTGAAGTTGTTCTCTCGATATTTTTGTGCTCTATTTTATATAGTGAATTGCTCATCTCCACCCGTAGATGTAGGTCAATTGAACGAACCACGCTAAATGTTTGTGTCTCTTTTGATATATTTCTCTTTTGTTGTCTGATTTATCGTTGTTTAAGGTTTGCTTTACTAGTTTGCGCATGACACCTGATTATTTGGATATTAACAAATTTTACGTTAACAAATAATATGTCTTACAAATAATGGGCGAGAGGCATATAATTATTTTACTTTTTCTTAAGTTTGTTGGCGTTTGTTTGAGTACTGAAGAATATTTTGTAAAAAACATTTATTAAAGGTTGCTAATAATTTTTTTTTTAAATTTATATTGCTGCTGAGAAATTCAAACTTATATGTCGTATTTCTCTAAATTTCTCAGAACTTAAGTATTATTTTTAGACAACGAAACTCTATGAGTAATCTTATTCTTACACTGGTCAACTTGGCTCTTACAGTGATACAAAACAAATAATTTGAGATAAAGAGTGTAAATGAAATGGTTCAATATTAGAAATCATGAATGCGCAAATAACAAAATGTTACTCCTCTATTTTATTCATACAGTGGTGTTTAATTAGGCATGAGATTTTAAAAACAAAGATTTTTTTTAAACACACCAAAAGTATATTTATAATTTGTGATCTTAAATATATCATATCATTAAAATAAAAATTTTGAAATTGAAGAGTTTTAAATATAAAAATACGGTCATACTTTTTTAAATTGACTGAAAAAGAAAAGTGTCATATCAAATTAATTAGAGAGAGTGGTCTTTAATAGATTAATGGTTTCTGATGGTAATTTTCTGTCACTAAGAGATTGCGTACCTTCATTCTCTTGGACTAAAACTGCACTTACCGTAACTTTCGAGACCGCGAGGTAAACTAGCAACGTTTCCCCCTTCTTTTGATTTTGAAAGCAATGGAGGGCTTGACAAATACTTCTTTAAATCCATCAAAGCTTGCTGGCACTCCAGGGTTCATTCGAAACTTTTTTTTATTTTTGAGCAGTGCGAAGAAATGATGACACTTTTTTGACGACCGGAAAATGAATCTGCTCAAAGCTGCCAATCTCCACGTAAGACTTTGGACTTCCTTCATGTTTGATAGTTTGTCCGGGATATCTTCTATGGCTTTGATCTTATCGGGGTTTACCTCAATCCCCCTTTGGGATGCCAGAAATCTCCGTAGTTTACCAGAGCTGACCCCGAACGCGCATTTCTCGGGATTAAGTTTCATATTATGCTTCTTAGGATATCGAAAGTTTCTTGCAAATGTTTAAGATGACCACCTGCATTTGAAGACTTAACGAGCATATTATCTATATAAACTTCCATAGTTTTTACTATTTAATTTTCAAACATCTTGTTCACGAGTCGCTGATAAGTGGCTCCGGTGTTTTTCAACCCAAAGGGTATCACATTGTAACAATATATACTGATATTTATTATAAATGAAGTTTTTTCCTGATCTTTTGGGTTTATCTTAATTTGGTTGTACTCGAAATAAGCATCGAAGAAACTCATTAATTCGTGCCCGGACGTAGCATCAATCATTTGATTGATGTTTGGTAGTGGGAACGAGTCTTTCGGGCACGCGTTGTTAAGATCTTTATAATATAAACACATGCAAAACTTATTGTTTTTCTTAGGAACTGCTACTACATTAGCTAGCTAGTCCGAATATCTTACCTCTCGGATCGAAACGATATTAAATAAGCGGGTTACCTCTTCTTTGACAAATTTATTCCTAGCTTCAGCGATCGGGCGCTTCTTTTGTCTTACCGGAGGTATGTTAGGATCCAACCTTAACTTGTGTACGACTACCTCTGTCGGGATTCCTGTAATATCTTCATGCGACCATGCAAAACAATCGACGTTAGATTTAAGGAATATAATGAAATCGGACCTGAGTTTTGGATGCAGTCCTGTCCCCAAGTGGAATTTCCTTTCGAGGGATTCTTCGAACAATGCGACTTGCTCCAGTTCTTCCGATGTAGACTTCGTTGCATCGGTCTCTTCTGGAACTTGGAAATATCTCGTCACCTAATAATTTTTCGACGCCTGGATAACTACATCTAGTTCAAGAGTAGGTGCCGATCCCTGTAATTGCTATGCCATGTGTTCCTTTCCTTTGCTACTGGAGACCGAAATTGATGGTACAACTTTCATCTCGTACAACCATGACCTTCCCAGGATGATGTTGTATCTCATATCACTATCTACCACTTCGAAAAAAGTTGTTTTCATTACTCCTTCCGTATTTATGAGTAATAAAATTTCTCCCTGAGTTATCACATTTGCGAGGTTAAATCCGGCGAGGAGCTTTGTGGACGGAATAATGCTTCCGGTGAGTTTAGCTTGCTCCAATACCCTCCATTGTATGATATTAGCCAAACTCCCTAACGATGTCAAAATCAAGTAGTTGGAAAAGATCTGTTGAAGACAACTATCACATTGCCAAATGTAATTTGCTTAATTGCTTTAAATATATGGTGTAATTAGTTTCTCCAACGGGAGTCTGTCAGATGTAATTGGGATGAAGCAACATAAAGTCGTCCAGTTTAGGCATATAGATTTTTGTTGTAGAGAAAACGTGATAAGATTTCCGTACTAGAACGCCAGATTTCATTTGCATGACTCAACTCTGAACTTGAATTCTAATGTTCGGATGGTGGCAAAATTCCGACCTCCGGTGGCGGGAGAATCTGAAGTAGGCTATCCGATCCCTCCCCACCCTGGCCAAAAAATTAGAATCCAATATTTTTCAAAAATTTAATAAGCCGGGTCGGGATATAACTTGCTTAAAGTTATGCCGAGTTATGCCCCGCCAACCTACTCTCGCAATACTTAAACATAGACAAAAGCTAAATAGCAGCGTGATATGATCCTATTTGTGCAAACCTCCCTTGAGAATTTGGTTGATTTTAGTGCATTGGCCCAAAAATAGAACAATAGTCCCCTTTAGAAATTAATTTGATCCAATGTTTTTAGGTTTGGAAGCTGTTTTTTTTCTTTCTTTTTTTGGATGTTCCAATCACCCAAAATCGCCCTAAAATCTGCACGAATGCATCAAATGAGTACGAGGCGTTTTCTATCGCGTGGTGTTTGGTAGCCATCGAGAGATGCATCTAGCTAGTCAATACTAGTAGTCTACTACTAGTATTAGTTTGGGGATGAACGACTTTTACTTGTTGAAACTTTCAAACCTTTTCTTTTTGGTTCGAAACTGCATTTCGCACGTGTTTGGTGATGGGTGTGACATAACAGATTTCTCCACTAGCTCCACTGACCTGTGACATTTTGGACATTCAGTCTTTGAACTTGATTTTTATTTTATTTATAAAAATACATTAGGAAATAAACAAGAGGTAACATAGACAATGCAACCTTCAATAGAAAAGAGAAATAACAAAAAAAGGTTGAATAACGAATGATACAGAACAGGGGAATTCCAAAAATAATAAATCCTCCATTGCCATGAGCTAGCATTCTTGGTTGCCACAAATGGACAATAGTTCTGTTTATTTAACTAATGCGTCGGCAAAGGGTGATGCCATCGCCAACGGGAAGCTGACAGATTTCAATTCTTGAATCAGCAGCCAAAGCCTTGTTGAGTTCCAATACGAAATCCCTATAATACCTAACATATTTCCTAAGGGGTGCATCTGGTGGTGCAACCACTGATCCATTCCATAGGGTGTTGTCATATCCAATTAGTCCCCCAACTTTGACCAAGTCGATTAATCTCTTGTGATAGTTCAAGTAATTGTCTTTGTCAGCGTCCACAAATATGAAGTCATATGATCCATGGTATTTGCCCTGTTACAAAAAATGTTTCACAAAAATTAACATTAACCATCGTACACAAGTTTTCAATTTATTTACGTATGTGATATTGTGCTCATGGGATTATTGGTACTTACGTCCTCAATCATTTGGTCAAGAACAGGAAGTGCAGGTCCTTCTCTGAATACTATTTTGTGAGCTAGTCCAGCCTTTTCAATTATTGGAAGGCCAATCTCATAGTTTTCCCGGTTAATATCCATAGCTAGAATCTGAAGCAATTTCAGCAAATTAGTACAAATTTAAAAGTTCAATTATCATCTGCTAGACTATTAGCATTTAGTAAAAGTTAATTACCTTGCCATCATCGGGAAGAGCCATGGCAGTAGCAAGAAGAGAGTAACCAGTAAAAACACCAATTTCCATTGTGTTCTTGGCATTAATGAGTTTAAGAAGCATGCTCAAGAATTGACCTTCATCGGCAGAGGTGGTCATGAGGTTCCTGTTTTATTCAAATGAATGGTTGTTATACTTCCAACTAGCAAATTACAACAATTAAATATTCAATTTGCATGAACTAAAGTTAAAAGTAAAGTAAGAGAAAGTTACCAAGGATGTTTTGCAGTAATCTCCCTTAGCTCTTTCATGGGTTCAGGCTCTCTTGGGTACACGCTTGTTTCAAGAATGTACTGTTGAAACACAAATCAGACAATTGATTAAAATCTAATATGTTTATAAAAGTTCTGCATAAAGGGAATTAATTTATTGTATGACAATATATGGATGTAAAAAAGTGGTATACCTGATAAAGGGCATCACTTTGCAAGAGACTCTTGTGTCCAACTTCTTGATGTCTTCCATTTTCTCCATTGGTTGCCATTGCTGCTTGTTCTTTCGTTGGTGTTGAAGTGGATATATTAGTAACTATCTTTGAAAGTAGATAAGTCTAAGTTAGCAACCTGCTTTTGGAAAAATGAAAATGGTTTATTTATATAGGAAACGAAAGAGGCATAAAAAAGAGTGGAGGGGTTGGTTGGCTGAAAATGATAGGAAGTTGGTGAAGTGTCGTTCTTCCTCTTACAATTTGTGGGACAATACAGCCAAATGAGCAACTCCCTTTTTGACTTCATAATTAAATGCATTACCTAAAAAAATAATATCCACCACCAGGCCTTTCTTTGACGAATTCAGAATCAAGAGAATTCTTAATTTGTTTGAAGAGGATTAGTCTTAACCGAGTAAACATAATGATAAGTTAGGAGTAATAACTGTAGTTGGTTGCTTATTAGCAAAAGTTAATTATTTTATTTCATAACTTTTTTAACATTTATCACTTCTTCAGCTAATACTTATATTATATTCAATAATTAGCAGTATCAATTTTTTTGTATTCGGTTTTACTAACATTATTATCATTTTAATACGTAGATGCTTTTCCAAAAATGTGTTTCACGCCCAACAACTAAATACCGAAAAAATTTCTTCAGAAAAACAGTTTTCAAAAAATGACTTACCGAAGATGCTTAAGAGTTTGGTGAGTGTACCAACGTTGCCACTCTTGACTCCCGTTCTCATAGTATAGCAACTGAGCAACCGAGGAAACTTCATAAGTGGATAAAGTCACTTTCTCTCTTTTCTTTCATTTTTTTTTTCCTGGTCATCACATTTAAATAAAAAATAAAAAAAGAGCAAAGTGTAGGTGGGTTGTTGGAGTGGAAAAAAGGGTTGGTGGTGTAGGTGGATTCATAGAAAGTATATTTTATGACTCAAGATTGGGAGACAAAATGCAGCTTCATGAATAAAACTGATGGAGTACTTGAAATCATTGAATTTGAAAGAATTTACTTCTAATCTATATCTATATCTATCTATTTATATTTATTATAAAAACATGAATAATTTATACTAAATATTGAACGACAAAAATATCTCCAAATTATTAATCGATTTTTATGACTTTTAATATTTATATAATTTAAGAATATAATTGCAAATCAGTTGAGGCATGATTTCTTTTCCATTTAGACTACACTACACCAAACCTACAAAGTTGCTTTTGGGTCAAATCTCCTCACCGCCTACTTCTTCTTCTTCTTCGTAGCATGCTTATATTATACCACAAATATGTTTAACTTTCTCCCTTTTTGTAGTTTACAAATAATTAATATGGTTATGATATTTCATAAATTAAAGACGACAATCATTGTACTTGTGGAACTGCTTGTTTTCGTAATGTAACAGTAGAGCCTTACAATCAACTGTGGTCAAGATTTCTCTTAATTTCTTGCATTGCATTATTTTTAAAGTATTATCTTTTGTAATAAGTAGAATCGTTTTTTTAGGAATTACTATTAGTTATTATGTAATTAGAAAATAATTTTAGTACTTTCACTTCGTTTTCAAGCTTGGTTCTTTGGAGCGCAGGATTATTGCGATAATGAATTGGCGAAGATCACTAATAATTTTTGTGAAGAGAATTTCATCCAGAGAATTAAATATGCAGGATAAATATTTATACATGATGGCGAAGGAGTGCCAGAGATTCTATTGCCTAAACATATGGCTAATGTTGAGTATATATCCACAAATATTCTATTTGAGTAAACTCTATTTCACTGATTTATTCCCTTGTGTGGTTAATTATGTCACTAAGTTTGTGAGTTTGCAATAAAGGATGATATTGTATTACTTGAAAGGTCAGAGATAAAATATTTCTACAATAAAGCACTTTAATGTTGTGTATAACTATAATATTTAAACTAGCACACAATATCTAGGATGTTCAATCCATCTAAAATATTATAGACGAATACTTTTTTTACTAGTTGAGGAGACGAAATACTCATATATTTTTTTTTGGGAGGAGATACCATAGTTAATAGGACTTATACTAGATGAGGAGACGAGTATAATTTTTTATCTGAAATGTGATCCTGGATTATGTCTTATTAATATAGTATAGCAATTAATTAAAGTAACAAAATTTGTCAAACTTCCCAAAATTATTATTAGTTCTCTACCATCTTTTTAAAGGTTGGCGTACAGCTTCCAACTATATGTTAGGCAGGATGTTTTTCATGTTAATTATTCACATGTTAATATAATTTGTAATAATTACTTTTCTTTTACCGTCATTTATTTTTGTTGATTAAATATAAATAAAATTCAATCGTAATATATCGGATAAAATATGTCATTATGTCATATGAACTCTAACACACTCTCTTATTCCACTATCATCTTCTTTTCTTTTTATAATTAAACTATATGTTTTCCGTTAACTTAATCTCCTTCTATTTCGGAAAAATTACATAATATAGCCGCTGCTAAACATAATAGCCGATAAATGTATAACTTGCCATATTTTTTCTATTCGAACTGTATTTACGATTCATTCATTCAATGCATATAAACTTGAACCACGAATCTATTTAGAAAAAGGAGGAGAAGAAGATAATATTCCATATTCTTCATCATGAATATTTGAAGGGGTATTCGTTTTAAGTTGTTGTGCTGCCGCAAAAGGTAATATTCGGTAAACTTCTCCAAAATTATTATTAGTTCTATATTATTTTCGTCTTCTTTGAAGTTGAAGATTGTTTTTATTTAGGATTATACCTTAGGATCAAAAGTTGAACAGTTTGAGGCTTTAAGCTTTAGTGATAAATTCAAGCCGTCGATAATTTTAATATTTAAGAAGAAGCAAATATATATTTCGTATAAAAATATTTTCTCTGCCATTTGCATTTGTATACACACTTCTGATCCTTATAGAGTTATTCTTGTGTGTGGAACTCTTCGTGTGATTAATGCTTAGAATAAAATATAAAGAGAAGCAAATATTTTGACTGCTACACTTTTGATTCTTATAGAGTTTATGTTATACCTAGAGCTTTTTCTTACTAATGCTTTAAAATTAGACTTTGATAAGAGACTGGTATTGGATGTACGTTAAATTAGTTAAAATGGCACGGGCTAGCCAGTTTTGGACTGGTCATTCAAAAATAGCCGACGTTTGCCAAGTCATTGAAAATAGCCACTATTTTGCTGCAACAGAGACCGATCCAGCATAATATACTGAAGTTCGGTGCACTTGTGTATGAACTTCCAGCATATTATGCTGGACCGGTATACTTTGCTGGCTCCAGTATAATATACTGGAGTTCCAGCAAAGTATACTGGAACTCCAAACTCCAGTATATTATACTGGAGTATTTTCCGGATCTTGAACAATGTTTTCGTTCAAATTTATCTTTACATGAAAAATGACTAAATTTCGATGATTTTTGAAACTGTGACTATTTTTGAATGACCACTGATAAATCTGGCTATTTTTGAATTTCTCCCATTAAATTAAGGTTCTTGATTACTTATAGTGGGTTTGGTGGAAAAGAATAAGGTAAAGATGGATAAGAAAATAGGTCTAAAGTATTACAAGAAAACCCACACATCACATTGTAGGCCCAAGAGTGGCAAATGGGCGGGTTGGACTGAATTTGGGCGAGATAAGATGAGCTGAGTCAATAAATGAGTCATTGTCCAATCCAACCCAAAGTATTCTTGGGCTAAGATGGGTTGGGTCAAGATGGACTAAACAATGGGTCATAACCCAACCCACCTAACTTGACCCATATTTTTACAAATTAGAATCATACTCCATCTTGTATGAAGAAAGCTTTTAACCTTATATACACGTATGTATTTTTCTACTTTCCCAACTTTTTCATAATTTATTCATTCATGAGAAAAATATACGGGTGAGCACTTTTAAAAAGTTATTTAAGAAAATGATATCATTTTTTGTTTATTCCATATATAGCAGATTTTTTTAAAATATTAGCACATTAAAAAAGTTATACATGCAACTGATTGCACAAATCAAGGGATATGATGTTTATCCTTATTTATGTTTCGCCCGCTCTCTTCTCTTAGCAGTTTTAAAAATAAACTAATCCACAAATTAAGGGGTCACACAACTCTTCTTTTATTTACTTAAGGGATAAAAAAGGGAGAAATTTTCACACAGTTCCTTAATTATCCCATAATCGAATCCTCAAAATGTTGGATAATATATTGATAAAGTACGTACTAACTAAACTCGATTAGATAAATAGAATATACCATGTATTTTGAAGACAGAATACATACAATTTTTATACATAGTCAATACAATTAAATAAATATAATATACCATGTATTTTAATTGTATTTAGGTATAATAATAGTATATGCTTTTGTTGTGATGACCCAAAATGTCATCTTTAAATTTAATAATTAATTATATAATTTAAGTACTATTTACCATTACTCGACTTGCGTGTGCAGTCCGTTAAAAAAAAAAAAATATTTCGAAAAGTTTTCAGGTGAAAAATGAATTTAAATGTGAATTAGAGCTTTAAAACTCAACTGAGTTGACTTTGGTCAACATTTTGAGCAAACAGACTCGGATAAGTATTTTGACAATTTTGGTAGGTCTGTATCGTGATTTAGGACTTAGGTGTATGCCCGGAATCAAATTCCGAGGTCCCTAGCCAGAGATATGAAATTTTGATGAAAAATTAAAAGTTTAAGTTCAAATAGTGACCGGATGTCAAATTATGTGCAAACGACCCCGGAATAGAATTTTGATGATTCCAACAACTCTGTATGATGATTTTGGACTTAGGAGCGTGATCGAAATTTTATTTGGAAGTCCGTAGTAGAATTAGGTTTGAAATGCCGAAAGTTGAATTTTTGGGAAGTTTGACCGAGGGGTTGACTTTTTGATATCGGGGTCGAAATCCGATTCTGAAAATTTTTATAACTCAGTTATGTCATTTATGACTTGTGTGCAAAATTTGAGGTCAATCGGAATTGATTTGATATGTTTCGGCGCAAAATATAGAAGTTGGAAGAATCGAAAACTCATAATTCGATTCGATGCGCGATTCGTAATTTCGGCGTTGTTTGGCATGGTTTGAAGCCTCAATTAAGTTCATATTGTATTTTGGGTTATGTTGGTATATTTGGTTAAGGTACCGAGGGCCTCGGGTGAATTTCGGAAGGTTAACGGAATGAATTTCGGACAAAAAGGAGCTGCTGGAATTTTTCTGCTGCAGAAGCTGTTTTTGGACAGCAACCGGTAGAATCGCAGAGTTGATTTTGGAAGCTTATATCTCGAAAACTATAAGGAATCTGAACATTTTCAAAACATGAAAGTTGTAGCTCTTTGATTTTAGTTTCCAGAATGATAAACCATTTATCATTCACACATTTATACAAAATGTTATGATTGATTGACTGAAGCTGCTACTGCAGATTTTGTTACAGCAGTGTGCATCGCCAGAAATTTCTGTTGCACAGGGCTGACTTTGGGAGCTTATATCTCGCAATCTATAAGGAGGTGGGCGATGAGCAAAACATGAAAGTTATAGTACTTTGTATCTAGTTTGCAGAACTTTAAACTGTTTGGCAGTTGGAGTTGAGTACAAGAAGTTATGATTGATACACTACAGGCTGTCGAGGAAGAGTTTGATGTTTTCAACATAAGCATGTAATGATCCAAAAGTTCATTTTTAGTTCTACAAATCGAAATTCAATTTCGAGACTTTCAACATTTTGATAATGAATTATAGGAGTGATCTGAAAAGTTTGGTCTAATTTCATCAAGTCGCGATTGAGTTTTAAGCGCGAAATATGAGTTAATTATTTAACGAGCGAAATTGGTATCACATTAAACAAATGAGCTCCGAATTGAATTTTGATTGAACGAATGGGTTCGTAGTTTTATTTGTGACTCATAGGAACAAGAATCGTCGAATTCCGAGTTCGTATGATGGAGTTAGAGCTTTTTTAGTGAAATAAAACTGTTGGTGTAAATAGTCCTGGTGTGCACCTTTAGCGACCAGATGTGACACTTTTAGCGACGGGATTGGACTTTTAGCGACCGGAATAGTGTTTTTGGGGCAGAAACTTAAGGACAAAAAATGGTCATTTCCTTCATTTCGTTTTGGAGTTTTGAAGCACGGTTCTTGGGCGATTTTGAGGATTTCTTCAAGACTTCAACTTGGGTAAGTGTCCTATATCCAAATATGATTATATTTCATAAATCCATGGTCATATTCATCATTTATTTCGGATTTAAATGGAAGAAATCAAGATTTTTGCAAAATCTTCCAAAAACGAAAATTTAAGATTTGGAGGTCGAGTTGTTATCGGATTTTGGTAAAATTGGTATGGGTGGACTTGTAATTGAATGGGTTGTCGGATTTTGTAAGTTTCGCCGGATTCCGAGATGTGGTCCCCACGGGCAAATTTTGAGCTAATTTCGAATTTTAATGAAAATGTAATATTTTCTTATGAAAGTGATTACTATAATTTTTGTTGACTGTATAGAATTAATTATGACTAGATACGAGTCGATCGGAGTCGAAAATTCGAGAAAAAAGCATAATACTTGGTTAAATTGAAACAAGTCGAGGTAAGTGACTTGTCTAACCTTGTGTGGGGGAAATTTTTTCTAGGATTGGTATTGATGTAATTATTGAAATGAGTTGAAAGTCGTGTGGTGACGAGTGTGTACACGGGCTAAATTGCGAAAGATTATATTTTTAAATTGTGTAGATCACTGTTGCGCATTTATTAAATTATTTTATCTTGTTTTATTTTTCATCATTGATCTGAGATATATACTTCAAATTTGTTTGATCTTTTCTTACTAATTGTTTTACCTGTTTAGTTGAAACTTGGTTTCTTTTATTCTGTGCATTATTTGAAGGTTGATTTTCTTTAAATTAAATATTATTAATATGAAGTATTTGATATTTTAAAACTTGATATTGAAGCAACGTAGTAAAGATTTTGAAATATTATTTTCCTAAATTATTTACTCCTGAATATTTTTATACTCATTGTGAGGGAGCCGTGAGCTCTTTATTGTGGAAAACTATTATTGATGATTTATTTTGGCATGAGCCGTGAGCTCTTTATTGTGGAAAAATATTGTTGTTGAATTATTTTGGCAAGTTAAATTATTTGAGCACTTGAGGTGCAAATTGTGATATATTGTGATATTGATACGCATGCGGTGGTATAAGGTCTGGGTGTTGAAACGCATGCGGTGAGATAAGGGTGGCTTGATACGCGTGGCTAGTAGGGGAACTACTAGAAGTCATGCGGTGTGATAAGGGTGGCTAAAACGCGGGATGCTATTTCGGGAAAAATATTTTCTTTAAATAAATTGTGAAGGCTCCCGCGGTGATATAAGGAAATGAGATATTGTGAATTTATTTATGATTTGGGACTACGAGGCGGTACCTCGGGAGTGCCCTTGTTGATGTTGATTTATGGCCGTAGTTGCCTTTGATTATTATTGTGATTTTCATAAAGTTGAAGAAAATTCTGTTTTGATTTCCACGAGATATTATTTGCAATTATTTGGTGTCATTAAATGTGACATACTATTTGATTCATTTTCAATGTCATTTTATTTTACTACATTGATAAATATTTTACCATGCCATTATTATATTCCAGTAGGGCCTCACCTGACCTCGTCACTACTCTACCGAGGTTAGGCTTGGCACTTACTGGGTACTGCTGTGGTGTACTCATACTACGCTTCTGCACATCTTTTTGTGCAGATCCAGGTACATTTTACCAGCCTAGACATCTTTGAGTTACTTGCGCACGGAGACTTCGAGGTATATCTGCCAGCGTCTGCAGACTCCGGAGTCCCCTTCTATCATTTTATGTTGCTTCCTTATATTTTATCTAGACCTTGACATATAGAGACATTGAGAATAAATTCTTAGAAGCTTGTGACTTATTTTTACCGGGTTTTGGGAGTTGAATTTGTTTGAATTGTAGTTTATTTATTTAAGATATTTATTATTATTTCGTATTGATAGGCTTACCTAGTCTTAGAGACTAGGTGCCATCACGACATCATACGGAGGGAATTTGGGGTCGTGACAAGTTGGTATCAGAGCACTAGGTTCATTGGTGTTATGAGTCACAAGCAAGTTTAGTAGAGTCTTGCGGATCGGTACGGAGATGTCTGTACTTATCTTCGAGAGGCTATGGAACTGTTACGAATTATTCACTTCTTTGATTCCTTATCCTGCGCCTTTGTTGATTTCAAAGTTCTTAACAATTGTCTTTCTATTCTCTCACAGATGGTGAGGACACGCACAACTAGATCTGATGATCAGACACCCGCGCCCCCTGTTGGAGCCGCAAGAGGCCAGGGTCGGGGCAGAGGCCGAGGAAGACCACGTGGTGCAGCCAGAGCATCTGCACGAACTGCTGCACCAGAGCCACCAGTAGCTCCAGTTGGAGAGCAGGCACCTGAGACGCCCGTTACTACTCCTGCACTTCAGGAGACTCTTGCCCAGTTTTTGAGCATGTTTGGTACTTTAGCTCAGGCAGGATTAATTCCACTTGCTCCTGCCACATCTCAGGCTGGGGAAGGAGCGCAGACTCCTGCCGCCCATACTCCAGAGCCACGTGCCCAAGTTGACCATGCTCTAGAGGTTATACCAGTGCAGCCAGTTGTCCCAGTTCGGCCTGAGATTAGGACAGCAGTTTCAGAGGGAGAGCAGCTCAGGCTCGAGAGGTATAAGAAGTACCACCCTCCCACTTTCAGCGGTCTAGCTTCAGAGGATGCTCAGGGTTTCCTGGAGGAATGTCACCGTATCCTTCGTACTATGGGTATTGTGGATTCCAGTGGAGTTTCTTTCACGACATTCCAGTTTAGAGGAGCAGCCTACCAGTGATGGCGGGCATATGAGTTGGATAGTCCGGCTGAGGCAGCTTCACTTACTTGGACTCAATTTTCAGATATGTTCTTGAGGGAGTATGTTCCTCAGAGTCTTAGGGATGCTTGGCGCGCAGAGTTTGAGCAGCTGCGCCAGGGTTCTATGACCGTGTCAGAATATACGGTCCGATTCAGTGATTTGGCTAGGCATGCACCAGCCTTAGTTGCTACTGTTCGAGAGCGGGTTCATAGGTTTATTGAGGGTCTTCACCCTAGTATCAGATACAGTATGTCCCGAGAGCTAGAGATGGACATCACATACCAACATGTGGTGTCAATTGCTAGAAGATTGGAAGGTATGCGGACTCGGGAGAGGGAAAAGAGGGAAGCTAAGAGACCCTGAGATTCTGGCACATATAATAATTCTCGTGCCCCAGTTGCAGCCCGACATGGTAGAGGTTATGTGGGCCGTCCTATTCATTCAGCACTTCCTTAGAGATTCCAGAATGGAAATGGGAGCGGATCACTATAGATTTCGTTGTTGGGCTCCCACGGACTCAGCAGAAGTTGGACGCAGTTTGGGTGATTGTGGATAGGCTGACCAAATCAGCTCATTTAATTCCTGTGATTACTACTTACTCCTCAGAGCAGCTGGCTCAAGTATATATTCGCGAGATTATCAGAGTTCACGGTGTACCAGTATCTATTATCTCTGACCGGGGTTCACAGTTTACCTCACGGTTTTGGAGGGCAGTTCAACGTGAGTTGGGTACTCGGGTAGAGTTGAGTATAACATTTCACCCTCAGACGGACGGGCAGTCCGAACGCACTATTCAGATACTGGAGGATATGCTTCGTGCGTGTGTGATAGATTTTGGGGGGGTGCTTGGGATCAGTTCTTACCACTTGCGGAGTTTGCTTACAACAACAGTTACCAGTCAAGCATCCAGATGGCTCCGTATGAGGCCTTGTATGGTAGGCGGTGCCGGTCTCCAGTGGGTTAGTTCGAACCAGGCGAGGCTAGACTTTTGGGTACAGACTTGGTTCAGGATGCCTTGGAAAAGGTTAAGTTGATTCAGGATCGACTTCGTACAGCCCAATCTAGACAGAAGAGTTATGCGGATCGGAAGGTTTGTGATGTTGCATTCATGGTTGGTGAGCGGGTATTGCTACGGGTTTCGCCTATGAAGGGTGTGATGAGGTTCGGGAAGAAGGGCAAGTTGAGCCCTAGGTATATTGGGCCTTTTGAGATTCTTAAGAGAGTTGGAGAGGTGGCTTACAGACTTGCACTACCACCTAGTCTTTCTGCGGTTCATCCGGTATTCCATGTTTCTATGCTTCGAAAATATCATGGCGATCCGTCTCATGTGTTAGACTTCAGTTCGGTTCAGTTGGACAAGGATCTATCTTATGTTGAGGAACCAGTGGCTATTTTAAATAGGCAGGTTCGAAAGCTGAGGTCAAAGAACATTGCTTCCGTAAAGGTTCAGTGGAGGGGTCATCCAGTCGAGAAGGTGACTTGGGAGGTCGAGAATGATTTACGCAGCTGTTATCCACACTTATTCACCAGCTCAGGTACTTTTTCTAACTCCGTTCGAGGACGAACGTTTGTTTTAGAGGTGGAGAATGTGATGACCCAAAATGTCATCTTTAAATTTAATAATTAATTATGTGATTTAAGCACTATTTACCATTACTCGACTTGCGTGTGCAGTCCATAAAAAAAAAAAAAAATTCGGAAAGTTTTCAGGTGAAAAATGAATTTAAATGTGAATTAGAGCTTTAAAACTCAACTGAGTTGACTTTGGTCAACATTTTGAGCAAACAGACTCGGATCAGTGTTTTAACAATTTTAGTAGGTCTGTATCGTGATTTGGGACTTAGGCGTATGCCCGGAATCAAATTCCGAGGTCCCTAGCCAGAGATATGGAATTTTGATGAAAAATTAAAAGTTTAAGTTCAAATAGTGACTGGATGTCAAATTATGTGCAAACGACCCCGGAATAGAATTTTGATGATTCCAACAGTTCCGTATGGTGATTTTGGACTTAGGAGCGTGATCGGAATTTTATTTGGAAGTCCATAGTAGAATTAGGCTTGAAATGCCGAAAGTTGAATTTTTGGGAAGTTTGACCGAGGGGTTGACTTTTTGATATCGGGGTCGAAATCCGATTCTGAAAATTTTTATAACTCAATTATGTCATTTATGACTTGTTGCAAAATTTGAGGTCAATCGGAATTGATTTGATATGTTTCGGCGCAAAATATAGAAGTTGGAAGAATTGAAAACTCATAATTCGATTCGATGCGCGTTTCATAATTTCGGCATTGTTTGGCATGGTTTGAAGCCTCAACTAAGTTCATATTGTATTTTGGGACATGTTGGTATATTTGTTTAAGGTACCGAGGGCCTCAGGTGGATTTCGAAAGGTTAACGGAATGAATTTCGGACAAAAAGGAGCTGCTGGAATTTTGATGCTGCAGAAGCTATTTTTGGACAGCAACCGGTGCAATCGCAGAGCTGACTTTGGAAGCTTATATCTCAAAAACTATAAGGAATCTGAACATTTTCAAAACATGAAAGTTGTAGCCATTTGATTCTAGTTTCCAGAATGATAAATCATTTGTCATTCAGACATTTATACGAAATGTTATGATCGATTGACTGAAGCTGCTACTGCAGGTTTTTGCTACAGCAGTGTGCATCGCCAGAAATTTCTGCTGCACAGGGCTGTCTTTGGGAGCTTATATCTCGCAATCTATAAGGAGTTGGGCGATGAGCAAAACATGAAAGTTGTAGTACTTTGTATCTAGTTTGTAGAACTTTAAACTGTTTGGCAGTTGGAGTTGAGTACAAGATGTTATGATTGATATACTACAGGATGTCGAGGAAGAGTTTGATGTTTTCAACATAAGCATGTAATGATCCAAAAGTCCATTTTTAGTTCTAGAGATCGAAATTCGATTTCGAGACTTTTGACATTTTGATAATGAATTATAGGAGTGATCTGAAAAGTTTGGTCTAATTTCATCAAGTCGCGATTGAGTTTTAAGCGCGAAATATGAGTTAATTGTTTAACGAGCGAAATTGGTATCACATTGAGCAAATGAGCTCCGAATTGAGTTTCGATTGAACGAATGGGTTAAGAATCCTCGAATTCCGAGTTCGTATGATGGAGTTAGAGCTTTTTTAGTGAAATAAAACTGTTGGTGTAAATAGTCCTGGTGTGCACCTTTAGCGACTAGATGTGTCACTTTTAGCGACCGGAATAGTGTTTTTGGGGCAGAAACTTAAGGACCAAAAATGGTCATTTCCTTCATTTCGTTTTGGAGTTTTGGAGCACGGTTCTTGGGCGATTTTGAGGATTTCTTCAAGACTTCAACTTGGGTAAGTGTCCTATATCCAAATGTGATTATATTTCATAAATCCATGGTCATATTCATCATTTATTTCGGATTTAAATGGAATAAATCAAGATTTTTGCAAAATCTTCCAAAAACAAAAATTTAAGATTTGGAGGTCGAGTTGTTATCAGATTTTGGTAAAATTGGTATGGGTGGATTCGTAATTGAATGGGTTGTCGGATTTTATAATTTCGCCGGATTCCGAGATGTGGGCCCCACGGGCAAATTTTGAGCTAATTTCGGATTTTAATGAAAATGTAATATTTTCTTATGAAAGTGATTACTATAATTTTTGTTGACTGTATCGAATTAATTATGACTAGATACGAGTCGATCGGAGTCGAAAATTCGAGGAAAAAGCATAATACTTGGTTAAATTGAAACAAGTCGAGGTAAGTGACTTGTCTAACCTTGTGTGGGGGAAATTTCCCCTAGGATTGGTATTGATGTAATTATTGAAATGAGTTGAAAGTCGTGTGGTGACGAGTATGTACACGGGCTAAATTGCGAAAGATTATATTTTTAAATTGTGTAGATCACTGTTGCGCATTTATTAAATTATTTTATCTTGTTATATTCTTCATCATTGATCTGAGATATATACTTCAAATTTGTTTGATCTTTTCTTACTAATTGTTTTACCTGTTTAGTTAAAACTTGGTTTCTTTTATTCTGTGCATTATTTGAAGGTTGGTTTTCTTTAAATTAAATATTATTAATATGAAGTATTTGACATTTTTAAACTTGATATTGAAGCAACGTAGTAAAGATTTTGAAATATTATTTTCCTAAATTATTTACTCCTGAATATTTTTATACTCATTGTGAGGGAGCCGTGAGCTCTTTATTGTGGAAAACTATTATTGATGATTTATTCTGGCATGAGCCGTGAGCTCTTTATTGTGGAAAAATATTGTTGTTGAATTATTTTGGCAAGTTAAATTATTTGAGCACTTGAGGTGCAAATTATGATATATTGTGATATTGATACGCATGCGGTGGTATAAGGTCTGGATGTTGAAATGCATGCGGTGAGATAAGGGTGACTTGATACGCGTGGCTAGTAGGGGAACTACTAGAAGTCATGCGGTGTGATAAGGGTGGCTAAAACGCGGGATGCTATTTCGGGAAAAATATTTTCTTTAAATAAATTGTGAAGGCTCCCGCGGTGATATAAGAAAATGAGATATTGTGAATTTATTTATGATTTGGGACTACGAGGCGGTACCTCGGGAGTGCCCTTGTTGATATTGATTTATGGCCGTAGTTGCCTTTGATTATTATTGTGATTTTCATAAAGTTGAAGAAAATTCTGTTTTGATTTCCACGAGATATTATTTGCAATTATTTGGTGTCATTAAATGTGACATAATATTTGATTCATTTTCAATTTCATTTTATTTTACTACATTGATAAATATTTTACCATGCCATTATTATATTCTAGTAGGGCCTCACCTGACCTCGTCACTACTCTACCGAGGTTAGGCTTGGCACTTACTGGGTACTGCTGTGGTGTACTCATACTACGCTTCTGCACATCTTTTTGTGCAGATCCAGGTACATTTTACCAGCCTAGACGTCATTGAGTTACCTGTGCACGGAGACTTCGAGGTATATCTGCCAGCGGCCGCAGACTCCGGAGTCCCCTTCTATCATTTTATGTTGCTTCCTTATATTTTATCTAGACCTTGACATATAGAGACATTGAGAATAAATACTTAAAAGCTTGTGACTTATTTCTACCGGGTTTTGGGAGTTGAAATTATTTGAATTATAGGAGGAGCTATTGAGGTCTTAATTATTTGGATGGATATTTAGGAACTGAAATGTTTGGAATATTTTTAACATGATTCACGGTCTAGATTTATAGGTTTTATTAAGGAATGTAATTAATTAGCTGTTAAATTTGTTAATCACGTATTGCTGCTAGGATTTTATAAAATTTTCTTAAATATTGGCTATTTGTGTTTTTGTCCCTTTATTCATTCCATGCACCGGCGATGAATTATTTTATATCTAATTTTAAATTTTTAGCTAACAAACACCTATGGATTAATCTTATACTCAACTATTTATGCGCTTTTATAACTTTCTAAAACTAAATAAATATTAAAAGTGTATAAGAAAGAAGAAGAAAAAAGTAAAGAAAAAAGCAGTTGAAAAGAAAGGCAATGTTTTAGAAAATCTCTTGAAGAAATTTTTTATTCAAGATAAATGTTTGGTTAGTTGATTTTTTTTTGTTCCCATAAACAATTGTTCCAAGAACAATTCATTTAGAAAAGATCCTTCCGGTTGTAACGATTCGGCCAATCGTTTCGAGTATTATAGCCCTGTTTTCCCATTTACTGCTTATCCTGTGTTCAATTATAATTATGTGACTTGTCGGGGAGTATTATAGCACCGTTCCCCTGGGCTGGATTGGCCTTATACAGTATTGAGTGACTGACTGTCAGTGATATATATTTGGGGATGGATCTTCCTTGGGCTGGATTGGCCATATACAGTACTGAGTGATTGAGTATTATGAGAGTGTGAGTACACGAGGTTTTCATTGTGGTACATCACATACAACATGTATTTTGGCACGTAGATATGTCATATTCCTCATATCATGCAGAATTTATCTATTTTACTTGTATTGGGCTTATTTGTTGAACTTGAGAATATGCCTATATTTTTGTACTGTTATTTCTATATTGGACTGTACTTGTTGAGCTCGTCACTACTTTCAGCCCAAAGGTTAGTCTTGTTACTTATTGAGTACATGGGGTCGGTTCTACTCATATTACACTCTGCACTTCGTGTGCAGATCCAGGTATTTCCGGATACGGCGGCTGCTAGATTTCAGAGTTTTATCTGTTGGAGACTATCGAGGTAGCTTCTTGGCGACCGCAGACCTTGACTCGTTTTCCTTTCAGTTATTTGTACTATTCTATATTTTCAAACAGAATTTTATCAGTTAAACTATGTTATCATTTAGATGCTCATATACTCAGTGACACCGAGTTTTGGGAGTGTATTTATATCAGTATTTGTGAGATTTTCTATTAAATTTAAATATTATATTTTTAAATTTAAAAGATTATAGTGTTTTATTGAGGTTGTTGGCTTGCCTAGAATTAAGATAGGCGCCATCACGACATGCGAATTTTGGGTCGTGACACCGGCCACACGAAAATTTCAGAAAACTTTGTTGATAAAGTCTTTTAGAGAAAAATAACCTAGACAACTTTCTATACAAATATTTATTTATATCTATTTATGTATCTATGCCCCTGGATAACATGGGTGTAAGACGATAGGTCTCCCACTAGTACTTGCCTCAGGTCCTGCACAAAAAGTGCAGCAAGTATAGTATGAGTACGTAAGCAACGTGTACCCAGTAAGTATCAAGCCTAATCTCGAATTGGTAGAGACGAGATGGCCGACTTTGACACTCACTATGGGTCAATAATAATAATTGAAATACAACTAGAATATCTAAATCAGCATGATTCACAGAATTTACAATAATTTATTTAACCAGCATAAATAATCAAATTCCTTCAAATGCAATAATTCTCAATATATTAATTAAATTATTTCAATTCAAATAATTTCTAATTTATCAATTAATCTCATTTACAGGACTTCAATTCAAATAAATTTCTAATTTATCAATTAATCTCATTTACAGGAATAACAATTAATTCCTTAACAAGAAGGCATAATAATTCATTAAATTCCAAGGATTCTCTAATTTATCAATTAGCTTCGCAAGCTGAAATAAGCTATTAAGGTATTGTGTGATTATTATTATTAAGCACGATTTCTGCTGAGGACGTACGGCCCGATCCAGAGTATCGTGTACATTGCCGAGGGACGTGCGGCACGATCCATAGATGCATCTATCCTGCCGAGGTGTTCGGCCCGCTCCACAAGAAAGGAGGACATTTTCTTATGTACCTTCGGAATGAGAGTATATTTATTATAAGACAAATTCAGGAGGAAGAACAATTTCTCTTAACAATTAATTAACTTAAATAGAAAATCAAGTATATGAGATTTTCATCCTTTATTATTTTTATCTAACAATTCACAATGTGTGTGTGTGTGTGTGTGTGTGTGTGTGTGTGTGTGTATATACACACCAACTAATATTAATTAAATAAAGAATACAATTTACACAAGTAATTCATGCTTCGAGTCCTAAACTACCCGGACTTTAGCATTAATAGTAGTTACGCATGGACTCTCGTCATCTCGTGCGTACGTAGCCCCCACAATTACCAACAATTATTTAATTTTTAATCCCCTATGAGGAAATTTCTCCCTCATAAGATTAGACAAGAGACTTACCTCGTGTTGCTCCAATTTAATCCACTAGAAGGCCTTTTCCACGATTATCCAACTCTGTCTAGCCTGAATCTAGCCAAAATAATTCGATACAATCACTAAAAATTATTGGAATCAATTCTATAAGAAAATAGTACATTTTCAATAAAAATTTTGAAATTAATTAAAAATTTATCCGTGGGGCCCACGTCTCAGAATCCAGCGAAAGTTACGAAATATGAACGCCCGCTCTACCACGAGTCTATCCATACCAAAATCACTAAATTCTGATAACAATTCGGCCCTCAAATCCTCAAATCTATCCAAGAGAGTTTTCAAACTTTTCCAACTCAATTCACCAATTAAATGATAAAAATAATGATGGATTCGGGTAATTTAACCAATATTGAGTTAAGAACACTTACCCCATTGTTTTCTCTGAAAATCTCCCAAAAATCGCCTAAATCCGATCTCCAAATCGTTAAAAATGAATAATGGGACGAAGTCCCATTTCAGAATTTAAACTCTCTGCCTAGTGATTTCTTCTACGCAATCGCGAACTTTCTCACGCGATCGCGTAATACAAATTTTCCTGCCCAAACATTAACCCTACACGATCGCATCAAGTCCCACGTGATCGCGCTGCACCAAGTTCCGACTCTACACGATCGTATGCCTCTTCACGCGATCGCGTAGCACAACGCGTGTCCCAGCTTCCTCTCAAATTTCCCCTACGCGATCGCAAACAATGACACACGATCGCGATACACACACTGGCCAATCGTACGCGATCGCGGACGTATCCATGCGATCGCAATGAACAAATTCCCAGCTGCCCAAATTAACCCTACGCGATCGCAACCCCATTTACGCGATCGCGTAGAACAAATCCATCTCTACCTAAATTACTCTACGCGATCGCGTATAAGGATATCAGAAGAAAATACGAGCAGTTATCAGCAGTGTTCCAAAAGCTAAAAGTAATCTGTTAGTCGTCCGAAACTCACCCGATCCCCTCGAGACCTCGACCAATTATACCAACAAGTCCCAAAACATCAAACGAACTTAGCTGGACCCTCAAATCACACCAAACAACGCTAAAACCACGAATTATCCCCCAATTCAAGCTTAATGAAACTTAAGATTTCTAACTTCTACATTATGTACCGAAACCTATCAATTCAAGTCCGATTGACCTCAAATTTTGCATACAAGTCATAAATGACATAACAGAGCTATGTAAATTTTCGGAACTGGATTCCGAGCCCGATATCAAAAAGTCAACTCCCCGGTCAAACTTTCAAACTTAAATTCTTGTTTTTAGCCATTTCAAGCATAATTTAACTACGGAAGTCCAAATAAAATTCCTAACAGTCCAAAATCACCATACGGAGCTGTTGGAATCGTCAAAATTCTATTCATGGGTCATTTTCTAAAAGATGTTGACCGAAGTCAAACTTGGCCTCTTAAAACCAACTTAAGGAACTAAGTGTTCCGATATCAACCCAAATACTTCCAAATTCCGAACCGACCATCCCCTTAAAAGCATATACATGAAGTTTTATTTTGGGAAACGGGGTTTTAAAAGTTCAAATGACCGGTTGGGTCATTACAAATTGTAACTTAGAGATTGATTGATTTACCCAGGGCATACGCGCTTTGACTGAGCTCCAACGTTGATATGATCCTTCATACTTTTATACCTTCTCATGTAAATATTGTAAGTTCTGAATTACCTACATACAAACCCAACTATCACCAAGAGATTTAAACTTTCAAGATAAATGAACAAATAAAGCAAAAGGTAAACTTTTTTCCCAACTAATATGATGTACCTCCAACAAGAATGAAACATTATATCCCTTTTGATCGGTACGGTGTCACGACCCCAATTTTCCTTCGTAGGATGTCGTGATGGTACCTAGTCTTTAAGACTAGGTAAGCCTAACATTTACTGAATAAATGACAAAATTCAACCAACAACTACTAAATATGAAACAGAAATTTCTATACAAAGCCAACAATCCCAAAATCGGTAGTACGAGTCATAAACTCTACTGAGTTCGCTAGAAAATCTCTAAGTACAACTATTCCAGAATAGAAATAAATTGTACACAAATAACTACCGAAGGTGACTCCGAGGCCTGCGAATGCGACGACAGGTATACCTTGAAGTCTCGACAGAAATATCTGATCCATTATCTAACAATCCACATACTCCGAAGTACCTAGATCTGCACAAAAATATGCAGAAGTGTAGTATGAGTACACCACGATCGGTACCTAGTAAATATCAAGACTAACCTCGGTGGAGTAGTGATGAGGTACAAGTCAAGACACTCACTAGACAAAGTAACATGTGCAGTACAGAAGTATAAAACTAATAATGGAAAGAAGAAATCAGTAAATGACAACAAAATCAACATGTAATATTAACAGTAAAGCAACAAGAACACCGAGAAGTATCGATAAGGAATATAGAGGACAATTAATTAATCAAGCCGTGCTAACACAAGATTCACAATGAAATTACCCTGTGATACCTCATCTCATAGTCACAAGTCATGGGTCTTAACACACCATCATGTACTCACGACACCTCATTCCCACATCTCGAATCACAACCGCACGGACAACTTACGTGCCAATATCTCAATCTGCCCGGTATGATCACAGACTCACATTCACAATCCACCCGGCATAGTTACAGGCTCACAATCACAATCTGTCCGGCATGATCACAGGTTCACAATCACAATCCGTCCGGCATGGTCACAGGCTCACAATCACAATCCGCCAGCATGGTCGTAGGCTCAATATCAATATGGAAACAAATAATATAAAAACACATGGGCATGATCATTAAATGTCAAGTTTCATACTCCTGAGCTAGTATAAGTGGCATGCTATGGTGTATGCTTGTGCGAGTGTACTACTACAGCCCAAGTCAATAAGTAATATCAAAGACATCGAGTAGCTTATCGAAAAAAACAAAGCAAGTCACGTAAGGTGTATGGCGCCACTCGTATCACTTTGTGTAATAGATACCCCTATCACTCCGCCCTGACAATAACATTTGCCACCCTTATCTCTTTGATGGCCACCCGTATCACTCTGTCTAATAACCACCCTTATCACTCTGCCCGAACAATAACACAAGTCACCCTTATCACTTTGTACATTCAACAACGGTGAAATGCCACCCTTATGCTCCGCATAACAACAACAGTAAAATATCACCCTTATACTCCGTATAACAACAACGGTGAAATACCACCCTTATACTCCTCATAACAACAATGGTGAAATGCCATAATTATACTCCACATAACAACAACCAAAACCATACAACAATTCACAAATGCTAACATCACAACAACGCGGCGTATCAACTCGTAACACAAGTGCCCATAGGCCACAACCTTTTCAAAGATCCAACAATATCAATATTTCCACAATAAATAGCCCACGGCTAAAACACAATGTGTATAAAATTTCAATAATAACAACAAGAATGGGAAAGTAACTCAACAAGGAACGACACCCCCTTTTTTCACAACTTCAATTAAAATCGATTAATGACTTTCGATAACCTCAATTCCAATTAATTGTTTAAGGATAAACTCAATAGTGAAAGTATTTTCATAAAATGGCAAACTTTGGCTCCAGGTGTATGAATTAGGATAACAATGAAAAAGATGGCACAAACTAGTACTATGTCTAAATACATGAGAATAACCCGACAACAAAAGGGATATCATGTACAACAACTTCAACTAAGAATAACTCCACAATAAATGAAATCACATAATGATAAAAGTGATAACAACTTTATATAAAGCATATAAGATTAAACTCGACAAGTAAAGAATGTGACATGTAACGATAACTTCAAATAAAGCATGTGACAATAGACATGACGAATAAAAGATACAACATGTGCTAACAATTCCAAATGAATACATGAAAGAAGCCTAAGAGTCTTAACTGGTTAATTTCTACATATAAGCCCGAGTACATACTCGTCACCTCGCGTACACGGCTTTCACATGACACAAATAGCATAAAACTACTCGAATCCTAAGGGGTAGCTCCCCCCACAAAGTTAGGTGCTTACCTCAAAGAACCTAAACCGATACTCTAAAATGACCTTCTCATGTCAAACAATCTCCGAACGGCTCATATCTAGCCAAAATAACTTAATATCATAAATAAAAATCATAGAAAATAATTCCGTATAATAAAGTTTCGATCTTTATTGAAATCTAAAAGTCAACCCAAAAAGTCAACCCTAGGCCCGCACCTTAGAACCCAAAAAAATTTATAAAAATTCAAACACGAATTCAATTACGAGTCCAACCATACTAATTTCATCCAATTCTGACTCTGAATAGATGTTCAAAACCCAATTATTCTCTTTAGAAAAATTTTTGATACCCCCCCCCCCCAATTCTCCAATCGAAATATTGATTAATTTACAAATGAACTACTAGAATCATGTTAAAATACAAATATTAAGATTATATACTGACCCCCATGAAAATACGAGAAGAACGCCGCGAAAATAACCTCAATCAGAGCTCTAGAACTCAAGATATGCTCAAAATACCAAAAGAACGCAATCTGATTTTTTTATACACATGCATTTCCGCTTTTGCGCCCAAAGGGCCGCACTTGCGCATTTTCAGCTGTCATTTCCGCTTTTGCGAACCATTTTTCGTACCTGCAGGGTCGCAGATGCGTATCCAACTTCGCATCTGTGAAGCACCAGCACCATCTCTCTTCTCCGATACTAAAATGAGCATAACTTCCTCATACGATGTCCAATTTCAGTGATTCTTTTTGCTACGGTTTCGTAATTACGATACAGATCTAATGATTCATTTAAAACAAAAATTAGAGCTCATTTAATTAATATAGTATCATTTATGCTTGTAGAAACGACGTCGAAACATAAAAAACGAGCGCAACACAACCCAAACCTATCCGAAACTCACTCGAGGCCCTCGGGACCCCGTCCGAACATACCAATAAGTCCCAAAACATAATACGGACCTGTTCGAGGCCTCAAATCACATAAAACAACATCAAAACTATGAATCACGCCTCAAATCGAACTTAATGAACTTTTAACTTCTACAACTCGCGCCGAATCATATTAAATCAACTCGGAATGAAGTCAAATTTTGCATGTAAGTTTCAAATGACACAACAGAGCTATACCAACTTCCAGAATCGAAATTCGAACCCGATATTAATAAAGTCAACTCCTAGTCAAACCTCTCAACCTTCCAAATCTTTGATTTTCCAACTTTCGCCAAAATGCATCAAATCAACCTACGAACCTCCAAGTCCAAATCCGGACATATGTCTAAGTCCAAAATCACTATACGAAGCTATTGGAATCATCAGAATATCATTCAGGGGTCGTCTACATAAAAGTCAAACTCCGGTCAATCTTGCAACTTAAGCTTCTAAAACAAGAATCATTCTTCCAAATCAATCCTGAATCATCAGAAAATCAAACCCGACCATACACGCAAGTCATGATTGTGATGACCCAAAAGGTCATCTTATGTTTTAGAACTCGAATCTGTACTCTTAAGCCTTAAAAATTTCATTTTTACCCTTTTCGATTTGCGTGCGCAGTCCAGGCGTATTTCCGAAAAACTTTTATGTTTAAAATTGATGAAAATAAGAATTTTTGCCTTAAAAATTGATTTTAGTTGACTTCGATCAACATTTTTGGTAAACGGGCCTGGATCAGTATTTTGACATCCCAGTGGGTCCGTATCGAATTATGGGACTTGAGCATATGCTCGGAATCGAATTCGGAGGTCCCTAGCTCGGGTTATGAATTTTTGATAAAAATTAAAAGTCTGAAAATTAATTATTTTTAAGAATTGATTGATGTTTGGCCTTGCTGATACCGGATCCGTATTTTAGTTTCAGAGTCCAGTATAGGTCCAATATAATATTTATGACTTATCTATGAAATTTGGTGAGAAACAAAGTTGGTTTGATGTGATTCGGACGTCCAGTGGTGAAGATATAAATTTTAAAGTGTCCTTGAGAATTTCATTTGATTTGGTGCTAAATTCGTAGTTCTAGGTGTTATTTTGGCGATTTGATCGCGCGAGCAAGTTCGTATGATATTTTAAAACTTGTTTGCATGTTTGATTTGGAGCCCCGAGGGCTCGGGTGAGTTTCGAATAGGCCACGGGATATTTTGGACCTGGGAAAATCTGGTATTTTGCTGCAGCAGGAGTTCTGGCATGTCCTTCTTCGCGTTCACGAAGGTACTCTCGCGAACGCGAAGAGTAAACTGGTCAGGCTGAGATTTCTTCTTCGCGAACGCGAAGGCCAGGTCGCGAACATGAAGTGATGGGGGATTTACCCTTCGCGAACGCGAGAGGCTCACCGCGAACGCGAAGCACTTGGGGACTTGGGGGAGGGTTGGTCTTTCCTTCATCGCGAACGCTTTCAATGTCTCGCGAACGCGAAGGCCAGGGGGGGATTAACCTTCATGAACGCGAGCAAGGTCTCGCGAATGTGAAGGCTTGGCGGCTCTGCTCTTCGCGAACGCGACAGTGGCCTCGCGAACGCGATGCGCACTGTCGCCTAGTGCATAAAAGAGAATCAAAATGAGACTTAAGCCATTTCTTCAACATTTTCAAGAACCAAACAATTAGAGGCGATTTTCAAGAGTTATTTTCTTTCCCAAAGTGTTGGTAAGTGATTCCAAACCATTTTCATTCAATTACCCATTTCATTTCATAAAGTTTCAACTTAAAATCTAGAGTTGTCATGGTAGAATTAGGGGTTTGGATAGAAACTAGGGATTTCAGAAATTTGGGCATTTAGACCTCAATTTGAGGTCAGATTCCAAAAACAATTATATATCCGGGCTCGGGGGTGAATGAGTAAATGGATTTTAATCAGAACCTCGGGTTTTGACCAAGTGGGCCCGGGGTCAATTTTTGACTTTTTGGAGGAAAATTTGGAAAATCTAAATTTATGCAATGTAATTGATTCCTTTAGTAATATTTGATATTATTGAGTCATTTTTGAATATATACGAGTGGTTTGGAGGTGATATCTAGAGGAAAAGCTGTGATTGAGTATTGAGTGGCCTTCGGAACGAGGTAAGTATCGTGGTTAACCCTGACTTGAGGGAATTAGGAACCTCAGATTATTTGCTATGTGAAATTCATGTGAGCGGCGTATATGTGAGGTGACGAGTAATTATGCGCTGCCAATTTACCTGTTTTCCCTGTTTCTCCCGTTTTTCTTATATTGTCTCTTTCGCATGCCTAATTGCTACAGGTTTAGTCTAATGTCATTAAATTAATCGTTCTTATCATGCTTACAGATCTTCTGGTGATAATTGAGTATTTATTTCAAAGTTGAGATTGATATTGTGGAATCAAATGTTGAAGTAAAGGTTGTACTTGTTATTCTATCTCCCTATTGTTATTTATTCATTGCATTATGGTAAGGGGGAGTGTTAATGCACGAAGGGTGATGCCGTGCCATATTTTGAGTATTAATGCACGAAGGGTGATGCCGTGCTATATTGTGAGTGCTAATGCACGAAGGGTGATGCCGTGCCATATTGTGAGTGTTAATACACGAAGGGTGATGTCGTGCCATGATATGAGAGTTAATACACGAAGGGTGATGTCGTGCATTTTTCCTTTACTGTATTCGTTATTTCTGTTGATTCATAGTATATTGGTTGTTCCAGTTATCATTCTGCTGTAGTTCCTTATCTCGTATTTCCCCTAGCATGTTTCCCTCTCCCGATATTTCCTGTCTAGCTCTTCATTACTTTTATTTGTATATACAATTTAAATTGTACAGGTTGATTTGTAGGTGCCTTGCCTTAGCCTCGTCACTACTTCGTCGAGGTTAGGCTCGACACTTACCAGTACATGGGGTCGGTTGTACTGATACTTCACTCTGCACTTTCTGTGCAAATTTTAGTACCGGCTCGGGTTGATCGAGATTTTTGCTATTGGACCGCTATCCGGAGACTCAAGGTAGATCTGCCGGTGTCTACAAACCTTGAAGTCCCCGTCTATCTTTTCTGTTCTATTATTTCTTTCATTCAGACAGTTGTATTTCTTTCAGACTATTATTTGTAGTTAATTCTAGAATGCTTGTGAATTGTGACTCCATATTCGGGTGGTAGTAGTTAGTACAATCTTGATGTTATTCCGCACTCACTATATTTCATTTTAGCTAAATTTTCTATTAATTACTGAATGGTATAAGGATTGATTTAATGATTCTCTAACGTTGGCTTGCCTAGCAAGTGAAATGTTAGGCGCCATCACGGTCCCGACGGTGGGAATTCTGGGTCGTGACAAGTTAGTATCAGAGCACTAGGTTGCCTAGGTCTTAAGATTCACGAGCAAGCTTAGTAGTGTCTGGAGGATCGGTACAGAGACGTATGTGCTTATCTTCCAGAGGCTATGAAGTTTTGGAACAAATTTCACTTATATTCTCCTCTGTCGTGCTATGTTGTTTTCTCAATACTGATTGAACTCTTCTACTCTTATTCACTCGCAGATGGCGAGAACACGTACCGCTTCCTCATTTGAGCAGCAGCCAGAGCCTCTAGTGGCAGCTCCTACGCGAGGCAGAGGTCGAGGCCGTGCCGGAGGCCGAGGCAGGGGCAGGGCTCAGCCCAGAGCCTGAGCAGTAGCCCCAGCAGTGGAGCCTCAGATAGAGTTGGGCGAGGAGGTTCTAGCCCAGACTTTTCCTTCCGGACCAGCTCAGGTTCCGGAGGGGTTCATTGCCACCCCAGTACTTCAGGATGCTTTGGTCTGTTTGGTGGGCCTTATGGAGAGTGTGGCCCAGACTGGCGCATTTCCCATGGCACCATCCGTCTCTCAGGATGGAGGAGGAGTCCAGACTCCCACTACTCCCGCTCTGGAGCAGATAGCTCCCCAGTATCAGTTTCCAACAGCTCATCCAGTCGGAGTAGTTCAGCCGGTTGTTGTGCCACAGACCCGTGATGGGTCAGCTATGTCTTCTAAGGCTTTATAGAGGTTGGACAAGTTTACCAAGCTCTTTCCAATTCACTTCAGTGGTGCTCCTTCAGAGGATCCCCAGGAGTATCTCGACAACTGTCACGAGGTTCTACGGAACATGGGTATAGTAGAGACCAATGGGGTCAATTTTGCTGCATTCCAGATGACTTGTTCCGCCAAGAAATGGTAGAGAGATTATTTGTTAACCAGACCAGCTGGATCACCTGCTCTTAATTAGGACCAGTTCTCTAAGCTATTCCTAGAGAAGTTTCTGCCTGTCACGTTGAGAGAGGAGCGTCGCCGTCAGTTTGAGCGTCTCCAGCAGTGCAGTATGACTGTTACTCAGTATGAGACCCGTTTTGTGGATTTGGCCCGTCATGCTATTCTTCTGCTTCCCACCGAGAGAGAGAGAGAGAGAGAGAGAGAGAGAGAGAGAGAGAGAGAGAGAGAGAGAGAGAGAGAGAGAGAGAGAGAGAGAGAGAGAGAGAGAGAGAGTAGATGGCTAAGGAGACTGGGAGTGAGATTTCTTTTCAGGCGGCTGCCAATGTCGCCAGACGAGTCGAGATGGTTCTTGCTCAGGGGAGTGGTCAGGGGTCTGACAAGAGGCCTCGTCACTCCGATGGGTTCAATGGAGCCTCATCTAGAGGACTGGGTACTTATGGCAGAGGCCATCCTCCCAGGCCGTTTCATTCAGCACTCCAGGCATCCCACGGTGCCTCAGATGGTCGTGGTCCTCGTATGCCTTATTCCGACCAGCTAGCCCACAGTGCACCACCAGCTCTTATTAGTGCACCTCCACTCCAGAATTATCAGGGTGGTTACTCAGGTCGACAGGGTCAGTTTCACAGCAGCCGAGATCATGTTATACTTGTGGTGATCCGAGGCACATTTCCAGATTTTGCCCTTGGGCAACGGTGTTACATCCCACATTTTTGTATGTTGAAATTTTGTCGTAAGTTAATCAACGTAAGCTCGGGAATGAGATTATTTTTGAGGTTATAAGTATTATGCTATTTCAAATGAGTTCGTGAAGGTGAGAGGGTAAGCAAATCAAAGAAAATGAATTTCGTCGAAGTTTGTCATTTGAGATAAAATATGGTCCAAGCTATAATACCCCGTATTTATGGACTAGTGCCATACAAGGTATCACATGACCATGATAGTAAGGTGTATAAGGTATGTTAAAAGTGAGTAGTATTTCAAGTAATTTGAGATAATTCTTAATTATGAGGGTAATTGATTAATTATTGAATTAGTGGGGGATTAATAAATTAATTAAGGAGAAGGGGTGAAAATTTGGATAAGTTGAAAGTGTAGTAATGTGGCAGCTAAAGAATCAAGGAATTATGACTCAAAAGTAACTAAGTTATGTGGAAATTCTTAAAGAAAGTGATTCATTTCCATTTAATAATGGATAGACACATAAAACGTGAGTCATGTCCAATATTAAAAGACACAAGTCACAATTCCATTATGATAGGCATTCAAAACAGAAATGTTGGTATGTTACAAAACCTAAGTTTCAAATGCAAGTCATATAGCAAATGCTAAGTACGGATCTTCAACTGTTCATACAAGATTTCACAGCATCTCCAAGGAATCAAACAAGAATTCTTAGTATTTTAAGCAACAGATTTTTCCCTACTCCGATCTTGCCGTCACGTGTTTTGTCGAAGTTAACGTGTGTTAGAGGGATTGTCAAGAGAATCGATCTAGGTATATTAAGGCTATCCCTTATTTCTTTTTGGCATGATCTATACGACACGAACGAAACGAGCAAATGCACAACTTCCATAAATGACTCTATTCATAGAAATACTAGAGATGCTTATGTTCTTGATTCCCCATGTGTCATATTATTTTATCATCTGTTCATGGGTCTCAAAAATACATAAGTTGGTAAAGTTTATTTCATGATATTAATCAGAGGTATAATGGTCTTATGACGTACCGAGAAATTTTATTAACGTATTTCATATGCATTTCATGCATTTATATATGCACATTGACCCATGACCAGATGGAGTTATATACGCGTATATATATGTATATATATGTATATGGGATATGGAAAAGGTTATGGCATTATATACGCATCACCACCTGATCGGCTGGTATACGTTGATGATTTGCCCACAGTGGCCGAAATAATATGATGGGATGCCCTCAGAGGCTTGATGATGTTATGAACACATATACCTATTCATGGTATGACATTTATACGCATATTTATGGCATTATTAAAATGAAATGATTCACAGAGCTATGCAAACATACATGTCAAGTCTTTTACTCCATATTTCTCTCATGTCTATTATTTACTGATTTTCATTCCTTACATACTCGGTACATTATTTGTACTGACGTCCCTTTTGCCTGGGGACACTGCATTTCATGCCCGCAGGTCCCGATAGACAGGCCGAGAGCCCTCCAAGTAGGCTTTTAGCTCAGCGGAAGATGTTGGTGCGCTCCATTTGCTTCAGAGTTGCTTGTTTGGTTAGTATGATTTAGACGGGTATCGTTTGGTATGGCAGGACTCTATCCCGACCTTTATGAAAATTATGTATCCTTAGAGGCTTGTAGACAGATGTCATGTACGTCAAAGATTGTATGGCCTTTTCGGCCTATGTTCAGTGTACGAGTGGTTATTTTGGTCTTATAGGCCCGTATGTCTTATGTATAAGTTGGTATTACATGTTGTATTCTACTTATCTCATGGCAGCTTTCCGGCTTGGTTATCTATGATAATATGACATAAAAAGATATGTTATGTTGGTACTTGGTTGAGTAAGGTACCGGGTGCCCGTCGCGGCCCATCGATTTGAGTCGTGACAAAAGTGGTTTCAGAGAAGTTCTGTCCTAGGGAGTCTACAAGCCGTGTCTAGTAGAGTCTTGTTTATGGGTGTGTTATGCACCACACTTATAAGCAGGAGGCTACATGACATTTAGGACTGTCACTCTTTCTTCTTACTCTAGATCATGTGGTAGAGCTCAGTTGTACGATTTCAAATTCCTAACTTCTATTTTATTTGCAATAAGATGATACCTACATCCAGAAAGACAGTTGGTAAGAGATTGAATGTGATATGGAAGAGTTGAGTTAGAGGTACTTGATTTTTCAAGATACTAATGATAAGTAAATATAAGGTCTTCAGTAGATCATGTGTGTACTAAGATGTGTAAGCCTCTTGATAAGGAGCCTTGAGGCAAGAATACCTATCCACCTTTATGGTGAAAGACAATGGGAGATTCAGAAGATAAATATAAATTTCAACAAGCAAAAGAAGCAAGATGAAGAAGGGTACGAGGCGCCCAGTTAATGAAGGTTAACAGTATTTGCAATTCAGCAGAGGAATATAAGCTTTTTGAGTTACATTCAACAGTAACAGAGGTATGTACAATTGGCTACATCGATCTTAGTTATGCCCTATGGGAGCTAACAGATATGGTTCAAGAGAAGGACGGGATATCAGGATCCGGCTGGGGTTAGAGTGACCCAAAATGGTGGATGAATTGTTTGCGTTAGTTTACCTTTCCGAAGGATATTACAAATGTGCTAATAGATTTCCTTGTGAGACACCCAAATGGCGCACTCTAAAATAGTACAGCTAGATATGAGTATCACAAAGATGGGCACTGGAAGCCTGGAAGGGATAAATATTATCTTAGTACGGCTCCCGTCCTTAGTAGAGAGATAATGCTAGACAACCCGAAGAGCCAGTGGATGGAGCAAAAGGGAGCTAAAAGCAAAAGAATATTTTGTTGAAGTTTTCAGATAAGGTAATAGACAGAAATGTTAGCAGGAAATAAGAAGAGAGCTAATGAAGCATTAAGAGTAAGATGTGATACATGGATGACAGCGGTAGAGCAAAACAATGATAGTATTACAGAGTCTATAGTCAAGTGAAGGGAAAAACGAGAGGTGACAGGCCTTGAGACAACAAAAGAGTATAGGCCATAAAGTCATATCCTCACTTTGAAAAATAAGTTCGTGACTTCAACGCAACTACCAGAAGGAAAAGTTAGACCCCAGAATAATAGAAATAAGTATGGGTTGGTGATCAAGATAAACTAAACATGAATTAGGGACTGAGTGACTTGATAATAGTCAGCATCATGAGAATTTCAGATTTGCGTTCCGGCGATAATAGAATGGACAACAGAAGATGATTCATGAGAAATTCGAAGAATGGTCATTCAGGAAGACGCTTCCCTAAAGCAAGCAATATGAGCAGAGTTAAGCTTAAGGGATTGTATGTGCCAGTTGCACTAAGTGTCATCATTGCGAGTAAGGGAATTTGTTATCCTTGGTATAAAAGGATTGCCGCAAGGTGTGTAAGGGTCATTGATGTTGTGAAACGATGCCAAAGATGAAGAGGTAAAACATCTATTGGTAGATTCTCGTGGCTTCAACTCTTAGTACTCCCCTAAAGGGGGGAATATGGAGTGATGTGGCATTAAGTCGGAATTAAGTGGTTATAGTGACTATGGAATGGTAAAGGAAGAATGCGATAAAAATGAAAAAGGAATGAGATAGCACTTATCCAAATCCTACAGATATGCTACGATTCCAGAACATTGTGCAAACACGACGTCAAGGAGAGGAAGAAAGGGTTCTTGCCCGAGATGTTATTGATAGATAATGAGCCAGTGCGGGACGTAAGTTAAGACAAAGGAAATGACCCAAGAAAGATTACGCGAAATATTGATATGAGAATGGGCCAACGAGTAGTTAGTAGTTGATTCAGGAAGGGCCTAGTTATGGCTAGACAAAAGGATACAGACAAATCGACAGATCATGCAAGATAAACATAGTAAAACCTAATATAGTGATTCAGCCTCACAATTATGACATTGTGATCCTTGAGAAATACTCAGATAGGAGTTGGGGTAGTTAAAGGTACCGTATGAGTATTACAGAAATAAAAGAGAATGCCGCTGGGAAGACAGTCAAAATATCAAGTTCAAAAGCAACCCTACAAGCACAAGGACGTGGAGGTAAGTAACTACGGATAATTATAGGCTAGGAAGGACATCAAAAATTCCATCGGGTAAACAAGGTAATAAGCTCGTAGCCTTGCAAGAATCGGGTGGTCCTCCCTAAGTACTACAATGGAAGACTAGCTAAGGAAATAAGGAAGAAGGCTTCAACCTAAACATAGTGACCTAAAGAGGAAATGGTCATGTAACAACAGTCCCACTACAAAATTGTATGCCCTACAAAAGAAAGTGGCACCTACCATGGCTAATGAGTGGGGAGTAAAACCAAAAGTAATATTCGAGACCATATGAGTTGCACAAAAATTTCGGCAGGTGTGAGAACCCAGATAAGCTAGGTATGCATGCAACAAGGGGGCAAAAAAACCAGGAAAAGCAATTTCTTACATTTGAAGAAAGTTGAAATGGAACGAAAGGAATTATTTGATTAACTCCGGTATGAGTTAAAAGAAGGAATTGGGTCCAGGTCATAGACAAAGGATTGAATCATTACAAGATTGTATTATGGTTTTCATAGCATCCATGAAAGGCTAAAGTAATACCATGATCCGCATATCGGAAGATATCTTAAGCATAAAGGCTGATCAGAAGGAGGAGAAAATTAAAGAGTTACATCAACGAAGTAAATCATGAATCTAATTATTGGACCCAGAAAATTATAGACCTCGTGATTGAAAATATTGCAGGATTACTCTTAGATATCAGAGGTACGAGAGAGATAGTACAATAGCCATATTCTATAACGGCTTTACGATAAAGCCAGTTAGAAGAGTACCCGTCTCATAAGAAGTCAGCATGAAGCTCCCACTGGATTGTGTATGCACTAGAGGTGCTAGTATTATAATAGAGCTTCAAGTCGTGGTTATGAATCATACCTATGTGGAAGAGAGGTTATGAAAGAGATCGAAGATATGATGTGAGACTTTAAGATAAGTAAGGTAAAGGTGGACAACGTACGAGATACTCAAATGCAGAAGATTGTGAATAGTCCTTACTTCAGATAAAAGTGCGGGGGTTCAATATCCAGGAATGATAACAACGTCGTCAATGGCATGTCTTCCAGCCTATGGTTTTTAGGTATCGAGAAGCCTGGTTAAGAGAGTAAAGAAGAGTTAGAGATGATGTGATACTCGCTTGATATTCCAGAATAACGTAAGGAAATCTATGGTGCAAGCAAGTTGAAAGTAGGTTGCGAGTAGTATAAATGGATATGTGTAAGTGGAAAACTAAAGTATGGTAAAGTGATAAGGTTTTAGGAAGTCAGGAATAAGGATAAGAAAGGGCGAGTGAGAAGGTGACGAGAATGGATAGGTCCTCACGATTAAGCCCATGAAAACAAGAAGAGCTGATGGTTTCTCTAAGTTATACAAAGCTCAGTATAGCCTAGATGAACTCAAAAGAGTCTAAGACTAATAGCATTTAGAAGAGATGGAATACTATCCTGGTAGTACAATGAGAGTATAATTGTGATAGATAAAGGATGACATTTGGGCCTTCGATTGAGTTATGATTTAAAGAAAAAAAAGGAGAGGGGAATTTCATGAGTTGTACTGGATTAGAATAACCCCAATAGGATGAATCACATTGGGATGCTATGAAATACGGCTATGGAAGCATGATATCGCCCCCAGGTGGATCAGTCTAATCACTTCAAATATTCCCCGATGAGACGTAAGCCCTAGCGGCAGTGTTACATAAGAGGTCAAGTTATCAAGTGGTAGATTATGGATCAACGTTAAGGTGAATCGACAATAGATGGATAAAGTTCCAATGTATGAGAGGAGATAAGGATTCCATCCTTTAGATGAACAGTAATAAGGAAGCATTAAAGGACTTATATTTATACATGTATGATAAGCAGCGAGAGAGTAACCTGGAGTTCGGTAGCAGACCTCAGTAACGATAAATTGAAATAAGAGTTATGGTATAATAAGACCTACCTAGATGCAGTAAAGTCATATGAATAGATAAGAGGATCTATGAAATAAGGTATAACAATATTCGTAAGTTCGACAAGGTACCGAGCGAAGAACTTCAGTATACCCATAGATTCCAGAGGGACATTTTATCAAGTTATGTATATATATTTGCAAAGTGCAGCCTAGAGATTGGGTAAAAGCTGGAGGAAAAAGGAGAAAAGAGTCACATAGGCGCACATACAAGGAAAAAGTCGTACAGGCTGTATTACAAAAGGTAGCAACAATTATGAGATTGGAAGGATTCCGACCACAAGTCATGGTGTGAGAAAGAGGCCTAAAGGGGGGAATGCCCTGGCCTTTGGATTTACCCACAGAACAGTTGCCTAGATGGCAAGAAGAGTGCTAAAGTATTCGCAAGAACTATAGATTATGATAATGATAAGTGCATTAGTCAACATTCGAGGACGAATGTTCAAAAAGGGGGGAATGATGTTACATCCCGCATTTTCATACGTTGAAGTTTCGTCATAAGTTAATTGACGTAAGCTTGGGAATGAAATTATTTTTGAGGTTATAAGTATTATGCTATTTCAAATGAGTTCGTGAAGGTGAGAGGGTAAGCAAATCGAAGAAAATGAGTTTTATCGAAGTTTGTCATTTTGAGATAAAATACAGTCCAAGCTATAATACCCCGTATTTATGGACTAGTGCCATAAAAGGTACCACATGACCATGGTAGTAAGGTGTATAAGGTATGTTAAAAGTGAGTAGTATTTTAAGTAATTTGAGATAATTATTAATTATGAGGGTAATTGGTTAATTATTAAATTAGTGGGGGATTAATAAATTGATTAAAGAGAAGGGGTGAAAATTTGGATAAGTTGAAAGTGTAGTAACGTGGCAGCTAAAGAGTCAAAGAATTATGACTCAAAAGTAACTAAGTTATGTGGAAATTCTTAAATAAAGTGAGTCATTTCCATTTAATAATGGATAGACACATAAAACGTGAGTCATGTCCATTATTAAAAGACACAAGTCACAATTCCATTATGATAGGCATTCAAAACAGAAATGTTGGTATGTTACAAAACCTAAGTTTCAAATGCAAGTCATATAGCAAATGCTAAGTACGGATCTTCAACTGTTCATACAAGATTTCACAACATCTCCAAGGAATCAAACGAGAATTCTTAGTATTTTAAGCAACGGATTGTTTCCTACTTCGATCTTGCCGTCACGTGTTTTGTCGAAGTTAACGTGTGTTAGAGGGATTATCAAGAGAATCAACTCAGGTATGTTAAGGCTATCCCTTCTTTTTTTTTTGGCATGATCTATACGACACGAACGAAACGAGCAAATGCACAACTTTCATA
Source organism: Nicotiana tabacum (assembly GCF_000715075.1). NCBI lineage: Eukaryota > Viridiplantae > Streptophyta > Magnoliopsida > Solanales > Solanaceae > Nicotiana > Nicotiana tabacum. The sequence continues at coordinate 76,573,650 of NC_134096.1, read as the reverse complement.
AATGACTCTATTCATAGAAATACTAGAGATGCTTATGTTCTTGATTCCCCATGTGTCATATTATTTTATCATCTGTTCATGGGTCTCAAAAATACGTAAGTTGGTAAAGTTTATTTTATGATATTAATCAGAGGCATAATGGTCTTATGACGTACCGAGAGATTTTATTATATATATATATATGGGATATGGGAAAGGTTATGGCGTTATATACGCACCACCACCTGATCAACTGGTATACGTTGATGATTTGCCCACAGTGGCCAAAATGATATGATGGGATGCCCTCAGAGGCTTGATGATGTTATGAACGCATATACCTATGCATGGTATGACATTTATAAGCATATGTATGACATTATAAAAATGAAATGATTCACAGAGCTACGCAAACGTACATGTCGAGTCTTTTACTCCATATTTCTCTCATGTCTATTATTTACTGATTTTCATTCCTTACATACTCGGTACATTATTTGTACTAACGTCCCTTTTGCCTAGGGACGCTACGTTTCATGCCCGCAAGTCCCGATAGACAGGTCGAGAGCCCTCCAAGTAGGCTATCAGCTCAGGGGAAGATGTTGGTGCGCTCCATTTGCTTCAGAGTTGCTTGTTTGGTTAGTATGATTTAGACGGGTATCGTTTGGTATGGGGGGACTCTATCCCGGCCTTTATGAAAATTATGTATCCTTAGAGGCTTGTAGACAGATGTCATGTACGTAAAAGATTGTATGGCCTTGTCGGCCTATGTTCAGTGTACGAGTGGTTATTTTGGTCTTATAGGCTCGTATGTCTTATGTATAAGTTGGTATTACATGTTGTATTCTACTTATCTCATGGCAGCTTTCTGGCTCAGTTATCTATGATAGTATGACATGAAAAGATACGTTATATTGGTACTCGGTTGAGTAAGGTACCGAGTGCCCGCCGCGGCCCATCGATTTGGGTCGTGACAAACAGGCAACTCACAGTATCAGAGTTCTCGTGCCATGGTTCCGGCACCAGTTGCTGCACCACCTGCTCAGCCAGCCAGTGGCAGGGGTCAGGCAGCCAGAGGTAGAGGCCAGACTGTTAGAGGTGGAGGTCAGGCAGTTAGAGGTGGAGACCATCCAGTTTGAGGCCGTCCTAAAAACGTAGTTCAGAGTGGTGGGGCCCAGCCCCGATGTTATTGTTTCCCGGCCAGGCCTGAGGCTGAGTCATCTGACGTTGTTATCACATGTACTGTTTTAGTTTGCAGTAGAGATGCTTTAGTTCTATTTGATCCGGGTCTACTTACTCCTATGTGTCATCCTATTTTGCTTCATATTTGGTTGTGCCCCGTGATTCCTTGAGTGCTTCTGTGTATGTGTCCACATCAGTAGGAGATGCTATTGTTGTAGATCGTGTTTATCGTTCGTGTGTGGTCACCATTGGGAGTCTTGAGACTCGTGTAGATATTCTACTTCTCGACATGGTTGATTTTGATGTCATACTGGGTATGGATTGGCTGTCACCTTATCATGCTATATTAGATTGTCACGCCAAGACGGTGACCTTAGCCTTGCAAGGGTTGCCTCGATTAGAGTGGAGAGGGACTCTTGGCCATTCTACCAGCAGGGTTATCTCTTATGTGAAGGCTCGACATATGGTCGAGAAGGGGTGTCTATCTTATTTGGATTATGTCCGCAATTCTAGTGCGGAGGTTCCTTCCATGGATTCAGTGCCGGTTGTTCGTGAGTTTCCAGAGGTGTTTCCTGCAGACCTGCTGGGGATGTCACCCAACATGGATATTGATTTCTGCATTGATTTGGCTCCGGGCACTCAGCCCATTTCCATTCTGCCATACCGCATGGCCCCGCCAGAGTTGAAAGAATTGAAGGAACATTTGCAAGATTTGCTTGATAAGGGCTTCATCAGGCCTAGTGTCTCACCCTGGGGTGCACCAGTGTTGTTTGTGAAGAAGAAAGATGGATCGATGAGGATGTGTATATATTAACGGCAGTTGAACAAAGTCACCATCAAGAACAAGTATCCATTGTTGAGGATTGATGATTTATTTGATCAGCTTCAGGGTGCCCAGGTGTTTTCGAAGATTGATTTGAGATCTCGCTACCATCAGTTGAGGATTAGGGCATCCGATGTCCCTAAGACAACTTTTCAGACTCGGTCTGGGCATTATGAGTTTCTAATGATGTCATTTGGGTTGACAAATGCCCCAAGAACATTCATTGATTTGATGAACTGAGTGTTCAAGCCCTACTTGGATTCCTTTGTGATTGTGTTTATTGATGATATATTAATCTACTCCCATAGCCGAGAGGAGCATGAGCAGCACCTTTGGATCGTTCTTCAGACTCTGAGAGATAGCCAGTTATATGCTAAGTTCTCAAAATGCGAGTTTTGGTTGAGTTTAGTTGCTTTCTTGGATCACGTTGTATCAACAGAGGGTATTCAGGTGGATCCTAAGAAGATTGAGGCAGTCCAGAACTGGCCTAAACCCACATCACCTACAGAGATCCGTAGTTTCTTGGGTTTGGTGGGCTACTACCGTCGATTCGTGGAGGGATTTTCATCCATAGCAGCCCCATTGACCAGGTTGCCCCAGAAGAGTGTCCCGTTCAGGTGGTCAGACGAGTGTAAGGCAAGCTTCCAGAAGCTCAAGACAGCTTTGACTATGGCACCGGTATTGGTGTTACCCACAGGTTCAGGATCTTATATAGTATATTGTGACACATCTCATATTGGTTTAGGTGCGGTATTGATGCAGGGTGGAAAGGTTATTGCATATACTTCGCGACAACTGAAGGTTTACGAGAAGAATTATCCTGTTCATGATCTAGAGCTGGCAGCTATTGTTCACGCGCTGAAGATTTGGAGGCACTATCTTTACGGCGTGCCATGTGAGGTATTCACAGATCATCGGAGCTTGTAATATTTGTTCAAGCAGAAGGAGCTCAATTTGAGGTAGAGGAGGTGGTTGGAGCTATTGAAAGACTATGATATCACCATATTGTATCATCCCGGGAATTCCAATGTGGTAGCCGATACTTTGAGTAGAAATTCAGTTAGTATGGGTAGCCTTGCATATATTCCAGTTGGTGAGAGACTGCTTGCATTGGATGTTCAGGCCTTGGCCAATTAGTTCATGAGGTTCGATGTTTCTGAGTCCACCCGTGTTCTAGCTTGTACAGTTGCTTGGTATTCTTTGTTTGAGTGCATCAGAGATCGGCAGCATGACGATCCTCATTTGCTTGTCCTTAGAGACACATTGCAGCACAGTGGTGCCAGGCAGGTTACTGTTGGAGATGATGGAGTTTTGAGGATGCAGGGTCGTATTTGTGTGCCTAATGTGGATGGACTTCATGAGTTGATTCTTGAGGAGGCCCACAGTTCCCGATATTCTGTTCATCCGGGCGTCGCCAAGATGTATCAGGACTTGCGGCAGCATTATTGGTGGAGGCAAATGAAGAAAGATATAGTTGCTTATGTAGCTCGGTGTCTAAATTATCAGCAAGTAAGTACGAGCATCAGGGACCTGGTGGTTTGCTTCAGAAGATAGAGATTCCTGAGTGGAAGTGGGAGCGTATCACTATGGATTTCGTTGTTGGACTCCCACAGACTCAGAGGAAGTTCGATGCCGTTTGGGTCATTGTGGACAGGCTGACTAAGTCAGTGCATTTCATTTCTATGGCAGTTACCTATTCTTCGAAGCAGTTGGCAGAGATTTACATCCACAAGATCGTCCGTCTTCACGGTGTGCCTGTGTCTATCATGTCAGATCGAGGTACGTAGTTCACCTCGCACTTCTGGAGGGCAGTACATCGTGAGTTGGATACGCAGGTTAAGTTGAGCACAGTGTTTCATCCTCAGACGGACGGACAGTCCGAGTGCACTATTCAGATCTTGGAGGATATACTTCGCGCATGTGTTATAGACTTCAGAGGATCGTGGGATCAGTTCTTGCCCCTTGCAGAGTTAGCCTACAACAACAGCTACCAGTCAAGCATTCAGATGGCTCCCTATGAGGCATTATATGGTAGGCGGTGCCGGTCGCCAGTTGGGTGGTTCGAGCCGGGGGAAGCTCGGTTGTTGGGCACAGACTTAGTACAGGATGCCTTGGATAAGGTCAAGATTATTCAGGATCGACTTCGCACATCTTAGTCCAGGTAGAAGAGTTATGCCGATCGCAGAGTTCGTGATGTTGCATTCATGGTTGGGGAGAGAGTGTTGCTTCGGGTATCACCCATGAAGGGTGTAATGAGGTTCGGAAAGAAGGGCAAGTTGAGCCCTAGGTATATCAGACCTTTTGAGATTCTGGAGAGAGTGGGAGAGGTGGCTTACAGGCTTGCGTTGCCACCGGAGTTATCAACAGTTCATCCGGTGTTCGATGTGTCCATGCTTCGAAAGTATCACAACGATCCGTTCCATGTGTTAGATTTCAGCTCTGTCCAGTTGGACAAGGGTTTGACTTACAAGGAGGAGTCGGTGGCTATTCTAGCCCGGCAAGTTTGCCAGCTGAGATCAAAGAGTTACCCTACAGTTCGAGTGTAGTGGAGAGGTCAGCCTGTTGAGGCAGCTACTTGGGAGTCCGAGTCCGATATGCGAAGTAGATATCCCCACCTTTTCACCAGCTCAGGTACTTTTCTATGTCCGTTCGAGGACGAACGATCGTTTTAGAGGTGGAGAATGTGATGACCCAAAAGGTCATCTTATGTGTTAGAACTTGAATCTGTGCTCTTAAGCCTTAAAATCTCATTTTTACCTTTTTCAATTTGCGTGCGCAGTCCGGGCATTTTTTCGGAAAACAGTATGTTAAAAATTGATGAAAATAAGAATTTTTGCCTTAAAAAGTTGATTTTAGTTGTCTTCGATTAATATTTTTGGTAAACGGGTCCGGATCCATATTTTGACGGTCTCGGTGGGTCCATATCGAATTATAGGACCTGGGCGTATGCCCAAAATCGAATTCGTAGGTCCCTAACTCGGGTTATGAATTTTTGATAAAAATTAAAAGTCTGAAAATTAATTATTTTTAAGAATTAATTGATGTTTGGCCTTGTTGATACCGAGTCCGTATTTTGGTTTCGGAGCTCGGTATAGGTCCAATATAATATTTATGACTTATCTGTAAAATTTGGCGAGAAACGGAGTTGGTTTGACGTGATTCGGATGTCCGGTGGTGAAGATAGAAATTTTAAAGTGTCCTTGAGAATTTCATTTGATTTGGTGCTAAATTCATAGTTCTAGGTATTATTGTGGCGATTTGATTGCGCGATCAAGTACGTATGATGTTTTTAGACTTGTGTGTATGTTTGGTTTGGAGCCCCGAGGGATTGGGTGAGTTTCGGATAGGCCACGGTAAGTTTTGGACTTGGGAAAATCTGGTATTTTACTGCAATAGGTGTTATGACATGTCCTTCTTCGCGTTCGCGAAGGTACTCTCACGAACGCGAAGAGTAAACTGGTCAGGCTGAGATTTCTTCCTCGCGAATGCGAAGGTATGGTCGCAAACGCGAAGTGATGGGGGATTTACCCTTCGCGAACACGACAGGCTCACCGCGAATGCGAAGCACTTAGGGACCTGGGGGAGGGTTGGTCTTTCCTTCATCGCGAACGCGAGCAATGTCTCGCGAACGTGAAGGCCAGGGGGAGTAACCTTCGTGAATACGAAGGCTTGGCAGCTCTGCTCTTCGCGAATGCGACAGTGGCCTCGCAAACGCGATGCACACTGTCGCCCAGTGCATAAAACAGAATCAAAATGGGACTTAAGCTATTTCTTCAATATTTTCAAGAACCAAACGGTTAGAGGCGAATTTCAAGAGTCATTTTCTTCCCTAAAGTGTTGGTAAGTGATTCTAAACTATTTTCTTTCAATTACCCATTTCATTTCATAAATTTACAACCTAAAATCTAGAGTTTTCATGGTAGAATTAGGGGTTTGAGTAGAAACTAGGAATTTCAGAAATTTTGGGATTTAGACCTCAATTTGAGGTCAGATTCCAAAACCAATTATATATCTGGGTTCGGGGGTGAATGGGTAAATAGATTTTGGTCCGAATCTCAGGTTTTGACCAAGCGGGCCCGGTGTCGATTTTTAACTTTTTGGAGAAAAATTTGGGAAATCTAAATTTATGCAATGTAATTGATTTCTTTAGTAATATTTAATATTATTGAGTCATTTTTGAATAGATACGAGTGGTTTGGAGGTGAATTCTAGAGGAAAAATTGTGATTGAGTATTGAATGGCCTTCGAAACGAGGTAAGTATCGTGGTTAACCCTGACTTGAGGGAATTAGGAACCTCAGATTATTTGCTATGTGAAATTTATGTGAGCGGCATATATGTGAGGTGACGAGTACTTATGCGCCGCCAATTTACCTGTTTTTCCTGTTTATCCCATTTTTCTTATATTGTCTCTTTCACATGCCTAATTGCTATAGGTTTAGTCTAATGTCATTAAATTAATCGTTCTTATCATGCTTACGGATCTTCTAGTGATAATTGAGTATTTATTTCGAAGTTGAGATTGATATTATAGAATCAAATGTTGAAGTAAAGCTTGTGCTTGTTATTCTATCTCCCTATTATTATTTCATTGTATTATGGTAAGGGAGAGTGTTAATGCACGAAGGGTGATGCCGTTCCATATTGTGAGTGTTAATGCACGAAGGGTGGTGCCGTGACATATTGTGAGTATTAATGCACGAAGGGTGATGACGTGCCATATTGTGAGTGTTAATGCACGAAGGGTGATATCGTGCCATGATATGAGAGCTAATGCACGAAGGGTGATGTCGTGCCCTTTCTATCGTTTTTATGGTGAGATTGAGAGTAAAAGCACGAAGGGTGATGCCGTGCATTTTTTCTTTTCTGTATTCGTTGTTTCTGTTGATTCATAGTATATTGGTTGTTCCAGTTATCATTCTGCTGTAGTTCCTTATCTCGTATTTTCCTCAGCATGTTTCCCCCTCCAGATATTTCCTGTCTAGCTCTTTATTACTGTTATTTGTATATACACTATTAAATTGTACAGGTTGATTTGTAGGTGCCTTGCCTTAGTCTCGTCACTACTTCATCGAGGTTAGGCTCGACACTTACCAGTACATGGGGTTGGTTGTATTGATACTGCACTCTGCACTTTTTGTGCAGATTTTGGTGCCGGCTCGGGTTGATCGATATTTTTGCTATTGGACCGCTATCCGGAGACTCAAGGTAGATTTGTCGGCGTTCACAGACCTTGAAGTCCCCATCTATCTTTTCTGTTCTACTGTTTCTTTTATTCGGACAATTGTATTTCTTTCAGACTATTACTTGTAGTGAATTCTAGAAGAATTATGACTCCAGATCCGGGTGGTAGTAGTTAATACAATCTTGATATTATTCCGCACTCACTATATTTCATTTTAGCTAAATTTTCTGTTAATTACTGAATGGAATAAGGATTGGTTTAATGATTTTCTAACATTGGCTTGCCTAGCAAGTGAAATGTTAGGCGCCATCACGGTCCCGACGGTGAAAATTTCGGGTCGTGACAATGATACACAATATGAAGCTGCTTGAGACCTTAAGCCACCGAACAGAATGTTAATTCTCAAATCGACCGATCAGATCGTTACATATAGCGTATAAGATCTCTCAATATATGAATTTAGATTACGAAAATAAGCTCTAGAATAATGAATAAACATGTGCGTTCTTTATATATGGTAGGGACAAAATTATTGAGAAAATTAAAAGTGTTGAAGATGCGTTGAGTATATTAGTTAGAAGCACGTTAAAGAATTTATGAGTTCAATCATTGTGAGATGCAATTTTCAGCCATTAACTTTTAGCTACTTCTCCCAAATAAACAATCAAGTGAAATTGTTATATACCACACCCGATTTTATTATAAATTTTTTATTAAATAATCAAATATTTAAAGTCTTAAGAAATATTTATACTTAGTGTACTGTTAGAAAAGATAAAATTGCAACAGTTATGACATCGATAATGTCAACTGAGTACATTCAACCGATGGTAGAAAGTTGAGGAAACATATTAAAAAGAATTACATTTGTAGATAAATTGCAATAAGGGCAACAATTATGACATATTCAAAGCCAAAGGTTCCTTCATATTGTTAAAGACACAACATGAAGCTAGTTTCATGGTTCAATTTATTAAGTCTTCTCATATGCACAAAATTCTTCCTTGTCCATTTTTTCGATATAACTAAAAAGCAACAGTGATAAGAAAATAAATTTGCTAAAAGTAGCATTTTTAATATAATAAGTTATATGAGATTAACACTTTTGTAATAACAAGTATATTCACATATTTTATTCTAATTATTAGGCACGCCTATTGTTATACGTGCAAGGCACGTACAAAGAGACTAGTTATATTAAAATTATTCGCTTTTTTTTAATCTTTTAAAATAGATATTATATTGGACAAAATTATAATTTAAATTACTCTCCTAATATTTAGAATTTTAAAATTAATTAAATTTTTACCTTATAAAATTCTTGATTTCCTTATTTGATCCAAACTGAATTAAGAAAACGAATTTTTTGTTTTTTTTCCTTTTCAAGTGCTTTGTCGGCTTTGCTCGAAGTCTTTAGCCAACAAATTATTGTTGCAACTTGTTTGCCATATTTTCTATCGAGTTCAACAAATATTTTTCTCAACCAATGTAACTCATATTCTTATTACTTTATTAATTTTTGTTTTTCTTTTATATTTTTATTCTGAATAATTTAACAATATAAATAAAAATATATTTAGTTTCATTCACAGTTACACTTAAATATTTTAAAATAGACGAGTCATTATAAGAATCTGAAAAAGTAAAGAATTTGTCTGTTAGTGTTGAGAACAAATAGTTAAAATTTTAAATTAACTAATTAGTTAAGTGTTGAACTATGTATTAAGTTCTAATATTTTGGGGTTTAAAATTATCTAAGATTAAAAAATTCATTATGATATATCCATAAATGTGATGATAATTTATTACATATGACTTCTAGATATATTTCAATATATGAGGTGTTTGATATCAAAGATAATAAAACATGAGTAGTAATGTTACCCTCTTTAAATCTATAAGATACTTGGTTGGTTGCGAGTTATGATAATACAAAATATATAAAATTAATCTCTCAAAAAGTTATAGTATCGTTTCATTTAATTTTTACGATACAATAAATATATATACTTACTTTTACCCTGTCACGATCCAATTTCACTTGTAGGTCGTGATGATGCCCAACACTACAGCTAGGCAAGCCAACTAATAAATTAAGCAAACATTGATAAAATTTAAAACCAAGAAAATATAAACCCAAACTCTACCGATGTGTGTGCCAAGACCTGGTGTCACAAGTGAATGAGTATCTAGTAGATTATACAAAACTCCAAATACTGTCTGAAATGAAATAGACAGAATGTAAATATAAGAAGAGACACTGGTAGCTGCAGAACGGCTCAGAAAGGCAGCTCACCACTATGCCACGGGATGACGTGGGTATGTGATGATAGGTCCTCCACTAGTACCTGTCTCAGATCCTGCACAAAAAGTGCAGCAAGTATAGTATGAGTACGTAAACAACGTGTAGCCAGTAAGTATCAAGCCTAATCTCAAAGTGGTAGAGACGAGATGGCCGACTTTGACACTCACTATGGGTCAATAATAATAACTGAAATAAAACTAGGATTTTTAAATCAGCATGATTTACAAAATTTACAATAATTTATTTAATCAGCGAAAATAATCAAATTCCTTCAAATGTAACAATTCTCAATATATTAATTAAATTCCTTTAATTCAAATAATTTCCAATTTATCAATTAAATCTCATTTACAGGAGTAACAATTAATTCCTTAACAAGCAAGAATAATAATTCATTAAATTTCAAGAATTTTTCAATTTATTAATTAGCTTCACAAGCTGAGATAAATTATTAAAGTATCGTGTAATTATTATTATTATTAAGTACGATTTCTGCCGAGGTCGTACGGCCCGATCCAGAGTTTCGTGTACACTGCCGAGGGACGTGCGGCGCGATCCATAGATGCATCTATCCTGCCGAGGCATTCGGCCCGCTCCACAAGAAAGGAGAACATTTTCTTATGTGCCTCCGGAAGGAGAGTATATTTATTATAAGACAAAAGGAGAACAATTTCTTTTAACAATTAATTGATTTAAACAGAAAATCAAGCCTATGAGATTTTCATTCTTTAATATCTTTATCTAACAATTCACAATATATTCATATATATCAATTAATATTAATTAATCAAAGAATACTATTTACACAAGTAATGCATCAAAGAATACAATTTACACAAGTAATGCATTCTTTGAGTCCTAAACTACCCGGACTTTAGCATTAATAGTAGCTACGCACGGACACGCACGGACTCTCGTCACCTCGTGCGTACGTAGCCCCCACAATTAGCAACAATTTTTTAATTTTAATCACCTATGAGATAATTTTCCCCTCACAAGATTAGACAAGAGACTTACCTCGTCTTACTCCAATTTAATCCACTATAAGGCCTTTTTCACGATTATCCAACTCTGTCTGGCTCGAATCTAGCCAAAATAGTTCGATACAATCACTAAAAATTATAGGAATCAATTCTGTAAGAAAATACTATATTTTAAATAAAAATCCTGAAATTAATTAAAAATTTATCAGTGGGGCCCACGTCTCGGAATCCGACAAAAGTTATGAAATCCGATAACCCATTCAATTACGAGTCCAACCATACTAGTTTCACTCAAATCCGACTCCGAATCAATACCGAAATCTTAAAAATTCGTTTCTATGAGATTTCTAAAAATTTCCCAAATTTAAATCTCAAAACACGAATTTAAATGATGAGAACAATGATATATTTATGTTTATAGACCAAATCCAAGTTAGAATCACTTACCCCAATGTCTTTTCCTTGAAAATCTATCAAAAATCGCCTCTGCTCTAGCTCCAATTTGTTAAAAATGGCGAATGAGACGAATGCCCTCCGTTTTTATAACTTACAGCTCTGTCCAGTTCGATTAAGGAGCTCGATCAGGGGAGCTTGATCTCGGGAGCTCGATCTCAGGGAGCTCGATCTTGGGAGCTCGATTTTGGGAGCTTGATCTTGGGAGTTCGATCTTGGGGAGCTCGATCTTGGGAGCTCGATATCTGGGTTCGATCTGGGGCTCGATCACAGCCCAGAATATACAGTAGAAGCGAAAATTGCAACAGCTTTTTAAGTCCAACTTTTGATCCGATAACCATCCGAAACTCACCCGAGGCCCTCGGGACCTCAGCCAAATATACCAACAAGTTCTAAAATATCATACGAACTTAGTCGAACCTCTAAATCACATCAAACAACGCTAAAATCATGAATCATACCCCAATTCAAGCTTAATGAAACTACGAGTTTTCAACTTCTACATTCGATGTCGGAACCTATCAAATCAACTCCGATTGACCTCAAATTTTACACACAAGTCATAAATGACATAACGGAGCTATAAAAATTTTTGGAACTGGATTCCGACTCCGGTATCAAAAAGTTAACTCATCGGTCAAACTTCCAAACTTAAATTCTTATTTTTAGCCATTTCAAGCCTAATTTAACTATGAACTTCCAAATAAAATTTCGAATACGCTCCTAAGTCCAAAATCACCATACAGAGCTGTTGGAATCATCAAAATTCTATTCCGGGGTCATTTTCTCAAAATGTTGACTGAAGTGAAACTTAGCACTTTAAGGCCAACTTAAGGAACCAAGTGTTCCGGTTTCACCCCAACCACTTCCAAATCCTAAACCAATCATCCCCGCAAGTCATAAATCATTACAAGCACAAACGAAAAATTTTATTTTTAGGGAACGAGATTCTAAGAGTTAAAATGACCGATTGGGTCATTACATACCCAACTTTCTATATTTTAACATAAATAAATAACATAGTAAAATGGTCCTAAGAATGGATAAAAATTCTATCTTTTTTTTTTCAAATTTAATCTATCTATCTATATCTATATCTATATCTATACTATATTGAAAGCACGAAATCCCTTAATGAAATATCGTTCACCTTTTTTACACTTTAAATTTTGATTCTACATTGGACAAATTTGTAATTGTAATTTACTTATTTCTCTAATATTTAAGACTTTAAAAATCTATTAAATTTTATTTATTAAATCCTTCCTTATTTTACCTAGGTAAAAACTCCTAGGAGTGATATTTAGGAATCTAAAATTGAGTTTGCTTTACTTATATAACTTTTTTCCATATTTAAATTATGTTAGTATTTTCCTTAAATGTTTCCAAGTTTTTATCATGTAAGGAATTTTGTCTTCATTTTAATTTTGTAGTACTAACCACATAAGAATCATCAAAATGTCAAAATCCATTTTTCGATTTCGTTTTTGAACCATGTTAATTTTTTGTAATTCTAATATTTCACATGTGCACGAAGTCTCAAGGTGATTTATAAATTTTTTATTTTTAATAAAAGATATTTAATAATTAATGATGGATAACACGTATATTATATTGTACACTAAACATAATTTTATGATTTAATTATTTTTAATATTTATACTTTAAAATTAACTAAAACAAAGTATATAATAGGAGCTCGTGATATTTAGAAATTCAAAATTGAATGATATTAACTTATATGAATTATTTTCTCATTTAAATTGCATAAAATAACTATGTAACTCCTTGATCTAATTCATATCCAAAGAAGAAAAACTGTAATTCTTTATTTGTCAAGATCTAATAATAATCATGAATATTAAATATAAACGAACTATTGCACCCTATTTTAACAATATTTTTGAATTAAAGGATGAGAAAATTAAGGTATATTATCTTATATTTCGAATGATAAATCCAATCAAAAGTACTATGTTACCAATTCAAATAAGAGAAATGAGTATGGATATAATTAATGATGAACAAGAATACTTAAAATGAAAAAGTTCACAAAGAATAAGTTAGAACTAATTGTTACTTAAATTGAAAATACCAGTCGATACTCCTTCTATATTCAACGATATTTTAAGTTCCAAGGATCTATGCTTTTTGCTCTATAAATATATATAATGTATAAATATCCTTTTAGATGTTACTATCACTAGCGCTAATAATTTTAAAATTTGTCATAATATTAGTTAATAACCAAAAACACAAAAGAGAATTTGCATTTTAAAAAAATAAAAATAACATATTTTTTGGAACTTTGATATGAAGAAATACTTGAGAGGATATTTAAAAGTAAGCAAAAAAAAAGATGCTATAGAAAGATAAATTTGGTCAAAGGCCAGAAATTTAAATACGGAGATATAATCCTATCCTTAAGGTTTGATTAAGAGATAGGTGACAAGCTCAAAGATAAACCAAAGTTAGAGCCCTTTTGTGAATGATGATAATAGTTCATTAACCACAATCAAAGATAAACCAAAGTTAGAGCCCTTTGTATTCAAATTGATTATGAAATTCTTTGAAACGCGAAGGAAGAAGTTATGAGTTGATCAAAATCGGTTTAAATGTATATGTTATTTGGACTTATATTTTATATTAATAATTTATTTAGAATTTTATCCTATTAGTATTTGTATTATATGTCTGAATATTTTGTATAGCAAGACCTTTTTCTTTATCGATCTATCTAAATATCATTAGTATTATTTATTTCAAGAACTTACACTGTTTAATTTTTTATTTTGTAACTCAATTACATTATTTAATAATATTTTATTATTTTTAAATTATATACTCATTGATATAGATACACGCGCAACGCGCGTACACTGAAACTAGTCTATACTATATTAAAAGCACGAAACCCCTTAGCAAAATATCGTTCGCCTTTTTTACCCTTTAAAAATAGATTTCACATTGGATAAAACAGTCATTTAATTAATTTTCAAATATTTAGAATTTTAAAATTGACTAAAATTTTGATTATTAAATCTTTCCTTATTTGAGGTAGGTAAAAAGTTCTAAATTTTAGGACTTTAAATCAATTGGTATTTTACCATACATAAATTCTTTCCTTGTTTAAACTCTATAAAATGCTTATAATCTTTCATATTACTTTTAGTGGATGCAGATTCTATGGGGGAAAAAAAGTAAACTAATGTGTGTGTTTTAACGATATTAAAGTAATTAATAGATCATACAACTTTTATGTCTAATATTTAAAAGGTCACATATTTAGGACTTTAAATAAGTAATATAATTTTTTCATGTTTAATTCCGGTAGAAGTTGAAAAAAATCAACCACGAAAGATGAGTAAAAGTACTATTTTTACAAATTTTGTTCTTGTAAAAGTTATAAAAATATCAACCACGAGATCTTAAAAAATATAACAAGAAAACTTTATCATGGATAAAAGGTGTAAATTTATGTGTAAAATAGTGGTTAATACTTTAGAAGTTATCCCTTTCTCGCACCTAATTTTTTTGTTAAATCTTTATATTGGACTTTAAAAACGATTAATATAGTTTTTTTTATTATCTTACTGAAATTATTTTTTTATTTGAATAATGTAATATAATCCTAATTCTTTTCATGTTATTATATGTGAACTATAATAGTTCATATTATATTTGAACTACTTTTCTCTACAAAAAATATTTTTCTATTTAGTAAATTTTTATGTATAATATCTTTAAAATTACACTCAATAATTAAGACAAATGACATATAATATTTTGAAAATATAAAAGATAAACAGAGAGGGGCGAGAGAGAAAGACTAGAAAAGTAGTATTTGATAACACTCATGATTCTGAAAACACAAATATCCAAAAATAAAAAATAACAAAATAATCCTTATTGAGATGATGAGCCAAAAAAAAAGAATTTGAATCAATAAACAATAAATTATTTTCTTATTGAGAACAAAACTTTAAGTTTTTGAATTAACTAATTGTGATGACCCAAAAGGTCATCTTATGTTTTAGAACTCGAATCGACACTCTTAAACCTTAAAAAATCTTATTTTTTACCCTCCTCAATTTACGTGCGCAGTCCGGATAGGTTTTCGAAAAGCTTTTATGTTGAAAACTAATGAAAATAAGAATTTTTACCTTAAAAGTTAATTTTAGTTGACTTTGGTCAATATTTTTGATAAACGAGTCCGGATCCGTACTTTGACGGTCCCGGTGGGTCCGTATCGAATTATGGGACCTGGGCGTATGCCCGAAATCAAATTTGGATGTCCCTAGGTTGAGTTATGAATTTTTGATGAAAGTTAAAAGTTTGGAAATTATTTGTTTTTAAGAATTGATTGATATTTGACATTGTTAGTATCGGGTCCGTATTTTGGTCCCGGATCCCGGTACAGGTTCATTACGATATTTAAGACATGTCTGTGAAATTTGGTGAGAAACGGAGTTGATTTGACGTGATTCGGACGTCTCAGTTAAGAAGTTAAGGATTTTAAAGTGTTCTTGAGAATTTCATTTGAATTGGTGCTAAATTTAGAGTTCTAAGTGTTATTTTGGCGATTTGATCGCGCGAGCAAATTTGTATGATATTTTTAGACTTGTGTGCATGTTTGGTTTGGAGCCCTGAGGGCTCGGGTGAGTTTCGGATAGGCCACGTGATGTTTTGGACTTTGAAAATCTGGTTTTTCTGCAGAATCTGTGTTCTGGCATGTCATTCCTCGCGTTCGCGAAGGTACTCTCGCGAACGCGAAGAGTAATCAGGTGAGGCTGAGAATCCTTCATCGCGAACGCGAAGGCCTGGTCGCGAACGCGAAGTGATGGGGGATTTACCCTTCGCGAACGCGACTTGCTCGTCGCGAACGTAAAGCACTTGGGGACCTGGGGGAGGGTTGGTCGTTCTTTCATCGCGAACGCGAGCAACGACTCGCGAACGCAAAGGCCAGGGGAGCGTAAACATCGCGAACGCAAGCAATGTCTCGCGAACGCGAAGGCTTGCAGCCAGTACCCTTCGCGAACGCGACAGTGGCCTCGCGAACGCAATGCACACTGTCGCCCTGTGCATAAAACAGAATCAAACACGGGTTTAAGCCATTTCTTCAACATTTTTCAAGAACCAAACGGATAGAGGCGATTTTCAAGAGTCATTTTCTTCCCCAAAGTGTTGGTAGGTGATTCTAAACTATTTTCTTGCAATTACCCATTACATTCCTTGAATTATCAACCAAAAATCTAGAGTTTTTATGGTAGAATTAGGGGTCAGGGTAGAAAATAGGAATTTCGAGAATTTGGGGATTTAGACCTCAATTCGAGGTCGAATTCCAAAACTAATTATATTTTCGGGTTCGGGAGTGAATGGGTAAAAGAATTTTGGTCCGAACCTCGGGTTTTGACCAAGCTGGCCCGGGGTTGATTTTTCTACTATTTGGAGAAAAATTTGGAAAATTTAATTTATGCAATATAATTGATTCCTTTAGCAATATTTGATATTATTGAGTCATTTTTGAATAGATACGAGTGGTTTGTAGGTGAATTCCAAAGGAAAGGCTGTGATTGAGGATTAAGTGGCCTTTAGAACAAGGTAAGTATTATATCTAACCCTGATTTGAGGGAATTAGGAACCTTAGATTAATTGCTAAGTGAAATTTTTGTGAGCGGCGTATATGTGAGGTGACGAGTATCTATGCGCCGCCAATTTACCTGTTTTTTCATGTTTCTCTGTTTTTCTTACATTGTCTCATTCCTATGCCAAATTGCTACGTGTTATATTAATGTTATCCTAATTATCGTTCTTATTATGCTTACGGATTTTCTGGTGATAATTGAGTTTTTATTTCAAGTTGAGATTGATATTATGGAACCAAATGTTGAAGTACGGTTTGTACTTGTTATTCTATCTCCCTGTTATTATTTATGTATTAAATTATGGTAAGGGAGAGTGTTAATGCATGAAGGGTGACGCTGTACCATATTGTGAGTGTTAATGCACGAAGGGTGATGCCGTGCCATATTGTGAGTATTAATGCATGAAGGGTAATGCTGTGCTATATTATGAGTGTTAATGCACGAAGGGTGATGCCGTGCCATATTGTGAGTGTTAATGCACGAAGGGTGATGTCGTGCCATGATATGAGAGTAAAAGCACGAAGAGTGATGCCATGCCGTTTCTATTAATTTTATGGTGAGATTGAGAGTAAAAGCACGAAGGGTGATGCCGTTCATTTTTTCTTACTGTATTCACTATTCCTGTTGATTCATGGTATATTGACTGCTCCGGTGATCATTCTGTTGTAGTTCTTTATCTGGTATTCCCCTCAGTATGTTTTCCCCTCCCGACATTTCCTGTTTAGTTCTTCATTCCTGTTATTTGCGTATACACTGTTAAATTGTACAAGTTGATTGTAGGTGCCTTGCCTTAGCCTCGTCACTACTTCGTCGAGGTTAGGCTCGACACTTACCAGTACATGGGCTCGGTTGTACTGATGCTGCACTCTGCTCCTTTTGTGCAGATTTTGATAGCGGCTCTGGTTGATCGAGATTTTGCTATTGGTCCGCTGTCACGAGATTCAAGGTAAATCTGTCGGCCCCACAGATCTTGAAGTCCCCGTCTATCATTTCTGTTCTATTGTTTCTTTTATTCAGACAATTGTATTTCTTTCAGACTATTACTTATAGTAAATTCTAGAATGCTCGTGAATTGTGACTCCAGATCCTGGTGGTAGTAATTAATACAGTTTTTATGATATTCTGCACTTATTATATTTTATTTTAGTTAATTATTGTTACTTAATGAATGAAAATAAGAAATTGATTTAATGATTCTCTAACGTTGGCTTGCCTTGCAAGTAAAATATTAGGTGCCATCACGGTCCCGTCGGTGAAAAATTTCGGGTCGTGATACTAATTAACAAAATAATGCTAGCCAATTCTTTTCTAAATAGAAAAATATCAAGTTGAAAAAACTCTTAGAGTACATAAAGTTGGCTTTAAAAAAAGAGCAATTTGTGGTTAAAACAATAAAAAAAAATAAAACAAAATCGATGATGTAGTATTAAGAGCCAAATTAAACAATACAGACTTGAAGCAATAAGGATAAAATAATAGAATATAATTTATTTATTCTCTCCTTTTGCATTTGTTACAATAGATGACAACTCCATATATCTTTTACATTGTCGTTAGAGAAACTTTTATTTTTATTTTTGTGATCTAAACCGTTAACGTTCAATATCTCTCTCTTCAATCATGATAAATATTATAAGAATTCTTTTATTTTAAATACTTTTATCGTCTTTGTAAGTTTAGAATATATTGTATGTAATTAATATGTCAAGGTATAACATTAATTTTTTTAGCATTTAAAAAATTGTTGCACTTATTTTAGCGTCAACTGCTATTTTCAATAATTTGTGTTTCTTATAAATTCTATCTATGTCAAATTATCTGTTGTGTTTTTTTTACCCACCCCTTAAGAAACATTAATTAGGATGGGGGTTGGTGTCACGACCCAATTTCACCTATAGGTCGTGATGGCGCCCAATACTATAGCTAGGAAAGCCAACTAATAAATTAAACATATAGCGATAAAATTTAAATCTAAGAAAA
Source organism: Nicotiana tabacum (assembly GCF_000715075.1). Lineage (NCBI taxonomy): Eukaryota > Viridiplantae > Streptophyta > Magnoliopsida > Solanales > Solanaceae > Nicotiana > Nicotiana tabacum. The sequence continues at coordinate 76,555,116 of NC_134096.1, read as the reverse complement.
ATATAAGACACCAAATTCTACCAATGTGTGTGCCAAGACCTGGTGTCACAAGTGTATGAGCATCTAGTAGATTATACAAAACTCCAAATATTGTCTGAAATGAAAATAGACAGAATTAAAAATACAAGAAGAGGCACTGGTAGCTGCAGGACGGCTCAGAAAGACAGCTCACCACTAGGCCCCTGGATAACGAGGAGGTGCGATGATAGGTCATCCACTAGTATCTGTCTCAGATGCTGCACAAAAAGTGCAGCAAGTATAGCATGAATACGTAAACAACGTGTACCCAGTAAGTATCAAGCCTAATCTCGAAGTGGTAGAGACGAGATGGCCGACTTTGACACTCACTAAGGGTCAACAACTGTCACGACCCAATTTCACCTATAAGTCGTGATAGCGTCCAACACTACAGCTAGGCAAGCCAACTAATAAATTAAGCATACATTGATAAAATTTAAAACCAAGAAAAATATAATAAAATCCAAACTCTACCAATGTGTGTTCCAAGACCTGGTGTCACAAGTGTATGAGCATCTAGTAGATTATGCAAAACCTCAAATACCGTCTGAAATAAAAATAGACAGACTGAAAAATACAAAGAGAGACACTAGTAGTTGCAGAACGAATCAGAGAAACAGCTCACCACTATGCCCCTGGATAACGTGGGTGCAAGACGATAGGTCCCCCACTAGTACTTGCCTCAGTTCCTGCACAAAAAGTATAGCAAGTGTAGTATGAGTACGTAAACAACGTGTACCTAGTAAGTATCAAGTCTAATCTCGAAGTGGTAGAGACGAGATGGCCGACTTTGACACTCACTATGGGTCAATAGTAATAATTAAAATACAACTAGGATATTTAAATCAGTATGATTCACAGAGTTTAAAATAATTTATTTAATCAGCGGAAATAATCAAACTTCTTCAAATGCAACAATTCTCAATAAATTAATTAAATTCCTTCAATTCTAATAATTTCCCAATTTAACAATTAAATATCATCTTCAGGAATAACAATTAATTATTTAACAAGCAAGAATAATAATTCATTAAATTTCAAAGATTTTTCAATTTATCAATTAGCTTTGCAAACTGAAATAAGCTATTAAAGTATCGTGTAATTATTATTATTATTAAGCATGATTTCTGCTGAGGACGTACGGCCCGATCCAGAGTGTCGTGTACACTGCCGAGGGACGTGCGGCGCGATCCATAGATGCATCTATCCTGCCGAGGCGTTCGGCCCGCTCTACAAGAAAGGAGGACATTTTCTTATGTACCTCCGGAAGGAAAGTATATTTATTATGAGATCAATTCGGGAGGAAGAATAATTTCTTTTAACAATTAATCAATTTAGATAGAAAATCAAACATATAAATTTTCCATCCTATAATATTTCTCTACCTTTCATAACAATTCACAATATATACATCAAATATTTTAATTAATAAAGAATACAATTTACACAAGTAATTTATACTTTGAGTCCTAAACTACCCGGACTTTAGCATTAATAGTAGCTACGCACGGACTCTCGTCACCTCGTGCGTACGTAGCCCCCGCAATTTAGCAAAAATATATTCAATTTAATCCCTATAGGGTAATTTTCCCCTCACAAGATTAGACAAGAGACTTACCTCGTCTCAAAGTCCACTTTCGATTATCGCGTCGCGTAAAATTCTCGATTCAATGCCGAAAAATCCGAAACTATTTAAAAGTTATATAAAATAATTAATATATGTTCAATATTTCAAAATTCATCTATTAAATAAATTACCCTATCCAAAATGATAAAATTTCTAAAATTCATCGAGGGCCCACGTGCCCGGATTCTGGAAATTTTCGGATGAAAACGTTACCCATAATCTCAAGAACTCAAATATATAATTTCTACCCAATTCCATAACTATTTTCGTGGTTAGAATCTCATTTTTATAAAAATCTAGGTTTTTCACCTAAACCCTTGATTTCTAAGATTTACTAGTTATAATCTACTTATAATCTATGTATTTAACTCAAGGGGTATAGAAATAACTTACCTTTCAATTGTTAGTTGAAACCCCCCTCTCAAAAGCTCTGAAATCGGAAATGGAGGAAAAATGGACTCAAAATGTCTGAGCCCCGACTTTTTAACCATTTTGCCCAGACAGGTTTTTCGCACCTGCGGAAGGTATTCGCACCTGCGGCTTTCGCACCTGCAAAAAAGCCTTGCAGGTGTGAGATTTTTCCTCTTGGACTGGCTCTGCACCTGCACCCAAAGGACCGCACCTGCGCGTCCGTTTATGCGCCTAATTCTTCGCATCTACGATGGCCGGGCAGATCCTCCCCCTTCGCACCTGCGGCTGGTGGCTCACACCTGCGGCTGACCATGCACATGTGCGATCATACCAGAAGCTGGAAGCTTCAGCTCTTTTTCAAAATTCCAAAATTGATCCGAACCTCGTCTAGTTAACACTCGGGGCCCCCCCGAACATACCAACAGGTTTGAAATCATAAAATGGACTCGCTCGAACTCTCGGAACGCGTAAAATAACATCAAATATAAGAATCACACCCCAAACCAAATTGAATCAAATTTAAGAACTTCAAGTCCTTCAAATTACTCCCAATATGCCGAAACGTACTTAAACTATCCAGAATGACACGAAATTTTGCGTGCAAGTCTTAAATCACTATACGGAACTATTCCCAAACTCGAAATTCTAAACGGACTTCAATTTCTCAAAAACCTACTCCAAACCAAAGTTAAATAACTTTAAACCTTCAAATAGTTAATTTTTACTATTAAGCGTCAAAACGCTCTCGGATTATCCAAAACCTGATTCGGACATACGTCCGAGTCCAAAATCATCATACGAACCTATTGGAACCATCAAATCCCAATTCCGGGGTCATTTTCTCAAAATTTTGACCGAAGTCAAACGTATCCATTTAAAGCTTAAGGAACCAAGTGTTCCGATTTCAACCCAAACGCTTCCAAATCCTGAACCAACCATCCCCGCAAGTCATAAATTAATAAAAGCATATTCGGGGAGTTTTATTTTAGGGAACGGGGTTCTAAAAGTTAAAATAACCGGTTGAGTCATTACAACAATAATAAATGGAATAAATTATAATTATTCAAATCAGCATGATTCACAGAGTTAAGAATAATTTTATTCAATTAGCAGAAATAATAAAAATCCTTCAAATGCAACAATTTACAATCTATTAATTAAATCCTTCAATTTCAATAAAACTTTCAATTTATCAAATAGCTTTACAAGCTGCAATTCAATTTCAATAAATTTCCAATTTATCAAATAGCTTTACAAGTTACAATAAACTGTCCAGTATCGTGTAATTATTATTATTATCAAGCACGATTTATGTCGAGGTCGTATGCCCGATCCAGAGTGTCGTGTACACTGCCGAGGGACGTGCGGCACGATCCATAGATGCATCTATCTTGCCGAGGCGTTCGACCCGCTCCACAAGAAACGAGGACATTTTCTTATGTACCTCCGGAAGGAGAGTATATTTATTATAAGATAAATTCGGGAGGAAAAATAATTTCTCTTAACAATTAATTAATTTAAACAAAAATTCAAGCATATGAGATTTTCATCCTTTAATAGTTTTATCTAACAATTCACAACATATATATAAATATACAAATAATTTAATTAAATAAAGACTACAATTTACACAAGTAATTCATGCTTTTGAGTCCTAAACTATCCAGACTTAAGCATTAATAGTAGCTACGCACGGACTATCGTCACCTCGTGCGTACGTAGCCCCCACAATTAGCAATAATTATTTAATTTAATCACCTATGGGGTAATTTTCCCCTCACAAGATTAGATAAGAGACTTACCTCGTCTTGCTCCAATTTAATCCACTAGTAGGCCTTTTTCTCGATTATCCAACTTCGATTGGCTCGAATCTAACCAAAAATAATTCGATACAATCACTAAAATTTATAGGAATCAATTCTACAAATACTACATTTTCAATAAAATCCCGAAATTAATTAAAAATTCATTCGTGGGGCCCACGTCTCGGAATCCGGCGAAAGGTACGAGATCCGATAACCCATTCAATTGCGAGTCCAACCATACCAGTTTCACTCAAATTCGACTCTGAGTCGATACCGAAATCTCAAAAATTTATTTTTATGAGATTTTTAAATATTTCCCAAATTTAAATCTCAAAACATTAATTTATGGTGAAAACAATGATATACTTGTATATGTAGACCAAAATCCGAGTTAGAATCACTTACACCAATATTTTTCCCTTGAAAATCTGCCGAACGTCGCCCCTACTCAAGCTCAAGTTCGTCAAAAATGGCAAATGGGACGAATGTCCTCTTTTATAAAACTGCCCAGGCAACCTTCGGAATTGGGCCTCGATCGTGGCTTCGATCGTGGCCCTCGAGCCTGGCTTTGGTCATGGCCTCGAGCCTGGGACTCTGGTCATGGCCTTGATCATGGCCTCGAGCCTGGGACTCCGGTCATGGCCTCGATTATGGCATCGAGACTGTGCCTTCGATCGTGACCCTCGATCCTGGCCCTCGAGCCTTGCGTTCGATCATGACCCTTGAGCCTTGCCTTCGATCTTTGCCCTCGAGCTGGTCCCTCGATCCTGGCATCGATACTGAGCCTCGTCCCTGGCTTCGACTAAGGCCGTCGAACCTGGGCTCGATATCTGGTCTCGATCTTGGGCTCGATCACAACCCAGAATATCCCGCAGAAGGAAAAAATTGCAGCAGCTTTTAAAGTTCAACTTTTGATCCGTTAACCATCCGAAACTCACCTGCCTCGGGACCTCAACCAAATATACCAACAAGTCCTAAAATATCATACGAAATTATTTGAAATCTCAAATCACCTAAAACGACGCTAAAATCATGACTTATACTCCAATTCAAGATTAATGAAACTTAGAATTTCCAACTTCTACACTCGATGTCGAAACCTATCAAATCAACTCCGATTGACCTCAAATTTTGCACACAAGTCATAAATGACATAACGGAGCTACAAAAATTTTCGAAACTGTATTCCGACTCCGGTATGAAAAAGTCAACTCCCCGGCCAAACTTCCAAACTTAAATTCCTATTTTATCCATTTCAAGCCTAATTTAACTACGGACTTCCAAATAAAATTCCGAATATGCTCCTATATCCAAAATCACCATACGGAGCTGTTGGAATTGTTAGAATTCTATTCCGAGGTCGTTTTCTCAAAATGTTGACTGAAGTCAAACTTTGCCTTTTAAAGCCAACTTAAGGAACCAAGTGTTCCGATTTCAACCCAAACACGTCCAAATCCCGAACCAACCATCCCCGCAAGTCATAAATCATTAAAAGCACATACGGGAAGTTTTATTTTAGGGAATGGGGTTCTAAAAGTCAAAATGACAGGTTGGGTCATTACATTCTCCACCTCTTAAACAAACATTCGTCCTCGAACGGGTTTAGAATTATGCCTAAAGTGCTGAATAAATATGGATATCTGCTCTGCATGTTTTCCTCGGCCTACCAAGTCGCTTCCTCGACTGGTTGGCCCCTCCACTGAACTTTTACTGCAGAAATCCTCTTGGACCTCAACTGGTGAACTTATTTATCAACAATGGCCTCGAGCCTGAGACTTCGGTCATGGCCTCGATCATGGCATCGAGCTTGTGCCTTTGATCGTGACCCCGATCTTGGGTCTTGATCCTAGCCCTCGAGCCTTGCCTTCGATCATGACCCTCGAGCCTTGCCTTCGATCATAGCCCTCGAGCTGGTCCCTCGATCGTGGCTTCAATACTGAGTCTCGTCCCTGGCTTCGACTCAGGCCGTCGACCCTGGGCTTGATATCTGGGCTCGATCTTGGGCTCGATCACAGCCCAGAATATCCCGCAGAAGGAAAAAATTGCAGCAGCTTTTTAAGTCCAACTTTTGATCCGTTAACCATCCGAAACTCACCTGAGACCCTCGGGACCTCAACAAAATATACCAATAAGTCCAAAAAATCATACGAAGTTATTTGAAATCACAAATCACCTAAAACGACGCTAAAACCACGAATTATGCTCCAATTCAAGGTTAATGAAACTTAGAATTTCCAACTTCTACACTCGATATCGAAACCTATCAAATCAACTCCGATTGACCTCAAATTTTTCACACAAGTAATAAATGACTTAATGAAGTTATGAAAATTTTCGGAACTGTATTCTGACTCTGGTATCAAAAAGTCAACTCCCCGGTCAAACTTCAAAACTTAAATTCCTATTTTAGCCATTTCAAGCCTAATTTAACTACGGACTTCCAAGTAAAATTTCGAACATGATCCTTAGTCCAAAATTACCATATGGAGCTATTGGAATCGTCAAAATTCTATTCCGAGGTCGTTTTCTCAAAATGTTGACCGAAGTCAAACTTGGCCTTTTAAAGCCAACTTAAGGAACCAAGTGTTCCGATTTCAACCCAAACAGTTTCAAATCTCGAACCAACCATCCCCGCAAGTCATAAATCATTAAAAGAACATACGAAAAGTTTTATTTTAGGGAACGGGGTTCTAAAAGTCAAAAGGACTGGTTGGGTCATTACATTCTCCACCTCTTAAACAAATGTTCGTTCTCGAACGGGTTTAGAATTATACCTAAAGTGCTGAATAAGTGTGGATATCTGCTCCGCATGTTTTCCTTGGCCTCCCAAGTCGCTTCCTCGACTGGTTGGCCCCTCCACTGAATTTTTACTGCAGAAATCCTCTTGGACCTCAACTGGTGAACTTGTTTATCAACAATAGCAACTGGCTCCTCTTCATAACCCAAGCTATTATCTAGCTGAACTGTGCAGAAGTCTAACACATGTGATAGGTCGGCAAGATACTTTCGGAGCATAGATATATGGGAAACCGGATGAACTCCCGATAGGCTGGGAGGAAATGCAAGCTCATAAGTAACCTCCCCAACTCGTCCCAACACCTCAAATGGGCCTATAAACCTTGGGCTCAACTTGCCCTTCTTACCGAATCTCATAATTCCCTTCATCGGTGAAACCTTCAAGTGAATTTTTTCACCCATCATAAATGATAAATCCTGCGCTTTCTGATATGCGTAACTCTTCTGCCTGGACTGTGTTGTACGAAGTCGCTCTTGAATCAACTTTACCTTTTCTAAGGAATCTTTCACCAAATCAGTAACATATAATTTAGCCTCACCGGGCTCAAACCATCCGATGGGCGAACGACATCGCCGACCATATAAAGCATCAAATGAAGCCATCTTGATGCTGGATTGGTAACTGTTATTATAAGCGAACTCGGCCAAAGGCAAGAAACGATCCCACTGACCTCCAAAGTTAATCACACATGCCCTGAGCATATCCTCCAAAATCTGAATTGTCCATTCTTACTGCCTGTCGGTCTGCAGATGAAAGGATGTGCTGAGCTCTACACGGGTCCCCAACTCACTCTGTAGTGCTCTCCAGAAATGTGAAGTAAACTGAGGACCCCTATCTGATATGATAGAAATTGGCACACCGTGCAATCGAACTATCTCTTGAATATAAATTTGGGCCAGCCTTTCTAAAGTATACATAGTCACAACAGGAATAAAGTGTGTCGACTTGGTCAACCTATCAACAATGACCCAAACTGCATCAAACTTCAGCAAGGTCCGCGGCAACCCAACTACAAAATTCATAGTGATGCGTTCCCATTTCCACTCTGGTATAGTCATCTGCTAAAGTAAGCCGCCTGGCCTCTGGTGCTTATATTTAACTTGCTGACAATTTAGACACCTAGCTACATACTCAACCATGTCTTTTTTCATTCGTCGCCACCAATAATGCTGCCTCAGGTCACGATACATCTTTGTAGCACCAGGATGAATAGAATACCGAGAACTATGTGCCTCCTCTAGGATCTGTTTCCTCAGTCCATCCACATTAGGGACATATAGACGATCCTAGAGTCGTAGAACGCCATCCGCTCCAATAGTAACTTCCTTGGTACCACCCTGTAGTACTGTTTCTCGAAGACCAATTAAGTGTGGATCATCATACCGGCAAGCCTTGATCTGTTCAAAAAGTGAAGACTGAGCTACAACACATGCAAGAACTCAGCTGGGCTCTGAAATATCCAGCCGTACAAGTCTGTTGACCAAGTACGGAATATCTCACAATCATCGGACCATCGGAAAGGAGCACCCTTCTGGGTTAATTTGGTCAAAGGTGCTGCAATAGACAAAAAACCCTCCACGAACTGACGATAATAACCTGCTAAACCCAGAAAACTCCTGATCTCAGTCTCCGAAGTGGGACGATGCCAATTCTGAACTGCCTCAATCTTTTTGGGATCAACTCTAATACCTTCGCCCGATATAATATTTCCCAAAAATGCTACAGACTCTAGCCAGAACTCATATTTGGAGACTTAGCATATAGCTTTTGTTCCCGCAACGTCTGAAGCACCACTCTCATATGCTGCTCGTGCTCTTCCTTACTGCGCGAGTAAATCAAAATGTCATCAATAAAGACAATGACAAACGAATCAATATATGGCCTGAATACCCTGTTCATCAGATCCATAAACACTACCGGGGCGTTAATTAAACCGAAGGACATCACCAGAAACTCATAATGACCATATCTAGTCCGAAAAGCAGTCTTCGGAACATCCGAATCCCGAATCTTCAACTGATGGTATCCTAGCACCCTGCAACTGGTCAAATAGATCATCATATACGACAACGGGTACTTGTTCTTAATAGTGACTTTGTTCAATTGGCGGTAATCAATACATATCCGCATTGTTCCATCCTTCTTCTATACAAATAATATCGGTGCACCCCAAGGCAATACACTCATTCTGACGAACCCTTTGGGTAGTGACTCCTCAAGTTGTTCTTTCAATTCTTTCAGAGCCATGCGATACGGTGGGATAGATATAGGCTGGGTATCTGGAGCCAGGTCAATACAGAAATCAATATCACGATCAGGTGCCATACCTGGAAGATCTGAAGGAAATACATCGGAGAACTCCCGAACTACAGGCACTGAATCAATAGCCGGAGTCTCTGCAGTAGTATCCCGAACATAGGCTAGATAAGCTAAACAACCCTTCTCAACCATGTGTTGAGCCTTTATAAAAGAAATAACTCGATTAAATGAACTAACAGACGAACCCTTCCACTCCAGCTTAGGCAATGCTGGAATAGCCAAGGTAACAGTCTTGGCATGACAATCTAGAATAGCATGATATGGAGATAACCATTCCATGCCCAGAATAATTTCAAAATTGGTCATCTCAAGCAATAGGAGATCTGGTCTAGTTTCATAACCACAGAATGTAATAATACAGGACCGGTAGATACGGTTCGCAATAATAGAATCGCCCGCAAGAGTGGACACATAAACAAGAGTACTCAAGGACTCACGAGAAACACTCAGGGAGCAAATAGAGATAACACATATGAATACGTAGATCCTGGATCAAATAATACTGAGGCATCTTTGCCGCAAACAGAAATAATACCTGTAATCACGGCATATGAGGCCTCTGCATCTGGTCTAGACGGAAAAGCATAGAACTGAGCTGGAGCGCCAACTGGCTGGCCTCCGCCTGGCTGACCTCCACCTCTAGGATGGCCCCTACCCACCTGTACTCCACCTCTTGGTGGTCAGACAAGTGGTGGAGCAACTGGTCCAGTAATCATAGGCTGCTGACCCTGTTGCACTAGCTTACCCCGAAGCCTGGGGCAAAAGCTCCGTATGTGACTGGGATCCCCGCACTCATAACAACACTTCGGTGCGATGGGATGCTGACTAAGAGTCTGGCCCTGGGGAACTGAATACCCACTGGGAGGACCCTGAATAGATGGTAGGCGATAAGAACTCTCTGGTATAGCACTGAGATAGGGTCACACTGGAGCACCTCTAGGAGGCGGTGGTACTGGATATGGGGGCCTGCTGGACTACCCTCTCACGAACTGACCTCTGCCCCCAGACGGAGCATCTCTGAACTCTCCAGAATACCTGAATCGCTTATCTCTCATAACCTGCTCTTGGCTCCGCTGACGTACACCCTCAATCCTACGGGCTATCTCCATGACTACCTCATAGGAAGTACCCATCTCAACCTCTCGAGCCATAGTGGCCTGAATTCCAGTATGTAAACCCGCAACAAACCTCCACACTCTCTCCGCCTCAGTAGGGAGTATCATAAGTGCATGGCAAGATAACCCAAAAAATCTCGCCTCATAATCGGTCACTGACATCTGACCCTGCTGGAGCTGCTCAAACTGAAACCTCAACTCTTCCCTCTGGGAGGGTGGAATATACCTGTCCAGGAAGATACGGGTGAACCTGTCCCAAGTTATGGGAGGAGAATCTGCTAGTCTGCCAAGAACATATGACTGCCACCATCGACGGGCTCTGCCCTCTAGCTGAAAAGTAGCAAAGTCTACCCCATGAGTCTCCAATATCCTCATGTTGTACAGTCTATCCTTGCACCGATCAATAAAATCCTGGGGATCCTCATGTCGCTCACCCCCCAAAAACAGGAGGATGTAGTCTAGTCCATCTGTCCAATAGTTTCTGCAGATCAGCGGCTACAGCTGGCCTGGCCTCAAGTGTAGCTGCTGCCACTGGCTGGGCTCCACCCACGGGTAGTGCACCCTGGGTCTGATATACAGCAGCTGCCTGTCTATGAGCCTGTGCGGTAGGGGTCTGTGCTCCCTCGCCCGCCTGAGATGTGGCTGGGTCTACCGGAAATCAATCGGCCTGAGTCATATTGTCCATGAACCGCAACATAAGACCCATGACATCCTAAAATCCCGGTCCAGATGTGAAATCCACCGAAGCTGGCTCTACCACAGGCACCTCATCTTGTTCCTCAACAATGGGGTTCTCTACTGGACCCACTGGTGGCATAACTGGAACAATCCTGGGATGTCCTCGCCCTCTACCACGGGCTGGAGCCCTCCCTCGGCCTCAGCCTCGGCCTCTAGCAACTGGGGGAGTCACTCTTCCCTGGTCTGGAACCTCATTAGAGCGCATTCTCACCATCTGTGAGAGAATAAAAGAAGGATATTTAGTACTACATTAATTGCACGATGGAATATGAAGAAAGGTAGTTTCCTAACACCCTATAGCCTCTCGAATATAAATACAGACGTCTCCGTACCGATCTGCAAGACTCTATTAGGTCTGCTCATAACTTCTGAGACCTACGTGAACCTAGGGCTCTGATACCATGTTGTCACGACCCAATTTCACCTATAGGTCGTGATGGCGCCCAACACTATAGCTATTAAAGCCAACTAATAAATTAAACATATAGCGATAAAATTTAAATCCAAGAAAAATATAAGACACCAAATTCTACCAATGTGTGTGCCAAGACCTGGTGTCACAAGTGTATGAGCATCTAGTAGATTATACAAAACTCCAAATACTGTCTGAAATGAAAATAGACAGAATTAAAAATACAAGAAGAGGCACTGGTAGCTGCAAGACGGCTCAGAAAGGCAGCTCACTACTACGCCCCTGGATAACGAGGATATGCGATGATAGGTCCTCCACTAGTATCTGTCTCAGATCCTACACAAAAAGTGCAGCAAGTGTAGCATGAGTACGTAAACAACGTGTACCCAGTAAGTATCAAGCCTAATCTCGAAGTGGTAGAGACGAGATGACCGACTTTGACACTCACTAAGGGTCAACAATAATAAATGAAATAAATTATAATTATTCAAATCAGCATGATTCACAGAGTTAACAATAATTTTATTCAATTAGCAGAAATAATAAAAATCCTTTAAATGAAACAATTTCCAATCTATTAATTAAATCCTTCAATTTCAATAAAACTTCCAATTTATCAAATAGCTTTACAAGCTGCAATTCAATTTCAATAAATTTTTAATTTTTCAAATAGCTTTACAAGCTACAATAAACTGTCCAAGTATCGTGTAATTATTATTATTATCAAGCACGATTTCTGCCGAGGTCGTACGGCCCGATCCAGAGTGTCGTGTACACTGCCGAGGGACGTGCGGTACGATCCATAGATGCATCTATCCTGCCGAGGGATTCGGCCCGCTCCACAAGAAAGGAGGACATTTTCTTATGTACCTCCGGAAGGAGAGTATATTTATTGTAAGATATATTCGGGAGGAAGAACAATTTTTCTTAACAATTAATTAATTTAAACAGAAATTCAAGCATATGAGATTTTCATCTTTTAATATTTTTATCTAACAGTTTACAACATATATATAAATATATCAAATAATTTAATTAAGTAAAAACTATAATTTACACAAGTAATTCATGCTTTTGAGTCCTAAACTACCCGGACTTTAGCATTAATAGTAGCTATGCACGGATTCTCATCATCTCGTGTGTACGTAGCCCCCACAATTAGCAATAATTATTTAATTTAATCACCTATGAGGTAATTTTTCCCTCACAAGATTAGACAAGAGACTTACTTCGTCTTGCTCTAATTTAATCCACTAGTAGGCCTTTTCCTCGATTATCCAACTTCGATTGGCTCGAATCTAACCAAAAATAATTCGATACAATCACTGAAATTTATAGGAATCAATTCAATAAAAAAACTACATTTTCAATAAAATCTCGAAATTAATTAAAAATTCGTTCGTGGGGCCCACATCTCGGAATCTGGTGAAAGTTACAAAATCCGATAACACATTCAATTACGATTCCATCCATGCCAGTTTCACTCAAATCCGACTTCGAGTCGATACCGAAATCTCAAAAATTCGTTTCTATGAGATTTCTAAAAGTTTCCCAAATTTAAAACTCAAAACACTAATTTATGGTGAAAACAATGATATACTTGTATATGTAGACCAAATACGAGTTAGAATCACTTACCCCAATGTATTTCTCTTGAAAATCTGCCAAAAGTCGCCTCTGCTCAAGCTCAAGTTCGTCAAAAATGGCAAATGAGACGAATGTCCTCTTTTATAAAACTGCCCAAGTCGCCTTCGGAGTTGGGCCTCGATCGTGGCTTCGATCGTGGCCCTCGAGCCTGGCTTTGGTCATGGCCTCGAGCCTGGGACTCCGGTCATGGCCTTGATCATGGCCTCGAGCCTGGGACTCCGGTGATGGTCTCGATTATGGCATCGAGACTGTCCCTTCGATCGTGACCCTCGATCCTGGCCCTCGAGCCTTGCCTTCGATCATGACCCTCGAGCCTTGCCTTTGATCTTCGCCCTCCAGCTGGTCCCTCGATATCAACTTGTATTCCGACTCCGGTAACAAAAAGTCAACTCCCCAGTCAAACTTCCAAACATAAATTCCTATTTTAGCCATTTCAAGCCTAATTTAACTACAGACTTCCAAATAAAATTCCGAACAAGCTCCTAAGTCCAAAATCACCATACAGAGCTGTTGGAATCGTCAAAATTCTATTCTGAGGTCGTTTTCTCAAAAATATTGACCGAAGTTAAACTTGGCCTTTTAAAGCCAACTTAAGGAACCAAATGTTCCGATTTCAACCCGAACACTTCCAAATCCCAAACCTACCATCCCCGCAAGTCATAAATCATTAAAAGCACATACGGAAAGTTTTATTTTAGGGAACGGGGTTCTAAAAGTTAAAATGACCGGTTGGATCATTACAGTTGGAGTATTTTACCCTTATTTATATCTTAAAATATGTGTTATCTCCATTGTCAAGAATAATTATTATTAAGGGTTAAATGGAAAAAATATAATTTATTTTATCTTGAACTTCTAAAATGACAAATATTTTGAGACAACTATTCTTAGAAAGCACAACAAATAATTTGAGACGGAGGTAATATATTTTTTATTGATTAGCGCGAGCCACATGTGCAATGCACGTACATAAAAACTAGTTATATTAAAAGCATAAGACCTCTTAGCGAAATGTTGTTCGACTTTTTTACCCTTTAAACATAGAGCTCACACTAGATAAAATAGTCATTTAATTATTTTCCTAATATTTAGGATCTAAAAATTTGTTAAGATTTAATTATTAAATCTTTTGTTGTTTAAGCTAGGTGCCTAAAATTTAGGACTTTAAAATCGATTAAAATTTTTACCTTAAATATATATTTTGTAGATGTTATTTTGACTATATTAACGATATTGCAGAAAAGCAATATTAGTACAAGTAGTTTCTATATAGAAATTGGAAAGTGGCATCCTAATGTTACTCCAATTATAGTCATGATGAACAAAATAAATTTTTAACATCAATGAGTAATTATTTCTTTTTGAAGAACAATTTTACTTCACTTAAATTTGCAACAAATTACATTAACTTATTCTTATTATCCGGTAAATAATGTGAGACTAAAATTAAAAACTACTAAATATATAGAAAAGTATTTAATTTTGTTTTCTTCAATCAATCTAGACTATTATAAAAACATGAAACTTCCAACACGAAATTGGTTGATATTTTTATCATTTTAAAATAAATTTCATATTGGATCAAATTATCGTTTAATTAATATTCTTTAATATTTAAGACGTCAAAATTAACTAATGTTTTAACTACTAAATCTTTTTTCATTTGAATTATAATTTTTTAAAATAATATTTTAGGAATATAATATCAATAAGATTATTTATATAAGTCGAGTAAGTTAATTTTCACAAGACTTAATCATTTTAAGAATTGTTATTTCACCCGAAACAACAATAGTCCAGATAACACTAGAAGTCTTTCCCTTCAAGATACCAAGAAGCGAAAATTTAAAGAAAATTATACAAAAAATCATACTCAGGAGCTCAGGATTATTTTCAGATCATACAAAATATTAAAGATTTAAGGTGGGTAATGTTAAAAATGTTAGCTATTTCAAACTATTCCTTTTTAAGACAATGTTAATAAAACACTTTTCAAAAGTGTTGCCATAATATTTTGTAGTTTCTCATAGTGTCGATAGATCTATTTAGCGGGTAATATTACATGTAACCGCAAACAAATATAAAATGAGATTTTTTCTTTTTATTTGAAACTTATTTATCAAAATTGTCCTAGTTTTGTATATTACCCTCCCTAAACAAAGATTACTTATAAATTATATACAATCCATTATTGGTGCCTTAAATTAGGGGATTCAATTACATCTTTTTTCTTTTTTCTCTCCTCTCTTCTTTCCCTATTCTCTGCTGTCTCTCTCCATACACAATCCATTATTAGTGTTTTAAATTAGGGGATTCAGTTACATTCTTTTTCTTTTTTCTCTCATATCCTCTTTCCCATAGTGCCTTAACTGTAATATTTTATGTAAAATAAAAGGGAGGTGAGTATTATTTAAGAATCACTTCCTCTTTATATGGATGATAATGAAAGGAACAAATCACAAATAGGGTTTGGCTTTTCTGAAATAGAGAAAAAATCGAAAGAATTAGTTGTAAATGCTCAAAAATATTCATGTATCCTAAACTATTCCCACGAATTAATGCAAGGGTGTCATAACTCATGGGCATAATGATTTTCACCAACAATAGTCATTGTGATTATCGTCTTTGTATTTGTATTTGGAGGGTATATATGCCTTCGAAACTATACAAGAAATTTTCAGTGAGCTACCGATGGCTTTATTATTTGAACCTAAACCAGACAAGTTGAATGCCGAAATATTTAAATTTAATACTTCTATAACAATATATAAACTAAAAAGAGATTTTATACGACTAATTATATAGTATACAACTTTTTATAACTTATCTACAACTTTCATACATAATTTTTACCTGGTTAAATATGACTACAACATCATACAATTTAAATATAATTTTTATATATCACGACCCGAAATTTTTCACCGACGGGACCGTGATGGCGCCTAACATTTCACTTGCCAGGCAAACCAACGTTAGAGAATTAGTAAACCAATTTCTTATTTCCATTCAGTAAATAACAATAATTAACTAAAATAAAATATAATAAGCGCGGAATATCAAAAAAACTATATTAATTACTACCACCTGGATCTGGAGTCACAATTCACGAGCATTCTAGAATTTTACTACAAGTAATAGTCTGAAAGAAATATAACTGTCTGAATGAAAGAAAACAATAGGACATAAAAAGATAGACGGGGACTTCAAGGTCTGTGAACGCCGACAGATCTACCTTGAGTCTCCGGATAACAGACCAATAGCAAATCTCGATCAACCTGAGCCGGTATCAAAATCTGCATAGAAAGTGCATAGTGCAACATCAGTACAACCGACCCCATGTACTGGTAAGTGTCGAGCCTAACCTCGACGAAGTAGTGACGAGGCTAAGGCAAGGCACCTACAAATCAACTTGTATAACTTAACAGTGTATAAGCAAATAACAGGAATGAAGAACTAAACAGGAAATGTTGGGAGGGGAAACATACTGAGGGGAATACAAGATAAAGAACTACAACAGAATGATCACCGGAGTAGTCAATATACCATGAATCAACAGGAATAGTGAATACAGTAAGGAAAAATGCACGGCATCACCCTTCGTGCTTTTACTCTCATATCATGGCACAGCATCACCTTTCGTGCATTAACACTCACAATATGGCACGGCATCACCCTTCGTGCATTAACACTCATAATATGGCACGACATCACCCTTCGTACATTAATACTCACAATATGGCACGACATCACCCTTCGTGCATTAACACTCACAATATGGCACGACATCACCCTTCGTGCATTAACACTCTCCCCTACCATAATGTAATGCATAAATAACAATAGGGAGATAGAATAACAAGTACAAACCTTACTTCAATATTTGGTTCCATAATATCACCCTCAACTTTGAAAATAAAAAAAAAAACTCAGTTATCACCAGAAAAATCCGTAAACATGATAAGAACGATAATTTGAACAACACTAGTATAACATGTAGCAATTTGGCATAGGAATGAGACAATATCAGAAAAAAGAGAAACATGGAAAAACAGGTAAATTGGCGGCGCATAGGTACTCGTCACCTCACATATACGCCGATCACATGAATTTCACTTAGCAAATAATCTAAGGTTCCTAATTCCCTCAAGTCAGGGTTAGAGACAACACTTACTTCGCTCCAAAGGCCACTTAATTTTCAATCACAACTTTTTCTTTGGAATTCACCTCCAAACTACTCGTATCTATTCAAAAATGACTCAATGATATCAAATATTGATAAAGAAATCAATTATATTACATAAATTAAATTTTCTAATTTTTCCTCCAAAAAGTCGAAAAATTGACCCCTGACCCGCTTGGTCAAAACCCGAGGTTCGGACCAAAAACTTTTTACCCATTCACCCCCGAGTCCGAATATGTAATTAATTTTGGAATCCGACCTCAAATTGAGGTCTAAATTCCCAAATTCCCTATTTTCTACCCTAACCCCTAATTCTACCACGAAAACTCTAGATTTTAGGTTGAAACTTCAAGAAATGTAATGGGTAATATAAAGAAAATGGTTTAGAATCACTTACCAATAATTTGGGGAAGGAATGACTCTTGAAAAAATTGCCCCTCACCATCTAGTTTTTGAGAAAAATGAGTTTTTGGCAAAAATTCCCGTTTTGGATTCTGTTAAGTGCTGGGCGACAGTGTTCATCACGTTCGCGAAGTGTATGGCCTGCCAAGCCTTCGTGTTCGCGAGGCAGTTATCGCGTTCGCATAGGCTACACTTCCCTGGTCTTCGCGTTCGTGAGACATTGCTGACTCCCCCTCCCCAGTGCCTAAAGCTACGCGTTCGCGATGGGCTTGTCACGTTCGCGAAGGGTAATGCCCCCATCGCTTCGCGGTCGCGACCAAGCCTTCGCGTTTGCGAAAAGGAAATCTTCAGCTGCCCGGTTTACTCTTCGCGTTCGTGAGAGTACCTTCGCGAACGCGAAGAAGGACATGCCAGAATACAGATTCTGCAGAAAAATCAGATTTTCAAAGTCCAAAACATCCCGTGACCTATCCAAAACTCACCTTAGCCCTCGGGGCTCCAAACCAAACATACACACAAGTCTAAAAACATCATACGAACTTGCTCGCATGATCAAATCGCCAAAATAACACTAGAACTCTAAATTTAGCACCAATTCAAATAAAATTCTCAAGAACACTTTAAAACTTCTAATTTCTCAACTGGACGTCCGAATCACGTCAAATCAACTCCATTTCTCACCAAATTTCACAGACATGTCTTAAATATCATAATGAACATGTACCGGGATCCGGAACCAAAATACGGACCTGATACTAACAATTCCAAATATCAATCAATTCTTAAAAACAAATAATTTTCAAACTTTTAATTTTCATCAAAAATTCATAACTCAAGCTAGGGACCTCCAAATTCGATTCCGGGCATACGCCCAGGTCCCATAATTCGATACGGACCTACCGGGACCATCAAAGCACGGATCCAGGCCCGTTTACCAAAAATGTTGACCGAAGTCAACTAAAATTAACTGTTAAGGTAAAAATTCTTATTTTCATTAGTTTTCAACATAAAAGCTTTCTGAAAACCTGCCCAGACTGTGCACGCAAATCGAGGAGGGTAAAAATGACGAAACTGCCAATCTAGAATGGCCACCGGCTCCTCCTCGTTATTCAAATCCTTGTCCAACTGGACATAGCTGAAATCTAACACGTGGGACGGGTCACCATGATATTTCTGGAGCATAGACACATGGAATACCGGATGAACTGAGGATAACCCTGGAGGCAACGCAAGTCTATAAGCTACCTCCCCCACTCTCTCGAGGATTTCAAATGGCCCGATATACCTAGGGCTCAACTTGCCCTTCTTCCCAAATCTCATAACACCCTTCATGGATGATACCCGAAGCAATATTCTTTCTCCAACCATGAATGCAATATCACGAACTTTACGGTCAGCTTAACTCTTTTTCCTGGATTGAGCTATACAAAGTCGATCCTGTATAATCTTGACCTTGTCCAAGGCCTCCTGAACTAAATCTGTACCCAATTACCGAGCCTCCCCCGGCTCGAACCACCCAACTGGTGATCTACACCGTCTACCATATAATGCCTCATAGGGAGCCATCTGAATGCTCGACTGGTAGCTGTTATTGTAGGCAAACTCCACTAATGGCAAAAACTGATCCCAAGAACCTCCAAAGTCAATAACACAGGCGTGGAGCATATCCTCCAAGATCTGAATAGTACGCTCGGATGCCCGTCCGTCTGAGGATGAAATGCTGTGATCAACTCAACTCGCGTACCCAACTCACGCTGAACTACCCTCTAAAAGTGCGAGGTAAACTGTGTACCTCGATTAGAAATGATAGACACGAGCACACCACGAAGACGGACGATCTCACGAATATAAATCTCTGCCAACCGCTCCGAGGAATAGGTAACTGCTACAGGAATGAAATGCGCTGACTTAGTCAGCCTGTCCACAATGACCCAAACTGCATTGAACTTCCTTTGAGTCCGTGGAGTCCAACAACAAGGTCCATAGTGATACACTCCCACTTCCACTCAGGAATATCTAACATCTGAAGTAAACCACCAGGTCTCTGATGCTCACACTTTACCTGCTGGTAATTTAGGCACCGAGCTACATAGGAAACTATGTCCTTCTTCATTCGCCTCTACCAATAATGCTGCCTCAAGTCATGATACATCTTGGCGGCGCCCGGATGAATAGAATACCGGGAACTGTGGGACTCCTCAAGGATCAACTAACGAAGTCCATCCACATTAGGCACACAAATACGACCCTGCATCCTCAAAACTCTGTTATCTCCAACAGTAACCTACTTGGCACCACTGTGCCGCACTGTGTCTCTAAGGACAATTAAATGAGGATCGTCATCTTGCCGATCTCTGATGCATTCAAATAAAGAAGACCGAGCAACTGTACAAGATAGAACACGGCTGGGCTCAGAAATATCTAACCTCATGAACTGGTTGGCCAAGGCCTGAACATCCAATGCAAGCGGTCTCTCACCAACTGGAATATATGCAAGGCTACCCATACTGACTGACTTTCTACTCAAAGCATCGGCCACCACATTGGCCTTCCTGGGATGATACAATATGGTGATATCATAGTCTTTCAATAGCTCCAGCCATCTCCTCTGCCTCAAATTGAGTTCCTTCTGCTTGAACAAATACTGTAAGCTCCGATGATCAGTGAATACCTCACATGGCACGCCGTAAAGATAGTGCCTCCAAATCTTCAGCGCGTGAACAATGGTTGCCAGCTCTAGATCATTAACAGGGTAATTCTTCTCGTGAACCTTCAGCTGTCGTGAAGCATATGCAATAACCTTGCCACCCTGCATCAATACCGGACCCAGACCAATACGAGATGCGTCAAGATATACTATATAAGATCCTGAACCTGTGGGTAACACCAATACCGGTGCCGTAGTCAAAGCTGTCTTGAGCTTATGAAAGCTCACTTCACACTCGTCTGACCACCTGAACGGGGCACCCTTCTGGGTCAATCTGGTCAACGGGGCTGCTATAGATGAAAACCCCTCCACAAATCGATGGCAATAGCCCGCCAAACCCAGGAAACTACAGATCTCTATAGCTGATGTGGGTCTAGGCCAGTTCTGGACTGCCTCAATCTTTTTAGGATCCACCTCAATACCCTCTGCTGATACAACGTGACCCAAGAAAGCAACTGAACTCAACCAAAACTCACATTTTGAGAACTTAGCATATAACTACTATCTTTTAGAGTCTGAAGAACGATCCGAAGGTGCTGCTCATACTCCTCTCGACTGTGGGAGTAGATCAAGACATCATCAATAAACACAACAACAAAGGAATCCAGGTAGGGTTTGAACACTCGGTTCATCAAATCCATGAATGTTGCTGGGGTATTTGTCAGCCCAAACGACATCACTAGAAACTCATAATGCCCATATCGAGTCCGAAAAGCTGTCTTAGGAACATCGGATGCCCTAATCCTCAACTGATGGTAGCCAGATCTCAAATTAATCTTTGAAAACACCTTGGCATCCTGAAGATGATCAAATAAAGAATCAATCCTCGGCAATGGATACTTGTTCTTGACTGTGACTTTGTTCAACTCCCGATAATCTATACACATCCTCATCGATCCATCTTTCTTCTTCACAAACAACACAGGTGCACCCAGGGTGAGACACTAGGTCTAGTGAAGCCCTTATCCAACAAATCTTGCAACTGCTCCTTCAATTCTTTCAACTCTGGCGGGGCCATGCGATATGTCAGAATGGAATTAGGCTGAGTGCCCGGAGCCAAATCAATGCAGAAATCAATATCCCTGTCGGGTGGTATCCCCGGCAGGTCTGCTGGAAACACCTCTGGAAACTCACGAACAACCGGCACCGAATCTATGGAAGGAACCTCCGCACTAGAATCGTGGACATAAGCCAAATAAGCTAGATACCCCATCTCGACCATATGCCGAGCCTTCACATAAGAGATAACCCTACTAACAGAATGGCCAAGATTCCCTCTCCACTCTAATCAAGGCAACCCCTACAAGGCTAAGGTCACCGTCTTGGCATGACAATCTAATATAGCATGATAAGGTGACAGCCAATCCTTACCCAGTATGACATCAAAATCAACCATGTCGAGAAGTAGAAGATGTAGACGAGTCTCAAGACTCCCAATGATGATCACACACGAACGATAAACACGATCTACAACAATAGCATCTCCCACTGGTGTGGACACATACACAGGAGCACTCAAAAAATCACAGGGCACAACCAAATAGGAAGCAAAATAGGATGACATATAGGAGTTAGTAGATCCCGGATCAAATAGAACTGAAGCATCTCTACTGCAAATTGAAACAGTACCTGTGATAACAGCGTCAGATGACTCAGCCTCAGGCCTGGCTGGGAAAGTATAACACCGGGGCTGGGCCCCACCACCCTAAACTACGTCCCTGGGATGGCCTCTAATTGGCTGGTCTCCACCTCTAACGGCCTGACCTCCACCTCTAACTGTCTGGCCCCTACCTCTGGCTTCCTGACCCCTGCCTCTGGCTGGCTGAGCAGGTGGTGCAGCAACTGGTGCCGGAACCATGGCACGAGAACTCTAATGCTGTGAGTTTCCCGTTGCCCGAGGGCAAAATCTGGCAATATGCCTCAGATCACCACAAATATAACATAACCTCGGATGCTGTGACTGCTGACCCTGAAACTGACCCTGTCGACCTGAATAACCACCCTGATAACTCTGGAGTGGAGGTTCACTAATAGGATCTGGTGGTGCACTGTTAGTTAGCTGGTCGGAATAATGCATCTGAGGGCTACGACCACCTGAGGCACCGTGGGATGCCTGGAGCGCTGAATGAAACGGCCTGGGAGGATGGCCTCTACCAAAAGTACTCCTGCCTCTAGATGAGGCACCGCTGAACTCACCAGAATGACGAGGCCTCTCGTCAGACCCCTGACCTCCCTGAGTAAGAACCATCTCAACTCGTCTGGCGACATTAGCAGCCGCCTGAAAAGAAATCTCACTCCCAGTCTCCTTAGCCATCTGCAATCTGATAGGCTGAGCAAGTCCATCAATAAACCTCCTCACCCTCTCTTTCTTGGTGGGAAGCAGAAGAATGGCATGACGGGCCAAATCCACAAAATGGGTCTCAGACTGAGTAACAGTCATACTGCCCTACTGGAGACGCTCAATCTGACGGCGACACTTTTCTCTCAATGTGATAGGTAGAAACTTCTCTATGAAGAGCTGAGAGAACTGGTCCCAAGTAAGAGCAGGCGACCCAGCTGGTCTGGTCAACAAGTAATCTCTCCACCATTTCTTGGCGGAACCAGTCATCTAAAATGCAGCAAAATCGACCCCATTGGTCTCCACTATACCCATGTTCCGTAGAACCTCGTGACAGCTGTCAAGATACTCCTGGGGATCCTCTAAAGGAGCACCACTGAAGTGAACAAGAAAGAGCTTGGTAAACCTGTCCAATCTCCATAAAGCCTCAGAAGACATAGCTAGCCCATCTCCGACCTGTGCCGCAATAACCAGCTGAACTAATTCGATTGGCTGAGCTGCTGGAGCCTGATATTGGGGAGCTATCTGCTCCGGAGCGGGGGGTGGTAGGAGTTTGGGCTCCTCCTCTAGCCTGAGAGACTGCTGGTGCCATGGGAAATGCGCCAGTCTTGGCCACACTCTCCATAAGGCCCACCAAATGGACCAAAGCATCCTGAAGTACTGGGGTAGCAATGAACCCCTCTGGAACCTGAGCCGGTCCGACAGGAACAGTCTGGGCTAGAACCTCCTCATCAATCTATTACATAAATTAAATTTTCCAATTTTTCTTCCCAAAAGTCGAAAAATTGAGACCCCGGGCTCGCTTGGTCAAAATCCGAGGTTCGGACCAAAATCTTTTTACCCATTCACCCCCGAGCCCAAATATGTAATTAGTTTTGGAAATCCCTATTTTCTACCCTAGCTCCTAATTCTACCATGAAAACTCTAGATTTTAGGTTGAAAATTCAAGAAATGTAATAGGTAATTGAAAGAAATTGGTTTAGAATCACTTACCAACAATTTGGGGAAGGAATGACTCTTGAAAAATCGCCCCTCATCGTTTGGTTTTTGAGAAAAATGAGTTTTTGGCAAAAATTCCCGTTTTGGATTCCGTTAAGTGCTGGGCAACAGTGTTCATTGCGTTCGCGAGAGCATTGTCGTGTTCGCGAAGTGTATGGGCTGCCAAGCCTTCGCATTCGCGTTCACATAGGCTACACTTCCTTGTTCTTCGCGTTCGCGAGACATTGCTCGCGTTCACGATGAAGAAAAGGCTGACTCCCCCTCCCTAGTGCCTAAAGCTACGCGTTCGTAATGGGCTTGTCGCGTTCGCGAAGGGTAACGCCCCCATCGCTTCGCGTTCGCGACCAAGCCTTCGTGATCGCGAAGAAGAAATCCTCAGCTGCCCAGTTTACTCTTCGCGTTCGCGAGAGTACCTTCGCGAACGTGAAGAAGGACATGCAAGAACACAGATTCTGCAAACAAAAGCAGATTTTCAAAGTCCAAAACATCTCGTGGCATATCCGAAACTCACCCGAGCCCTCGGGGCTCCAAACTAAACATGCACACAAGTCTAAAAATATCATACGAACTTGCTCGCGTGATCAAATCGCCAAAACAACGCCTAAAACTCTAAATTTAGTGCCAATTCAAATGAAATTCTCAAGAACACTTTAAAACTTCTAATTTCTCAACTGGACGTCCGAATCACGTCAAATCAACTCCATTTCTCACCAAATTTCACAGACATGTCTTAAATATCATAATGAACCTGTACCGGGCTCCGGAACCAAAATACGGACCCGATACTAACAATGCCAAATATCAATCAATTCTTAAAAACAAATAATTTTCAAATTTTTAATTTTCATCAAAAATTCATAACTCAAGCTAGGGACCTCCAAATTCGATTCCGGGCATACGGTCAGGTCCCATAATTCGATACGGACCTAACAGGACCATCGAAGCACGGATCCGGGCCCGTTTACCAAAAATATTGACCGAAGTCAACTAAAATTAACTGTTAAGGCAAAAATTCTTATTTTTATTAGTTTTCAATATAAAAGCTTTCCGAAAACCTGCCCGGACTGTGCACGTAAATAGAGAAGGGTAAAAATGAGATTTTTAAGGCTTAAGAGCGCAGATTCGAGTTCTAAATCATAAGATGACCTTTTGGGTCATCACATTTTATAATATTTTTATAATATATCTTTTGTATATCTTTTGTATATGATTTATATTTAATTTGTATGCGGTGTGTTCTTATTCCTCTTTGAAATTTCAATCAAAATTTTCTCTCTTAATACAATTTTAATACATATCAATAACTTTATATAAATAATAATATTTATAAATTAAATACAATGATTCATACATTATACAACTATTTTTCAACTTTCATATAATATTCAGATAAAAAAATATATACAACGATTCATACATTATACAATTATTTTTCAACTTTCATACAACATTTAGATAAAAAAAATATATAACTACAACACTTCTTCTTCTTCTTCATCAAATTCAGCCAAAATCAAGTCTAATATGCCCTTAACACCCTCAAAATTGAGATATAAACTCCAAAGAATATTTCCAAGTATTTGCAACAACACCCAATCCAAATAAATAATAGTTTTTGAAAACCCAAATTCAAATTCAAAGCTTCGAAGCTTTTTAATGGTTATCAATGGTGGAGAGTTAAACATCTTCAAAATTTATTAATTGACAATTTCAATTCGAACACCAATTGTGCAACATGAAAGAAAATTGCTAAATTAAAACTCTATGGTAAAACGATTGAAATCTATTGATTAATTCCATTAAAACTATATACAACATGAAAGGATAAAAAAGTAGAGAACATCAAAGGAAGAAAAATTAGAAAAAGAACAGAGAAGGAGAGATAGAGAGACGGAGAGAGAGAGAGAGAGAGAGAGAGAGAGAGAGAGAGAGAGAGCAAGTATATGGGGAAATAATTGACATTCCATATTCAATTCATAATAGAAAGGGATACTCATTTAAAACTAATTTATATATAATTAATAAATTGTATATGACCATGTAATTAAGTTTAAACTTGATTAGGGATTATTATTGAGCTAAAGGAAGTAATAATATATATTAACATGTATAATCTCTTTATTATGATAATGATCGAATCTACCTAGAAGGATGGCGTGAGAACTTAAATCTATCCCTAATGAAAGTTTAAATAATAAGGTATTTGTATAGTAGAGATCTTCTTTTATTGAGTTAGATAAATGTAATTAGCGTTCATGATTAGTTTTCAAGAATTTGGATTTTTTAATTTTCCTTTTGATAATTCAGGCACATTTGTGAATAATATCTATGTAATTTTTACAAAATTCGTATTCACCGATATGAAATACACACGTAACACGCGTACTCTAAGACTAGTACTATATTAAAAGCACGAAGGCCCGTAGCGAAATGTCGTTCGCCTTTTTTACCCTTTAAAAATAAAGTTCACACTAGATAAAATAGTCATTTAATTATTTTTTAAATTTAGGTATTTAAATTCTACTAAGTTTTATTTAACAAATTCTTCCTTATTTGCACTATGTAAAAAAATCCTAATATTTAAAACTTAAATATCTATTCAGATTTCACCATATCAATTAAGCACAAATGTAGAATAAATACATAAAATTGATCACTTACCTAAATATCTCAACTTTTATGCAAATTACCTTACACATATAAACCAATTGACGATGGAATAATCATTTAAAGATAATGAATACTTATGTAGGCCTACTTATATAATTAAATATAATAACATATATAAATATTTTAACTATATAAGTCATATAGGGGTGCTAAAATAAAAATATACTCATACACAAATTGAAAATAGGGAAATTGTCACGACCCAAAATCTAACCCGTCGTGATGGCGCCTATCGTGATACTAGGCAAGCCGACCTTTCCAAAACCCTTTTGAAATTTAACAAAAATGAATTAAGATATTTAAAATAATCCGGAATTTTTCATAAAAACGGGGTGGGGGGTTTGGGGGGGGGGGGGGGGTAAAACCCAAATAAAACATAAGTGCGGAAAACAAAAATAGCCCGACATCGGGGTGTCACTGAGTCATGAGCATCTAACAACCAATCTAGAAACAGAGTCTACTACAATCTGTGCCCAAAGCCAATATAAGAGAGAAAAGATAACAAGAAAGGAGAAACAAGGACTGCGGACGCCGGCAGCTACCTCGTAAGTCTCCGATAATCAGTCCGCGCACGAACTCAGCGACTGCCATAACTGTACACTCCTGGATCTGCACATAAAATGCAGGGTGTAGCATGAGTACAACCAACTCAGCAAGTAACAGAATTAAATAAGGAACTGAGAAGTAGTGACGAGCTATAAAAAATATAGTTCATATCAAAAGATTTTAGTAAAGAGTGAACATGCTTTAAAATCTAGTGGTATAAGTCAAATAAGTTCGAGCCCTAGTAAAACAGATATGAATCTTCCAAAAATTTTACAACAACATCGGATAGCAACTAAGTGCAGCAATAAATAAAAGCATGTACAGCCTCTCAAGGCAGCAATCACTCAACTCATCTCTTCTGCTCATACCCTCGGCTCTCAGCCCTCAGTACACACTCTCAATAGGTACCTGCGCTCACTGGGGGTGTACAGACTCCAGAGGGGCTCATTCAGCCCAAGCGCTATATTGCTGTGGTGCGCATCCCGATCCAATATCGTTGCGGCGTGCAACCCGATTCAATATTGTTACGACGTGTAACCCGATCCAATATTGTTGCGGCGTGCAACCCGATCCAATATATATAGCGCCCGAAGGCTTGTTGCGGCGTGCAACCCAATCCATATACCTCACAGCTCGCAGCTCGGTACTCAGGCCCTACATCAGTCACTAACCTCTCCAGCCCCTCGGGCTCACATAATATCATAATAACCAGCCCAAGCAGAGAATACAACAAGTATCAACAAGAAATGAGAGGAAACGGAGATATAACACACAAGTAAAACTGTGATTGAGTACAAGACAACAATTAGCACTCAATTCAACAAGTATACGACAGTTGCGGGTCCCAACAGTGATACCATATGGCCTAAGCATGGTTTCTAACATAAAAGACAATCAATTGCTCAAAGACAAGGAAAACAAGTAATAACAATGGATGTTCGACTTTACAGTCTCACGGGACGGACCAAGTCACAATCCCCCACGGTGCACGCTCGCACGCCCGTCACCTAGCATGAGCGTCACCTCCATATATTCACATTATACAAATTCTCGGGGTTTTATACCCTCAAAACCAGATTTAAGACTGTTACTTACCTCAAACCAAGCAAATCTCTATTCCGAAATGCCTTTGCCTCTCAAATCGATTTCCAAACGTCCCGAATCTAGCCACAAGTAGAACAACACAATCAATATAGGCTAAATGGATCAATTCTACAAGAAAAGTACTAAATTAAAGCCAAAAATCCGAAATTGGCCGAACCCGGCCCCGGGCCTACGCATCCAAATCTGACAAAAGTCACAAAACCCGAAAGCCCATTCACTCACGAGTCTAACCATACTAAATTTACTCAAATCCGATAACAAAATCCCATTCAAAACCTCAAAAATCCCACTCAAGAGTTCTTCCTCTTTTTCCCCAATTTCTCACCCAAAATCACAATTTAGATGATAAAATTAAAGATGAAATAATGGGATGTAACCAAAACCAAATAAGAATCACTTACCCCAATCAACTCCACGAAAATCCTTTCAAGAATCGCCCAATTCCGTGCTCCCAACTCAAGTTTTTGATAAAATGGCAAAACCCTCATTTTTGGAAATATTAATACTGCCCAGACATTTCCTTAATCGTGATTGCGGAAATAGCCTCCCGATCGCGAAGAACAACTTCGCTGCCCGAAGATTTTTACCTTACGCAATCGCGGAATCACCCACGCGATCGCGGATCATTGCCTCTCATACCTACGCGATCGCATCCTGCCTCACGCATCGCGTAGAGCGTTGGCCATACCTCCCCTCCTGCTCAAATCCTTCTACGCGAACGCGACCTTAGCCACGCGTTCGCGAAGCATAACTTCACTCACATACGCGATCGCGTTCCTAACTCTACGAGCGCGTAGAGAAAACTCACCTCTGCCCCGAATAAGCTTACGCGATCGTGAATGAATCACCCAAAACAACATCAAACACCAATTACGCCTAGATTCAAGCCTAAAGAACTTCTAAACTTTCAAATTCCACAAACGACACCAAAACCTACCAAACCATGTCCGATTGACCTCAAATTTTGCACACAAGTCATATTCAACATTACGGACCTACTGCAACTTCCAGAATCAGAATCCGACTCTGATATCAAAAAGTCAACCCCCGGTCAAACTTCCCAAAAATTAGATTTTCGCCATTTCAAGCCTAAATTAGCTACAGACCTCAAATTCACAGTCCGGACACGCTCCTAAGTCCAAAATTATCCAACGGAGCTAACGGAATTGACGGAACTCCATTCCGGAGTCGTCTTCACACACTTCCGACTACGGTCAAAATTCTGAGACCTAAACCTTCATTTAGGGACTAAGTGTCCCAAAACACTCCAAAAACCAAAACGAAACCTCCCGGAAAGTCACAATAGCAGAAATAGATATGGGAGAAGCAGTAAATAGGGGATCGGGGATATTACTCTCAAAACGACCGGCCAGGTCGTTACATCTTTCTCCTCTTAAAGCAATCATTCGTCCTCGAATAAGCATAGAGACATACCTGAAGTGGTGAAAAGATGAGGATAACAGTTGCGCATATCATGCTCGGTCTCCCAAGTCGCCTTCTCGACCGGCTGACCTCTCCACTGAACCTTTACAAAAGCAATACTCTTCGACCTCAGCTTTCGAACCTGCCTATATAAGATCGCCACCGGTCCTCAACATAAGATAAATCCTTGTCCAACTGGACTAAGATGAAATCCAACACGTGAGACGGATCGCCGTTATACTTTCAGAGCATAGAAACATGAAATACTGGGTGAACTCCTGCTAGACTGGGAGGCAAGGCAAGCTCATAAATAACCTCCCCAACACGTCGCAATACCTCAAATGGACCGATAAACCTCGGGCTCAGCTTGCCCTTCTTTCCGAACCTCGTAACACCCTTCATGGGTGACACTCGGAGCAATACCCGCTCCTCAACCATAAATGCAACATCGCAAACCTTCCGATCCACATAACTCTTCTTCCTGGACTGGGTTGTGCGTAGTCTATCCTGAATTACCCGAACCTTCTCCAGAGCATCCTGAACCAAGTCTGTGCCCAATAATCTAGCTTCGCCCAGCTCGAACCAACCCACTGGAGACCTACATCACCTACCATACAGAGCCTCATACGGTGCCACCTGGATTCTCGACTTGTAATTGTTGTTGTAAGCAAACTCCGCTAGAAGCAAGAACTGATCCCACGAACCCCCAAACTCCATCACACACTCACGGAGCGTATCCTCTAATATTCAAATAGTGCGCTCGGACTGTCCGTCCGTCTGAGGGTGAAATGCTGTGCTCAACTCCACTCGAGTACCCAACTCATATTGTACGGCCCTCCAGAACCGTGATGTAAATTGTGTACCCCGGTCCGAGATGATAGATACCGGTACGTCATGAAGCCTAACGATCTCGCGGATATACACTCGAACCAACTGCTCGGAAGAATATGTAGTCATCACAGGAATGAAATGAGCTGACTTGGTCAGCCGGTCCACAATCACCCAAACTGCATCATACTTCCACTGAGTCCGTGGAAGCCCAACAACGAAATCCATAGTGATCCGCTCCTATTTCCACTTCAGAATCTCTAACTTTTGAAGCAACCCACCCGGTCGCAGATGCTCATACTTCACCTACTGGCAATTTAGGCACCGAGCTACATACTCCACTATGTCCTTCTTCATTCTCCTCCACCAGTAATGTTGTCTCAAGTCCTGATACATCTTCGGGGCACCCGGATGAATAGAATACCGTGAACTGTGAGCCTCTTGGAGAATCAACTCACGCAGACCATCTACATTGGGCACACATAGCCTGTCCTGCATCCTTAATGCACCATCATCCCCAATAGTGACCTCTTTAGCATCACTGTGCTGGACCGTGTCCTTAAGGACAAGCAGGTGGGGGTCCTCATACTAACGCTCCCTGATATGATCATAAAGAGAAGACTGAGAGACCACACAAGCCAATACTCGACTCGGCTCAGAAACATCCAATCTAACAAACTGACTAGCTAAGGCCTGAACATCCAATGCCAATGGCCTATCTGCTATTGGAAGATATGCTAAGCTCCCCAAACTCTCCACCCGGTGACTCAAGGCATCGGCCACCACATTAGTCTTCCCGGGATGGTACAAAATGGTGATATCATAGTCTTTAAGAAGCTCCAACCACTTCCGCTGACACGAGTTAAGATCCTTCTATCTGAACAGATGCTGCAAACTCCGATGATCCGTGTAAATCTCACAATGGACACTGTATAAATAGTGCCGCCAAATCTTCAAGGTGTGAACAATAGCTGCTAACTCAAGATCGTGGACAAGATAGTTCTTCTCATGGGTCTTCAACTGGCGCGAAGCATAGGCAATCACTCTACCCTACTGCATCAGAACACACCCAATACCGATCCTCGAGGCATCACAATACACGGTGCAGGAACCAGAAGCTGATGGCAGAACTAGAACTGGAGCCGTGGTCAAAACAGTCTTGGCGCTTTTGAAAGCTCTCCTCGCACTCATCCGACCACCTGAATGGAGCACCCTTTTGGGTTAATTTGGTCAAGGCCGATGCAATAGATGAAAAACCCTCCACAAAACGATGGTAATAGCCCGCCAAACCAAGAAAGCTCCTAATCTCCGTGGCTGAGGACGGTCTGGGCCAACTCTGCACCGCCTCCATCTTCTTCGGATCCACCTGAATACCCTCACTGGACACCATGTGTCCGCCACTGAATTGAGCTAAAACTCACACTTGAAGAACTTTGCATAAAGCTTCTCCCCCATCAATCGCTGTAACACAATCCTCAGATGCTAGGCATGCTCCTCCTGGCTATGAGAGTACACCAGGATATCATCAATAAATACAACAATGAATGAGTACAAATACGGCTGAAACACACTGTTCATCAGATGCATGAACGCTGCTGGGGCATTAGTCAGCCCAAAAAACATCACAAGGAACTCATAATGGTCATATCGGGTCCTGAAAGCTGTCTTAAGAATAACTGAGTCCTGAATCTTCAGCTGGTGATACCCTGACCTCAAATCAAGCTTGGAAAACACCGTCGCTCCCTGAAGCTGGTCAAACAAATCATCAATACGAGGCAAAGGATAGTTGTTCTTGACTGTAACCTTGTTCAACTGTCTATAATCAATACACATTCTCATAGTACCATCCTTCTTCTTCACAAATACAACTGGTGCACCCCAAGGTGACACGCTAGGCCGAATAAACCCCTTATCAAGGAGTTCCTGAAGCTGCTCCTTCAATTTCTTCAACTCAGCCGGTGTCATATGGTACGGTGGAATAGAAATGGGCTGAGTGCCCGGTACCAAATCAATACCAAAATCAATATCCTTGTCGGGCGGCATGCCCGATAGGTCTGCAAGAAACACATCCGGAAACTCTCGCACCACCGGAACAGAATCAATAGTAGGGGCCTCTGCACTAACATCCCTCACAAAGGCCAGATAAGATAGACAACCTTTCTCAACCATCCGCTGAGCTTTCAAGTATGAAATCACTCTACTGGGAACATAGTCTATAGAATCGCTCCACTCAACCCTCGGCAAACCCGGTATCGCCAACGTCACAGTCTTAGCATGACAATCTAGAACAGCATGACATGGGGATAACCAATCCATACCCAATATCACATCAAAATCGACCATACTGAGCAACAAAAGATCCACTCTGGTCTCCAGATGTCAAGCCCCGAACCTAGGAGCGAGACCAGCACCCGGTGCCTCACCTAACCTAGCGTACCAAATTGCGACTAAAGGACTCTGAACATATAATGTCATACTTTGTCCATGGGGCCACTTTGCAAGACAATTTGCGAAGCAAAATATAAAACTGAATGGAAACTAGCGCTAACTAAACATCAATATAAAGCTAGGCCGACAAGGCCGTCATAGCTACTACAGCTGACAAACCATCAAATATACATACCAGGCCTACAAACCCAACATACTGCACTAACCAACAGGATATGTCTACAAGCCTCTACTGATAGATATAATGTGATCGGAACAGGGCCCCGACCTACCCATAACATATATACAGATATACATAAGATGTACACAAAACTCTAGACCTGGAAACTCTGAAAGATGTGGAGCTTACCGATCAGGCTGAACACGGGAAACACCTACTGAGGAGGTCTACCCGTCTGTCTGTCTGAACCTGCACACATGAAATGCAGCGCCCCCAGAAAAGGGACGTTAGTACGAAATAATGTACCGAGTATGTAAGGCAATAAAATAACTAAAATCTAAAACTGAACTGATAATATGATAACTGAAATTAACTGGGAGTCAAAGATGGTCTGGAGATATACTTACCTGCTGATAGTGACTAAACTCCTTCAATATAGTAAGTAAAATAAATGTCCGGCCCTATAAGGCTTGGTACGTGTAACTGCTCGGCAGTAGTAGGCTCGCTCATAGGCGCTCGGCCATACTGGGCTCTGTACCTCGGCCATCCTAGGCTCGCTCATAGGCGCTCGGCCACAGTAGGCTCGATATATATAACTTACCATCTGATCAGAGGTTGCCCAATAGGGGCCTGCCCACCGATTATAGCTCGATGGTGGTGAAAATAGTGTAATACTATATATATATATATATATAGACCCTCTGCTCTCTTGACTGAATAAAGACAAAACTAAACTGAATATGAAGTCTCGATAAGGAATAATATTGTAACTTATGAGACTAGAATAATGTGAATAAATTCATGAATACGAACTTCTCTTTATGTCTCATTATTAACACATGTAGCTACGAGATCATGCCAAAATGAAGGAAGGGCTTAGCCTTAACATACCTTATCACAATATTTCCAATCACCAAGTTGAACTCACCTCTTCTCACCTTAATCTACAAGAATGATAATAATACTATCGTTAAGTTATGAAAGGTACAACTATCGCACAACGAACGACAAACTTATTTTGTATTAAAACGGGCAGCATCTCCCCTATAATCCTTACTTCCTCCAAATTCAAGATAACACCAACAATACAAGAAAAGAACAATAACAACATATATACACTAATTTTCAGCCCTATATACGCCATCAAATACTACAAAATAGCCCAACACACCCCAATCTCTTCATACATAAAATGACCACCGTAGTAGTGTCAAACGACCCAGAAATATTATGA
Source organism: Nicotiana tabacum (assembly GCF_000715075.1). Classification (NCBI taxonomy): domain Eukaryota; kingdom Viridiplantae; phylum Streptophyta; class Magnoliopsida; order Solanales; family Solanaceae; genus Nicotiana; species Nicotiana tabacum. The sequence goes on along the minus strand of NC_134096.1, from coordinate 76,521,186 downwards.
CGAACGACCAGCCAACCACCCTACATTTATATGGTGTTTCTACACCCCCTTCCTCCTCCAAAACTCCACAAAACAGTAGTAAAACATGCAGCCCAACAGCAACACAAAACAGTCCACAAAACAGTCCGCTACAAGTGAATAACTCGAACTCACGGCTTCCGATCACCGTCCCGTGAGTTCTTACAAGTATAGAAAGACTTACCATGAATTTACAGCAGAAAAAATGGATGAAAGAGATCAGTAAACTCACCTTATTTTTTGGATAACTCAGCTCCTATCTTGGTTCTTCAAACTCTAGGTTTTACCTCCAATTAGAACTTGAAAGGGAGAGAAAATCAATTAGGGTTTGTGGGAAATATTTGGGAGGATTCTTTGCAGAGCTTATGTCTGGTTATTATGCTCTATTTTAAGTCTAATATATGAAGAAAATAGGTCTTTAAAAGGCCTCTTTGGACGACCCGAAATGGCCCATTTTTGGGCTTTCATTTAAGCAAGTAGGTGACACACCTACTTGTCACCTAGCAGCTTGTGCAGTATCGCAAAAATGCCCATATCTCTCTACTCCGATGTCGTATTGAGAAACGGTTTAATGCGTTGGAAAATAGACTCATAGATATTTAATTTGATGGGTGGAACACCCCATAAATCTAAGTATATTGGGAGAAAATTGCAGTTACATTTGACCCAAAGTTTCAGTAAAACTTATGAATGTAACTTGTGATGACTGTCATCGACTTATGTTCCACAACTCGCTTGACTTCAAAACATAACACACAGATGTCATACGACTAATATAAATCATAACATAATCTCCTTATCATGTTAATCACCCTAGTCTCACCCCAAAGGTACATGTTATAACATTCCCAACTTGTCGACTTTCGACGAAACATTGTTTTATTTAATTGCTTTAGCTTCTGAACTGTCCAACCCTCTTTGTACTTGTTGTTCATGATCTTCAATATTTGTAACCTCAGAGGTAACATGATTAACTTACTTTATATACTTTTAAATATTATCTCATTTTTGGTCCTACATTAGTTTGCTTACGACGCATTTTTACGTACGAAAATATAGGGTGTAACATCACTCCCCCCTTGGGAACATTCGTCCTCGAATGTTTACTCTTAGAGACTTTGGAAAATTTTGCCAGAGTATCCTTCGTACACTAGGTTAAAACCAACCTGCACGCAGCCAAAAAACATACTATGCATGCCACACATGGCCAATCTTTATAAATAGTAGCAATTTGCCTCACCGACCGTAAATCATAAATATTGAAAGTGAAAAATAAAAGCTTACCTGATGACCTGCTAGCCTACATAGAGCTATGTTGTAGCTTCCCATCTCGAACCATATCTTTAGTTTGAAATAGGTGGGGGTATTTAGACTTCATTTCTCCCTCCGATTCCCACGTCATCTCTTCTACATTCTTGCTCCTCCATAAAACCTTTACGGAAGCTACCTCCTTATTTCGTAGCTTGCGGATTTGTCGGTCTAGGATGGCAACTGGAATTTCCTCGTATGACAAGTCCTCTGTAATCTGTACATCATCCGTGGGCACCATTCAGGTAGGATCGCCAATGCACTTCCATAGCATAGATACATGAAAAATTGGATGGACAGACTCCAATTCTGAGGGCAACTCTAACTCATAAGCTACTTGGCCCACTCTCCGAATGATCCTATAAGGCCCAATATACCGTGGGCTAAGCTTGCCTTTCTTGCCAAACCTCATCACGCCCTTCATAGGTGATACCTTTAAGAATACCCAGTCATTAATCCTGAACTCTAAGTCTCGTCGCCGCACGTCAGAATATGACTTCTGACGACTCTGAGCTGTCAACAGTCGCTCCCGGATAAGCTTTACTTTCTCTATGGCCTGCTGAACCAGGTCTGGCCCATGTAAACCAGATTCTCTAACATCAAACCACCCTATAGGAGATCTGCACTTACGCCCATACAAAGCCTCGTACGGAGCCATCTGGATACTGGAGTGGTAACTGTTATTATATGCAAACTCGATAAGAGGTAGATGTTCATCCCAACTTCTTTTAAAATCCAACACACATACTCGTAACATATCCTCGAGCGTCTGAATTGTGCGCTCGGCTTGTCCATCAGTCTGTGGATGAAAAGCTGTGCTGCGATTCACCTGAGTCCCTAGACCTCTCTGAAATGACCTCCAAAAATGTGCTGTAAACTGAGCCCCACGGTCAGATATAATAGAAACCGGTACTCTGTGTAGCCGCACTATCTCCTTAATATATAACTTTGCATAATCTTCTGCTGTATATGTAGATCTGACCGGTAGGAAGTGAGCTGAATTTCATGAGCCTATCGACTATCACCCATATGGAATCGAACTTACGATTAGAACGAGGTAAACCCGTGATAAAGTCCATGTTTATCGCCTCCCATTTCCATGTCGGGATCTCTATAGTCTGCATTAGCCCTCCGGGCTTCTGGTGCTCTACCTTCACTTGCTGGCAACTAGTACATTGGGCGACAAACTCAGCAATGTTCTTCTTCATATCATTCCACCAGTACATATCCTTAATGTCATGATACATCTTCGTCGATCCAGGATGGATGGAATACCATGAATAATGTGCCTCTGACATAATCTTGTCTCGTAGCCCTGCTACATCTGGAACACACAAACGACCCCTGTATCTGAGAACCCCATCTCCCGTGAGCTCTAACAATGGCTTCTTCTGCTGCGAAACTCGCTCTCTCAACTCGACCAACTCTGGGTCCTCGTACTGCCTTTCCCTGACTTCAGCTATGAGGGATGATTTTACAGTGTTTTGGAGTACAACTCCACCATCCTCAGAATCTACTAACCGAACCCCCAACGAAGCCAATTGATGAATCTCTCTAGCTAATTGTCTTTTCTTGGGCTCTACATGTGCTAAGCTACCCATAGATCGGCGACTTAAGGCATCTGCTACAACATTAGCTTTCCTTGGATGGTAGAGAATGTTAACATCGTAATCTTTCAATAACTCAAGCCATCGCCTCTGTCGCAAATTCAACTCTTTCTGCTTGAAGATATATTATAGGCTTTTATGATCAGTAAATACATCAACATGAACACCATATAAATAATGCCGCCATATCTTAAGTGCATGGACAACCGCAGCTAACTCGAGGTCGTGGGTCGGATAATTCCTCTCGTGCTTCCTCAACTTCCTTGAAGCATACGCAATTACCTTCCCATATTGCATCAGGACACATCCTAACCCGACACCTGATGCATCACAATACACGGCATAACCCTCTAGACCCTCTGGAAGTGTTAGAACTGGAGCTGAGGTCAACCTGTTCTTAAGCTCTTGGAAACTCCGCTCACAAGCCTCTGTCCATTGAAACTTAGTTTCTTTCTGTCTCAACTTCGTCAATGGTGCCGAAAGGGAAGAAACACCCTCTACGAACCTCCGATAATATCCTGCTAAGCCTAGAAAGCTACAAACCTCTGTCGGAGTGGTAGGTCTAGGCCAAGATTTCACGGCCTCAATCTTCTGAGTGTCCACCTTTATACCTTCATCTGATACAATATGCCCCAAGAATGTTACAGACTTCAACCAGAACTCACATTTAGAAAACTTAGCATACAACTTACGATCACGGAGGGTTTGGAGTACCGCTCGCAGGTGGTCCGCATGCTCATCCTCTGAACGGGAATAAACCAGAATATCATCAATAAATACTATCACGAACAGATCTAAAAATGGCCGGAATAGGCTATTCATCAAGTCCATAAATATGGCGGGTGCATTAGTCAACCTGAAGGACATGACAAGGAACTCGAAGTGGCCATATCGGGTCCTGAAGGCTTTCTTCGGAATATCTTTTTCCCGAACTCTGACCTGGTGGTACCCCGACCTCAAATCTATCTTTGAAAAGCATCTAGCCCCCTGCAAATGATCAAACAAGTCATCGATCCTTGGAAGTGGATACTTATTCTTAATAGTTACCTTGTTCAGCTGCCTATAATCGATACACATCCTCAGCGAGCCATCTTTCTTCCGCACAAATAGTACCGGTGCACCCCAAGGTGAGGTACTGGGCCTGATGTAACCTTTCTCCAGTAAATCTTTTAACTACTCCTTCAACTCCTTCAATTCGGCAGGTGCCATTCTATACGGAGGGACGGATATTGGTTGAGTTCCTGGAAGCAAATCGATGCTAAAATCAATCTCTCGCTCTGGAGGAATACCTAGAAGCTCATCTGGAAACACATCTGCATACTCTTTGACTACGGGAATAGACTGAAGTGTAGGTATCTCAGCATCTGCATCTCTAACTCGCACAATATGATAAATGCACCCTTTTGCGATCATTTTCCTCGCCTTCAGATAGGAAATAAACCTACCTCTGGGTGTTGCTGTATTACCTACCCATTCAAGGACTGGCTCACCCGAAAAATGAAATCTGACTGCCTTTGCTCGGCAATCAACTGTGGCATAGCAAGCTGCCAACCAGTCCATGCCCATGATAGCATCAAAATCCATCATCTCTAGATCAACTAGGTCAGCTGAGGTCTGACGACTACAAATTGTCACCGTACAACCTCGGTAAAGTCGTCTAGCAATAATCGATTCTCCGACCGGTGTAGATACCGCAAAAGGATCACTTAGTATTTCAGGCACTATACCAAACTTCCTCGCGACAAATGGGGTAATATACGATAAAGTAGATCTTGGGTCTATCAAAGCATAAGCATCATGAGAGAAAATGGTTAATATACCTGTCACAACGTCTGGTGAAGACTCCTGGTCCTGTCGACCCGCTAAAGCATAGATACGGTTCTGATTACCACCTGAACTGGAACCTCTACCTCTGCCTCGACCTCTACCAGCAAAAGATTGAGACTCGCGCCCTGAAGGATGCACGGACATAGATGATCCTGTTGCTGAACTCGCTGGTTGTGCCATTCCCCCAGAATCTCTATTTGGGCAATCTCGCATCATATGCCCCGGACGCCCACATGTATAACAAGCATCAGAACCTGCTCGGCATTGGCCCAAGTGTCCTCTACCACAGATGTCACACCGTGGAGGAAATGACCATGTCTGCGCAGAACCTCGCTGTCGCTGCAAACCCGACGCCCGTGAGCTCTCACCTGGTCCTGACTGAGTATAGCGGTCATACCTGTAACCCTGTAACTGAGGTGGCGGAGGCCTAGGTGGCCGTCCGAAGTACTGGGTCCTATAACTACCCTGAGATTGCTCCTGAGACCTGGGAAATCTCATCCTCTTACGTTGCCCTTGCTCAGCCCTCTCTGTACCCTGCTGCCGACGCCTACCCCTTTCTATATTCTGGGTGAATGCCTGAATCCGGGAGATATCCATACTATCCTGCAATGCAGCGGTGGCACATGCCTCGGTTAACTCTGGGGCTAACCCTGCTATAAACCTATGAATCCTGTCCCGCATAGTAGCAACTATGGATGGTGCATATCTGGCCAATGAGTCAAAATGGAGACTATACTCTCGAACACTCATATTACCCTGCTTGAGGGCTAGAAACTGATCGACTCGAGCCTGTCGGATCTCCCGCGGTAAGTACTGGTCAAGGAAGGCATCTGAAAAATTCTCCCAAATAGCTGGAGGTGCATCACATCCCCTAGACCTCTCCCATCCCTCGTACCAAAGGATGGCTATATCTCGGAGTCGAAAAGCTGCTAGCTCAAGTGCCTCTTTCTCCGTGGCATGCATGATACGAAAGATCCTGTGAAGTTGATCTATGAAATCCTGCGGGTCCTCCTCTGATCTGTCCCCGTGAACTCTGGGGGACTCAAAGCAATAAACTCTCGGACCCTTGAACTCCCAGACCCCTCAGAAGTTCCTGCACTAGCTGATGCCCTAGCCTGTTGCTGGGTAGCTACTAACTGTGTCAACAAATGCACCGCACTTCTCAAGTCCTGATCTGATGGAAGTGGGGGGGGAACTGGATGTGCGGTTTCCCTAGGAATCTCCGCAGTTAGTGGAGGAGCCGGTAATGGCTGAGTAGGGGTCTCGCCTTGAGCCTCAGACTGGGCCCCATCTACTGGGGGTACCCTGCTGGTCCCCTCACCTACTGCTGTATCTCTCCTCTGGCTAGCCGTAGTCTTCCTAGTCACCGTCATAACACCAACACATAAGTTTAATTCAAATTTCCTATAACTCAGTTCTATAGCACGATTTAGATTTCAAAGAAGGGTAACCAACTCCTAAATGCCCTGTAGTTCCCTGCTTATATAATGTGGTGCACAGCACATCTATAAACAAGACCCTACTAGACACGGCTTGTAGACTCCCTAGGACAGAACTGCTCTGATACCAAGTTTGTCAAGCCCTGAACCTAGGAGCGAGACCAGCACCCGGTGCCTCACCTAACCTGGCATACCAAATTGCGACTAAGGTACTCTGAACATATAATGTCATACTTTGGCCATGGGGCCACCTTGCAAGACAATTTGCGAAGCAAAATATAAAACTGAATGGAAACTAGCGCTAACTAAACATCAATATAAAGCTAGGCCGACAAGGCCGTCATAGCTACTACAGCTGACAAACCATCAAATATACATACCAGGCCTACAAACCCAACATACTGCACTAACCAACAGGATATGTCTACAAGCCTCTACTGATAGATATATTGTGATCGGAACAGGGCCCCGACCTACCCATAACATATATACAGATATACATAAGATGTACACAAAACTCTAGACCTAGCAACTCCGAAAGACGTGGAGCTTATCGATCAGGCTGAACTCGGGAAACACCTACTGAGGAGGTCTACCCGTCTGTCTGTCTGAACCTGCACGCATGAAATGCAGCGCCCCCGAAAAAGGGACGTCAGTACGAAATAATGTACCGAGTATGTAAGGCAATAAAATAACTGAAATCTAAAACTGAACTAATAATATGATAACTAAAATTAACTGGGAGTCAAAGATGGTCTGGAGATATACTTACCTGCTGATAGTGACTAAACTCCTTCAATATAGTAAGTAAAATAAATGTCCAGCCCTATAAGGCTCGGTACGTGTAACTGCTCGGCCGTAGTAGGCTCGCTTATAGGCGCTCGGCCATACTGGGCTCTGTACCTCGGCCATCCTGGGCTCGCTCATAAGCGCTCGGCCACAGTAGGCTCGGTATATATAACTTACCATCTGATCAGAGGTTGCCCAATAGGGGCCTGCCCACCGATTATAGCTCGATGGTGATGAAAATAGTGTAATACTGTATATATATATAAACCCTATGCTCTCTTGACTGAATAAAGACAAAACTAAACTGATTATGAAGTCTCGATAAGGAATAATATTGTAACTTATGAGACTAGAATAATGTGAATAAATTCATGAATACGAACTTCTCTTTATGTCTCATTATTAACACATGTAGCTACGAGATCATGCCAAAATGAAGGAAGGGCTTAGCCTTAACATACCTTATCACAATATTTCCAATCACCAAGTTGAACTCACCTCTTCGCACCTTAATCTACAAGAATGATAATAATATTATCGTTAAGTTACGAAAGGTACAACTATCGCACAACGAACGACAAACTTATTTTGTATTAAAACGGGCAGCATCTCCCCTATAATCCTTACTTCCTCCAAATTCAAGATAACACCAACAATACAAGAACAGAACAATAACAACATATATACACCAATTTTCAGCCCTATATACGCCATCAAATACTACAAAACAGCCCAACACACCCCAATCTCTTCATACACAAAACGACCACCGTAGTAGTGTCAAACGACCCGGAAATGTTATGACGAACGACCAGCCAACCACCCTACATTTATATGGTGTTTCTACACCCCCTTCCTCTTCCAAAACTCCACAAAACAGTAGTAAAACATGCAGCCCAACAGCAACACAAAACAGTCCATAAAACAGTCCGCTACAAGTGAATAACTCGAACTCACGGCTTCCGATCACCGTCCCGTGAGTTCTTACAAGTATAGAAAGACTTACCATGAATTTACAGCAGAAAAAATGGATGAAAGAGATCAGTAAACTCACCTTATTTGTTGGATAATTCAGCTCCTATCTTGGTTCTTCAAACTCTAGGTTTTACCTCCAATTAGAACTTGAAAGGGAGAGAAAATCAATTAGGGTTTGTGGAAAATATTTAGGAGGATTCTTTGCAGAGCTTATGTCTGGTTATTATGCTCTATTTTAAGTCTAATATATGAAGAAAATAGGTCTTTAAAAGGCCTCTTTGGACGACCCGAAATGGCCCATTTTTGGGCTTTCATTTAAGCAAGTAGGTGACACACCTACTTGTCACCTAGCAGCTTGTGCAGTATCGCAAAAATGCCCATATCTCTCTACTCCGATGTCGTATTGAGAAACGGTTTAATGCGTTGGAAAATAGACTCATAGATCTTTAATTTGATGGGTGGAACACCCCATAAATCTAAGTATATTGGGAGAAAATTGCAGTTACATTTGACCCAAAGTTTCAGTAAAACTTATGAATGTAACTTGTGATGACTGTCATCGACTTTTGTTCCACAACTCGCTTGACTTCAAAACATAACACACAGATGTCATACGACTAATATAAATCATAACATAATCTCCTTATCATGTTAATCACCCTAGTCTCACCCCAAAGGTACATGTTATAACATTCCCAACTTGTCGACTTTCGACGAAACATTATTTTATTTAATTGCTTTAGCTTCTGAACTGTCCAACCCTCTTTGTACTTGTTGTTCATGATCTTCAATATTTGTAACCTCAGAGGTAACATGATTAACTTACTTTATATACTTTTAAATATTATCTCATTTTTGGTCCTACATTAGTTTGCTTACGATGCATTTTTACGTACGAAAATATAGGGTGTAACACCAGACCCCAATGGTCACCATACATGACTGATATACGCAGTACACAATAATAATATCGCCCACAGGAGTGGATACATGAACAGATGAAACTAGAGACTCACGGGGCATATCCAGTTAATGAGCAAAATATGAGGACACGTATGAATAAGTGGAACCAGGGTAAAATAATATAGAGACATCTCTATGGCAAACTCAGACAATACCTGTAATCACAGCATCCGAAGCAATAGCATCTGGTATGGCAGGAAGAGCATAGAAACAGGCTTGGCTGCCTCCTGATCGGCCTCCCCCCTCTCGGGCGACCCCTAGCTGACTGGGCTCCATGCCGGGCTGGTTGAGCGGGTGGTAGAGGGGCTGGTGCTGATGACATAGACTGGCTCATTTGCGGAGCTGGACCTCCCACTATACGGGGACACTCTCTCCTTATGTGACCAAACTTCCCACACTCATAACAACTCCCTGGTGCTGGTGCAGGGGACTGAAGGGGGCCCTGAGCACCAGGATAACTGGCAGAAGGACTTGGCATAGGCGAACCCTGGCCTGATGGAGCACGGGATGAGCTCTGCACTGGGAGGTCACCGAGAGATGAACGTCCCTACTGATAACTGTGAGAATCATGGCCAGATGATGCCCCACGATGACCTGGACGGGCCGTCTGATCATGTCTGAATGGACGGCCCCTACCGTGCTGGAACTGACCCCCAGAAGGAGCACCGCTAAATCTTCCCTGTCCACGAGGACTCTTGGCCTTCCTCTCAATCCTCTCTTGACTACGAACCATCTCAATCTGACACACAATGTCGACAATCTCATTAAAAGTAGTACCATACACTCTCTCTCTGGTCATAAGCAATCACAGCTGAAAAGTGAGGCAATCTATAAACCTCTTGATCCTCTCCCTGTCTGTGGGAAACAACCAGATAGCATGAACTCCGAGAATCACATCTCATACTGCGTCATAGACATATCACCCTGATGAAGCTGCTCAAACTGTCTGCGCAGCTCCTCTCTGCGGGACTGAGGCACAAACTTCTCCATAAAGATAATGGAGAACTGCTGCCAGGTAAGGGGCACTGCGCCGACCGGCCCACACCTCTCGTAAGGCTCCTACCAACTGAATGCAGCCCCGGAGAACTGAAAGGTAGTGAACGAGACCCCACTGGTCTCCAGAATACATGCCGTATGGAGTATCCTCTGACACCTGTCTAAGAAACCCTGTGCATCCTCTCCCTCTGCACCACTGAAAGATGGAGGCTGGAGTCTCCGAAACCTCTCCAATCTATGTTGCTCATCCTCGGGCATAGCAAGAACCACATAGTCCTGAGCAGCTGCAACCGACTGGGCTAGGGGAGCCCCCGGTGTCTGGAATCTCTGTACCACCTGCTCTGGTGTGCGGGCAGCAGGAGTCTGAGCACCTCCCTCAGCCTGAGAAGTGGCTGTTGCGGTCGGAACAGAGACCGCCTGAGCAAGACTGTACACGTGGTCAGAATCTGAGCTAAGGCCTCCTGAAGGCTTGGAATCACAATAGGCACAGGTGGTGCCTGAGCTGGTTCCAGTGGCTCATCCATAACTGGAGCCTGCTCCTGAATTGGGGCAACTGGTGGATCTACAGGTGTTGCCCTAGCTGCGGTGCGAGCTGACCTCTGCCCCTACCATGGCCTCTACCGCGACCTAGGCCTCTCACGACCCTGACTGGTGGTATTGGTGGCTGTCTATCCTATCCGGTAGTACGCACCCTCACCATCTGTGAGAGAATGAAACAACAAATGTTTAGTTACAAGAATCAACAGATTCGCACGACAAGAATTCAAGAATGTAGAGTTTTCTAAGGGTTCTGCAGCCTCTCGAAGATAAGTACGGACGTCTCCGTACCGATCCGCAAGACTCTACTAAACCTGCTCATGACTTGTGAGACCTGTGTAACCTAGGCTCTGATACCAACTTATCACGACCCAAAACCTAACCCATCGTGATGGTGCTTATTATGGTACTAGGCAAGCTGACCTTTCCAAAATACTTAATTTAACAGAAATGAATTAAGACATTTAAAATAATCCGGAGTTTTTCACAAACACAAGGGGGGGGGGGGGGAAAACCCAAATAAAACTTAAGTACGAAAAAAAACATAGCCCGACATCGGGGTGTCACTGAGTCATGAGCATCTAACAACCAATCTAGAAACAGAGTCTACTACAATCTGTGCCAAATGCCAATACAAGAGAGAAAGGATAATAAGAAAGGAGAAACAAAGACTGCGGATGCCGGCAGCTACCTCGTAAGTCTCCGATAATCAGTCCGCGCACAAACTCAACGACCGTCAGAACCGTACACTCCTGGATATGCACATGAAGTGCAGGGTGTAGCATGAGTACAACCAACTCAGCAATTAATAGAATTAAATAAGGAATTGAGAAGTAGTGACGAGCTATAAAAATACAGTTCACATCAAAAGTTTTCAGTAAAGAGTGAACATGATTTAAAATCAAGTGGTATAAGTCAAATCAGTTCGAGACCTAGTAAAACATATATGAATCTTCCAGAAATTTCACAACAACATCAGATAGCAACTAAGTGCAGCAATAAATAAAAGCATGTACAACCTCTCAAGGCAGCAGTCACTCAACTCATCTCCTCTGTTCATACCCTCAGCTCTCAGCCCTCAATACATACTCTCAATAGGTACCTGCGCTCACTGGGGGTGTACAGACTCCGGAGGGGCTCCTTCAGCCCAAGCGCTATATTGCTACGGCGCGCAGCCTGATCCAATATTATTGCGGCATGCATCTCGATTCAATATTGTTGTGGCGTGCAACCCGATTTAATATTGTTGCGGCGTATAACCCGATCCAAATGTATATATATATATATATATATAGCCCAAATGCTTGTTGTGGCGTGCAACCCGATCCATATACCTCACAGCGCACAGCTTGGCACTCAGGCCCTACCTCAGTCACTAACCTCTCCAGCCACTCGGGCTCACAAAATATCATAATAACCAGCCCAAGCAGAGAATACAACAAGTATCAACAAGAAATGAGAGAAAAGTGAGATATAACACACAAGTAAGACTTTGACTGAGTACTCGATAGCAATTAGTAGTCAATTCAACAAGTATACAACCGCTGCGGGTCCCAACAGTGATATCATATGGCCTAAGCATGGTTTCTAATATGAAAGGCAGTCAATTGCTCAAAGATAAGGAAAACAAGTAATAACAATGGCTATTCGACTTTACAGTCTCACGGGACGGAACAAGTCACAATCCCCCACGGTGCACGCTCGCACACTTGTCACCTAGCATGTGCGTCACCTCCAAATATTCACATTATACAAATTCTCATGGTTTCATACCCTCAAAACCAGATTTAAGACTGTTACTTACCTCAAACCAAGCAAATCTCTACTCTGAAATGCCTTTGCCTCTCAAATCGGTCTCCAAATATCCCGAATCTAGCCACAAGTAGAACAATACAATCAAAATAGGCTAAAGGGATCAATTCCACAAGAAAATTACTAAATTAAAGCAAAAAATCCAAAATTGGCCCGAACTCGGCCCCCGGGCCCACGTCTCGAAATCCGACAAAAGTCACAAAACCCGAAAGCCATTCACTCACGAGTCTAACCATACCAAATTTACTCAAATCCGATAATAAAATCCCATTCAAAACCTCAAAAATCCCACTCAAGAGTTCCTCCTCTTTTTCCCCAATTTCTCACCCCAAATCACAATTTAGATGATAAAATTAAAGATGAAATCATAGGATTTAACCAAAACCAAATAAGAAGCACTTACCCCAATCAACTCCACGAAAATCCCTTTAAGAATCGCCCAATTCCGTGCTCCCAACTCAAATTTTTGATAAAATGGCAAAACACTTGTCTTTGAAAACTTTAATACTGCCCAGACATTTCCTTAATCACGATCGCGGAAATAGCCTCGCGATCGCGAAGAACAACTTCGCTGCCCTACGCGATCACGGAATCACCCACGCGATCGCGGATCACTGCCTCTCATACCTATGCGATCGCGTCCTGCCTCACGCGATCGCGTAGAGCTTTGGCCACACCTCCCCTCCTGCTCAAATCCTTCTACGCAAACGCGACCTTAGCCACGCGTTCGCGAAGCACAACTTCGCACACATACGCAATCGTATTCCTAACTGTGTGATCGCGTAGAGCAAACTCACCTCTGTCCCGAATAAGCTTACGCGATCGCGAATGAATCCCTGCGATTGCGTGCAAGGAAACCAGAACCTGCTACAACCAGACTTCAGCTATCAAGCCAAGTCCAAAAATGATCCGTTAACCACCCGAAACTCACCCGAGGCCCCCGGAACCTCAACCAAACATACCAACATATCCCAAAATATCATACGAACTTAGTCGAGCCTTCGAATCACTCAAAACAATATCAAATACCAATTACACCCGGATTCAAGCCTAAAGAACTTCTAAACTTTCAAATTCTACAAATGACGCTGAAACCTACCAAACCACGTCCGATTGACCTCAAATTTTGCACACAAGTCATATTCAACATTACAGACCTACTCCAACTTCCGGAATCGGAATCCGACCCCGATATCAAAAAGTCAACCCCCCGTCAAACTTCCCAAAAATTTAATTTTTGCCATTTCAAGACTAAATTAGCTACAGACCTCAAATTCATAGTCCGGACATGCTTCTAAGTCCAAAATCACCCAACGGAGCTAACAGAACCGACAGAACTCCATTTTGGAGTCGTCTTCACACACTTCCGACTACGGTCAAAATTCTTAGACTTAAACCTCCATTTAGGGACTAAGTGTTCCAAAACACTCCAAAAACCAAAATAAAACCTCCCGGTAAGTCACAATAGCAGAAATAGATATGGGAGAAGCAGTAAATTGGGGATCATGGCTATTACTCTCAAAACGACTGGTCGGGTCGTTACAAAAATATTGCATATATATAGGAAAATATCAGACTTGTGTAGGACAAAGTGTCTTACTTTATTAAGTAATTCAATTATTAAGATCAATAATCATTATATTTAAATACTTATATATATATTTCTTTCATTTTTCTTTTATAATAACTCGAATATAATTTTATTATAAAATCTATATAATTCTCTTAAAATTTTATACTCATTAAGCGAAAATACACACACAACGCGCGTACCCTAAAATCAGTACTAACAAAAGCCAATTAGACCTTATTGCACAAAACTAGTATTTGTCTGGTTACCTATATATATATTTTCTTACACCCCAGCAGATTTCTTAAACATTCACAATGTCAGTGCGTAGAAAAGTATTGGGCCTTTGGGTTTTGAGCCCATATTACTTGGTTAGGTACCTAACCCTTACAACCTAAGCCACAATGCATAGAGAAAGAAAAAATATAGCAGATTCGATCATATGGTACCTCAACTTTTTAGTTTGATGTGAGACCTTTGTGTGTTTACACAATGAGCGGAATAAAGACAACAACAAATCTAGTGTAATACCACACGTAAGATCTGGGGGAGGATATAATGTACGTAAATTTTACCCCTATTTGAAAAAGTGAAAAGGCTATTTCCGATAGACCATCGGCTTAGAAAAAATAAGAAAAAAAAGTAACAACAAATAGTAATACCAGCAGACCAATCAAAAGACGGAAGCAAACAAAATAAAATGAGTTGAATAGAGAAAAACTCGTAATAGTTGTGAAGGAAATGTGAAGGAAATATTTGTTAATGAAACCTTTCGTGGTGTCAAAGTTGAGCTAATGAAAATTCTTGAAATATCGAGTAGCACTGCTTGGAGTTTGTAACCTTGTTACGTGCATCAAATTTAAGATTCAACAAATTTAAAAATAGGGTACGGGGAAGATGGAGTACACGCAGATCTTACTTTACTTTGTGAGAGGTAAAAATATTATTTTCGATAGATTCTCGACGTGCATCAAATTTAAGATTATTTCATTATTAATAGCGGATTATTTATATGTTTAGTGGATGCAAAGAAAAATATTTAATTGAAATATTCTTATCGGTTCAAGAATATATGTTAAGACGTTTGTTTGAAATGATAAATTAAGTAATTAGGACAAAAGGAGATTTATTTGAGAAAACGTCTTAAGGTTTTCATTTAATAGGTTGTATTTATTCTGAAGGAACTCAGAGCTCTTAATACCAATCTAGCTAGGATTTTCCTAAAGATTTGTCAAACTAACTCATACTAGAACTAAAGCCTATATTTTCATAATTTTAATTATCATAAATTTAAAAGCTTCCAAAGTAGTTGTTTAGTTTGAACTGGACATGAAATACAGGTGGCAAACCGCTCGTATTTAATGATTGGACATCTCTTTTTTGCTTATTCTTTTTAATTAAGACTTACGTAGTTTGAAAATGTATTCTGGCCACAACAATAATGAAAAAGGTTTGCGGGCACAATAATGATGAGATGAAAAGCGAGAGAATAAATTTGTATTAAAATATTGTAAAGAATGTAGTGTAAGTTAGCCAGAAAATTCGTTTCCCTTACAATGATAACTGAGCTTTCTATTTATAGGTATGTCTAGGGAAGGAAGTCCTAGAATCATGTCCTTCTTTAATGTCAATTATGAGGGCCATTGATGAAGATATAACGTTAGACATAAATTTCAAATTCCTTGTAACGGGCCATCATCCTTAATGCTGCAAAATATTATGTATTAAATGTTACCAGACGCAAAGCATTTAATACTTCTTTTATGATCGTTATACCTCCCGGTGACAAGCGGAATAACTAGTTCGGTGGCCATCCTCATCTTGTGTTCCACGTGTCCTTTCTTTAAGCGACCACGTATTATGTCGTATATTTTTTCCTATACAGATAGTCCCCCTGCTTTCCAATGACACAATCTTGAGTTATCGGGAAGTTGGTAGAAAGCACCTTTTTGGCGGGAATTACTATAACTCCCTTTGAAGTTTTCTGGCAGTTGATTAGATGCACGTCTCTCCGCATTTAATGTCCCGAACACGCGCCATCCCACGATTCAGCACAGCTTTTGTAGATTATCGAGGTAATCATGGCCATGAATTTAGCAGCCAAAATTTTACTTATACGCATCATCCTCCTCTTATGTACTTCATAATTTCTCAAACTTCTAACTCGCATCTCTATTTCCCAACCTTTCTCTGATCTTCTTCGAACCAGGAATTTTTCTTCCTTCTATTTCAATGGCTTCCTCTTCAAAATGTGCTAGTTCTTCAAAGGTCAAGAACAAAACCGAGGATTCCTTTCCTCCAACAATGGGTTCCATCATCCCAAGAAGGCTTAGTACTTCAAAGGATTTTGAAGAGAAATTTCCTACTGTTAACCCTCGCACATAGGCTATTAGTAGGTACCCTTCTTATATTCATCCTTCCAGTATTCCTGCTATAAAGGAGGACTGTCGCTGCCCTGAGTTAGATATTATTGCCCCTGATTTATCGGAGCGAGTGATCCTTCCCAAGGAAGGTTTTACATATTTTTTCACGTATCCCTTTACTTTGGGTGCATTTTCTTTGAGCGGAGAGCTCGATCTCGTGATTGCGAAATTTTGCCTTCGCTACCAAGTGTGCTTGGAACAAGTGAGCCCTTCAGTGTGGAGGACAGTTGCCTGCTTTCGACTCTTGTGTCAGGAAACTGGGGAGGAGATAACCTTAGATCATGTGATGAATCTCTATTCCCCCAAAATCTTGCGCGGAGGAATGATAAACCTTTGCAAGCGTGGCCACCATGCTTTGTTGTCTAGCATGGATGATGACAACGACCGTGGATAGAGGAAATGGTTCGTTGCAGTTGTCACCAATAACATCATTCCGACAACGACTTCATCCTTTCTGGTTGCTTGGAATCGCAGTCGTAAGTTTTTTGTATAATATTCCTCTTACTAGATATTCTTCTATGGCCGTATCATCTCTTCACCCTTCACATGTTTCAGCAACTCGATGGCTCCCACCAGTGGTGGAAGGTTTGAACCGATGGGTTTTGAAGATTTTGGATGTCACAATGCCCGAAACTCGTTCGTGGAAAGAACTGACCCTTAAATGCGGGTGGAAGGCCAAAAATCATGGTAACTTTATTTTACTTTGTTTTCACTTTTTGTATATGAAGAACTTAGTTGAACCCTTTTGACTTGTTCACGAAATTAGGTCTACCTGCGGGCTTAGTTGATGTCCCTGAGGAGGATGTTTTGGTTGACCCTGCTGATGCGATGAGACTGCTTCAGGAGGCACTTACTCGAACAAGCATCTCCGGGCCTGCGTCGGGCACAAATGTTTCTTCACGGAGTTCCCGGCTAGAGAACAAGCAACCAAAGTGAAGATGTTCCTCTACGACCCGGGAAAAGAATAAGAGGGCAAAGGTTAATGCCCCCGAGTCATCTCCGGTGGCGATGATGACTGGCCCTCCTTCCAGGCCTGTCATAGACACTGTGATGATTGGTGATGATGAAGAAGCTAGTGATGAGGGAGCTTCTTTACATAGAAGGATATGATCCTCATCATCTCAACAGGATGCTCGACCTGTTGAGACAATTGCACCAAGTGACGATGACGTCTCAGCACTTTGGGGAGAATATGATTTAGTTGAATATGCTAACTCTCACATATGGGCCCCAATTGTTGTAACTAGTACCGTGGGGTTGAGTACTGGGTCCATGCCATCTTTGGTTGGCGAGCATCAAACAACCAGCACTTAATTTGATGCAGCTGCTTCTCATTCTTCAACTCCATCAGCTTCATCTCCACCTTCACCAACACCAGCAACTGCTACATCATTTCCATCTTCATTAACTCTTCCAACAACGGTTGCTACATCATCTCCATCGGCCGCACCTGACCATGAAGAAGGTATCCCTCCTCCACTGTCCCCAGTTCATGGGAATTTGGGGCAAAATTATGCTGCCCCTTCTGAAGATCCACAAAGGAGGAGGAACATTACTCTTTTGGTCTCTACTAGTGCAACCTGCTATCCCGGCCGATAGAGCTTGCTAATTATCTGAAGCCTTTGGCTTCAGAAAAAGACTAGGAAAAGATTCAGACACTCTCGGGGGAGTGTTTGTTGAACAATGCTATGCACAATGCCGCATCGGTACGTTCCTTTCTTCTTATGTTATTTCTTCTACTTTTGAACAAATGTACTCCAAGTTTTACCTCCTCTTATTTTGGAGGCCAACTTTCTTGCTTTTGAGGGCCTTCAGAGGCTGATTCATGAGAAGGAAGAACTTACTTCTCAACAGGATCAGCTTTTGGCGGAACGGGACTAGACGGTTGTCTGCCTCTCGGAACTGAAAACTAAGGCTACTGAGGCCGTTGTTTTGGAGGCACGTTTGCAGCAGAGCGAGCAAGAGGTGATAACCCTTAGCCAAGTAATTGGGCTGCTGAGGGTTAGATTTGATGAAGCCAAAGCTAAATGGGCAGAAGTCTAGAACGTCGTTCTTGCTGTAACCGATCGTGAGGCTGCCTCTGTTGAAAGAGTAATTAATTTGGAAGCAGCCTTAAACTACAAAAGTGAAGAGCTTGCTGCTGTGGTGGCAAAACATGCCCACCTAGAAGAGAAATTGAGGAAAACTATCGAGCATAATAAGCTCTTTAGTTCAATTGTCCGTGAGCTCGATGCTAGTCTCAAATCTGCTAGGTCCGCCCAGGAAAACCTTTCTACCGAAGTTACTCAACTCAACGAAGAACTCAAGCGCCGAATGACTTCCTTCATTGTTGAAAAAACTTAGGGGACGTTTGGTAGAGTGTATAAGAATAATCTTGAATAAGATGTATTAGTAATGCTGGTATTAGCTATGCTTGCATTAGTTATGCTGTCATTAGTTATGCTGACATATTTGTTATCCAATATTTGGTTTCATGTATTAAAGCATTGCACAAATTCTAAAAGAATTGATTGTTTACAAAATACCCTCATAACCAGTCCATCACCTTATCTTTTTAAAAGAAACATATAATTGAAGAATATTTTTATATGAAAAAGGTTTTAAAAAATTATTTAATTTGTTTACCTATATTGTAGTATAAAACTGAATATTTATTTATGAAAAAGAAAATATGCTAAATATAAATTTTGAAGGATAATTTTGTCTTTAACTAAGCTAATGCATACATTAAAACCCATTGCATTACTAATACCATGGTTTCTAATGCATTAGTTATGCATATGATAATACCAAATAGGGTGTATAACTAATGCTTGCATAACTAATGTATATGTTCAAAAAGTTTACCAAATAAGGTATTATCAATACAAAAGCTAATGCATGCATTATTTTATCTAATGCATCCTACCAAACGACCCCTTATTTCATGTATAACATGAGGAGAAAAACCTTGGAAGAGGCCAAGACTGGTATCATTGACATTGATGCCGAAATTGCTAAGGTCCGAGAGCTTGAGTTGGCTGCAAAAAATGGACTCCCGGCGCAGTCTGACGTTCCAGGTTCTTCTGATTCCGGTTCCGAGTTTTCGAAAACTGAAGAAGGATCGAAAGGCTATGATGCCGAAGACCAAGCTAGGGAAAATGTTGAGCTGGTGGAACCAACTACTACTCCCGGGAATGCGTATACTTCTCTTCCTCCTGATTCTAGAGACGTTGTAATTTAGCTTTTTGTTTCTTTTTCTATTTTGTACCTTTATCATTTTGACACGTCCTTGTAAATAAAAACATATTTTTTGCTCAAGTATCGTTTGAGTCTTACTTTCATTTGAATATTCATGGATGTCTTTAACTTTCATACTTGCTCGAGTATTCCGCGCATGTTGTTCTGTTCGCGCTTTATTAGGTATAATCTCGGATGCTTTTTCTTCGAAGCATTTTGGTTCCGAGTATTGTCCCTTTTTCATGAGGGTTTCCATGATTATTTGCGCAAGTTTGTTTTTTGCGTCTTTTTCGTATGCGGCTTCGGGTGTATTTTTCCCCGATGACATTCTAGATTCTGGGCATTGATTTGTCCGGAACCAACCCTTTAACGAGAGGGTTTTTATAAGAGAGTTCCCTCTTATATTTACGGTGCTCTTGAAGAGGACGTCTCCTATTCATTACGGCACTAACATTTGAAGTACTTGTTTAACTTTCAAATGACAAAATTAACTCATCGTTCAGACAAGAAACAAGATGAAAAAAAAAGTATTTCTTTTAATGAAGACAAGACAAGGCCCTCTTATGTTTACAGTCCCGATGATGTATTTTGTTCCCGTATTTTTGTTCCCCGGTTGACGTGGCATTTAGTATTGCCATATTCTCATATCATTCCTACCCAGTGTTCGAATGCGAAGAATGCGAATTGGAACACTGGAAGTCTTGTATCTTCGAAGATTCCACCAATGAATTGCTAGGTAATCCTTCACTCGGCAACATATCTTGTTTCCCCTTAGGAACCCATGCTATCGAGCAAAAGAATACCTAACAGTCCTCTAGTGGTTTGTGCTCGTGAACGATCGGGTAACCTTTGTTCGACAGCAAACTTAACTTCCCGGTGGGAATTTGCTATCGAACCAAAGATTACCTAATCGCCCCCGAGTGAAGCCATGGCATCAGAGATCTTATTGCTGATGTATTCGTAGTATGCTTTCCGCCGCTGCCTCGTTAAAACCTAGCCAGAAAAACTCAATTAGGACAAAACCTGAACGAAGGGAAAAAAAGTGCATCACACACTTTTCATTTGACTGTTGTTCGTCAGCAGTAATATCTTTTGAGGTGAGCCAAGTTCCAGTTATTGGGCTCCGTTTTGGTTCTCCAACTCATATGATCCTTTCCCAGTGATAGCTGAAACCCGGTAAGGGCCTTTCCATGTTGGGCCTAACTTGCTCGTGTTGAGTTCCCAGACTGAAATCGACTTAATTGTAGTCCTCGGTTTATATTTTATATCGAACTCGCTCATTTTGACGGCCCATTTGGCCAATCTACCCGAGAGCTCAGGATTGTGAAGGATATTTCTCATAGGGAAAGTAGTCACCACAGCTATCGGGTGGCATTGAAAGTAGGGCCTCAACTTTCGAGCGGCGACTATGAGAGCTAAGGTCAGCTTTTCCAGATGTGGGTAGCGAGTTTCTGCTACCGTTAAAATTTTACTAACGTAATAAATGGGAGATTGCGTACCTTCGTCCTCCCGGACTAAAACTGCACTTACCGCAACTTCTGAAACCACGAGGTAGACTAGCAACGTTTCACCTTCTTTTGGTTTTGAGAGAAACAGAGGGCTTGACAAATATTTCTTCAACTCCTTCAAGGCTTGCTAATACTCCGGTGTCCATTCGAAATTCTTTTTCTTTTTGAGTAGTGCGAAGAAGCGATGACATTTTTCCGATGAACGAGAAATGAACTTGCTCAAAGCTGACAATCTCCCTGTGAGCCTCTAGACTTCTTTTACGTTAGACAATTGATCCGGGATGTCCTCTATGGCCTTGATTTTGTCAGGATTTACCTCAATTCCCCTTTGTGATACTAGGAATCCTAGGAACTTACCCGAACTGACCCCGAACACACATTTCTCGGGGTTAAGTTTCATATTATGCTCCCTCAGGATGTCGAATGTTTCCTGCAAATGCTTCATGTGGTCACCTGCATTCAAAGACTTAACGAGCATATCGTCTATATATACTTCCATAGTCTTTCCAATTTGTTTCTCGAATATCTTATTCACGAGCCATTGATAAGTGGCTCCGGCATTTTTTAAAACGAAGGGCATCACATTGTAACAATATATGCCAAAATTCGTTATAAACGAAGTCTTTTCCTGATATTCTAGGTTTATCTTGATTTGATTGTACCCAGAATAAGCATCGAGGAAACTCATTAACTCGTGCCCGGCCGTGGTATCAATCATTTGATCGATATTTGGCAATGGGAATGAGTATTTTAGGCACGCCTTATTAAGATCCTTATAATCTACGCACATGCGAAATTTATTATTTTTCTTAGGAACTATTACTATATTGGCTAGCCAGTCAGGATATCTTACCTCTCAGATTGAACCAATCTTAAGTAAATGGGTTACCTCTTCTTTGATGAATTTATTCCTCGCTTAGGCAATGGGGCACTTCTTCTACCTTACCAAAGGTATGTTGGGATCCAAGCTTAACTTGTGCACGACTATCTCCATCGAGATTCATGTCATATCCTCGTGCGACCATGCAAAACATTTAACATTAATTTTAAGGAATTCGATAAAAGCAGACCTGAGCTCCGGGTGCAGTCTTGTTCCCAAATGGAATTTCCTTTCTAGGAATTCTTCGAACAACTCAACTTGCTCCAGTTCTTCTGCCGTGGAATTCGTCGCGTCCGTCTCTTCTGGTACTTAAAAATACCTTGGTACCTGATATTGTTCCGACTCTTCTGTCCCCGGGCTAACTTACTCTGGTTCGGGGCGCAAGTGCCAGTTTTGGTAATTTCTATGCCGCACGTTCATTTCCTTTGCTATTGGAGATCAAAATTGTATTCATCTCCCTTGCTGCCGGTTGATCACCCCTTATCTGTTTGATCCCCTCGGGTGTCGGAAACTTTAACAATTGGTGATATGTTGAAGGCACAACTTTCATCTCGTGCAGCCATGGTCTTCCCAAGATGATGTTATACCCCATGTCTCCATCTACCACTTCGAAGATAGTTGTTTTCATTACTCCCTCAGCATCCGAGAGCACCAAAATTTCTCCCCGGGTCATCACGCTTGCAAGGTTGAATCCAACGAGGAGTTTCGTTGCTGGGATAATGTTTCCGGCGAGTTTAGCTTGCTCCAGTACTCTCCATTGTATGATATTAGTTAAACTTCCTGGATCCATTAAAACACATTTCGTTTTAAAATCTAACACATTCAAAGAAATTACGAGTGTGTCATTGTGCGATAGCAGCAATCCGTCTGCATCTTCGTCCGTAAATGTGATATCGTCTTCCCGAAGCCTTTTACTATGAGTTATTGATACTTTTGTCTTCTTTGCTGCTGAAAAGGTAACCCATTAGTCTCATTCCCTCCAAAGATCATGTTGATCATTTGGCATGGGGGTTCTTCTCCTGCTTTCGAGGGTTCCGCGTCGCCCCTATTCCGACCATAATTGTTTTTAGCTCGATCACTCAAGAATTCTCTGAGGTGACCATTCTTTAATAGTGTTGCCACTTATTCTCGGAGGTGTCGGCAGTCCCCAGTCCGGTGGCCATTAGTGCCATGGTATTCACACCATAAATTGGGATTCCTCCGGCTGGGATCAGATTTCATAGGTTTTGGGAATCGTGCCTCTTTGATATTTCTCATGGCTGATACCAACTCCACCACACTGACGTTGAAGTTATACTCCGACAACTTCGGGTAAGAAGAATCTCGTGACCCCGAGATCTCTCTATCCTGTAGCGATCTGTTATTACGGCCACGATCAGTCCTTCTATCAATGATGAATTTGTCTGCTGTCCGGAAGCTCCTGCCATGACCTTCTGTCCACTCATAGGGCAAAAAATGACCTCTCAAAGTCCGTCTATCTGTGTCAATATCATCTTTCATTTTTTCTCTATTCTTCTCCCATCCTTTGGTCGACAATGGAAAGCCAACTTGATCATCTTCGATCCTTATTTTTGACTTGTACCGGTTATGGACATTTGTCCAGGTCGTCGCTTGAAAGTCGAGCAAACTTTCCTTCATCTTCTGGGAAGCGTCCGAACTTCTCGAATTTAAACCTTTGGTCAACGCTTCAGTTGCCCATTCATCTAGGGTTGTCGGTAGTAGCATCCTTTCCTTCTGGAACCGGGTAACGAACTCTCGTAAGAACTCGGATTCTCCCTGCGCGATCTTGAATATGTCGACCTTTCGGGCTTGTACTTTTCTGGCACTGGAGTGAGCCTTGATGAAAGAATCCGCGAGCATCTCAAATGAATCTATGGAATGCTTGGGCAATAATGAATACTACGTTAAAACTCCCATCACGAGATCTCACCAAATTTCTTTAGCAACACAGATTCAATTTCGTGAGGAGCCAAATCATTTCCTTTCACTGTGGTTGTGTAGGTGGTAATGTGCTCATGTGGATATGATGTTCTGTCATACTTTGGCACTTAAAGTATTTTGAACCGCTTCGGTATTAATTCCGGGGCTGCGCTCGGTTTATACGGTAATTGAATATACTTGTTCGAGTTTGGGCCTTTTAATACTGGTGGTGCGCTCGAAATTTGATCCATGTAGGCGTTTACTTCCTTCATGAACTGCAAAAGTTCATCCTTGAACGGATCGTTCTCGTTGTTGAGGCCGGATCTGCTCCCCCAGCCCCGTTGGAGCCAACTTCGCCTCTATGAGTGTTATTATCAACTCTCTGCGTCGTCTGGTTCGCGGGAACATCAGGAGGAATTGGATCTCGCCTGTTTGCATTATTTGAGGCACCCGGTAGCGCCTGCTTCAGTTCTGTCATAATCTGATCTTGTCGCGTGAGATGACCTAGAATGATTGCCTGTTGCTCTTGCAGGACCATTACTGCATCCGCTACATACTCCTCATCAGCATCATCAGGAGTGCCTCCCCAACCTGTCGAGGGTACCGCCTGTCATGTACCGGTGTGGCGTCATTCCCCTCATTGAGAGTGTCACTGATTGAATCCTCGAAATGAGGCTGTTCCCCTTGAATTTCAGGGTTGGGCGTGCCGTTAACAACGTTATCTTTCATTTTTTTGTCATTTTTTGCTAGGACAAAGTAATCAAAATACATTAGCAAAAAAGACAAGGATCAATTTAATCGCACGACTATCTAGGTCCTACAGTGGGCGCCAAAATATTTATCCGTAAAATGGTACAATTGAATTTATTTGTGGTTTCTAAACAAGTGAATTAATTTGATCCAAAAGATAATGAAATAATTGATGAGATATAAAATACTTAGCCTTACAATATAGATAGAACGACAAAGCTGATGAGTCCAGGAACAGAATTTTCGGGCACAACAATGATGAGATGAAAAGCGAGAGTATAAATTTGTATTATAATGCTGTATAGAATGTAGTGTAAGTTAGCCAGAAAATTCGTTTCCCTTACAATGATAACTGAGCTCTCTATTTATATGTATGTCTAGGGAAAGAAGTCCTATGATCATGCACTTCTTTATATATCAATTATGAGGGCCATTGATGAAGTGCAACGTTAGACATAAATGCCAAATTCCTTGTAACAGTCCATCATCCTTAATGCTGCAAAATATTATGTATTAAATGTTACCGGGCGTAAAGCATTTAATACTCATTTTATAATTGTTATACCTCCCGGTGACAAACAGAATAGCTATGTCCGGTAGCCATCCCCATCTTGTATTCCACATGTTGTGTTTCACGTGTCCTTCTTTTAAGCGACCACGTGTCATGTCATATTTTTCTTTATACAGCCACACTATCCAAATTTGATTTTCAAATTTTCGTAGCCCATTATGCTTTTATTAACAATATTATGCATGATTAATAAGAAAACTATAAACTTTTTTTTTGGTAAACCTTTAAATTTTAGGAGAATTACACAAAAATACAGTACACCCATATTGTTGCTCGTAAGTCGTATCTAGTCTAGAAAATATAAATATTTCAGGAAAAAAAGTTCCAACCGTATACTTGGTTTGGTTTTTTTGTGGGGCTGGTTTGGATTTTTTGTGGGGTAGGGGAAGGTGGTGCCCTTGACCTTGACTATATAAAGAGAATATTTGAAATCCTAGTTGGAAACCCAGATTACATCAACTTTTAACCTGCAGAAAGGGGAAAAAGATAAAGAAGCCAACTTTTAACCAGATCCAATAAATCTAGTGGAATTTTGAATGAAGAATATGAATTAATGGCGACAACTTTCAGTTACACAAAAAGGAGGCGAAGAACAAGAAAAACAATACAACAGACTCAACACGGAGGCAGCCAGGTGGATAAAAAATTGGACGAACATGGCGAAGAAGAAAGATGCCAATACCCACCTTGGAAAAAGGGGTGGGGTGGGTACCCAAATGCCACGGGGAGTGGAAAGAATGCTTGAATTGTGATTAATCAGTAATGCACAATCTGTAATCTAAGCAAAATCTAAGTCTTCTGTCCTCTAATGGAAGGTATTTAATTACATCCTCATCCTGGTTTTTGTAAATTTATTTATTACCTCAATCTGTATTCATTTTTTAACCCCACAACACCTTTAAATTCACCAGAGTTGCAAAGGTTTCTCATTTTTCTTAAGGGTTTTGAAGCAAGATTGATCAGTCTCATTCTTCAGGGTAAGTGTTCTTTTCCCTTTTTTTTTAAACCTATATTGATTGTATCCATTCCCAGAGATTTGTTATTACTGTTGATGTTCTGCATTTGTTAGATTTAATTGAGATATGAATTTGTTTTTTTCTTCTTTTTTTTAAGGTATGATTTTTATAAACTTCCAATTAATGAGCTTTTTTGGGTGAATTCTCCTTTTGAGATTGTTTATATTATTTCATAGCTTCCAATCAATCAATCAGCTATATCTCAATTCTGAACCAGTTTGATAGATCATATGAATACTCTTTATCTGTTTGTTCTATTTAGGGCTTTATCGGAAACAACCTCTCTACTCCTCCGGAGTAAGGGTAAGGTTTGCGTACACATTACCCTCTTCAGACCCCACTTGTGGGATTCCACTGGGTTGTTGTTGTTCCACTACAAAATAAATTGATTCTTAAGATACATTAATGGTCCTTTGAAACTGGACTTTGTTAAAATCTCAAGCTAATCTCTAAATGAAGAAACAAATCTTATGCAAAATAAGAAGAATCTTGGTAAATTCTAACCTAATGTAAGTGAAACCACAACAATTATTAAGTTTTAATTCTACATTTGCTTCTATTATGTTCTTTTTTTGTTAAATCAACATTGACTGCGAGAAGTTGCAAATCTTATGATCAACTTTCACCATGTAGTTTTAGGTTTAGTTCGTCCTTCTTATCTCGTTCAATCATTAGAGTGTTGTATCTGCAGATCAGTGCATATAGAGGTCTATATATAACATTGCCAAACCATTTAATAACTGCATTGAACAAAAACAAGATATACTTGGAAACCAAGACTGAGTAGATTTGAAGAGTAAAAATCCTTTACATTCGAATTGAACATATAGACCCATCCGATATTATGATATCGATGCACTATTTATTTTGCTTGTCCCTTGTAATTAGAAAGTTAAGGTTCAAATACAGTAGCATGACAAATATAGCTCAAGCAAAATGTTCAGCTTGTATACTGGACTTTAAGCATGCACGACGCAAAATAACCTAGTCATCCCTTCTCTTGTGAAAACCATCTATATAAAGTTTCGGAATTTCATATATCTTACAGGATAGGAGACTTAATTTTTCACTCACCTGTTTTCTTGGATGCTATCTTCTAGAGGTTTTGAGATTTTATGAAGCAAGTTTTTGTGATACTGTAACTTTTGTGGAGGCTCGTAGTGGTGTTAAGCCTTATTGACTATAGTGATAATATCACTTTCTGTTGCGCTGCCTCTATCTACTCACGGTTATCGGATTAGGTTTCCAAAAGTGAATCTAAATCTGCTACGTTTTGCAAAGGAAGTGCATTTCCATTCAAAAAGATTCCTCTTTCATAACTCAGGGTGTCTTTGTTTCTTCCTTTCGTACTTTTTTTATAGGTAGAATTATGGGTATCTTTTTGCTTCTCAATTCTATGGTTATGTTGTTTTCAGGTTTTCAAGATATTTGTGATTCTAGTCTCACACGTAGGAAGAAAGTCTGTTTCTCAACTCACATGAAACTTCTCTTAAGTATATACCATAATTCATGCTCCCGGAGAGGTGTGGCTTTGGTTAGCTCAGTTCCATTAAACATTCTAACCAGTATTAACCTCTCAAAAATTACTTCAGTGTAGATGAAAGCGATGCTTAAAATAATATTTTCTGGTTTCAATATTATGGCTCTTACAACTCCCAATCATTTGTTTAAATTTCATAAGCTGATGTCTGTCAGTAAACCTACATTGACAGGTTTCCTTTGGAATGGGAATATCTTTTGTATAGTTGGATGGATTATGGTGAAAGTTATATCCTATTCTTTCTAAAATTATGTGGTTTTATGACTCATTATTGGTGTTGCATACTTTACTTTTACGTCTTTCCTTCACGTGGGTATGTAGGGAAAGAAAAAGATTCATTGGGTTCATTACTTGGAGTGAATTCTTGAGTTACTGGTGTGTTACATGTAAAGTAGATATACAACTACAGGACCACAACTACCGGACCTATATATAGATTGATGACATTGTATGTGATTTCAGGCCAATGGAAAACTTTGGAAGTTATATTATATTCTGTATTACACTTATTTCTTTTAATAAAATACAGTTGCATGCTTGTTTTTCGGTAATTGGTGCTTTATTTTTTAAGTCTTTCCTTCAAGTTGGTATGAGAGGAAGGAAAAAGGGTAATTGATTACTTGGACGTGATTCTTCATTATACTGATGTTTTGCATGTAAAGTACTTATATAGCTAATTATCATTAACATCAGCGTATCATTGTGATCAGGCGTAGGAGCACTGTGAGAATTTTCTGGACTTAATTAAATAACGGAGCTTTTAAACGGAAAGCAAAATCAACTCTAATGCAGCGTGATTCTGGTAACTCTTACTTACCCACTAGAAACCATGCTGGTGGTGCAAGTCTTGGTCGATCCAATTTAATTCCCATTAATATGACACCTTACCATGGTTCACACACTCCATATATGCTGGGTTCAGAACAAAGGGCTTCTCGGTCAATCAATCTGTCTCTGCCAGCGGTAGCTAATCTGAACCTTGAAAATGGTGCAGATGGGTCATCAGCAGCTTTGGCAAGCTCTCACTCTCGCTCAGGAAGTAACTATTCTAACTGGAGTCCAACAATAATTTCGGCAAATGTATCAATCGCATACCACCCTGAAAGAAATTATTTTTCCTGCTGGATTCCAGCAGCAATGCTACCGATCATGCATGCTCCTAATTTCTTTGTACCACTGCCACATATGCCATGGAACTGGACGTATAGCTCTTTCTCTGTCCAGGTTCCGTCAGTGTATCATATGACTGGAACAATTCGAAGTGAGGTGATTTCCCGTCAAGATAGCCTGCCGCTTGTTCCTGCTTCTCAGTTTCAACAAATTAGTCTTGCTCCAGGAGCTGAGAGAGTAATTACAGGAGAGAACATGGTGAACTCCAGTTTTGCAGTTCAACAAGTAATTTTCCGGGTAAATCACAGCCCGAGGTTCATGGGTGATGACTTTTTGCATCATCATTTGCTGAGACAAGTGAACCACGGACCTGGTCCTACACCACTGCATCCGTACAATTTTCACATGGTTAGTTTTCTTCGCCTTCTCTTTTATTTAGCTTCTTTTTCCCTTCTTTTTTCTAATTATAAATTTATACCAATCTTCACCTAAGCTTACTCATACACATACTTGATTTAGTAACTAGCTTAGGCTTATCGCACAAGAAATTTGCTTTTAATGAATGGATGATACTTATGCTTTTAGCATACGGATATGCTTATGCTTTTAACTATTGAACGTGCTTATGATTGGATGTGCTTAGTTGTTAAATCTCCATGGTAATAAATGCTATTCTGCATTTATCCTGAGGAATCATGGTGTTGAACTAAAAAATCTATTTCAGGTCGTGAGCATGTTCCCCTGATTCATTCTTTCAAAATCTCTAATTAACTTTTATTTTTCAAGCCCCAACTGATCAATATTGTAGACATGCATATGGGTTGACATACACATTTATGTGCAGCTAGCAGTGTTCCAAACATTAGAGCTATTACCCGTGTATTTTTTTTCCGTCCTTTGTTTTTTTGGGTGGAAAGTTGGATATAAAATTCATAACTGATAAGATTGACTAGTTTCAATATTATTCGTGGTGACATTATATGCATGCATTCATAAGGCTATACTTCCAAATCAAGTATCCACTTGAAAAACTACTGTATACTATTAATTATGAGAAGAAAAAGTAATATAACCTTTATTTTCTTCATGAGTTTAACACTGAAGAACGGGGGGTGGGGCGGGAGGTAGGGCAGGGTTTAGGGGGTGGGGCGGGAGGCAAGGGAGGTAAAGGGAACAAGGGTGTCTGTAGGTTAAGAATTGGATCATGGAACGTAGGTACATTGACGGGTAAATCTATAGAGTTGGTGAAGATCCTCCAGAAGAGGAGGGTCAATATAGCGTGTGTTCAGGAGACAAGGTGGGTAGGGTCGAGGGCGAGGGACGTGGACGGGTATAAACTTTGGTACTCAGGAGTCCAGAAAGGTAAGAATGGAGTGGGCATCTTGGTGGATAGGGAACTTAAAGAGTCTGTAGTTGAGGTTAGACGAGTGAATGATAGATTGATGATTATTAAGTTGGTGGTTGGGGAGTGCACCCTAAACATCGTTAGCGCCTACGCGCCGCATGTAGGCCTAGATGAGGAGGTTAAACGGCGCTTCTGGGAAGAGTTAGATGAGATAGTGCGCCAGGTTCTGCCTGCTGAGAAGCTATTCATAGGAGGGGATTTCAATGGGCATATTGGGTCGACCGCAGGTGGTTATGGCGAGGTGCATAGAGGCTTCGGTTTTGGGGAGAGGAACGGAGGAGGTACATCGTTGTTGGACTTCGCTAAAGCTTTTGGGTTGGTGATTGCGAACTCTAGATTTCAGAAGAGGGAGGGGCATTTGGTTACTTTTCAAAATGCGGTGGCGAAGACCCAAATTGACTATCTCCTCCTCAGGAGATGTGACAGAGGGTTGTGCAAGGATTGCAAGGTGATTTCGGGTGAGATACTCGCGACGCAGCATAGGCTCTTGGTGATGGACGTTGGTATTATGTTAAAGAGGAGGAAAAGGTCTACTCGAGGAAGACCGAGAATCAGGTGGGGAGCCTTAACTAAGGATAAAGCCCAAGCATTGGAGGGGCGGTTGTCGGCTATGGGAGCTTGGAGGAGTAGTGGTGACGCAAGCACTATGTGGTCAGCGACAGCATACTATATTAGGGAGGCTGCGAGAGAGGTGTTGGGGGTCTCGACGGGCGTATCTGGTAGGCACAAAGGAGACTGATGGTGGAATGAAGTGGTCCAAGGTAAAGTAGAAGCAAAGAAGGCGGCGTACTTGAAGTTAGTGGGGAGCATAGGTGAGGAGGAGAGGCAAGTGTGCATGGAGAGGTATAAGACAGCTAAGAAGGAGGCTAAGTTGGCGGTCACAGAGGCTAAGACTGCGGCTTATGGTCGTATGTACGAGGAACTGGGGAAAAAAGGTGGGGAAAAGAAGTTATTCCGGCTGGCCAAGTTGAGAGAGAGGAAGGCTCGGGATTTGGACCAAGTGAGATGCATCAAGGACGATGATGGTAGAGTATTGATGGAAGATGCCCAGATTAAGAGGAGATGGCAGACTTACTTTCATAAACTTCTGAATGAAGAAGGGGGTCGGGATATTGTGCTAGGCGAATTGGAGCATTCCGAGAGTCACCGTGACTTTGGGTACTGCAGGCATATCGAGGTTGAGGAGGTCGTGGGAGCTATGTGTAAGATGAGTAGGGGCAGAGCGACCGGGCCAGACGAGATTCCGGTGGAATTTTGGAAGTGTATGGGAAGAGCAGGTTTGGAGTGGTTGACTAGGTTGTTTAATATTATTTTTAAGGGGAAGAGGTTGCCGGATGAGTGGAGGTGGAGTACGGTGGTTCCATTGTATAAGAACAAAGGTGATATCCAGAGTTGTAACAATTATATGGGTATCAAATTACTGAGTCATACCATGAAAGTGTGGGAGAGGGTGGTTGAAGCGAGGGTGAGGATGACAGTGTCTGTATCCGACAACCAGTTCGGGTTCATGCCGGGTCGTTCGATTACAGAAGCTATACACTTTGTTAGAAGGTTGGTGGAACTATACAGAGAGAGGAAGAAGTATCTGCACATGGTGTTTATTGACCTAGAGAAAGCGTATGACAAGGTTCCTAGAGAAATTCTCTGGAGATGCCTGGAGGCAAAAGGTGTGTCGGTTCCCTACATTATGGCGATTAAGGACATGTATGATGGGGCTAAGACTCGGGTTAGGACAGTAGGAGGCGACTCTGAAGCATTTTCCGGTTGTAATGGGGTTACACCAAGGTTCTGCGCTCAGTCCGTTCTTATTCGCCCTGGTGATGGACGTGTTAACACACCATATTCAAGGGGATGTGCCATGGTGCATGCTATTCGCCGATTACATAGTTCTGACTGATGAGTCGCGAGCCGGTGTTAACGAGAGGCTGGAGGTTTGGAGACATGCTCTTGAGTCTAAGGGTTTCAAGCTGAGCAGGACGAAGACGGAATACCTGGAGTGTAAGTTCAGCGCTGAGCCAGAGGAAGAGGGCGTGGATGTGAGGCTTGATTCGCAGGTCATCCCGAGTAGAGGCAGCTTCAAGTACCTTGGTTCGGTTATTCAGGGGGGAGGGGAGATCGACGAGGATGTCACACACCGTATTGGGGTAGGATGGATGAAGTGGAGGTTAACATCTGGAGTCCTGTGTGACAAGAGAGTGCCACCGATACTCAAAGGTAAGTTTTATAAAGCGGTGGTTAGACCGGCCATGATGTATGGGGCTGAGTGTTGGTCCGTTAAGAACTCACATATCCAGAAGATGAAAGTAGCAGAAATGAGGATGTTGCGGTGGATGTGCGGGCACACTAGGATAGATAAGATTAGGAATGATGATATCCGGGAGAAGGTACATGTGGCTCCCATTGATGACAAGATGCGGGAAGCGAGGCTTAGATGGTTCGGACATGTTCAGAGGAGAAGCCCAGATGCTCCGGTACGGAGGTGTGAGCAGCTGGTTGTGGATGGCACGAGAAGAGGTAGAGGGCGACCTAAAAAGTATTGGGGAGAGGTGATCAGGCAGGATATGGCGAGGCTCCAGATTTCCGAGGACATGACACTTGATAGGAAGATGTGGAGGTCGAGGATTAGGGTTGTAGGTTAGGAGATAGTTGAGTCGTGCCTTACTTCGTACCATTGTGGGACTAGTCATGTAGGATTTTTGTCTAAGATAGCTATTAGAAATGTTGTGTGTCTTACTATTTCACTTTTCAGTGCAGGTCCTATTTACTGGCTATCGCTTTTGCTTTGCATCTTTCTTCTAGATTTTATGGTGTTCCTATTTTTCCTATGATTGTTGTGGTGATACTAATATTTACTAATATTATCTCCCTTTGCTTTGCATCTTTCTTCTGGATTTCATGGTGTTCCTATTTATCCTATGATTGTTGTTGTGATACTAATATTGTTTCCTTTTTGTCATTTTGTCTTTTTTTTTTTTTTTGAGCCGAGGGTCTTTCGGAAACAGCCTCTCTACTCCTTCGGGGTAGGGGTAAGGTCTGCGTACACACTACCCTCCCCAGACCCCATTAGTAGGATTTTACTGGGTTGTTGCTGTTGTTGTTGTTGTTGTTGTTGAGTTTAACAAAATTGAGAAACAAAAAAGCAAGTCATATTACTTGATAGTCTAATGAGATTTGCGTCTTCCTTGAAAGCCCTGGGGCAAGTTTGCTTTTCTGTGACAATCCTTGAAACTGGCTATTCAAATAGTAAAGAGAACATTAGAGCTGAGTTAATAGACAAAAGGCATAAGTTTTTGAAATCCTTTGGTTTAAATATTATTATCATGTGATGCTCAAACGAGTCCTGTTTGCAAGCATTTAACAAGATTACATCGTGATGTATAATCCTTTTGCTCCCTTTCCAACTCTAACCCAAATCAGTGACTAGGTTATTTAGTTTTCCGATTCGATGTAAAATCCAACCATGTCCCCTTTGATTTTTCTCACGCAAAGTTCAAGCCTCGATCTCCTGTCTATACTTGAAACTCCTCAAGACCTGATTATGAATTCTTGAATTCAGGGTCATGTGACTGACGTATTTCTGACAATATAGAAGCTTTTCGAGTTGTTGGTATCCTAATTTACTAATTTGGAGTTTACAAAGTTATTTTTGCATCTAAAGTTGCTAATTCCAGTGGCCACCACGAGCAAGCTAGTCATTATGTATATGAAATGCAGGAAATTATCACTTCACATGAGATCTCTAAGTGATAATGATTTCAATATATTGCAAAATATCCTTACTAGTTAATATTTCTTTGATAAGCAAACTATGCATGTTCTGACTGAATCACAATTAATAGTTGATCCATAGCATTTGCTTGGATGTTGTAACAAGTTGCATGTGACATTTCAGGCACAACATGGTGGAGGACAAATTGGTACGCGTCAAACTTTTTATGTTGGCATAGAGAACATGAGTTATGAGGTAATAACCGACAAACAAGAAGAAAATAGTATAAAAATCTATTATTCTTTATGAAATATTTTCCCTCACAATTTCTGGTATGGGATTTAGGTTTTGTTAGCCTTTCAAGACCAGGTTGGATATGTCAGTACAGGATTGAGCAAGGAAGTCATTTTAGCACGTATGAAGTGCATCAAGTATCAGTCAATCGCAATATCTGTGAATGACAGCGATAGGTGTTGTATTTGTTTGGTAAGGGCTTATTTCATTTGGTTGTCTCCTATGCAAGTAAGTTAGATAGCCTTACTCATAAATACCTTTTTGTTTTGGTAGGACAACTTTTGTGATGGGCAGACCATTGGATTTGCTGACTGTGGGCACTACTTCCATTTTGATTGCATCACCGAGTGGCTCATGCAGAAGAATTCTTGCCCTCTCTGCAAAAGGACTGCGTTAACAACTTGAGGAAGTACAATTTGCTCTAGCAAGTTTCTCCGGAACTTGAATTTTATTGCTTTGAACCTATATATACGTTTATTTCAATTTAATAAATTTGTTATACTGTTGATGACAATTAATAAGACCTTTCAAACCTTGATAGCAGTTTTATAAAATCGATAATGTGCAATGCAAGTGTATGTGTTGTGCACTCTGAGTGGGAGAAAAAATTGTTGTTTATGTTGAATTGCTTGAAAGATGGCGATTCATATACCAGATGTTCAATAGAAGTATAGAATGCAGAATAAAGTACGTATAGAGGGCACTTGGACTTGCAAAACTTGGGCCATATCAGATTTTTGGTTATATGTCTCGCAATTTACCAGTGAACTTATGAAATGTATTTTGCTAAAATAAAAGGAGAATTTAAGCTATGTATATATTTACCAATGTTAACATGATAGTTTATTTTGCCTTTATTAAATTGTCTAAGTTTTTCATTTCCATGGAGTACTTGCTACCTTCCAACATTATTTTTCCTTTATTAAATTGTCCACGTTGGCTGTCGTAGAGAACATGAGTTATGAGGTAATAATCGACAAACAAGAAGAAAAATAGTAAAAAAGTCTATTATTTTTATGGAATACTTTTCCTCACAATTTGTGGTCTGGGATTTAGGTTTTGTTAGTCTTTCAAGACCAGGTTGGATATATCAGTTACAGGATTGAGCAAGGAACTCATTTTTGCACGTACGAAATTGATCAAGTATCAATCGATTGACGTATCTATAAATGACAATGATAGGTATTGTATTTGTTTGGTAAAGGCTTATTCATTTGGTTGTTTCCCGCGCAGGTAAGTTAGATAGCCTTACTAAAAAATACCCCTCTGGTAAAGTAGGACAACTTTTGTGATGAGCATACCATTAGATTTGCTGATTGTGGACACAACTTCCACTTTAATTGCGTCGCCGAGTGGCTTATGCAGAAGAATTCTTGCGCTCTCTGCAAAAGGGTTGCGTTGACAACTTGAGGAAGAACTGTAACAACCCGGCAGATCGTTTTGAGTATTACAACCCCGTTCTCCTATTTACTGCTCAATTTGTACTTTACAGTTGTTATATGACTTGCTGGGGTAATTGGTTCGGGTCCGGTGAAGTCTTGGAATGAATGGGAATACTTAGTTCCAAAGTTTAAAACTTAAGTTGAAAAGGTTGGTTGGATGTCGACCTATGTGTAAACGACCCCGAAATAAAGTTTTTATGATTCCAATAGCTCCGAATGGTGATTTTGGACTTAGGAGCATGTCCGAAAAATTATTTGGAAGCCCATAGCTAAATTAGGCTTGAAATGACTAAAATATAAATTTAAGTTTGAAGTTTGACCGAGTAGTTGACTTTTTGATATCGCGGTCGGAATTCGATTTTGGAAATTGGAATAGGTCTGTTATGTCTTTTATGACTTGTGTGCAAAATTTGAGGTCAATCGGACTTGATTTGGCAGGTTTCAGCATCGAATGTAGAAGTTGGAATTTCTTAGTTTCATTATGCTTAAAATTTGGGTATGATTCGTGGTTTTAGTGTTGTTTGTGATTTGAGGATTTGACTAAGTTCGTATGATGATTTAGGACTTGTTGGTGTATTTGGTTGAGGTCCCGGGGGCCTTGGGTGAGTTTTGGATGGTTAGCAGACTAAATTTTGGACTTGGAAGAAATCTGGAAATTTCTTCCTTCTGATGCAATCGTGTGATGACCCGATAGATCATCTTTAAATTTAATAATTATTTCTGTGTTCTAAAACCTCAAATAGCACCCATTGGCCGAAGTGAAGTTTTGTTTGAAGATTGACAAAGAAAGCTCAGGCATGAACCAGGTCCATCCCCTGTGTACACAGACACGGGCAGATTCGAGCATAAGGGATGCACGTGAATGAGATAAGCTTAACATGATACATCTAATATCTCCTGATCGAAAAGGTTGCATAATTGATAAGGAGAATGACTCCTTACTCAAAGAGAACACTATCCAAGATAAGGGAGGGGTTAGAAGTTGAGAACAACTAGAACTCTTCCACCAAGGAAGAGTAGCATTGGAACTCTAGTTGTTTCTTGATTTCCTAACTCTATTTATTGTATGGTGTTCTCATTCTACAGGCACGCACAAACACAGAAGTAAAACGTGAGTTGAGAGCAAAATAGCAAGGCATTTTGCAAGCAATTCTTGTGTGATTCAAGTGTGCAAACCTGAAGCTACATGAACCAGATAGAAGAACTAGTTCCAAGCGTCTGTATTTTATTCTAGTTCAATTGTAGTAGGTGGTTTTCAAATTGTACCTTTCATCTTTATCTAGAAGCAATTGTAATAGGTACTCTAAGTATTCAAGTTAGAGTTAACTTGAAGTTGTCGCAATAGTTAGAGGTTGGTTGCCACAACGGGATTAGAGGTAATCCTTAGGTTTACAAAGAGTTTTTATAAATGTTGTTTTGGCTCATTGATTTAGTTAAGTATTGGAAAAAATCCTACTGAGTAGTAAGTCGTGATTTTTTCATCTTTTGAGCCGGGGGTTTTCCATGTAAAAATACTTGTGTTCTTTACTTTCCGCATTTACTATTTCAGCAACAGTAGGTTAAGGAATACTTAGAAGAACCAGGTCCTTCTATAATCAGTGCATGCGAAAATTGGACACCACACAAATCACCCCTCTCTTGTGTGGCATTGGCATACAAAATATCAATTGGTATCAGAGCGGGTTATCCTTGAAAAGGCTAATACCTTTGGAGAAGATCAAGATGAGTGCACCACCTGAAAACTAGGAAGGGCAATCTACTGCTAGGCCACCACTCTTTAACGACCAGTACTACTCCTGGTGGAAAAACAGGATGAGAGATCACATCATAGGAGAGGACTATGAGCTATGGGACATTGTCACCGATGGTCCACTGGCTACACTGAAGAAAAATGCTGAAGGAGTAGACGTGCCAAAGACAAGAGCTGGCTGCACTGCTGAGGACTTGAGGAAATCGGAGAAGAATGCTAAATTCAAGAAATGGCTTGTTTGTGGACTTGGTCCAAATGAGTATAGTAGAATCCAAGTTGTACCACTGCTAAGGAAATTTGGGACACTCTACAAGTGGCCCATGAAGGAACACCTCAAGTGAAGAAGTCTAGATGAACTCTATTGTATTCTCAATATGAGAACTTTACCATGAAGGAAGGGGAAACCATTCAAGAGATGTATACAAGGTTCACTATATTGACAAATGAACTAAAGTCTCTTGGAAGGATTATTCCTGAAGAAGATAGAGTTGAGAAGATTTTGACAAGGGTTCTGGCTGTTACTTGGGAGAGCAAAATCACTGCCATTCAGGAATCAAAGACCATTGCCACTCTTCTATTGGATGGGTTAATTGGAAATCTTACTTCTTATGAACTTAGGAGGCAAACCATGAAGATGGATGTACCTAACAAGGAAAGGAGCCTTGCACTCAGAATCACTGAAGGCTCTGATCTAGAAGATGATGAAATGGCTATGATCACAAAGGACTTCAAGAAGTACCTAAGGAGAGAAAAGGGTCCTTCAAGAAGTAGAAGCTATAACAAGCCAAAGGTTCTTGAAAAGCAAACCAATGAAGGATGCTACAAGTGTGGGAAGACTGATCACCACATCAAAAACTGGCCTCAATGAAGAGCTGAACGAAGGAACAAGAAGAAGGAACATGTTCAACCCAAGAAAAAAAAAGGATCAACCAAGTCTATGGTCGCTGCTTGGGGAGAAAGCTTAGATGAAAGCTCAGATGATGATGATGGGGATGAACAAGCACTTATGGCCATTGGAGAATCTGATGAGGAAACTGAGGTAAGTGTAATTCATCTCAAAGACAAGATTAAATTTTTGTCTAAAGAAAGGCTATCTGAGTTACTTCTAGATCTAATTGATGAATCTGAGGATGTAAACAATGAAAAGGAACAACTATCTAAAGAATGTGTGATTTTGAAAGCAAAGTGCAAAAACCTGGAACTTAGGGTTAGTGAATATGTAAGTGAAAATACTACTTTAAAGAACCAGGTTCATGCACTTGATTTAAATGTCTTAGAACTTAGATCTGAAAATCTAAAATTAAAATTAGGAACAGGTAAGAAGACAACTGATCACACACAACTCACTCTAGAAGAAAATGTAGGAAAAATGAAAGATGAGTTATATAAGAGGGATGAGCAGGTAGGAATCTTAAAGGAGGATCTAAACAAGTTCAAGCATAAGCTGGACAGAACTTATAAATGGAACAGGTCCTCCGATGTACTTTCATGGCTACAGGAACATCATAGTAGCAACATAAGAGGACTTGGCTTTGGGAATCTGCCACCTAAATGGGACCCCAAAAGCAAGTACCTCACACTTCTTGAGAACAAGATTTGCACACACTGTGGTAAAACATGTCACTATAAAAGTGATGCACTGCAAAAGAAAAGGCAAGTCAAAAGAACAAAGAATTTGTTCAAGGGAAGAATAGGGTACCAAGTTGGGATAAAAAGAATTTGATTCATCCTTTTGCCTATAGAAAGGGACCCAAACTAGTTTGGGTTCCTAAGACTAACCCCTGATTTCCTTTGCAGGCCCAAGTGAAGAGGAGCAGCCAAATATGGTACATGGATAGTAGATGCTCAAAGCATATGACAGGAAGGAAGAACCAGTTCCTTTCACTTGAGGACCTCAAATGAGGTAATGTCTCCTTTGGAAATGGGAAGAAAGGTAAGATCATTGGGGTTGGAAAGGTAGGTAAGATTGATTCTCACTCTATTGGGAATGTCTACTTGATAGATGGACTAACGTACAGTCTAATAAATGTATCACAATTGTGTGATAGAGGTAACATGGTAGCATTTACCTCTATCAAATGCTTTGTGATTAATCTTACCACTGACATGATTATTTTGTAGGGAAAAAGAGTGAACAATATATATGTTGTAGATCTGTCCACACTTTCAGAAAATGA
This sequence comes from Nicotiana tabacum, assembly GCF_000715075.1. Lineage (NCBI taxonomy): Eukaryota > Viridiplantae > Streptophyta > Magnoliopsida > Solanales > Solanaceae > Nicotiana > Nicotiana tabacum. The sequence goes on along the minus strand of NC_134096.1, from coordinate 76,481,631 downwards.
ATTCACTTGCTTAAGTGTGTTGGATAATGATCCCCCCATTTGGCACAAGAGACTTGGACATGCCAGTCTGAGTCAACTCAACAAATTAGTCTCCAAGGACCTGGTGATAGGGCTGCCTAACATCAAGTTCAAGGAAGATAAAGTTTGTGAGGCTTGTGCAAGGGGGAAGCAGGTAAGATCCTCTTTTAAATGCAAGAAAATGGTAAGCACCACCAGGACGATGGAACTGGTCCATATGAATCTTTGTGGTCCAATGAGAACATTAAGCAGAGGTGGTAAAAGATATGTGATGGTGCTTGTTGATGATTATTCTAGATTTACTTGGACATTATTTTTAATATCTAAAGATGAAGCATTTGACATGTTTACTTCTTTTGTTAGAAAAACTCAGAAACAACTATGTAATCAACTTGCATCAATTAGGTCTGATCATGGCATTGAATTTGAGAATGCAAAATCTGCTGAATTTTGTGATGAGCATGGCATAAATCATAATTTCTCTGCTCCTAGGACTCCACAAAAAAATAGAGTAGTTGAAAGAAAGAATAGGACACTTGAAGATATGGCTAGGACTATGCTTCTTTCTAGTAAACTTCCCCATAGTTTCTGGGCAGAAGCTGTAAACACTGCATGCTACATCATAAATAGGTGCATGACTAGACCTCTTGTATAGAAGACTCCCTATGAGTTACTTTAAGGGAGAAAACCAAACATATCCCACCTTAGAGCATTTGGATGCAAGTGCTTTGTGTACAATAAAGGTAAAGACTCCCTAGGTAAGTTTGATCCCAGAAGTATTGAGGGAGTATTATTGGGATATTCTTCATATAGTAAAGCTTATAAGATCTATAACAAAAGAACTATGTGTGTAGAAGAAAGTGTACATGTGGTTTTTGATGAAACTAACATTCTTTTTGAGAGACAGGAACATGATGATGAAGCAATTGGGCTAGTGAGAAACTCAAATGAAACCACAACCCAGACTGAAGCTGCACCAGAAGTAGGAACATGTGATGGAACAGGTCCTTCAACCCAGGGAAACTTGACAGGGGGAAGTGAACAGAGGGGAAGTGATCCTCAAACCTTAAGGGAACCTGTCCATGAACCTGTTCCTCAGCAACAAAACATTGAAGGAACATCTAGGGGAAACCAGCTGGTTGTGAAACCTTACAAGTATCAAAGTTCTCATCCCATTGAGACTTAATTACTGATCCAACCTCTGGAATCAAAACCAGATCTTCATTGAAGAATCTTTGTGCTTTTGATGCTTTCTTATCTCTTATTGAACCTAAAAATATTACTGAGGCTTTGTAGGATGCAGAATGGGTAAATGCAATGCAAAATGAACTCAACCAATTTGAAAGGAGTCAAGTTTGGTATCTGGTACCAAGACCCAAGGACAGATCAGTAATTGGCACAAAATGGGTCTTCAGAAACAAACTTGATGAAGATGGAGCAGTTACAAGGAACAAGGCAAGATTGGCAGTTCAAGGATATAGTCAAGAGGAGGGAATAGACTATGATGAAACCTTTGCTCCAGTTGCAAGGTTGGAAGCAATAAGACTCCTCAAAGACTTTGCTCCTTACATGGAATTCATTCTCCATCAGATGGATGTCAAAAGTGCCTTCCTCAATGACTATCTAAAGGAAGAAGTGTTTGTCAAGCAACCTCCGGACTTTGAAAGCAAGAAATGTCCTGATTATGTGTACAAAATTGACAAGGAACTTTATGGGCTCAAGCGGGCTCCAAGAGCATGATATGAAAGATTATCAAAATTCTTGCTTGAGCATGGCTACAAGAGAGGTAAAATTGACAATACTTTATTCTTGAAAGAAAAAGGTAAAGATCTCCTGGCAGTTCAGATATATGTTGATGATATAATCTTTCGAGCAACTACTGATAAGTTAAGTAAATAATTTGCTAAACTAATGGGAAGTGAATTTTAAATGAGTATGATGGGTGAGCTTAATTTATTTTTAGGCTTGCAAATTAAACAGAATTCAAATGGAACTATGATCCATCAGCAGAAGTATGTGAAAAAGTTTCTTAAAAGGTTTAAAATGGAAGATTCCAAAGAAATTGACACTCCTATTGCAACATCCACAAAATTGGATGTAGATGAACCTAGTTCATCTGTTGATCAAAAGTTGTATAGGGGAATGATTGGCTCTTTGTTGTATCTCACTGCTAGTAGACCTGACATTGTTTTCAGTGTAGGCTTTGTGCTAGATTTCAGGCATATCCAAAGAAGTCTCACTTGACTGCTGTCAAGAGGATCTTGAGATACCTAAAAGGCACCACTGACCTTTGTCTATGGTATCTAAAAGGTAGTAATTTCAATCTAGTGGGATATGCTGATGTTGATTACGCAGGTTTCCTTGTGGATAGAAAGTGCACTTCAGGTATGGCACTCTTTCTTGGCTCATGTCTTGTATCTTGGGCCACCAAAAACCAAAATTTTGTGGTCTTATCTATTGCTGAAGCTGAGTATGTTGTTGCTGCCTCATGTTGTGCTCAATTGCTGTGGATCAAACAATAATTAATGGATTTTGGAATCGATGTAGGTTGTATCCCCATCTTTTGTGACAAAACTAGTGCAATTAGTATGACCAAGAACCCGGTTCACCACAAAAGAACTAAGCACATAGATGTTAGGCATCACTTTTTGAGGGATAACTATGAAAAGGGTTTGATTTCTGTGGAGTTTTGTGCTACTAACAAGCAAATAGCTGACATATTCACAAAAGATCTAAGTAGAGATCACTTTAAAAGGAACATTTTAGAATTAGGGATGATTAAGATCACCTAAAAGGACTAGTTCAAATTCATAATGAAAAAAAAAAATTGGTTAGAGAATTTGTAAATTTTATACATAATTAGATTAGAGTTTGCTTAGTCTTATACTTTCATCAGTATACTCTTGTTCCATGTGCTAAAATGACTCATTAATCTCTAATGATATTATCTCTATTTTCTTGGAAAATTCAGACTTACACAAGAGATTTCTCAATGAAGAACCTGGTTCATCAAAATTACTTGGTACGTATTCTCCACTCTGCATAATTTGGAATAATTATATTTAGATTTTTATCAAAATGAGAGTCCCATTCAATCCTAAACCCCTCTATCTTATCGGTTACGAAATAGACCGGTTTCATTCAAATAGAGTCCAAATCACATTAAGTGCCTAGATTCCAAGGACACTCTTCAACGTCTTTTCAAACTGAATTTCAGTTTGATTAGACTTCTGTAAATGCTGTCATTTCCCAATCAAAGACCTCCACTTTAAATTGATTAGGCCTCAGTTGCTTCCTCACTTCTCAATTCTCAAGCCGTCAAGAATTTCTCTCATCTCTCATCTTCCAAAACACACACAAACCCATTTTTCCCAAAATTCCCAAGCACAGAAATGGCTAACACCTCTGAGAATCCTTCATCACCACCCAAGGAAATCACATCCAAAATATCTATTAACCCTTCTCCAACCTCTAAGAAAAGTAGGGTAAAAATGATAGCTCGCAAGGTTGTCGCTGGTGGAGAGCAGATCAAGAAAATAAATGAAAGATTGAGAGCGGGTAGGGAAGAAGAACTCCAGAAATCTGATGAATCATTCAAGTTTTCTATTGAGGGGGAAGAAACGATTTCTTCTGAAACAAAGCAGGTAACTTCTGGCCCTAAAGTTACTCCTCAAATTATTTTTGAGATTGCTACAAATCTGGAGACTAGGTTTGTTCTGGTAGGAACTGTAGCAGGTGTTGAAACTACTGAGTCTAGAAAGGTTGGTGGTAAAAATAGAAAATAAAAAGAGAGTGAGGGTGCTTGAAGTGTTGTGAGGGGTACGAAAAAAGGAGTGGTTGATTCTTCACCCACTCCTGTTGGTTTAACTAAAGAATCAGGTGTTATGGTAGTGTGGAGTGAGGAATCTGTTGGAAAAGAAGAGGCTGTGAGAGAAACAGAGGGAAGTGGGTCTGGAGAAGCTGCTGAAGGGTTGGTTTGATTAGGGAAAGATGCTCAAGAACCTGTTCCATCTGACCAGGAAACCCTCGCAGACCTACTGAAAAGGGTGACTGACAGTTACAATCCTAAAAAGAAAAGGAGTTCAGGGGTCAAAGTTCTTGGCACTGCTAGGGCAAACAATAAGAGAAAGAATGCCTCTTCTATCCCTGTAGAGATTCCTCTTAAAAGAGGAAGAGCTACAAGCAGTCAGAAGAAGTAGAGTGAGGCTGAACTGGGAAAGGCCTTGGAAGAAAGTAGGAAAAAAGTTGCTGCTAAGGGAAAGAAGAAAGTGGTTGAGCCTGTTGAGGCAGTTACAATTGATGAGATGGACCTGGTCTTTCGGGATGAAAATGAGACAGAAGAAGTGGAGGTTGTGATTCCAAAGGCTAAGAAAGTCAAGACTTCCACAAAGAAGTTTGTTTAAAAAATAAAGTCTGCTGAGCCATCTACTTTGGAAAAATGAACCAGGTCTGCATTGAAACCAAGAAAAGTGAAAATGGTGGAGGAAAAGGAATTGAGTGGAGAAGAAGAAGAAGAAGAATCTGATGCTGAGAAGGATAGAATGGTTAAGATTGGGAAGAGAACCATCTTGAAAGGCAGACTCCTCAGAGACTTGGAGGAGGAAGGTATGTTACTGCTGCTGGAGAAGTTACAATGCAAGGTTGGAAGGACATGGTCCTTCAGATGGATGGAAGGTTGTCCAGAACTAAGATTGTGGAGTTCATGGCTAACTGTGAAATTAAAGATAGTAGGGTCACCAGTGTGGTAAAGGGGTGAAAGTAACTTTTGATGAGAAAGAGCTGGGAGAGATCTTGGGTGTACCTACTGAAGGGTACAATGATTATAAAAAGCTAAAATGGCCAAGTCTAGAGAATCTCCCTACTGCCCTTGCCATTACTAGGAAATTTGGTGACAATGAAGAGGAACTTGAGCCCAAGGCTATTTACAAAAGTGAGATGAAGCCACCCCACAAAGTGCTGTTCGAATTTGTAAACAAATGTGTGCTACCTAGGCAGGAAAAGAGGCACATTGCCGCATTCATAGACCTGGTCCTTATGGAATGTTTGGACAGTGGGAGGCAAATAAATTGGCCTGGGTTTGTAATTCAGCTTCTTGATAGGGTTCTAAATGCCACCAAGACTCATTCCATACCCTATGGCTTTATTCTCACGGCTGTACTTGCACACTTCAAGGTACCTATCAATAAATGGGAGGTTGGTACAAGCAAGGATCATTTTGGGGCAAATACTCTGACTGCTTGTGACTATGAAGTCCAAACCACTCCTAAAGAACCTGGTTCATCCAAAAAGGTACCAGTGAATAGTAAAGTGCGAGCCTTGGTGCAAGAGAGTGGGGCTAAGGATGTTGAGATTGATAGGCTGAAGAAGAGGTTGGCAGAAGTGGAGACTGAGAGAGATGCTCTCAGAGCTGAGCTGGCAAAAGAAAAGGAGAAGAATGATGAAATTCTTCAGGATATGCTGAAACTACTCCAAGCCAAAAACCAAGAACCTCGCCCTTCCCTGCCTTAAGCCTCATAGCCTAGTGTAGATCAATCAGTGTCCCAGTTCGGGATTTTTTTTGTTTCTTTTGCTCATGTTCCAATGTTTTTATTTCTTCTTATGCTTTGTGGTAGGATGTTATCAATCAATGAAAATTCACTGCCTTTTGCTCTAACTGTTTGTTTATATTTCTTAGATGGCTAATATCCTTAGATTGATATATGATGATTAATCCATGATTGCATTTGAAGTAGCCCCAGTGGCCATGAGTAATTTTTTAAAATCTGGTTATCTTACATATTTATGCAACTTTTTGATGATGCCAAAAGGGGGAAAAAGGTTGTGCTTACTTTGAACAGTGATGTTTATAATCTAATGAACTTGGTCCTTGATGATATGTGACTTAAAAAAGGTAAAATATTCTAACATTGTGTTGATGTTGGGATGAGTTGAAACATGGCCTAAGCTTATGAAAAGCACAAAGTTTGTCATCATCAAAAACGAGGAATTTTTTGGCCCAAGTGAAGTTTTATTTTGAAGATTGACAAAGGAAGCTCAGGCATGAACCAAGTCCATCCCCTGTGTACACAGACACGGGAAGATTTAAGCATAAGGGATGCACGTGAAGGAGATAAGCTTAACTTGATACATATAAAATCTCCTGATCAAAAAGGTTGCATAATTGATAAGGAGAAGGACTCTTTACTAAAAGAGAACACTATCCAAGATAAGGGAGGAGTTAAAAGTTGAGAACAACTAGGACTCTTTCACCAAGGAAGAGTAGCATTAGAAATCTAGTTGTTTCTTGATTTCCTAACTCTATATATTGCAGGGTGTTCTCATTCTACAGGCACACACAAACATAGAAGTAAAATGTGAGTTGAGAGCAAAATAGCAAGGCATTTTGCAAGCAATTCTTGTGTGATTCAAGTATGCGAACCTGAAGCTACATGAACCAGATAGAAGAACTAGTTCCAAGCGTCTGTCTTTTATTCTAGTTCATATGTAGTAGGTGGTTTTCAAATTGTACCTTTCATCTTTATCTAAAAGCAATTGTAATAGGTACTCTGAGTATTCAAGTTAGAGTTAACTTGAAGTTGTCGCAATAGTTAGAGGTTGGTTGCCACAACGGGATTAGAGGTAATCCTTAGGTTTACAAAGAGTTTTTGTAAATGCTGTTTTGGCTCATTGAATTAATGAAGTATTGGGGAAAATCCTACTGAGTAGTAGGTCGTGTTTATTTCACCTTTTGAGCCGGGTGTTTTTCACTTAAAAATACTTGTATTCTTTACTTTTCACATTTACTATTTCAGCAACAGTAGGTTAAGGAACACTTAGGAGAACCAGGTCCTTCTATAATTTGTGCACGCAAAAATTGAACACCACACAAATCACCTCCCCTCTTGTGTGGCATTGACATATAAAATATCAGCACCATTCAGCTTTCCTCGACTTGCATGCACAGTCCGTAAATTGTTTGGGAAAGTTTTATGTGAAACATTGATTAAAATGTGAAATAGTGCTTCAAAACTCATTTGAGTTGACTTTGGTCAATGTTTTGAGCAAACGGACCCGGATAAGTATTTTGACAGTTTTGGTAGGTCCGTATCATGATTTGGGACTTGGGCGTATGCCCGAAATTTAATTTGGAGGTCTCTAGCTTGAGTTATCGCCATTTGTTGAAAATTGGAAGTTTGAAAGCTTATAGATTCCAAAGTTTGACATCGGATTTGAATTTATTGATATCAGGGTTGGAACCTGATTCTAGAAATTTGAATAGCTTCGTTATGTCATTTATGACTTGTGCACCAAATTTGAAGTCATTCCGAATTTATTTAATACATTTCGGCACAGGTTTGAAACTCATAAGTCTGAATCGAGGTGTGACTTGTAATTTCGATGTTATTTGATGTGATTTGAGACCCCGAGTAAGTCCGTATTGTGTTACAGAACTTTTTTGTATAACTGGACGAGGTCCCGAGGGGCTCGGGTGAGTTTCGGACGAGTTTCGAACTATTTTTGTAAAAAATTACAGGCCTGGTTCTGGTTTGTCGCACCTGCGCGATTTTGGCCACAGCTGCGTGCCCGCTTCTGCGAAGGAAATGTCGCTTCTGCGACGTTGAGGCTGGGAAGCTTCGCTTTGATCGCAGGTGTGATACCGCTTCTGCGGCCAGCCGATCACAAATGCGCACCTCGTCGCTTCTGCGACTCCTTCTTGTGCTTCGGCGCAGCCGCAAATGCGGCCCATTTTCCGCAGATGCGGAACTCGCCCGACTGCTTGGCTTTGCAAATGCGGCCCTTGTCTTGCAAATGCAAGGCCGTAGATGCGACCTTTTGCCCGCATATGTGAGACTGGGCAGAACATTAAGGGGTCGAAAATGGCCATTTTCCTTCATTTTGTTTGTGTTTTAAAACCTCGGTTTTTGGGCGATTTGAAGGAGTTTTTCACGACTTCGAACTGGATAAGTGTTCCTTATCATATATTGATGATATTTCATAAATCCATGTCTATATTTATCGTTTATTTCGGATTTAGATGGAAGAAATTGGAATATTTGTAAAACTTTTCAAAAACAAAAATTAAGAATTTGAAGGTCCATTTGGCATTAGAATTTGATAATTTATGTATGGTTGGACTCGTCTCGGTACGGGTGTTCGAATTTTGTGTGTTTTTTCGAGATTCAAGGTGTGGGCCCCACTGTGAGTTTTTGAGATGAATTTTGGATTTTAATTCGAAAAATTAGTAATTTCATATGGAATTAATTCCTACGATTCGTGTTGAGTATATTAAATTATTTGTGACTAGATTTGAAGCTTTCAGACACTAATTCGCGAGGCAAAGGTTTATTGGAATCTTTAATTTGGTTGCGAAGCGAGTTAAGTGTCGTGGTTAACCTTGACTTGAGGGAGTAGGACTTATTTTCTATTTGCTACGTGATTTAATGTGCGGGTACAACGTATATGTGAGGTGACGAGTACTTATGCGTTGTTGTTGGGTTAAAGCATGCGGGTGGAACTTGTTTCCTTTGTGTTTTATTGCATTTTTAATTAAGATATTCATGCTTAATTTATTATTATTATTATTATTATTATTATTATTATTATTATTATTATTATTATTATTATTATTATTATTATTATTATTTATTTGATCATTTTTTAATTATTGTTGAATATTTTGGAAGGTGAGGTTGGTATTCTGGTATTGAATTGATTGATAAGTATATATCCCCGCATGCATTTAAATACTCTTCCGAATTTATATTATTATTTTCATGATAAGGAAGAGTGTAAAAGCACGAAGGGCGATGCCGTGCCAAAAGAGAGTTAAAGCACAAAGGGTGATGTCATGTCAAAAGAGAGTTAAACCACGAAGGGTGATGTCGTGCCAATCTTATTATTTATTTATAAATTTATGGGAGAATGAGAGTAAAAGCACGAAGGGTGGTGCCATGCCATTTTTATATTATCACCTGCTCATTTTATTGTTGATGTATTAATTGGCTGCTACGTGACACTTCTCCTGCTGAAATTACTATACCATCCCCCTTCGCATGTTTCCTCCCAAATTTATAAATTATTATTTATTGTGCTATTGTTGCTTCGTATGTGTACATACTTGTACAAGTTGTTTACGTACGTGTCTTATCATAGCCTTGTCACTACTTCGTCGAGGTTAGGCTCGACACTTACGGAGTACATGGGGTCGGTTGTACTCATACTACACTCTGCACTTCTTGTACAGATTTTGGAGTTGGTCCCAGTGGAGTACCATAGACTTGCTCGGATTCAGCTACCCAGAGAAGACTTGAGGTATATCTGCACATCGTCCGCAGTTCTGAAGTCCCCTTCTATCTTATCTTAGCTATGTATTATCTTTCAAACAGCTTGAATTTTATTCAGACCTTTATTTGTATTATCCTAGTTGCTCGTGCACTTGTGACACCAGATTTAGGGATGTATTTTGATGATTCGGTTGTTGTGGTCTTCCACACTTTATTTTAGTAATTAACTTCCACTTAAATTGATTTGTTTAAAAATGGTTAAGATTTTTCTAACGTTGGCTTGCCTAGCAAGTGAAATGTTAGGCACCATCACGGTCCCGAAGGTAGGAATTTCGGGTCGTGACAAATCGCACCTGCGGAATTTGGCTCGCAGGTGCGAGCTCGCAGAAACGGGAAGTCTGTAGAAGGTGACAGAATCTCGCAGAAGCGAGTCCGTAGAAGTGACACCAAGGTCGCAAATGCGGAGTCAAGGGAGGCTGGGCAAAACCACAGAAGTGGACACTTTTTCGTAGAAGCGAGTCCGCAGAAGCGGGGGCAGTCACAGAAGAGGTTGGTTTCTCGCACCTGCGAGACCGCAGAAGTGACTAAGTGAGTCGCAGGCGCGGAACCCCTGGACATTATACATTTCGAAGGGTTCTGAGTTTTGCCATTTTTGGACCTTCAAGCACGATTTTTGGGGCGCTTTTCAGAAAGAATTCACGGGAACTTGAGGTAATTCACTTGTGATCATTTCTACTCCATAATATTGAATTATCATCGAATAATCTGACTAGATTACATGTTTTAGAGGTGTAAATCGAGAATTTGGACCTAGGGATTTGAAAATAAGATTTGATGAATTGGAGGTCGAGTTGATGTCGGAATTTGGTAAAACGTGTATGGTTAGACTCGTGGTTGAACGGGCGTTCATATTTTGTAACTTTTATCGGGTTCCGAGATGTGGTCCCCACCGGCGATTGTTTAGTTAAATTTCGGATTTTGTTGGAAAATTAGTATTTTTATATGGAATTAATTCCAATGATTTGTGTTGACTGAAACGAATTAATTGTGACTAGATTCGAGGCATTCAGAGGTCAATTCGCGAGACAAAGGCATAGCAGAATAAATAATTACACGGTTTGAGGTAAGTAATACTTCTAAACTTGGTTCTGAGGGTATAAATCCCTGGATTATATGTTATGTGAATTGTATGAAGGTGACGCACATGCTAGCTGACGGGCGTGTGGGCGTGCACCATAGAAATTGTGACTTAAATAAATTCTGTGGAGTTGTAAAATTAAAGAATCATGTTATCATCCGAATATTCTCCATGGGTTAGGAGATTGAGCTGAGACTCGTATTAAAGATCATGATTTGGCTACGTACCGATTGTTTGGGACCCACATGGGTTTTGAATTTAATTTCTTTAAAAGTGTATATTTCATACTCAGTCATGTTCATAAATGTGAGGATATTTATGGGATCGGGGCTGAACGCTTGCACCTGTGGAGCTCGTCACTACTTTCAGCCCATTGGTTAGTCTTGTTACTTATTGAGTTGGTTGTACTCATACTACACTCTGCACCTCGTGTGCAGATCCCTTTGCTTACGGACACGACGACTGTTAGACCTCAGTGTGTTACCAGTTGGAGACTATCAAGGTAGCTGCTTGGCATCCGCTGGCCTTGTCTCTCTTCCTTTCAGTTATTGTATTGTTCTATATTTTCATATAGTGTTTTTATCAGTCAGATTTTATATTCATTTAGATGCTTGTGTACATCAGTGACAACGGGTTTAGGGAGTGTTTTGTATCTGTAATTGTGAAGTTTTCTATTGAATTTAAATATTATGTTTTCAAACTTGAAAGAAATTGTGGTTTATTGAGGTTGTCGGCTTGTCTGATAATGAGATAGGCGCCATCATGACAGGTTAGGATTTTAGATCGTGATAAGTTGGTATCATAGCCTAGGTTACATAGGTCTCATGAGTCATGAGCAGGTTTAGTAGAGTCTTGCGGATCGGTACAGAGACGTCTGTACTTATCTTCGAGAGCCTGTCGAACCCTAAGGAAAATTTCACCTTCTTGTACTATGTCGTGCGAATTTGTTGATTCTGGGAACTAAAGTTAAATTATTCTATTCTTTCACAGATGGTGAGGACACGTACTATTGGATCAGATGGTCAGCCATCAGTTCCACTAGTTAGGGTCGCCGTGGTAGAGGTCGAGGCCGAGGTAGAGGTCGAGGTGTAGCTCATACAACAGTTGGAGAGGCACCTGTAGCACCACCAATTTCTCCAACTTAGGAGCAGATTCCAGATATAGCTGAGCCGACAAGACCAGCTTAGGCACCAGCTGTGCCTATTGTGATTCCAGGCCTTTAGAATGCTTTAGCTTAGATTTTGACTGTTTGCACTAGCCTTGCTCAGGCAGTTTCGGCTCAGGCTGCACCTGCCACTTCTAAGGTCGGGGGAGGTACTCATACCTTTATTTCCCGTACTCCAGAGCAGGTAGTGCACGGACTTCAGATACCGGGGGCACCACCAGTCCAGCTAGTTGTAGCTGCTCAGGCACAGGTGATCCCCGTTATGGCCGATGATGAGCAAAGGAGACTTGAGAGATTTGGGAGCCTTAGACATCCATCATTTAGCGGTTCTGAGTCAGAGGATGATCAGGGTTTTGTGGATAAGTGCCAGCGGATGCTTCGGACTACGGGTATTCTGGAGACCAGTGGGGTCTTGTTCACTACTTTTCAGTTTTCTAGGGCAACCTTTAGATGGTGGGAGAGTTATGAGAGGAGCAGACCAGTTGGTGCAGCACCACTTTCATGGCATGAGTTCTCCATATTATTTCTGGAGAAGTTTGTGCCACAGACCCGCAGAGAGGAACTGCGCATGCAGTTCGAATACTTACGTTAGGAGGACTTGTCCGTGACTCAGTATGAGGTGCGGTTTTCAGAGTTGGCTCGTCAATCAGTTTGGTTGGTTCCCATTGATAGGGAAAAGTAATTGCCTCAACTAGCAGTTCCGTTTTGGTATGACTCTAGGGAATGTAGCATGTGCTAGATTTGATGAAATAGTTGACAGTGCTCGATGACTAGAGATGGTCCATACTCAAGAGCGTGAGGAGAGGGAGGCCATGAGGTCTCATGGTCCGGGTAATTCCAGCAGTGTTCCTTCTGGGGGACATCCCTATCACAGCAGGGGTCGTCCTTATAGACCCGCTCAGATGGCTCATTCAGCTCATCGTGGCACATCAGCTAGCCATGGTTCATACAGTGCTCGACAAAGTCAATCTTCTCTTGGTGCACTTCCAGCTCAGAGTTCATCTCGTGCACCATCAATTCAGGGTTCATCGGTACTAGGTTCTTCTGGTAGTTATTTTGGTTCTTGAGGTCCGCCTCAGAACTCGCCATCATTTTTCGAGAGGGACCGCTAAGAGTGTGGAGAGCTGGGTTATGTGAGGAAATATTGTCCCCGCCATACGCGAGGTCCAGTTCAGCAGAGGAGTCAAGCTACGACTCCTGCACCAGTTGCTCCACCACCCGCCCAGCCAGCTCGGGGTGGGGCTCAGTCAGCAAGAGGTCATCCAAGAGGGAAAGGCCGATCAGGTGGTGGTCAGGCCCGATTCTATGCTTTTCCTGTCAGGCCAGACGCCGGTTCTTTAGATGCAGTGATCACAAGTATTGTCTCAGTGTGCCACAGGGAAACTTCTATATTATTTGACCTTGGTTCCACTTATTCATATGTATCATCATATTTTACTCATTTTCTGGATATGCCCCATGAGTCCTTAGTTTCACCTATTCATATATCTATGCCGGTTGGCAATACTATTATTGTGGACCGTGTGTATCGGTCGTGTGTGGTAACTATTAGGGGACTAGAACTAGAGTTGATCTTTTATTGCTTAGTATGGTCGATTTCGATGTTATCTTGGGTATGGATTTGTTATCTCCATGTCATGCTATTCTGGACTGTCACGCAAAAACAATGACGTTGGTGATACTGGGATTGCCGAAGGTCGAGTGGAAAGGTTCTCTAAATTATGTTCCCATCAGGGTAATTTCTTATTTGAAGGCCCAACGTATGGTTGGGAAGGGGTGTTAGTCATATTTGGCCTTTGTAAGAGATGTTGATGCAGACACTCCTATTATTGATTTTGTATCGGTAGTGCAAGAATTTTCGGATGTATTTCCTACAGACCTATCGGGTATGCCACCAGACAGGGATATTGATCTTGGTATTGACTTAGTGCCAGATACTTAGCCCATTTCTATTCCTCTATATCGTATGGCACCAGCTGAAAAGGAACTTCTTGATATGGGGTTTATTAGGCCTAGTGTGTCACCTTGGGATGCATCAGTTCTGTTTGTGAAAAAGAAAGATGGTACTATGCGAATATGCATCGACTACAGGCTGTTGAACAAAGTTACAATCAAGAATAAATATCCTTTGCTGCGTATTGATGATTTATTTGACCAGCTTCAGAGAGCGAGAATATTCTCTAAAATTGATTTGAGATCTAGTTATAACCAGTTAAAAATTTGGGACTCATCTAAAGATGGCAATTCAGGACCCGTTATGGTCACTATGAATTTCTCGTGATGTTTTTTGGTCTAACCAATGCCCCAACAACATTTATGCACTTGATGAATAGTGTATTCTAGCGGTATCTTGATTTGCTTGTCATAGTATTTATTGATGATATCCTGGTGTACTCACGTAGCCAGGAAGAACATGCACAACATTTGAGTATTGTACTACAGAGATTGAGGGAGGAGAAACTTTATGCCAAATTCTCCAAGTGTGAGTTCTGCCTTAGTTCGATGGCATTCTTGGGACACATAGTTTCCAGTGAAGGAATTAAGGTGGATCCGAAGAAAATAGAGGTTGTTAAGAGTTGGCATATGCCATCTTCAGCTACTGAGATTCGGATATTTCTTGGCTTGACTGGTTATTATCGTCACTTTGTGGAGGGCTTCTCGTCTATTGTATCTCCCTTGACTAAATTGACCTAGACAGGTACTCCATTCAGGTGGTCGGATGAGTGTGAAGAGAGCTTTCAGAAGCTCAAGACTGCCTTGATCACAACTCCAGTTCTAGTTTTACCTTACACTTCAGGCTCTTATATAATGTATTGTGATACTTTTCGGATTTGTATTGGGTGTGTCTTAATGTAGGAGGGTATAGTGATTGCTTATGATTCACACCAGTTGAAGCCACATGAAAAGAACTACCCTATCCATGATTTAGAATTGGCAGCCATTGTTCATGCGTTGAAAACTTGAAGGCACTATCTTTATGGTGTGTCTTGTGAGGTATTTAAAGATCATCGGAGTCTTCAGCACTTATTCAAACAGAAGGATCTAAATTTGAGGCAGCGGAGATGGTTGGAGCTGCTAAAGGACTATGATATCACTATTCTGTATCATACCGGGAAGGCCAATGTGGTGGCCGATGCCTTGAGTAGAAAAGCGGTGAGTATGGGTAGCCTTGCATTCATTCCTGTTGGTGAAAAGCCTATGGCAGTTGATGTTCAGGCCTTTGCCAACCAGTTCGTGAGATTAGATATTTCGGAGCTTAGTCGGGTTCCAGCTTGTGTGATTTCTCGGTCTTCTTTATATGATCGCATCAGAGAGCGTCAGTATGATGATCTCCATTTGCTTGTCCTTAAGGACACAGTTCAACATGGTGATGCCAAAGATATTACTATTGGAGATGATGGGGTATTGAGAATGCAAGGTCGTATTTGTGTGCCAAATATAGATGGACTGCGTGAGTTGATTCTTGAAGAAGCCCATAGTTCCCGGTATTCCATTCATCCGGGTGCCGCTAAGATGTACCAAAACTTGAGGGAGCACTATTGGTGGAGAAAAATGAAGAAATATATAGTTTGGTTTGTAGCTCGGTGTTTAAATTGTCAACAGATGAAATACGAGCATCAAAGACCGGGCGAATTGCTTCGAAAACTTGAAATTTTGGAGTGGAAGTGGGAGCATATTACCATGTTCGCAGTCGGGCTCTCACGGACTTTGAGAAAGTTTGATGTTGTTTGGGTGATTATGGATCGGTTGACCAAGTCCGCACATTTTATTCCAGTTAGTACTACTTATTCTTCGGAGCGGTTGGCTTAAATTTATATCCGCGAGATTGTTCGCCTACACGGTATGCCGATGTCTATCATTTCAGATCAGGGCACGCAGTTTACATCACAGTTTTGGAGAGGAGTGCAGCGAGAATTAGGTACATAGGTTTAGTTGAGTATCGCATTTCACCCTCAGATGGATAGACAGTCCGAGCGCACTATTCAGATATTGGAAGATATGCTACGCTCTTGTGTTATAGATTTTGGAGGTTCTTGGGATCAGTTTCTACCACTTGTAGAGTTTGCTTACAATAACAGCTACCAATCGAGCATTCAAATGGATCCGTATGAGGCTTTATTTGGGAGACGGTGTCGGTCTCCGGTGGGTTGGTTTGAGCCGGGTGAGGCTAGGCTATTGGGTACTGATTTAGTTCAGGATGCTTTGGAAAAAGGTTAAGTTGATTCAAGAACGACTTCGCACGGCGCAGTCTAGACAGAAGAGTTATGCCGGCCAGAAGGTTCGTGATGTTGCTTACATGGTAGGAGAGAAGGTACTACTCCAAGTTTCGCCTGTGAAGGGTGTTATGAGATTTGGGAAGAAGGGCAAGTTGAGTCCTAGGTATATTGGGCATTTTTGAAATACTTAAGAATATTGGAGATGTGGCTTATGAACTTGCATTGCTGCCTAATCTATCGGGTGTTCATCCAGTGTTTCATGTATATATGCTCCGAAAGTATGTCGGAGATCTATCTCATGTTTTGGATTTCAGTACAATGCAGTTAGATGGTAATTTGACTTATGATGTGGAGCCGGTGGCCATTTTGGACAGCCAGGTTCGAAAGTTGAGATCAAAGAACATAGCTTCAGTGAAAGTGCAGTGGAGAGGCCAGCCAGACGGAGAAGCTACCTGGGAGATTGAGCGGGAAATACAGAGCAAATATCCATACCTATTTGAGGCTCCAAGTATGATTCTAAACCAGTTCGAGGACGAACGTTTGTTTAAGAGGGAAAGAATGTAACAACCCAGCCAGTCGTTTTGAGTATTACAACCACGTTCCCCAATTTTTTGCTCAATTTGTGATTTACAGTTGTTATATGACTTGCCGGGGTAATTGGTTCGGGTCTGGTGAGGTCTTGGAATGAATGGGAACACTTAGTTTCAAAGTTTAAAACTTAAGTTGAAAAGGTTGGCTGGATGTCGACCTATGTGTAAAAGACCTCGAAATAAAGTTTTTATGATTCTAATAGCTCCGAATGGTGATTTTGGACTTAGGAGTGTATCCGAAAAATTATTTGGAAGCCCGTAACTAAATTAGGCTTGAAATGGCTAAAATAGAAATTTAAGTTTGGAGGTTTGATCGAGGAGTTGACTTTTTGATATCGGGGTCAAAATCCAATTCTGAAAATTGGAATAGGTCCGTTATTTCATTTATGACTTGTGTGCAAAATTTGAGGTCAATCGGACTTGATTTGGTAGGTTTCGGCATCGAATGTAGAAGTTGGAATTTCTTAGTTTCATTAAGCTTGAATTTGGGTATGATTCGAGGTTTTAGTATTGTTTGATATGATTTGAGGATTTGAGTAAGTTCGTATGATGTTTTAGGACTTGCTGGTGTATTTGGTTGAGGTCCCGGGGGCCTCGGGTGAGTTTTGGATGGTTAACAGACTAAATTTTGGACTTGGAAGAAATCTGGAAATTTCTGCCTTCTGATGCAATCGCACCTGCGGAATTTGGCTTGCAGGTGCGAGCTCGCAGAAGCGGGAAGTCCGCAGAATCAAGTCTGCAGAAGAAACACCAAGGTCGCAGATGCGGACAGAATCTCGCAGAAGCGAGTCCGCAGAAGCGACACCAAGGTCGCAGATGCGGAGGCAAGGGAGGCTAGGCAAAACCGCAGAAGTGGTCGCTTCTTCGTAGAAGCGAGTCCATAGAAGCGGGGGCAGTCGCAGAAGTGGTTGGTATCTCTCACCTGTGAGACCGCAAAAGCAGCTAAGTGTGTCTCAGGTGCGGAACCCCTGGACAATATATATTTCGAAGGGGTTTCGAGTTTTGCCATTTTTGGACCTTCAAGCAGGGTGTTTGGGGCGATATTCAGAGAGAATTCACGGGAAACTTGAGGTAAGTTACTTGTGATTATTTCTACTCCATAATATTGAATTATCATCGAATAATCCGACTAGATTACGTATTTTAGAGGTGTAAATCGAGAATTTGGACCTAGGAATTTGGTAATAAGATTTGATGATTTGGAGGTCGAGTTGATGTCGAAATTTGGTAAAATTTGTAGGGTTAGTCTCGTGGTTGAACGAACGTTCATATTTTGTAACTTTTGTCGGGTTCCGAGACGTGGGCGCCACATGCAATTTTTGAGTTAAATTTCAGATTTTGTTGGAAAATTAGTATTTTCATATGGAAATAATTTCAATGATTTGTATTGACTGAAATGAATTAATTGTGACTAGATTGGAGGCGTTCAGAGGTCAATTCGCGAGACAAAGGCATAGCAGAATAAATAATTACACGGTTTGAGGTAAGTAATACTTCTAAACTTGGTTCTGAGGGTATAAATCCCTGGATTATATGTTATGTGAATTGTATGAAGGTGACGCACATGCTAGCTGACGGGCGTGTGGGCATGCACCATAGAAATTGTGACTTAAATAAATTCTGTGGAGTTGTAAAATTAAAGAATCATGTTATCATCCGAATATTCTCCATGGGTTAGGAGATTGAGCTGAGACTCGTATTAAAGATCATGATTTGGCTACGTGCCGATTGTTTGAGACCCACAGGGGTGTTGAATTGAATTGCTTTAAAAGTGTATATTTCATACTCAGTCATGTTCATAAATGTGAGGATATTTATGGGATCGGGGCTGAACGCTTGCACCTGTAGAGCTCGTCACTACTTTCAGCCCATAGGTTAGTTTTGTTACTTATTGAGTTGGTTGTACTCATACTACACTCTGCACCTCGTGTGCAGATCCAGGTGCTTACGGACATGACGACTGTCAGACCTCAGTGTGTTACCAGTTGGAGACTATCAAGGTAGCTGCTTGGCATGCGCTGGCCTTGTCTCTCTTCCTTTCAGTTATTGTATTGTTCTATATTTTCAGACAGTGTTTTTATCAGTCAGACTTTGTATTCATTTAGATGCTTGTGTACATCAGTGACACCGGGTTTAGGGAGTGTTTTGTATCTGTAATTGTGAAGTTTTTTATTGAATTTAAATATTATGTTTTCAAACTTGAAAGAAATTGTGGTTTATTGAGGTTGTCGTCTTGCCTAGTAATGAGATAGGCGTCATTACGACAGGTTAGGATTTTGGGTCGTGACAAGAACAATTTGCTCTAGCAAGTTTCTCCGGAACTTGAATGTTATTACTTTGAACCTGTATATACGTTTATTTCAATTTAAACATTTTGTTGTACTTTCGATGGCAATTAATAAATATTTCGAACCTTGATAACTGTTTTATAAAAATCGTAAGGTGCAATGCAAGTTCATGTGTTGTGCACTCTGAGTGGGAGTAAAAAAACTTTTGTTTGTGTTGAATGGCGTGAAAGATGGCGATCTATGTAGCAGATTATTCAATAGAAGTATAGAACGTATAATAAAGCACGTACAGAGGGCACTTGAAACTTACAAAACTTGGGTCATATCAGATTTTTGGTTATATGTCTCGTAATTTGCCAGTGAACTTGTAAAATACATTTTTCCAAATAAAAGGAGCATTTAGGCTACGCATATATTTACCAATATTCCCTAAAAGTTTACTTTGCCTTTATTAAATTATTTAAGTTTTTCATTTCCTTTAGTTTAGTTAAAAAAAAATTTGATAACTATGGTGTGTAGTCCAACTTGCGCGTATCTCGACTAATTTCACGGAGTATATGCTATCTCTCAACATTATATATTTTTATCACGCCCAACTCTATCCCTTAAAAGGATAAGCGATCATTGCAAATATAATTCGGTCTAAAAGTCCA
The DNA here is from genome assembly GCF_000715075.1 of Nicotiana tabacum. Taxonomy (NCBI): domain Eukaryota; kingdom Viridiplantae; phylum Streptophyta; class Magnoliopsida; order Solanales; family Solanaceae; genus Nicotiana; species Nicotiana tabacum. The sequence goes on along the minus strand of NC_134096.1, from coordinate 76,462,299 downwards.
GAGTCGAATCCTATAGAGAACTAAGCTTTTACTATAACTGTTCAATATCACTAATAGCCTGTTTGGCCAATCGGAAAAAATTAGTTTATTTTGAGAAATACTTTTTTCAAATGTGCTTTTCAAAAAATTACTATTGGTGAGAAGTAGTTTGAGTTTGGCTAAATAATTTGAAAAGCACTTTTGAGCAACAATTAATATTTGGTCAAGCTTTTAAAAAGTGTTTCTAAGTGTATTTTTTTCAAAATTGCTTTGCAAAAAAGTACTTTTGGGGAAAAGCTACTGTCACGACCCAAAACCCACTATAGGTCGCGATGGCGCCCAACACCGCAGTTAGGCAAGCCAACAGTGAACTAACAATTTAATTATTTATTTTATTATTTTTAAAATCATAATTGTAATTAAGTAAGGAGGTTTACACCTCTAAATTCACGGGTACGTACATAACTAGTAGTCTGAAAAAGGAAATGAAAGGTAATAATAATATACAAATCCGTAGTCATCAACTATAATATCCCAAATCCGGTATCACAAGTGCATGAGTATTTACTAAGGAGTACAATAATAATACAATATCTATTTAGAGTGTAAATAAGACAAGATAAAGTAAGTAATACGATAGAGACGTTGTGGGCTGCGATACGTAGCCTGAAATTTGTAGCTCACCATAAAATCCCCTCAGCAGCTGTGCCTATGCGCCAAGGTGACCTCCAAATAAACCTGTCAGATCCTGCACATTTAGTGCAGAAGTGTAGCATGGGTACGTAAATCAACGCGTTCCCAGTAAGTATCTAGCCTAACCATGGAGAAGTAGTGACGAGGGGTCGACATCGACATTTACTAGAGGTCCACTAAAGAAATATAATAAATCATAGGCAGATATGAAGCACACATCAATAATGGGATAAATCTGTAAGTTACATAATCTTCCAAAAGTTTGTTTTAAAGGTATGAATTTCTCAGTCTTGTATTCTACCTCAACGGCTCAGATTTTTCAAGTACCAGTATCAAACGGATAAGAAATACCATATAAAATGCTAGGCATCAGTGGAAGGATAATCTCGTGAATATTCGGACTGAAAATAACACACGATTATGCCAAGGTCGTTCGGCCCGATTCAAAATAATATGTACACTGCAGAGGGTCGAGCGGCACGAACCGTAGATGTATCTAATACACTGCCGAGGCATTCGGCCTGCTCCACAAGAAAGGAAGGATATTACCGAATTATGAGACACATGCTTACAATACAGTATATGAGCACAAGCGAATATAACCTTTACCGTTTCACAAATAACTTGCCAACAACTCAAGGTGATAAGTCTCGACCTAATATATACGTATATGTCTAAATCAATTTCAATTATAAATTCAATCAATTAAGCCAGAAGAATGAGCTCAAATAATTCAAATATTACATGATAAAGTCCTATGTCTACCCGGACATAAACATATTTTAGCTACGTACGGATTCTCGTCACCTCGTGCGTACGTAGTACCCACAACTAGTAGCACATAACAATTACATCACCTAGGGATAGTTTTTCCTTCACAAGGTTAGACAGGAGACTTACCTCGCTCCAAAGCTCCATAAGTGACTCCAACGTGTAACGAACCGACCGGTCATTTCGAGCATTTGCACCATGATCGGTAGTTTGAGGGCATGAGTAGCTCCGTATGATGTATTATGACTTATGTGAATCGTCGGTTTTGGTTTTCAGGTTAGTCGGTATCGATTTAGAAGAATGCATTTCATCGTTGAAGCTTTAAGTTGGAAGAGTTGACCAAGTTTGACTTTTGTGAATTTGACCCCAGAACAGAGTTTTGATGGTTCTGTTAGGTCCGTATGGTGATTTTGGACTCGAGCGTATGTCCGGATATGCATTTGGATGTTCCTAGAAAGATTCGACACTAATTGGTGAAATTTGAAAATTTAAAGGTTTGGAAGTTTCATAAGTTTGATCGAGAGTTGAATTTGTGGATATCGAATTCGTATTATGGTTTCGGAAATTGAAATAGCTTCGTTATGTTATTTTGGACTTATATGCAAAATTTGAGTTCATTCCAAGTTGATTTGTTATGTTTCGGCGCGCGTTTCGGAAGTTGAAAGTTCAAAGTTCATTTAAGTTTGATTTGAGGTAAGATTCATCATTTTGATGTTGTTATGCGTGATTTGAGACCTTGAGTAGGTTCGTGTTATGTTTTGGAACTTGTTGGTATGTTTCGACGGGATCCCGAGTGGCTCGAATGAGTTTCGGACGAGGTTCGGATCGTTTCGGACGAGGTTAGGATCGTTTCAGATTATTTTTGTTAAGGCTCGATAGAAGATAAAATCGTGGGTGTTGAGGTTATTCTCATTTTCGGATTTTGGAGCTCAGATTGTGCGATTTTGGAGAGAAATTTTCCACAGAGTTGGGGTAAATATTCTTGACTCACTTGTGATTATATTTCATGAATTAATCTTCGTTTTCGGTATTGAATTATTGATTTTTAAAGAGAAATCGAAGGAATTGTCTATAGTTTCATAAAATGACTTTTTGAGCCGATTTGGAGTCGGATTTGAGTGAAACTAGTATGGTTGGACTCGTAACTAAATGGGTTGTCGGATTTTGTGAGTTTCGTCGGGTTAAGAGTTCCATGCCCTGGTTTGGCTTTTTGGCTTATTTTGGGCTTTTGATTAAAGATTCGACCTTTATTTATCTGGTTATTTCGTTTTGCATTATTTGATGTATTTGAGTTGGTTTTGGCTAGTTTCGGGCCGTTCGGAGGTCGGTACGCGCGAGATGGCAATTCTAGAGCATCGTTTGGCTTGATCAGTTTTGGATTTCGCTTGTTCGAGGTAAGTAACATTTGTAAACTTGGTGCTGAGGGTATGAATCTCCGAATTTCGTATTATGTGTTTGCGGTTGAGATGACACACATGCTAGGTGACGGGCGTGTGGGTGTGCACCGTGTGAATTGTGACTTTGTTATTTCTGTGGTATTGTGTAGTTACCTGATCTTATCTGTAACAATGAAATCTCTACGCACTAGAGCTATTGAGTTGTGATCCATGTTAGAAACCATGTCTAGGCTACATGCTTATTCTGTTGGGACCCACAGAGGTCATATTCCTTTAGAATTATTTGTTTAAAATAAAATTTTATACTCAGTCATGTTAATTCATTGCATATTATCTCTCAGTCTCTGTTGCTAGTTATTGATTCATCATATCATCATTTTGGGCTAGTTTCATGACAATGTGAGCCCGAGAGACTGGAGGGATTGATGACTGACTGAGGCCGAGGGCATGATTTTGAGATATTGATACTATAGCACGTGAGTTGTCCATGCATCACGTGAGTTATCCGTGCGTATTCAGATATTGATACTATAGCACGTGAGCTGTTCGTGCGCCTGCAACATACTTTATTATTATCGCACGTGAGTTGTCCGTGCAGATTATAGCGCTTAGGCTGAAGGAGCCCCTTCGGAGTCTGTACACACCCCCAGTGAGTGAAGGTACCTACTGAGTTCGAGTGCCGAGTGATTGGGAGGACTGCGTGAATTGATACTCTGAGATTATGCATGTGGTTTTATCACTGAGTTGCATCGCATTGACATACACACTTGACATACATGCATAGAGATGCATTGTTTCCTCATGTTGTACGGTACCACGCCATTCATGACTTCTCATACACATTGATATGTAGGCATAGAGATGTACTTTTCCTCATGCCATTTGATAATGAAACATTTATTGGAAGGAAAATCACAATTTTGCAAACTTACTCATACTTTGGTGCTTTCGGTAAAAGATTTGGGTTTTCACTGTTATACTTGAAAAGTATGTCTATTTTTTGGAGATGTGAACGAGCTGAACATTATATTTCTGAGTTATTTCCTGTACCATTTTTTATTATATTATTATGAGCTGTTGTTTTCTATTGGTGTTGGACTTTGACTTGTGTTCCAGCTCGTCACAACTTTCAACCTAGGGTTAGGTTTGTTACTTATTGAGTACATGGGGTCGGTTGTGCTCATACTATACTTTTGCATCTTGGGTGTAGATATTAGATGCTGATGTTGCTGTGATCGACGGGAGAGGGATTTGAAGACGTACATGCGTTTCGGTTGTAGCTGCCTCTTGTTCATGGTAGCCTTAGATTTATAAAAATCTATTTAGGTACATTTCAGACAAATGATGTATTTATTTCATATGAGCTTTGTAAAGTATAATCTTAGAAGCTCTTGATTTGTACTACCAATCCCTGGAAAATGTATAAGATGCAAATATTTTCTTTTATTTGTTTGTCTCATTAAATCTCATTTAAATTGGATAGTTATTAATTGGCTTACCTGATAGGTTGGTTTAAGTGCCATCACGACTAGGGGGATTTTGGGTCGTGACAAGGTGGTATCAGAGCCCTAGGTTTATAGGTTCTACAAGTCATGATCAAGTGTTTAGTAGAGTCTTACGGATTGGTATGATGGCGTCCATACCTATCTTCGAGAGGCTACACGACATTTTGGATAAACTTCCCATATTTGTTTCCTTATCGTGCGACATTGATTAAGCTTTAAACATAATTCTTTGAATTCCCTCCACGCATTCGTGTGCGCATGTGAGCGCTCGGTATCGGCTGGTGATTCCATGGATGGGGTGCGAGATGTGATTTCTGGGTGCTGATGATGGGCAAGTCTGGAGGACTTGAGGCCAGGTTTTGACTGTAGCTTGAGTACGTGGATTTCGTTTATGTGAGCACGTGACTTTGGGAACTTATGTGATTGGTAGCGTCCCTATAAGTGGAATTTGTGATTCAACGAGTGGCCGGATGGCTATATAATGAGCATAATATGACTACAGAATGTGTTCAAATGGTTTGATTATGACGAGAATAGTTTGCTTGGGATGTAACAAGGACCATGGGGTGCTAGATTATTGTCTTGATGTGATGCATAGCCTCAAGTTATGAGTGTGTTGAATGGTTTTTCATGTTAATTAATTATGGAGCGAAGTAGATTTTTATGTCTTGCTGCGAGTTCAAACTCAGGAAGATTCACTGATGGCGTAGTAATTGTGGCTGCGAAAGGGTATAGCAAAATGTCAGTTTGAGGCTAAGTAGGTGGGTTATCTCCTGCGGGGTGGTCTACGGAGGTGTGATCCTTATGATGTTGTGTTGAGGCTTTCTTTTCCACCATTAAGTATAGGCATTGTGATTTAAGTTTGGATTGGTTGCAAAAGTTGACCTGACTGTCACAAAGATGTATGCGAGCTTAGTAGATGATGTGAGGTACTATATGGTTTTTGTTATGTTAAATTTTGAAGGATTTAGTTGAATCTCTCCGTGGTATTATGGTAGTAATAGAGTATGAGTGTTGCGAGTTATCAGATGTTTTATTCTATGGCATCGAGCTAAGTGGGAGAGTTTGCTATCAATGATTTGATTGCATGGTTACGTGTTGTATTGGATTTGGTCTGAAGCATACTTGTGGATCGGTTATGAATTGTAGAGGTTGAGATCGAGGATGACTAGTAAAGGAATTTTCGAATACGGATTATATTATACTTTATGGGAATATGGAAATCATGGAAATGATTGAGTTGTTATGTGTGAAGGATGTAGTGTCATGGAGTATAAATTTGATTCGTTCAACCCGTTGATCGGTGAAATTGAGATTTGAGCGGAGTGGATAACTCTAAAAAATGGTCGAAGGGATTCAAGATTTATATGTAGCAATTGAGGATTTTGTGGGTTGGTATATGGCTAGAAGCTGAGATTTAAGTTGGATGGTGACGAGGCTTGTGGTATTTCTATATCGTTAGGGATTCTACATTTCAGCGTCAGGAAGGTGAAGTAAACGGTTTTGGATTCACAGAAGGTCTCTTCAGAGTGGGTGTCTCGGTTGTGGTACTTTTGGGGTGATTAAGAGGGAAAACATCGGCTTATGGGCCTTAGGGTAGTGTGGTTTTATTTTAGGATCTCGCGGGGTGAGTTTTTGTTAAGGATCGTAGTGTTTTGGCAAGGAGAAGTGTCATCTTGAGGGTAATTCGGAAGGAACTCGAAGAAATAGAACAGTTTGATAGTAGGTTAAATAAACACGGTAATGGGTATGATTGGTTCTTTGGGAACTTATGATGTGATGAGTCTCTACAAGTGTTTTATGGCAATGCTCTTGGGTTTTGGCGAGCTGCGTGGCTTGGTTGAGTTAGAGGGATTTAGTTCTGATATCTTGGTTATGTGTAAATGGATTTCCAAAGAGTTCTCGATGATTTCTATCATGGTTTGGGGTGGATATTTCCTACTGGCGTGAGGAACATGTGGCGTATTGGGATTTTCTCCTTTCTGACTGATCGGGTATGTATTATGCTTGTGACTCAGAGTTGATTATGAGGTTCTCGTACGTTTCATATGATGGCATGATAATGATGGTGTGTTGTGTGGGATTGAGGTTTGCATGTGCAAGGTCGCGGTCAGTTTTGAAGGGAAGATCATAAATTCTTAGACGGCATGGATGGTTTCCGATGTTTAGATGGATGTTATAACTGCATGGTAATTCCTGAGAAGGGTGCGCATTTCAGAAGGCGCACTGTGTGTTAACTTACAAATGCTTCATTGGTATTGCGTTACTCGCCTGGTTGATCGACTGCTGATATTCAGATTTTGCTATGTGGCATGGAAGAATTATAAAAATAATTCTCGTGGGATGATCGTGTATGAGAGAGGTGTTAGATATTCGGGCGATGGAATTGGGATCAGATATGGTGATTCATACGTTCTATGGACTTGGAGACTAGGAATTCTTAGAAACAGATTGTTTTGTGGTTGTGGAATGTAAAGATGTGGCCGAAGCTAGCCAGATGATAGTATGTGTTATGGTTTAGTCATTATGGACTTTCGGAGGGTTAAGTATCTACTTGTAGGTGACCAGAGTTGATTGGGGGCCCATTGGTAGGCCCAACGAGGAGGTTTATTCTATATCGGGTCAGATTGGTCGACTCCGTAATGCTATTGTTGGGGGATGTGCCATTCGGATAGGGTTGAGCTAATTCATGTTCTGATATGATCTATGTATTACTCCTCTATGCTACGAGTAGTTGTGATTCGTTGGTTATAAGCATACATGGTGCAACTCTGTTTGGGTCTTGAGCGAGATGGTTATTAGGGTGTCAAATGGTTGATTGCGCCTTGGTTATGTTCTCTCCGGACTGTGGTATATTGTGCTATTTGCTTCTCCATGGTTATGGTCATGCACCTTGGGTATTTGATGTCGAATTGTGTGTAGTTGTTGATTTTGAGCATGGTGTCTTAAGGTATTCCATATGGACTCGTGTCTGGATAGGGTCACACATTACAACTGGGTTATATCATGATATAATCATTTGCGTTCGATTCATGTGTCTTGGTTTTACTATGTAAGATGGGTTTGTAACATTGCAGTTGTGGTGGTACTTGTTGAACTTGCAGGATGGTTCTCTCGTTTGAGTTATTTTCCATGATTGAGTACATTTGGGTTATTTCTTATTGGTGCACAGATTGCGTGGGTTATGGTTTTAGGTTGTATTGATGTGGCATGTCACTAGAGTGGTTGTGTGGTGAGATGAGCTCATCGGACCTAGGATGGGTGCTATCAAATTTTTTGTGGTATATTTGGAAGGATAATGTCGTTGATCGACTTAGAATTTGCTATAGTTCATGTCGAAGGAGAGGGAGCTCTATGACTTGTTGGTGTAAAGAGTAGTTATTAGTTTCTGCGTGTTTCTTTCATCATTGACAGTGTACGAAGGTTTTAGAACGAGGTTTTGTTTGATATGAGGTTTATTACTAGTACCGGGTTTGTTTTGATCAGTTATTGTGGTCAAAAGTTATTGCTACAAGTACGCGAGTTATGCGGTATATCGTGAGATTACATCTTGGATTATGGTTATGGCTTGATACAACTTGTTCAGATTTATGCAGTGTGTAGATGCGAGATTCAGATCTTATAGAAAATTCTGGATGTTGGGAATTAGGTTCTGTGGTTTACGGTCTAAGGTTGAAGTAATGATCTTTAATTATGTTGCATTGTCAGGCCTATATGGAATAGGGTGACATGGGATCACCCCCGGGTATGTGCAGGGTAAGGTTACACGACGGTTTGATGGCCTTGGAACAATTCTTATCACGTTCAAGGACGAACGTATGTTTAAGTGGGGGAGGATGTAACGACTCGACCGGTCGTTACGAGCATTTTCACTTCTCTCGGTAGTTTGAGGGCATGAGTAGCTCTGTATGATGTATTATGACTTATGTGAATCGTCGGTTTTGGTTTTCAGTTTATTCGGAATCGATTTGAAGAATGAATTTCATCGTTAAAGCTTTAAGTTGGAATAATTAACCAAGTTTGACTTTTGTGAATTTGACCCCGGAATAGAGTTTTGATGGTTCCTTAGGTCCGGATGGTGATTTTGGATTTGGGCGTCTGCCCGGATTTGCATTTGGATGTTACTAGAAGGATTCGACACTAATTGGCAAAATTTGGAAATTTGAAGGTTTGGAAAGTTTATAAGTTTGACCGAGAGTTGAATTTGTGGATATGAGGTTCGGATTGTAGTTCCGGAAATTAGAATAGCTTCGTTATGTTATTTGGGACTTGTGTGCAAAATTTGAGTTCATTCTGAGTTGATTTGTTATGTTTCGGCGCGAGTTTTGGAAGTTGAAAGTTCAAAGTTCATTTAAGTTTGATTTGAGGTGCGATTCATCGTTTTGATGTTGTTATGCGTGATTTGACCACATAGAGTAGGTTCGTGTTATGTTTTAGAACTTGTTGGTATGTTTCGATGGGATCTCGAGTGGCTCGTATGAGTTTCAGACCAGGTTCAGATCATTTTGGATCATTTATTTTAAAGGCTGGGCAGGTCTGTTCTGGTATGGTCGCACATGCGGACCACTGGGTGCAGGTGCGATGGCCGCATGTGTGAAGCTGAAGGCGCATGAGCAGAATTGGCATCCCAGCGTGAGGCTGCAGAAGCGGGTATTTTGTGTGCATATGTGACATCGCAGGTGCGGTGGTGCTGATCGCAAAAGCGGAAAGAGCGCAGATGCGGACCCTTGGCTCGCACCTGCGAAAGTGCAGAAACGGAAGAAGTTCCATAGGTGCGAGGGCTGGCTGTTGAGTGTGGATCCGCAGATGCGGGAATTGGCTTGCAAATGCGAGGCCGCAGGAGTGGAAGTTTTTACGCAGATGCGTAGGTTTTGAGGATATTCTCATTTTCGGATTTTGGAGCTCAGAATGGGCGATTTTGGAGAGATATTTTTCCACACGACTTGGGGTAAGTATTCTTGACTCACTTGTGATTATATTTCATGAATTAATCTTCGTTTTTGGAATTGGATTATTGATTTTTAAAGAGAAATTTGAGGAATTGTCTAGAGTTTCATAAAACGAATATTTGAGATTTGAATGTCGATTTGGAGTTGGATTTGAGTGACACTAGTATGGTTGGACTCGTAACTGAATGGGTTGTCGGATTTTGTGAGTTTTTTCGGGTTCCAAGATGAAGGACTAAGTTTGGCTTTTTGGCTCATTTTGTGCTTTTGAATAAAGATTCAACCTTTATTGATCGAGTTATTTTCTTTTGCATTATTTGATGTTTTTGAGTTTCTTTTGGCTAGTTTCGAGCCGTTCGGAGGTTGGTACGCACGGGATGGCATTTTTGGAACGTCATTTGGCTTGATCAGTATTGGATTTGGCTTGTTCGAGGTAAGTAAGACTTCTAAACTTGGTGCTGAGGGTATGAAACCCTGAATTTCATATTATGTGTTTGCTGTTGAGGTGACGCACATGCTAGGTGACGGGCGTGTGGGCATGCACCGTGTGAATCGTAACTCCGTTATTTCTGTAGTACTGTGTAGTTACCTGAGCTTATCTGTAACCTTGAAATCTCTACGTACTAGAGCTATTGAGCTGTGATCCATGTTAAAAACTATGTCTATGCTATATGTTTATTATTGGGACCCACTGAGGTCAGTTCTGCTGTCGAAGTATATGTTTAAATTGTAATTTCGTACTCAGTCATATACATTCATTGCATATCATATCTCAGTCTCTGTTGTTATTTATTGATACATCATATCATCATTTTGGGCTAATTTCATGACATTGTGAGCCCGAGAGACTGAAGAGATTGATGACTGAGTGAGGCCGAGGGCCTGATTGTGAGGATAATTATGGGATCGGGCTACACACCGCATCGTTAGTGTAGCATGTGATTTGTCCATGCGGATCCAAATATTGATACTATAGCACGTGAGTTATCTGTGCGGATTATAGCGCTTGGGCTGAAGGAGCGCCTACGGAGTCTGTACACACCCCTAGTGAGCGCAGGTACCTACTGAGTGCGAGTACCGAGTGATTGGGAGGACTGAGTGAATTGATACTCTGAGAGTATGCATATGGTTTTATCACTGAATTGCATCTCATTGACATGCACACTTGACATACAAGCATAGAGATGCATTTTTTCCCTCATGTTGTACGGTACCATGTCATTCATGACTTCTCATATACATTGACATGTAGGCATAGAGATGTCCTTTTCCTCATGCCATTTGATAATAAAACATTTACATGTTGAAAAGTTTTGGAAGGAAAATCATGATTTTGCAAACATACTCATATTTTGGTGCTTTCGGTAAAAGATTTGGGTTTTCACTATTATACTTGAAAAGCATGTCTATTTTCTGGAATTGTGAACGAGCTAAACATTATATTTCTGAGTTATTTCTTATACCACTTTTTATTATATTGTTATGAGCTGTTGTTGGCTATTGGTGTTGGACTTTGACTTGTGTTCCAGCTCATCACTACTTTCAACCTAAGGTTAAGTTTGTTACTTATTAAGTACATGGGGTTAGTTATACTCATACTACACTTCTGCACCTTGCATCCAGATATTAGGTGGTGATGTTGTTGTGATCGACGGGAGCGGGATTTGAAGACATACCTGCGTTCTGGTTGTAGCTTCCTCTTGTTCATGGTATCCTTAGATTTATAAAAATCTGTTTAGGTACATTTTGAACAGATGATGTAATTATTTTATACCAGTTTTGTAAAGTCTAATCTTAGAAGCTCATGATTTATACTACTAGTCCTTGGAAAATGTATAAGATGCTGATATTTTATTTTATTTATTTGTCTCATTAAATCTCATTTAAATTGGATAGTTGTTAATTGGCTTACCTGACGAGTTGGGTTAGGTAACATCACGACTAGGTGGATTTTGGGTTATGACACAACGCCTCTCTAACTCTCTAATTCAAATCCAAACGATCCGAAACTAGTCAAATAATGTGCAATTCAATCAAAATATACTTCAATGCGTATAATTAATCAATTTATAATAATTTCCAACCCCGCTCTAAAAGTCAATAAAGTCAACCCTCGGGCCCACTTGCTCAGATTTCGGAAAGGTTTAAAGATAAACTTTACTCATAGCATTACGAACTCAAATATATAATTTATTCCAAATTCCATGTCCAATTTCGTGGTAAAAATCCGAAATACCAATTTCTAGTTTTTTTCCTTAAAATCCCACAATTTCCATTAATTTCCATACACTTCCATATAAAAATCCGTATATAATCAAAGTATTTAACTTTTAATAGGTGGGAATCACTTACCTCGTATTTTTCGATGAAAACTCCCTCAAAATAGCTCCTCAACTTCGGCCAACCCAAGAGAAAATTATAGAAATGAGAGCCAAGTTTCGATTTAAAAGCACCACTACCCAGCGTCTTTCGTAGTAGCGAACCACTAGCCGCACCTGCGGAAAAGTCCATCGCAGGTGCGGTTCCCTCAGGAAAATCCGCTTCTGCGGACCAAATTCCGCTTCTGCGCGATCGCTTATGCGTCCCACCTCATGCTCCTGCGCTCTCGCACATGCGGAAACCTTCTGCTTCTGCGACCCCTAATGGTCCAACTCGCTTTACGCTTCTGCGGAGCATTCATCTCATCTGCGGGCTCGCAGATGTGAAAATATCCTCGCATCTGTAGCCATCCCAACTCAGTCCGAATGTCGCTTCTGTGACCATAACGTCGCACCTGCGGGCTCGCTTCTGCGGCCCTTTCCACGCAAGTGCGATTGCACCAGATCCCAGCTGCCTCAGCACTTCTCCCAAGCCCAAACTCGATCCGTTTTCAATACGATTCGCACCCGGGCCCTCCGGGACCCCATCCAATCACAGCAACAAGTCCTAATACCTTATACAAACTTATCCAAAGGCTCTAAACGCAACAAATAATATCAAAATCATGAATCGACAATAAAAATCTTTTTTTCAACTTTCAAACTTCGACGGGCGCGTCCGAATCATATCAAAACATTCCGGAATGACGCCAAATTTTACGTAGAAGTCATAAATCACGACACAAACCTATTCCAAGGCTTGAAATCCCAAACGGACGTCGATAACACCAATGTCCACCTCAAACCAAACTTTTGAGATTCTAAAACGTTCAAAATGCCAAACTTTCACAATAAGCGCCGAAATGCTCTCGGGCCACCCGATACTCAACCTAAACATACGCCCAAGTCCAAAATCATCATACGAGTCTATTGAAACCTCCAAATCCAGATTTCGAGGTCATTTACTCAAAATTCAAACCTTCGTCAATTCTTCCAACTTAAAGCTTCCGAAATTATAATTTTTCTTTATAAATCAACTCCGAACTTCCCGAAATTCAATTCCGACCACACGTACAAGTCATAATACCTTAAGTGAAGCTACTCAAGGCCTCAAATTGTTGATCGACGCACTAGAGCTCAAAACGACCGGTCAGGTCGTTACAACTACCTTTTTTGCTTTTGCTTCTACTCAAAAGTACTTTTTTCCTTCTAAAAGCTTGGCCAAACACCTTAATTTTTGAAAAGAAATCAATTTCGACTAAAAACAACACTTTTGGCCAAAAAAGAAGCTTGGCCAAACAAGCTATAAGAAAGCAAGCTCGAACAACTTCTAAGTTATAAAGATTGAGAGTCTTGTTTTAAACACCTAATGATTATTTAAAAGCAGTAACAATTTGTCAACTAAAGAGAGTAAAGGTCTAAGACAAGATTAAAGAGGTATAGAGTTATGATTTTTCCAATTTTTGAAATCCTTCCCGCTATATTTCCTATAATTTTATCTAAGTATTCTCTACTGATCGCGAGTACTTCATGTGTCGTAATATTTTTTCGAGCAACTACAATAATTTACTAGACATAGTCTTCCGAACGACGCTAGCTGGCACTATTTTACCGCTCACATGACCATGTCAATATTTTGTTATTCCTAAACCCACCTTTCAACCCGATGTATTGATTCCTCACATACGTTAGGAGTGATGTTGTTCAACAACAACCTAAATATGTACCATTTCCCAAGCAATACATAATAGATAGGCACAGTCAATTGATGGTCATTCAATTAACTGAAATAAGTATGTAGTTGAACAAGTATAGAAATTCAAAGGCTAAATTACATTAAAACGTAACAAGAATTCATCCTCCAAAAGGTTCCGTCCAAACTTTAGATAATAAATTAGCTACTCATAATAGTATATTTAAATACAACACTAGAATTCATATGATGAAAAAATAGGAAGAAAGAGGAAAAAACGTAAAGTTGAATCCTTCTCCATGTCCCAAGCGTGTTTTTCGCTAATGTTTCTCCTATTTGATCATTTTCCGCACAAGTTCGTTCCTACATATAAGACACGCGTAAGAGCATATTTTCACTTCAAAAATCGTGTGATCTTCCACAACTCACATAAGAAATAATATGCAAACATACTCAAAAATATTCATTTTTCATCGTTTATCAATTTTCTTTAAATTTAAGCACTATGTTTATTTTTTATGATGGTAAGAAGACCATTTGAACCTTGATAGCAGTTATATAAAACCAATAATGTGCAATGACAACGCTTGTTGTGTGCTTAAGTGGTGCTAAAAACCTTTTGTTCATGTTGGATAACCTGAAAAATGGCATTTTCTATAGCAAGATGTTCAATAGAACTTCAAAATTCTATATCCGTTGATAGTGTAAGGAATAATTTTAATCTATTTGCTCACTTATCAAGACCAATTAAATCTGGCGGACATTTAATGAAAAGTAGGAATTAATGGTGAGAACTTTCAATTACATAAAAGAGATGAGAACAAGAAAGTTTTTTCCAGTTGTTCATATCTTAATTGACTAATTGGAGTTTACAAAGTTATTTTCGCATCTATTTAGACGCTAATCCGAGGGAGCAAGCTAGTCATTATGTGTATGAAATGCGGGAAATTATCACTTCACATGAGATCTCTAAGTGATAATGATTTCTATATATTGCGAAATATCCTTGCTAGTTAATATTTCTTTGATAAGCAAACTATGCATGTTCAGACTGAATCGCAATTAATAGTTGATCCATAGCATTTACTTGAATGTTGTAACAAGTTAGCATGTGACATTTCAGGCACAACATGGTGGAGGACAAATTGGTACACGTCAAACTTTTTAAGTTGGCATAGAGAACATGAGTTATGAGGTAATAACCGACAAACAAGAAGAAAAATAGTATAAAAATCTATTATTCTTTATGAATTATTTTCCCTCACAATTTATGGTATGGGATTTACATTTTGTTAGCCTTTCAAGACCAGGTTAGACATGTCAGTACATGATTGAGCAAGAAAATCATTTTAGCACGTATGAAGTGCATCAGGTATCAGTCAATCGAAATATCTGTGAATGACAGCGATATGTGTTGTATTTGTTAGGGGCAAAATACATGAGTTACCCTTGATTATGGACTAAATTCCTATTATATTTTTTTTCCGACGAAAATTACGTTATACACTCAACTTTTCTAAAGTGTAGTTAAGACATACCATTTTTTTTGATCAATTTATCCGAAGATGCGTAATTTCACACACTAATAAAATCGTGACACGTGTCATAACAAAAAAAACCTTAATTTCCACCCTAATTAATATTCTTTCTTAAAAGAAGAAAAAAAAACCAGAGGATTCTCCCAACCCATCTCTCTTCTTCCCCAATCTACTTTTTGTCATCTTCTTCATTAAAGTTTTCTCCTCCATTAAAACCCACCGGAATAACCCTCCAAATCACGGAACCTCCATTCTCCTCTCATTTCATACCCAACAGCCGACCAACTCCTCTCTCACCTCTACTGGCCGTCGGACAACTCCACGCCGATCTGAGTTGTCGGTTAGCGGTGAAGTTCTGGCGGGATCTTTTCTGCATTTCCAATACCTAAACCTTCCATCTCCAGCCATTCGAGTTCCTACGTATTTAGCAAACTCACAACACAAAAGCACAAATTCAAAAACATTAAGAACCAAGAAACCCACAACAAAAAAAAAAAAATCCAAAAAGTACTACAAAGGCATTTTTCTTGACAGATAACAAAAAGGTGAAAACTAATTATCTAGTCAAGTCGGTATTTCAGTTCCACTGATTTTAGCTTGCAAGTATTTCTGGAAGTTAATACCCATTTTAATGTTTCCAAGCGCGCCTAATTATAGTGATAGAAATGATTTCGACGCCCGATGAGTATTTTTCGGATGCTCAAAGCTCAAATTCTGACTCCGACCAAGAAAGTACTTGCATCGATTCTGAAAAGTGACTTTCATTCTCTGTTGAGTTCCACTGATTATTGTGTGGAAGAGGGGTCAAATTGGAGATATAATAATTGAAAATAGAAAACAAATGACTCAAAAAAGTTTTTAAAACTAAAAAGGCTGGACATGTGGCATTTAGATAATGGTTCAGACTCAAAAATGTTGTATTCACTCGTCTCATTTATGTGTAAAACACGCGCAGGCCACTTGATGGCGTAAAGTGAGGGATTTGGTTCATAGTTCGGTTAACTTATGTATTTTGTCATTTGTTCGGTAAGGGTTTATTTTATTTGGTTGTCTCCTACGCATGTAAGTTAGATAACCTTACTCATAAATACCTTTTTGTTTTGGTAGGACAACTTTTGTGATGGGCAAACCATTGGATTTTCTAACTGTGGGGACTACTTACATTTTGATTGCATCACTGAGTGGCTCATGCAGAAGAATTCTTTCCCTCTCTGCAAAAGACTGCGTTAACAACTTGAGGAAGAACAATTTGGTCTAGCAAGTTTCTCCAGAACTTGAATTTTATTGCTTTGAACCAGTATATTAGTTTATTTTAATTTAAGCATGTTTATCCGAAAAATGAATAGAGTTGAATTTATACGCAGTTCCGAAGATATGTGGTATAACTTAATACAAAATGCAAGGATAAATAAATATGTGAATATAGATTGAAGGAAATGTAGTCTAGACAAGGCAATCTCGAACAATGAATCTTAGGATTTAAGAAAATAGAATCCATCTAAAAAACTAGAATCATCACTCTTTTTTGTAGAGGGAATAATATTTTTTGTCATATGTAAATCTCAGAAAAAGATGTGCCCCCAAAAAATGATAAACAAGCCCTTTTATAGTGGAGGGGTTTGGCTCCAAGCATAATAAAATAAACATCCAGTGGGAGACCCATGATAAATCAACTTTTTCATAATTTCCGTCAAGATTCCCTCTAGTGGGATTACAACGGCTTTTGTCTGCGAGCTCGATCTTGCTTAGAATCCTCGGTTTTGGTTCGAGCTCGATTTCGGCTCGAACTTGTGACCTTGGTCCGAGCCCGACCCTGGTTCGAGCCCTTGAATTGATTCCAGGTCGACGTGGGTTGATTTTTGGATTATCAACACGATAGACCTACACGCATTATAGTTCGATTCTTGTTCGAGTTTGATTATGATATCGATCTCATCATGAACCGGCCTCCCCAGGTTCTAGGCTAGTTCGTGCCCCCTCTCGGGATCTTACTTCGATACATCACCCTTCGAACCGTACCAGACATGCCAAGGCTTAAATCTATTTCGACCATATACAGATAGTCCCCTCGTTTCTCAGAAAGAAATATGGCGAGAAACGATACGATTTTCAACAGCTCGATCGGATTATATCTTGTTTCTACCATCAGGTTCGACCATGACGCATGTGGCAGCTGTCCCGTCAGTTCTGTCTTTCAAGGCATTTAATGCATGTCAAGCGGTGGTCGGCCACTGCTGATAATGAACCGCCGTCGCTTTGAACCTATAAATAACTCTCGCTTTTATCTTTTACCATTTTTACATCTTCTGTCTTCTAAAATTTCTCAATTTCTTCT
This sequence comes from Nicotiana tabacum, assembly GCF_000715075.1. Classification (NCBI taxonomy): domain Eukaryota; kingdom Viridiplantae; phylum Streptophyta; class Magnoliopsida; order Solanales; family Solanaceae; genus Nicotiana; species Nicotiana tabacum. Next base: position 76,445,085 of record NC_134096.1, on the reverse strand, counting down.
TTATACTCTCCAACTTACCAAAAAAGCTGTGATTTCTTTCCGAAAGGACCCCTCAATTCTACCAAATCTCTATCACTTTCTTCTACTCCTTACTTTTGAATTCAAAAATAGCGAAAACATCGCAAACCGTTCCTCAGAAAGAGAAAGTTTCATCTTCACAGTGTGTCGCCGATGAGACACCTGCGGAACAACGGCCAGAGGAGTGTGTACCCGGAGCGTGCGTTCTTACTTCAGATTTTAAAGTTGATAAAGATTCATCGGTCCCTGGCCGGTGTGAGCCGGTATCGAGGTACATGTGTTCGATTACTGAGAAGCACCTCGATCTGTTAAAGAAGGACTGCAATTGGGGGTGAAAAAGAAGTGATAATACCTACCACTAACGAAGATATCACTTCTTACGTGAAAGTATTTTTGAATGTATATACTTACCCTTTCACTTTGGACCCCCTCGATTCCATCGTTATCAACTTCTATCGACAGTATCAGGTAACCTTAGGCCATGTCCATCCTTCTTTGTGGCGGATCGTTATCCTGATCCGATATTTCATGAGTAAAGTCGAGGGGATGTCGTTTACCCTCGATAATCTTATCCGGCTGTACCGTCCCCGACTTTTTCGGGGAGGGTTAATAAAACTTCAGCGTCGGGCTACCAAGGCTTTGTTCTCGAGTATTAACGAGGACAGGGACCGGGGTTGGATGAGCAGGTTCGTTCGAGTAAGGACTTCGGACCTAATCCCGACTGAAAAGATGCCCTTTCCCGAGGAGTGGATTATGAAACGTGAGTGTGATCTTGCTGTTGCTTCTATTTTGTTCTTCCATTTATTCTCTTATCAACGCTCCTCTTTTCGTGATGTAGCGGTTCCCTGGATGCCCGGAGTGGTTCCCGACCTCAAGAATTGGATACGGGCTCTTGTTTCGACTTCCACATATGCCGAGCGCTCATGGCGTGATTTTTCTAAGGGTCGGTAGGAGGCCAAAAATCACGGTAAGCTCATTTCTCGGGCTCCGACGAGGCATTTCTCAAAATATTTTTTATAAGGTTTCCCATATACAGGTTTGGGTAAAGACGCGGTCTTGAGACCTCTGTCTAATGAAGAGGATGTTTCGACCTCCGTCCCAAAGCCGGTGAAGGAAAATAAAAGGAAGAGAGCCTCGTTGCCCGAATATCCAAAATCGAATAAGAGGACGGCTCGTAAGCCGAACAAGAATGTTATTCCTTTGATCGTAGAATTCGTTTTGCGCCTAAGGGATGAAGAAGAAGAAGAAGAAGAGGACAATGAGTCCACGCTGGCGGTCCGGACGAAGAGAGCCACCGATGCTTCAATGCTGGCAGGATCGATGATGCCCTATGAGGCTCCGTCTCGAACTGAAAATATACCGGAGAGAGGTTCAGGTAGAGTCCCCGAACTATCGGATGTCGAAGACGCCTCTCATCAGAGTCAACCGGCAGGGGTTACAATTGTATAGCCCCTTGAACCCCTCCGAGCCGAGGGGAATGCTCTGAGCGAGTCACTTGGGGCAGCAGCGATCGAGGATTCGCCTACATTTCCTGCTTTTTCTGCAGGGGTGATTCGGGAAGCTCAAGCTCTGGGGGCCCTCGATCTAGGCAGCTTCACGATGAAGAGGATCTGTTTTGTGACTTGTTTACTGGTATCAAGGATGTTGCCGGTACCGGTTATGAATCGGACCTTTTTCACGGTTTGCGGCAGGCTTTGAATCAGGTGAGTCTTTAAAAATCTTTTTTGTTGGTACTGCCTTTTATGTTCATTTTTCGTTAACTTCGCTTCTTGTTTCTTCGTAGGCTGCGGCAGTCCATCGAGAACAATGTTCTCATTCCCAGAATGAGCTGTATCGATACGCGGCCGACCTAAACTGCACTACCGACGAGAGGAAATCTCTCAAACTTTCCTTAGGGCAGAGAGAGGGGGAAATAAAAGATCTCCGAGCCGAGCTGGCCAAGGCTTATCGAGACCAGAATGATTTGTCTGAGCAGCTAATGATGCTTTTGAAAACCTATGGGTTCGATACCGGAACGATAACTAACATCTCGGTCTCACAGCTGCAGCAAAAAATCGAGATGATAGGGAAGCTGCGTGAGGAGGTCGATGTGATAAGGATGGAATCCTTGCGGTGGAAAGAAGGTATGGACCGCTTTGCTGCAGAAAAAGAGACTGCTCGAGCCCAGTTATCGTCGTCTGCAACCCAACTTCAGAAAATGAAGGAAAAAGGCCTGGTTCAAGCAAGAAGAATTGAGGAGCTTGAGGCTCGGTTGGCCTCAGTACTTGCCAAGGCCGAATCCGATGCTGAAACGGCAAAGGCTTATGCGGATGCGCTCGTGGCCGTCTATCGGGCTGATGCTGAAGCTGCCCAAGTTCAGGCAAGAGAGGCAGCCGAATCCGCTGATGGTCGGGCGCATTGGGTCGCCGAACTTGCTAAGTACCGATCCAGAAGAGAAACTCTCGAGGAGATTCATAATCGCGGCTTCGATCTCACGGAAGAGATAAAAAAGGCAAAAGAACTCGAAGCTGATGCTGAAGCTCTGGTTCCGATGATGATGACGATGACGATGAGAGCAAGAGCGAATCCGAGAACGGGGGGAACATGATAAAGAAGAGACCGCTCCCATTCTTAGTTCTTAGTTTTTACGCTATAGCCACCCATGTAGATAAATTTTTTGTGTATAGGCATATCTCTTCTTTTCGCCGACTCGCTTTTGTTTCTGTTTCCTGTGCTGCGAGGATTTGCCTTATGAACATTTCCATAATGTTTTAAACCACTTAATCAAACTTGGACCTCGTAGTCTCTGCAACTGAGCGAGCGTTTATTCAAACTCGGGGCAATGTAGCCCTTTAGACTTATTAGTTGCCAATGATTCGATCTTGAAGAGAATATAGCCCGTGGGCACGACGGTCGAGTGAGTGTTTGCTTGTACTCAAATTAATGTAGCCCGTAGGCTTGATTGAGTGAATGATTTGCACTCGAAAATTAATGTAGCCCGTAGGCTTAATAGCCGAGTGGTTGTTTGCTCGAACTCAAAAATAAAAAAAATAGCCTGTATGCTTGATCGAGTAAATGATTCGAACTCGAATTAATGTAGCCCGTAGGTTATTTGGTCGAGTTAGTGTTTGCTCGAACTCGAAAATAAAAAATAGTCCGTAGGCTTGATCGAGTGAATGATTCAAACTCGAATTAATGCAGCCCGTAGGCTTAATGGTCGAGTGAGTGTTTGCTCGAACTCGAAATGAAAAAGTAGCCCGTAGGCTTGATCAAGTGAATGACTCAAACTCGAGTTAATGCAGCTCGTAGGCTATTCGGTCGAGTGAGTGTTTGCTCGAACTCGAAATAAAAAATAGCCCGTAGGCTTGATCGAGTGAATGATTCGAACTCGAATTAATGCAGCCCGTAGGTTTAATGGTCGAGTGAGTGTTTGCTCGAACTCGAAATGAAAAAATAGCCCATAGGCTTGATCGAGTGAATGATTCGAACTCGAGTTAATGCAGCCCGTAGGCTATTTGGTCGAGTGAGTGTTTGCTCGAACTCGAAATAAAAAATAGCCCGTAGGCTTGATCGAGTGAATGATTCGAACTCGAATTAATGCAGCCCATAGGCTTAATGGTCGAATGAATGTTTGCTCGAACTCAAAATAAAAAATAGCCCGTAGGCATAATGGTCGCATTATATCTTAATTCTTCGCACGTCATTACACGCCTGGGTTTGGGCCACCCTATACGAGCATGGCTCGCTTCGACCATTTGGCTCTTTACAGTTTTCCTATCAGGACCCTGTTGCTGTTAAGTGACTTTCTTATGGGGCCTCGGATATTATTATAAATGTTGCACGACCAGTGGTTGCCTCATTAAAAACCTTGCCGAAAAACCCATTTGGGATAAAACCGGTCTAAGGGAAAAAGAGTGCAACGCATGCTTTCTGGCGAGAGATCCGTCCCTTGTTCAGACTTCTGCAGGGGTCAGTTTCGAGATATAAACGAATATGAAAAGGTTGTACCTTAACAGTAGTACCGTTTTAGATGTGATACATTCCAGTTGCTTGATAACTGTTTGCCGTTTATAACGCCAATCCTGTACGACCCCTTTCCGATGTCCTCGAGTACCTGATATGGTCCTTCCCAATTCGGTCCTAGCTTCCTTTCATTCGGATTTCGGGTATTGATGGTAATTTTTCTCAATACTAAGTCCCTAGGCTTGAAATGGCGGAGCTTGGTTCTTCAATTATAATACCTTTCGATTCGCTATTTTTGGGCGGCCATTCGGACGAGGGCAGCTTCTCGCCTTTCGTCCGATAGTTCGAGGCTTGTGTTCATAGCCTCGTTATTTGGTTCTTCCACCGAGAATCGAAATCTGGCACTGGGTTCACCAACCTCGACTGGTATCAATGCTTCGGATCCATATACTAAGGAGAACGGGGTCGCCCCCGTACTGGATTTTGATGTTGTCCGATATGCCCAAAGGACTTCGGGTAGGATTTCTCTCCATCTCCCTTTAGCATCGTTCAACCTCTTCTTTAGGTTTTGAATAACAGTTTTATTTGTTGATTCGGCCTGCCCATTCCCACTGGGGTGGTATGGCATCGACAATATCCTTCTTATCTTGTGGTCTTCGAGGAATCTTGTTACTTTGCCGCCAATGAATTGCTTTCCATTGTTACATACTATTTCGGCGGGTATCCCGAACCGGCATATGATATGATCCCAAATAAAGTCTATAACTTCTTTCTCTCTTATTTTCTCGAACAACTGTGCTTCAATCCATTTAGAAAAATAGTCAGTCATAAACAAAATGAATTTGGATTTACCTGGGGTCGATGGCAGAGGGCCGACGATATCCATTCCCCATTTCATGAAAGGCCACGGGGATAGGACCGAGTGGAGTTGTTCTCCGGGCTGGTGGATCATTGGTGCGAACCTTTGACATTTATCACATTTACGAACAAATTCCTTCATATCTTTGCCCATATCGATCCAATAATACCCTGCTCTAATTATTTTTTGGACTAATGTGTCGGCTCCAGAGTGATTCCCGCAAGTACCTCATGTACTTCCCGTAGGACATAATCGACATCCCCCAGGCCCAAGCATACCGCCAACGGTCCATCGAACATTTTTCGGTACAGTGTTCCATCTGAAGCTAGAGTGAATCGAGCAGCCTTGGTCCGTAGGGTTCTGGAATCTTTAGGGTCCAATGGGAGTTTTCCGTTCTTCAAATATTCGATATACTTGTTTCTCCAATCCCAGGTTAAGCTTGTAGAATTTATTTCGGCGTGTCCTTCTTCGATTACCGATCTCGAAAGTTGAACAACGTTCCCTGAGCCTGTATCATCTACCTCGACCGACGACCCCAAATTCGCTAGTGCGTCGGCCTCATTATTCTGTTCCCGTGGCACATGCCGTAAAGTCCATTGTTTGAAATGGCGCAAAGTGATAAGCAGTTTATCTAAATACCTCTGCATTCTACCTTCTCGAACTTCGAAAGTTTTGTTTACTTGACTCACCACTAGCAAGGAATCGCAGTTGGCTTCAACGATTTCTGCTCCCAAATTTCTAGCTAGCTCGAGACCTGCAATCATGGCTTCATACTCGGCCTCGTTGTTAGTCAACCTGATAGTTTTAATAGATTGTCTAATAATGCCACCCGTGGGCGGTTTCAAAACTATGCCCAGCCCGGACCCCTTTACGTTCGAAGCCCCATCCGTAAAAAGGATCCATACCCCCGATGATGTACCTGATTTCAACAGTTCTTGTTCGGCTTCGGGTACGAGGGCTGGTGTGAAATCGGCAATGAAGTCTGCTAGGACTTGAGACTTGATGGCCGTGTGGGGTTGGTATTCGATATCGTACCCATTGAGTTCGACGGCCCATTTGGCCAGTCGGCCTGATAATTCGGGTTTGTGCAAAATATTACGAAGCGGGTAAGTGGACAATACGCATATGGGATGACATTGGAAGTATGGCCTTAACTTCCTCGAGGCGCTTATCAGTGCAAGAGCCAACCTTTCTAGGAGCGGATATCTAGTTTCCGCCTCTCCTAAGGTCCTACTTGTATAATAAACTAGGAATTGCGTACCTTGCTCTTCTCGAACTAGGACACCGCTTACGGCTACTTCCGATACTGCCAAGTACAAACAAAGTTTCTCATCTGTTTTTGGAGTGTGAAGCAGTGGTACGCTTGATAGATATCGCTTTAGTCCTTTTAATGCTTGTTGGCACTCCGGGGTCCAAGAAAAATCATTCTTCTTTTTGAGTAGAGAAAAAAATTTATGACTTAGATCGGATGATCTCGATATGAATCGGCTTAAGGCGGCGATCTGACCAGTTAGTCTTTGTACGGCCTTCACGCTGTCTACGACGGTGATGTCTTCAACAGCCTTGATTTTATCGGGGTTAATCTCTATTCCCCGATGTGATACCATGAAGCCGAGAAACTTTCCCGAACCGACCCCGAAGGCACATTTTTCGGGGGTGAGCTTCATTTTGTATTTCCTCAGAATCTCGAACGTTTCTTGCAAATGAATTAAATGGTCCTCTGCGCGCAGGGATTTGACTAACATGTCATCAATATAAACCTCCATTGATTTTCCTATTTGTTCTTCGAACATTTTATTCACTAGGCGTTGGTAAGTGGCCCCTGCATTTTTTAGCCCGAAGGGCATCACATTATAACAATACGTTCCATATTTGGTGACAAATGAGGTTTTTTCGTGGTCCTCCGGGTTCATCTGTATTTGATTATACCCGGAATAGGCATCGAGAAAAGTGAGGATCTCGTGGCCGGCCGTGGCATCGATCATACGATCGATGTTGGGCAACGGAAAAGAATCTTTGGGGCATGCTTTGTTCAAATCCTTATAGTCCACACACATTCTAAGTTTGTCCCCCTTTTAAGGGACTACAACTACGTTGGCTAACCATTCGGGATATTTTACCTCCCGAATGGACCCTATTTTGAGAAGTTTGGTTACCTCGTCCTTTATGAAGGCATTCTTTCTATCGGACTGGGGTCTTCTTTTTTGCTTCACTGGTCTGAACCTACGGTCCAAACTCAACTGATGCGTCGTTATGTCCGGCGGGATCCCTGTTATATCTAAATGGGACCAGGCAAAACAATCGATGTTATTGATAAGAAATCAAACGAGTTTCTTCCTGAGTTTAGGGCTCAACCCCGTTCCCAAGTATACCTTTTGATCGGGCCAACGCTCGATTAATACGACTTGCTCTAGCTCCTCGATCATCGATTTTATGGCATCGGAGTCATCGGGAATTACAAAAGATCGAGGGACCCTTTGGTCTCTATCCTCTTCGATTATCTGGTTGTCTGGCTAGGTTGAAGCCGCTGTTTGTGATTGCTATTTGGTGTCCCGTTCTCCTTCCGGGCCCGATCCTTTTATCGGCGAAAGTGAGGACATTGGCTTGGCTTCATCGACGGCGAACATTTTTCTTGCGGCTGGTTTCTCTCCGTACACCGTTTTGACATCTCCCGACGTCAGAAATTTGAGGACCTGGTGTAGGGTCGAAGGCACGACTCTCATGTTGTGGATCCATGATCTTCCGAAAAGGGCGTTATACCTCATATCGCCTTCGATCACGTGAAAATTTGTTTCCTGGACAGTTCCAGCCACGTTTATTGGTAAGACTATCTCTCCTTTGGTGGTTTTGCATGCCATATTGAACCCGTTTAGGACCAGAGTTGCATGTACGATCTGTTCCTGCAGGCCGAGCTGCTCCACTACCTTTTAATCAGATGATATTGGCCGAGCTACCTGGATCGATCAACACACACTTAATTTTAGTTTTATTTACGAGTACGGATATTACCAGCGCGTTATTGTGAGGTTGGATGACCCCCTCCACATCTTCATCACCAAAGGACAGAGTATGCAGACAACATTTCAGATGGCTTTATGTTTCTTTCTCATCTTCCTTCCCGGCTAGCTTTTGGTAGCACCTCGTAGATTGGATAGTTTGATTTGAGTTTAGCTAATGTTTTTAGCAAAGAGTATTGGGTTTTTCGGGCATACGGAGTTTTTTGGAGATTGGCTTCGGTGCCGCACTCGACTGAAAAGGCTTTTGTATGAATTTTTTGAATTAAGCTCTTTTATCATTGGTGGAGCCCCCGGGATTTGATCGACCCTGGCATTATACGTTTCCACCCTCTTGTCATTAGCTTCAACTCGTTTTGTGAGTTCCTTGAGCAATTTAGTAATTCCAGGAGTAGTCCCCGATTCCTGCTCGTTAGATTTTACTATGGCAGGCTCTGTTCTGGGAGTGACCTCTCAAAGTGGATTGGAAACCGGCCTGCTTTGTGCGCGAGTTTGGCTCTGTAGATGAGCTAGCGCTAATTGCTGGGGTTGCAACATCTCAAAGATCATGCGTAAGCTGTCCCCGATCTCCTCTGGGTTTTGGGTGTTTTGGGCTACAGATCGAGCTCCGCCCCGAATGCTTCTTTCCGATTCGGAACGCTGGTTCGTTTCCATAGCAATTTGTGAATTGACATCTAGTGGTATTTCAGCTCGAATCTCAGGTGGTGCCAAGTTGTTGGTTTCATCTTGAAGGCCAGCTTCACAATCGGTCGGTGAAGCCTTTCGGTCAGCGGCTATTCGTAGCCGAGCCTGAATTAAAGATGTTTTCGAAAATAAGTGACCACTGTTATCCTCGGTTTTGGTTCGAACTCGATTTCGGCTCGAACTTGTGACCTTGGTCCGAGCCTGACCCTGGTTCGAGCCCTTGAATTGATTCCAGGTCGACGTGGGTTGGTTTTTGGATTATCAACACGATAGACCTACCCGCATCATAGTTCGATTCTTGTTCGAGTTTGATTATGATATCGATCTCATCATGAACCAGCCTCCCCAGGTTCTAGGCTAGTTCGTGCCCCCCCCCCTTCGGGATCTTACTTCGATACATTACCCTTCGAACTGTACCGGGCATGCCAAGGCTGAAATCTATTTCGACCGTATACAAAGCAATTTATTATACTTTTGATGACAATTAATAAGACCTATCATACCTTGATAGCATTTATGTAAAATCGATAATGTGCAATGCAAGTGTATGTGTTGTGCACTCCGAGTCAGAAATAAATTGTTATTTATATATGTTAAATTGCTAGAAAGATAGGGATCCATATAGCAGGTATTCAATATAACGACCCGACTGATCATTTTACTTTCTAGAACCCCGTTCCCTTAAATAACACTCCCCTTATGTGCCTTTACTTTTTTATGACTTGTGGGGATGGTTAGATCGGGTTTGGAAGGGTTCGGTTTGAAATCGGAACACTTAGTTCTTTAATATTGGCTTAAAGGGTTAAGTTTGATGTCACGCCCCGAAATCGGGGAGCACGACCGGCGCTCAACCGAGTGAACCCGGCCGAGCAAGCCTGTTAGATTTTCTTCTACCCAGCTCATCTATGAATAAAGAGGAGATGTACTCCATTAATCAAACATTGAAAAGATTTCATTAACAACTCCCATTTTATTTCCATTAGCAGCTTCATTCATAATTTCCAAAATATTACAAGTTTATAGATATAATGAAAAACATGTTTGTCAAATACCAACATTTCTATTTAAATTCCCAACATTCGACTACCACCCACAACCTGTCTACGAAGCCTCTAAGTATAACACATGAGTAGTATGGAAGTGCCGGCAACAAGGCCCCGACTATACCTCAAAACACAATGTACGACTGAAATGACATCAGGTATGGAATAGAGTAGGGCTCACCAAAACCTACTGAATAGTGAGTTACTGCTAACGAGGACCAAAGCCGCTCGCTTATGAACCACCTGAATCCATTAAAGATGCAGAGCCCCCGACAAAAGGGATGTTAGTACATATGGAATAGTACTAGTATGTAAAGCTAACTGTCCCCTTTCAAAATAGAATGCCAATGTAAGAAAAGGGAAAACTATGGAAACAACAATCAAAACTTAATAATTCCCAAAATACGAAGATAACACTGTGAAGTGATAATAAAAATATGATAATAATATTATTTTTGGTTGGGAGATCTTTAGCACCGATATACCACTGTTCACAATACCAATACCACCATACTTTTAGCATGGAGTTCGATCACGACCCGATCGGCTAGGCCATCTCATCTGAGACATAAACCACAATCACAATTTCAATTATAATTTCCAGCACAATCACCACCATGTGTGCGGCATGGTGTCCGATCACGACCCGATCGGCTAGGCTATCTCACCACAATTCCTTGTTGATCGACATCATCCATTTATATCAATCATCTCATCCCAATTAAGGGGAATAATTTTATCACATAAATCTCATCCCAAATAAGTGAAATAATCACAATCAACTCCTACACTGGCACGTGTAGTTTTGGGGTTAGGTTATTTCAACCTACCCTTCCTCGGTGACTATCGATACTCCCAAAAATATTATTTATTTGCTTACAAAGGAAACAATAATAAAAATGCATTTACCTCATAACCCTTCATACCGTATATAGCCTCATTGGCACTTTCAACAACTTTCAACATCAATATTTCATTGGCTCTCTTGGCCATACATATGATTCTTCATTCATGGCACAATGGTCGTATTTCATATTCCATGCTTTTATTTCTTCCTTTTCATGATTCATCATCATAAATATCAACAAATAGAATATTCTGGAAATCGCAACTTTAGGTTCACTAGTAATGAAGACTTTAGACACAATGGATTTCTTTCCAAGAAATGGAGTAAAATGATTGGCAATCGAAGCACAAGTTAAAATCATAAACGAGCAACACATCATTTATTCTTGAAATACTTTTTCCCAAAAAGGGCAATACACAATTTCAACTCACGAATATGTAAAAACGCAAAACATATCGAAACTACTTACAAAACATAGCATTACTTAAAACAACCACATATATGCATCACTTGAGTTCATAAGCTTTTAGGCAATTCTATTTTCGAAGTCAATTTTGGAACAGTTGAATCAAAGCTCATTTCATAACCTTTCTCACGTCATCTCATTTCATTGGCACCATTGTCCACGAGTATAACTTTCACTATTGGCACGTTGGCCACACTTTATATCCCCAATTTACTTATTTCTCTTCCAACCATCTTTATAGATTATCAACAATAAGACATTTCCAATCAAAACTTTAGGTACACATATGAGCAATTAAGAGTCTTAAGCATATTGAAATTTTCTCACACAATTTAGCATCATAGCCTTCATTTGAAACATGACTCATTGACATTGCATTTTAATACACATATCATTCTTGAACACATTCCCAAAGGATAACATAATGTGATAGGAACATTCGTAACACGTTTTGAATATATAATTCTCGACACTTTGCTTATTCGGGACAATCAAATTTATTGGAAACATCTCTGGATATAGAATAAGGAACTTGAGACAACCATACTTGAAACTTACGGCAACATCATGGAATTCAATTCTAAGAGAGTAGTTTAGCCAACATACCTCACTTTGAGCTTTTCTTAAATTACTACAACGTTCCGGAAATTCTAGAAATCCCAATCTATTTTGAGACATAACAAAATTGAACACAAATTAGGAAGGTATTCATGGTTTCAACTAATTTGAGCATTTTATCAAACACTAGGTGTGCAAATTTGGCTACAAGTTTGTTCTACAAGATTTTCTTCATTCTACAACCCAATATTTATTTATTTAAGCTTAGAAATCTTCCCACAAATCTTATTGGTACATGCATATATAAATAATACTCCCATACCCAAGAATCATACTCCTAATCAACCATCTTCTATCCAAATTCGAAATTGAAAACTAGGGTATGGAACCTTACCTCTTAGATGAAGAAATTGTGAGATTTCCTTGTTGGATTTCAAAGCTTGGACAAGATCTTGATGAACAAAGTACTTGAGCTTCTTTCTCTCTCTAGAACACTCTCACTTCTCTCTAAAATTATCAGATAATTTTCCCAAAATAAGCCCCAAAGCCTATTTATCAAAATGGGGTCGGGTTATAAAAATAGGAAAATGGACCCTCCGAACTCAGGTATGCCGTCGTACAATGGACCACACAATAGGTATGGGGGTCGCACAATAGACTGCAAAATCGAGGCCCAGAACTAGGCTGCGCTGGTCAGCTTTGCGGCCATTTTGCGGTTGCATAATCAGTTTTGTGATCGCATAATGATTCTGCGGTCGCACATATGACCGCAAAATTATATTCTTCCAGCCTTTCGTAATTTGGTTATAACATCTTGTAGGTGTGTCCAAATTACAAAAAGTTTGAAGTGTTAGAAACTAGAGTCTAAGATATTTCATTTGATATATTGTTCATCACATAAATCTTTATATATATGTAGATATGCTCGTCAAAGTTTGGTCTGGTGCGTACCCATTTGAAACTTTAGTCTATCATGAAATTTCCAACTTGACTTGGACTTAGGGCTCTCCTTAGACCCCACAAAACTTATAATATGTCTCGTACACTTATTATCATATCCAATTAATATCCATCATATTTATAGTCCTCTTCTGCACACAAAACAATATAATTAACGCATATCAACTTTCTTAATAACGCTTACGTACTTCAAAATTTTTCGGGGTGTTACATTTGAATTGGGTCAACATTTTTAGTAAACAACCTCGGAACCAGGATTTTACTGTCCCAATAGGTTCGTTTGATGATAATGGACTTGGGCGTGTATTTGGATCGAGTTTTGGATGACCCGGTAACGTTTCAGTGCCTAAAGTTGAAAGTTGGTGCATTGAAGGTTTTAAAGTTCTTTAAATTTGGTTTGAAGTAGGTTTTGGTGTTATCGAGGTCTGCTTGGGATTCCTAGCCTAGGAATAGCTCCGTATGGTGATTTGAGACTTGCACGCAAAATTTAGTGTCATTCCGAGTAGTTTTAGTATGATTCGGCGCGTTCGGAGTAAGTTGGAAGAACTTGAAGTTTATGAGTTGATTCTATTTTGTTTTGGGTTATGTATCTTAGTTTTGATGTTATTTCATGTGTTCCGATGGTTTGAGAGAGTCTGTTTTGTGATTTTGAACTTGTTGGTATGTTCGGGTGCTATTCGGATGATGCACGGATCAAGTTTAAACTTGAAAGAGCTGCTGGTGCACCAGTTCTGGTGTGCCCGCACCTGCGAGATTTTGGCCGCAGGTGCGAGCACGTAAGTGCGAGCTTTTGGCCGCAGAAATGGTTTGGGCAAGTGGTCAGTGGCTTGCAGAAGCGGAGGAACTTCCGCAGAAGCACCCTCGCTTCTACAATGGAAGGGTCGTAGATGCGAGAAGAGGATGGCCAGGCCTGGACCGCAGGTGCGAAGGCTGGAGGCCTGGGCATGGACCGCACCTGCGATAGATCTTCCGCAGGTGCGGCATCGCAGATGCGGCCCATGGTCTGCAGAAGCGGAATCGCTGGAGGCAGTGAGGTTCATTTAAGATGGCACTTAGTCCATTTTGGTTCATTTATTTCAGTTCTTGGGCGATGTATGTCTTGGTTGCCTAATTCCCAAGGTCTTGAAAACCGAATAGGGCATTTAATTGATACTTTCCTCAAGGTCACAAAGAGCTTTAGCAAACTCGGCACTTCCAATGGTACAAGGGTACCGGGGTCTTATAATTTAGGAGCCATTGAATGCATAATTGCACTCACTTGATGAATGACTTTGATAGTTGCAAAATTCACCGACTGCTTCTTTGTCACCAAATCCTTCATAAACTTTGCATAACTGGGCATTTGTTCCAAAGCTTCAACTAATGACACATTGATTGAGAGACTCTTCATCATGTCAATAAACTTTTTGAGTTGATTCTCGTCATTTTTCTTGGAAAACCTTTGAGGATACGGAGGATGAGTCTTAGGCAATAGTCCCTTAGCCTTTTGCACTACTAGTCCTGGTATGTCAATAACATGATCCCTAGACGGGTTCACTTCCTCTTGAGTCTCTTCCACATTGTCATCAATATCAATCTGCACTTCATCATTTTCTTGCACTATATTGTTCGGGATCTCTTCTTCTTTTACCACTTGCTTATCATCCACAAGTTGCCTTTGACTTGAGGTGGGTGCATTCCCACCTTTTCCACTTCTTGTAGTAATGGCCATGGCATGCCCCATGTTTTTCCCACCTTTTGGTTTCACCATCGTGTCACTTGGTAGTGCCCCCTTAGGGCAAGAATTTAGAGCTTGAGAGATTTGCCCAATTTCCACTTCTAAGTTGTAGATCGATGTGTTGTGTGAAGCAAGTTGGGCATCGAAATCGGCATTCTTCTCCATTATTTTCTTGAACATGTTCTCAATACGTCCCATTTCATTGTTGGAAGAACTAGGTCCATGGAAAGGATAAGGAGGCGGGTTGCTCGGTTGTTGATTCATCGGGGGCCTTTGAAAACCCGACCCCCGATTTCCTTGATTGTTACTCCAACTGCCTTGATTGTTGTCTCCCCAATTGCCTTGGTTATTCTTGTTACGCCAATTCCCTTTATTATTTCCACCACTCTAATTTCCTTGATTGTTGTTGTTATTCCAATTGCTTTGATTCTTTCCACCATTCCAATTTCCTTGGTTGTGAGAATTCCAATTTCCTTGATTGTTTTGAGGTCGCCGTTGTTGTTGGATTTGGCCTTGGAAGTTGTTTCTTTGCCCTTGAAAGTTGTTCACATATTGGACCTCTTCTTCTTGGTCATTATAGGAGTCATCTTGATCAAACCCACTATCTTCTTGCACAAAATTTTCCACTCTTTGTTGCACTTGTGGACCCTTTGTTCTCCGTTTGTTCACCATCATGTTTACCCCTTCCATTGCATTGACTTGCCTTGGGTTTTGCGCTTGTTGGAGTTGAGCCTTTTCCAATTGGTTCATGGTGGTAGTTAATTCGGCTATGGCTTGCCCATGGTCATGCAATTCTTTGGGAATGTGAATGACATTGGGATCACCTTGTGGAACATTAGCCCGGGATTGCCACGCCGATGAAGTGTACCCCATTTCATCCAAAATATCACACGCCTCCGCATAAGGCGTAGTCATGAAGTTCCCACCTGTAAGTTGATTTACTACACATTGGTTGGTTGTGTTGATCCCCCAATAAAAAGTTTGTTGGATCATGTTCTCCGTCATATCATTGTTGGGACACTCTTTAACCATTATTCTATATTGTTCCCATATCTAGTGTAGTGGTTCATTGGGCTCTTTATTGAATGCTAGAATTTCATCCCGAAGTATAGCCATATGCCCGGGAGAGAAGTACTTAGAAATAAGTTTCTCCGCCAATTCATCTCAAGTATTAATGGAATGGTTTGGCAAACGTTCCAACCAATCTAAGGCTTTCCCCTATAGAGAGAAGGGAAAAAGCCTTAGCCTCGAAGCATCCTCGGAGACATTTGTTTGTTTACTCCCCCAACACGTATCCACGAACCCCTTCAAATGTTTGTATGCATTTTGATCCGGAGCACCGGTGAAAAACCCTCGTTGCTCAATCAAGTTGAGCATCACGTTGGTTATTTGAAAGTTGCGGGGAATATTGCACTTGCATATCCTTCATTCGGCAACACCCGGTGTGGAGCCGCTCATAGTGGAGGTGGGGATGGAGCGAACACATTGTCATGAGGCACTCGGCCTCGTCTATTAGTTTGAGGTTCAAGAGGAACCTCATCCATTTGATCATCCTCGATGTCCACATCCCCTAAAGCAATGTTTTAGAGCTCATTGTTTACCATGGTTGCACCTACAATTTCTCACCACGTTAGTAACACGGAAGGAAAAGATGATATTCCAAAAACGCACTCAAATATATAGCTAACACCATTTTTAAGTCCCTGAAAATGGTGCCAAAAATTGACCTATCACGCACAATGCACACCTCAATACATGGTATGAATCAGTCGATTGCAATTATAGTAACCCAACAGAGAGAAGAGATAGAATCCACATGGAGCTAGATGGGAGTTAGAAGCATATTTTCTAGTGCATGAATTTGAACTATCTTAATTTTCACTTCCACAAATTGGATTTGTTTCTATTTCTATTTTAAAACTAAGATTGCAAAGTAAAGAAATAAGACTAGGATAATTATTTTTGTTGTTTTTCAAGTTTGTAAAAAGCCTAAGGCTATGACCATCGCCTAGGTGTTCGCCTAATGGGATATAAACCTTAATGCTTATTTTGTTGGTCGGGGTGTATTATAGCTATCAACTCTCAATTACCCACTCAGTTCCTCTCGGTCAAGGAGTATTTTTGCCCAATTTGGCTTTCTCAAGTCCAAATGGGTATCACACCAAACAATTGTTAATAGCTCAAGTTGGGTTATTACTATCTCTAGGTTGAACCATTTAATTGGGTTAATCAATCTCTCGATTGACCCAATATATTGTTAGCCAAGTTTTCCTAGACCAAGTCTCTCTTTCTCAAGTAAAGACTAAGTCAAATAGGCATGAACTAATATTTGCATCCATTAATTTCACAAATTAAATCATGAATAAGGCTAAATAATAAACACCCAATCATAAACAAGCACTAAATTAGATACCCATAAGGTTTACACACTAGGGTTGGGTCACGATCCTAGTAAAAATCTAGCTACTCATGCTTGAAATTAAAGAAATAGAAGAAGAAATACTAATTAAACTCATATTGTAAAGTTAAAATGATAAAAACTATAGTAAAATACTCCAAAATATAGAAAACTTCCAAAAGAGGCAAAGAAAACAGCTACAGGACTTGCTGATGTCAAAAGTTACCTAATTTTGTGAAACTCGTTTATTTATAAAAGGCTGGAAATTTCGGATAAAAATGCCCTTCGGGAGGTTCTGCGGCCGCACAAGTCCATGTGCGGTCCGAAGAATACTTTATCTTGCAGGAGCTGGGATTCTGCGGCCGCACAATTCTTAATTGCGGCCACGAGGCAATGTTTCTACGGGCCCCAGATTTATCACTGAGGCCGCAATTTGGTCTTCTGTGGTCTGCATCTTTACTTATGCGGCCACAATCTGACCTTTTGCAGTTCACATCTTTACTTCTGCGGCCGCAAGGCGCTTCTTCTGTGGCCGCACAATTCTTGTGCGGTCCGCAATTTTGAGGAACTTGGACTTTGGAAATTTTGCAACCCTCTGAAGTTGATCTCAAGCTCGTCATTTGCGGCCGCACAATTCCTGTGCGGTCCGTAGTTTGCTAGAAAGCCTGCTGAGGTTTTCTTCCTTGTTTGCGGCCGCAGCTGGAATTCTACAATTTGCACTTTATGAGCTTCTGTGACTTTTATTGCCTTGTGTTTAGATTACTCTTTTTTGAGTTAGAATTTATCTCGAGAGTCCAACTTCCAAGATTCCTGCATTTTTTGCACATTTCATCTGTTTCGGGAACACAATTCAACGCTTTTAGACTAAAAAAAAACTAAAAGGTGCTAATAAGTAGTCAAAATCCCCACTTATCAGTACTCACGCTACACTTCTGCACTAATAGTGCAGGATCTGAGGCAGGTGCATCTGCAGTCATACCGACGCGCACTCCCAATATCCCGAGGCCTAGTGTTGAGCTGCTCTTCTGAGTCCGTTCGACAGCACCCAAAGTCTCTCTTTTGCATTACTTTCTGTCTACTCTATTTCAGACAATAGTTTAGTATTTCTGTATATTCTACTAGTAGCTCATACACTTGTGACACCAGGTCTTGGAATTTTGCTAGTAAACATTTGATGGTTTTTGAGTATTTATTTCACCACAATTGTTATTATGTTTGTTTACACTTTATTTTATTAAATTTTTCACCTCTTACTTAATTAATAAATAAAAATCAACTATTTATTAAATTGTCTAAGTTTTTCATTTCCTTTAGTTTAGTTAAAAAAAGAAATTAGATAATTGTGGTGTTTGGGCCAGCTTACGCATATCTCGACTAATTCCACCTCTTAATATTATTTTTCCTATATTAAATTGTCTATGTTGGCTGGCGTAGAGAACATGAGTTATGAGGTAATAATCGACAAACAAGAAGAAAAATAATATAAAAAGTCTATTATTTTTATGAAATACTTTTCCTCACAGTTTCTGGTGTGGGATTTAGGTTTTGTTAGTCTTTCAAGACCAAGTTAGATATGTTAGTTACAAGACTGAGCAAGGAAGTCATTTTTGCACTTACAAAGTGGATCAAGTATCAATCGATTGAAGTATCAATAAATGGCAATGATAGGTATTGTATTTGTTTGGTAAGGGCTTACTTCATTTGGTTGTTTCCTGCGCAAGTAAGTTAGATAGCCTTCCTCAAAAATACCCATCTGGTAAAGTATGAAAACTTTTGTGATGAGCAAACCATTGGATTTGTTGATTGTGGGCACAACTTCCACTTTGATTGCGTCGTCGAGTGGCTTATGCAGAAGAATTCTTGCGCTCTATGCAAAAGGGTTGCGTTGACAACTTGAGGAAGAACAATTTGCTTTAGGAAGTTTCTCCAGAACTTGAATTTTATTGCTTTGAACCTGTATATTGATAACTAGGGTTTTTGCCTATTATTTACTCTCTTTTGCTTAGGTTTTGGGTTAAAAATATGTAAAGGTATTTCCGAAAACTAACTTAATGTGCTTGCTTGCAGGGTTTGGTCAAAATGAGGCAAATAAGCCATAATCAACTCATGAAGGATTCAAACCTGCACGAATCCAAGGCTGAGGCTGGAGCGCTGAGAGCGGAAGAAAAGCGCGGCCACGTAAGGACCACCGCTGAGGCGGCCACTATTACGCGATCCGCGAAAATAGATTCAGAGAAGCTGCTTTGAGTACTAAAATCACTGCTGACCGCGTTGGAAAGATGCGGCCACGAAATCTTTGGCGCGGCCGCGAAGGGAATTCTGCTGAGAGCGCATCTTGAGGTTCAGAGACCCTGCAAGTCAGGCTTAACTGAAGAACGCGGTCCGCGTCCAAAGTATGCGGCCGAGATGGAAGCACATGCGGACGCGGTTGAAATTACGTGGTCCGCGAAATTAAGCCCAATCCAAGCCCAGTATTGAAGAAACGCGGACCGCGCTCATTATTACGTGGCCGCGAAAGCTCAAGCACGGACGCGGTCGGAATTACGCGTCCGCGAATCCTACGCAGGGGCATTTTTGTCTGAAAATTTTAGCCTAGTATAAATATATCCTTTTATCAATTTTAGGTTAAGTTTTGTTCAGCAGAGCACGTGAACGACTGATTTTTCTTTTTTTGGGCTAGTTTAGAGTAGATTTACCTTCAAACTTTAGATTTTCATCTTGTACTTAAATATTATGGCTTATATTTCATCTTTATCTTTGATTTCTGCTGCTAATATGAGTATCTAGACCCCATAGCTAGGGTTGTGACCCAACCCTAATGTGGGTATTTAATGGGTCTTGAATTTGACGGCTTAATTGTTTATGGGTTAGTGATATTTAGCCTAATTCATGCTAAAATTATAGAATTAGTGGTTGCAAACAGTGACTCATGCCTTTATGACTTAGGCTCTTCTTGAGAAAAATGGACTAAGTCTAGGAAAATTAGGCTAACAAGAAATTGGGGTGAACTCAAGAGATTGATAGCCCCAATTAAAGGGTTAAACCTAGAGATAGTAATACCCGACTTGAGCCAATTTTACTTGTATTGTATGAACACCCATTTGGGCTTGAGAAAGTCAAATCGGACAAAGTCACTCAAACTACCGAGAGGTATAGAGTGAGCACTTATGTGTGATGGTTATATCATGACCCCAATCATAACAAGCTTGTCCTAGATTCTTGATACTCATTAGATACTCACCTAGGCGAAAGTCACTTCCCTAGTGCCTTTTAACACTTGAAAACTTTCACCAAAAATATTGTATTTAGTTTACACTTAGCATACAATAGTATAAAATTAGAATAGAATTAATCGCAACAATGTTTGGAAGTGCAATTAGGAACAATACGCACATCTAGATTAGTTAGACACCCAACTCCAAACCAAATTAACTCCCTGTGGAAATCGATCCCGACCTTATTGGGTAAAACTGCATCGACCATCCTCGCTACTCTATAGTGGTATAGGTTTGGACTCGATTATCCATACGTTTATTTCAATTTAAATATTTTGTTGTACTTTCGATGGCAATTAATAAGACCTTTCGAACCTTGATAATAGTTTTATAAAACTCGTAAGTTGCAATGCAAGTGCATGTTTTGTGCACTCTGAGTGGGAGTAAAAAATCTTTTGTTTGTGTTGAATGGAGTGAAAGATGGCGATCTATATAGCAGATTTTTCAATAGAAGTATAGAACGTATAATAAAGCACGCACAAAGGGCACCTGTAACTTCCCTAATAGTTTACTCTGCCTTTATTAAATTATTTATGTTTTTTCATTTTCTTTAGTTTAGTTTAAAATTTTGGATAACTATGGTGTGTAGGCCAATGTCATGACCCAATTTCTCCTACAGGCCGTGATATCGCCCAACGTTACCGCTAGGCAAGCCAACCGTGAACTAACTCTTTCATCCTCTCTTTTAAAGATTTGAAATGGTTGATTTTTAGTTTATGCATAAATAAGAGGTATGAGTTTAATAAAAATGAGAGATCAAAATTTTTAAAGCAAGTGAGATAAGAAAAATAACCCAAAACAATCAAGTTTTTACTAGTGTCACAAGTGTATGAGCTACTAGTAGAATATACAAAGGAATACTACACTACTGTCTGAAACGAAATAGACAGGAAATAGTAAAAGAACATAAGGGGGAGCCTCATTTATTAGAACAGGGTTCTAAAAAGCAAAACGACCGGTCGGGTCGTTACATTCTCCACCTCTTAAACAAACATTCGCCCTCGAACGGGTCTAGAATCATACCTGGAGTGCTGAATAAGTGTGGATATCTGCTCCGTATGTCCTCCTCGGACTTCCAAGTCGCCTCCTCGGCTGGTTGGCCCCTCCACTGAACGTTTACCGCATAAATCCTCTTGGCCCTTAACTAGCAAACCTACCTATCAACAATGGCAACTGGCTCCTCCTCATATCCCAGGCTCTCATCTAACTGAATCATGCTGAAGTCTAACACATGTGACCCGTCGGCATGATACCTCCGGAGCATAGACACGTGAAAAATCGGAT